>NW_022900945.1:41361362-41363956 GCF_012274545.1 Fukomys damarensis
TGTGTGTGTGTGTGTGTGTGTGTGTGTTGGGGCAAGTGTTTGGCAGATACTATGCCACATCGAGGGGCCCAGAAACATACCCTGGGCCTTTGCCAGCCCTTCTGAAGGCAGCCGTCCACACACCAGGCCTGCCTGGGGCTTAGCTAGGATTAGGCTTAGCCCTGCTTGGCAGAAAAGAAAACTAGCATTCACAATTGCTGAAGGATCTGGGTCCCCTAATCAGCCAGGGGAATGCTGGAACATCTATACACAGAAATCAGAATCCCGTAGTGGGCAGGATGACCAACCCTTGCTGGCCAGCTGATTTATTCTGCACAGGGGTTTCCAACTTGGGTGTAAAACATTAGTCCTCTCATATTTGACTCTGAACATTTTATGGAGTGCTGGGGAAACACAGAGTCCTGGGATAGAACAGAATGTTAGATCTGGACAGGCGCTTAAACATCATCTAGTCCAAAGTTCTCAAAGTGGAGTCTTCAGACCAGCAGCAACATCTGGGAACTTGTTAAACAGGCAAATGATTAGACTCCACCCTAGAATTACTAAGTCAGAAACCCTCGGGGTGAGGCCCAGCCATCTTTGTTTTAGCATGTTTTTTGAGGGAGGGAGGGGATGATTTTCTGATGCACTCTAAAGTTTTGAAACCCACTGATCTATTCTGCTCTTCTTACTTAGAGATGAGGGACTGGAGTCTTAGGGAACTTTTGCCAAGAGCATACTTTGCCCCTCACCCTATATTTTGGCTACTTATTTTGAAAATTACATGGGAGGGGATTTTAATAACTTTTTCTTAGAGGCAATTATTGTGTACTTATATGTTTTCCATTTGTTAATAAGCTGTTTAGGTCAGTAGTGTTGCTGGAGCCCAAACTGGGATTATTTGCTATTAAGCCTGGGCTCTGGGAAGTAGACCTGGGGAGGGGGGTCTCTTCAGGTTCCACAAGCCCAGGCCAACAGGTCATTCTCCCCTAACCATCCCTAAGTCACCAGAACCACCTTCTTTGTCTGTCCCAGCTGCTCTCTCTGTAACTACACCACCAGCCTCATTGTTGTGCTCACGGTCATTTTGATTAATAATCCCTCTGTCAAGGGCTGGAGATTTAGCTCAGTGGTTCCCGCCCCTGCTTCACAAGTGCAAGGACCTGAGTTCAATCCCTGGTACCAAAAAAAAAAAAAAAAATCCCTCTGTCAATTTGCCAAGACAAGTGAGGGTAGACTGGTGGGATTAGTTTTGTCTACTGGCCTGCTCTGCCTGTCTTGAGAAGACCTGCCTCTCCTTCCGGGCTCTCAGTGGGCACAGCATGTTTCCAATATTGGATCAGTGCTTCCCCCAACAGAGTAACTCTTTAATGGGGCAGATTTGTTCTCTGTTCAGAAACATGTGGGCCCTTGTCAGATGCCGTTTTGTGAGAGCAAGTTGCCCTCCACCGTGGCCATCTGGTCACCCCTTGGGGCTGCCCGTGCTGATCTCAGAAGGGCAGTTTCCTAGATCTGGTGGTGTGAGGACTGAGGGCCCCTCTGAGACTTTTGGGTGAGTAGCTCCTCTAAAGGGCAGGACTTTATTGGCTAGCATGTTTATATCTGTCTGAATTCCTGGGAGACTCATACAAAAAAATCTGTTTGGTCAGAATTTCCTAGCAAACAGACAAGGAACCAGTTTGCTTTGTCCAGTGTGAACTACACCTTTTTGAATGTCTGAAGGGACAGAAATCCCTTCTCTTCTTTCTCCAAAGGCCTGGAATAAAATGGATGGCAAGGGGTTGGGAGAAGGAAGCCCAGGGTAGGACAGAATGCCTGGCCCCTCTCATCAGGGTGCACTTTCTCTGGCCCCAAACCTTAGCAAACCAGGCTCCTGCTCTCCTGGGAACATGATTTTCTTTTCCTGAGCCCTGAGCTATCTGAAGGCCTCCTTTCTCAACTCGGAGCTGTGGTGCCCACCAGGGAGGATTCCAACCCCCCCAGGTTACCAATTTCGTTCCTCCTCTGTTTTCCCTGCTCAGTCAGGGGCCTGTAACCTGTAGTTAAATAATTAAGTGATTAATGTCGATTAAAGTTTATTTCATTCTGAGCATTTCACAACGCCGTAGAAATCCTCGAAGTCTCCCTGGAGGATTGCAAAACCAGGTTTGGAAATCTCAGATGAAGAGAATGTTGGCCAGTCGATGACAGACAAAGCAGAAGCAGAAAGTGGTGTAGGGAAAGAGCTTTCAGTTTTCTCGGACTGGGCTCCAGGGCTCTGGTTGGTTTAATAGAGATCAAACAATTGTTGATTTCGATCTGCTGTACAGAGAATGGAAATGGAAAGAGATAGAGCCAAGGCGAGACAGAGACAGAGTCTCAGCACCTCCCTACTCTGGGACATTATCACTTTAGAAGAGACTATTTCAGAGTTCCTGGTTCCCTGCTCCGCCGAAACCGTAGGGGATTTGAGGGAAACCCTCTTAATGGATTCGAAGACTGCTGTTTTGATTCTGCCCCTAAAAACTTGCCTCCTGCCCCGGAAGATTTATTTTATTAAGTGCTCCACACCTGAAAGCAATTGAGCCTCGGCGTGGGTGCGGGGGCTGCGGAGGGAGGGCGGCCGAGCGGCGGCG
>NW_022900945.1:41364106-41390083 GCF_012274545.1 Fukomys damarensis
TTCTCCGCGCTGCCCCCAGAGTCCCCTTCCAAAATGGGAAGAAGAGTGAGGCTGCGATAGAAAAAAAGCATTCAAAGTTCAATGTCAACTTCACGTCTCTATAAAATCAGATCAAAGGGAATAGGCGCTCGGTCTCTTCCTGGATCGCCGGGGGCTTGTGGCGCCCCGGAGCGGATCCCGCGGCCGCCGGGCGCGCTCTTCTCTCCACCCGGGGGCGGATGACTCAAGGGTCGCAGCGAGGGCCGAGCCAGCGGGCGGCAGCGAGCTGGGAGCCAAGCTGGAGACCTCAGGGCGGTGAAGGTGGGGGCCCCGACAGACGGACAAGCAGTCTAAAGGCCGCACACCGTGGGGTGGGTGCTTGCGACCTCAACACCACTGCCACAGGCCGCCCCCGCACTCGTCCAGGACCCCCGGGGTGACCGCCCGACAGATCCGGCCTCCGTAGTCCGTTGTCCTTGCTGGCTGCCTTCTTGGGGCTCTTGTGGAGCACGCTGGACCTGTGCTTTCATTTTCTCTTCTTTCTCAATTCCACTCTTTGATAAATATACGTGTGTGTGTGTGTGTGTGTGTGTGTGTGTGTGTGTCTGTCTCCCTTTGTCTTTCCAAAACGATTCTTCTAAAGTGAATGACAAAATGGAAAGTTCCTCTATCGTTGAGTGGTCACAGGCAAATTGAGCGTTTTAAAAAACTATAAACCAGCGAACCAAAAGAGCCTTGAAGGTTATGGTCACAAGAAATGTGAATGGGGATAAACCTTCACATCTTGAGAATAAATATGGAGAATTTTATCAGTATCAAAATTACGCTCTTTTTCTTTCACGTCACATGAAAAGAATTGTAAATTTTGGACATTCTCTGCGTGTATCAGTTTTATGTACTGTAGCATTCCAGTCCTCTCAACATAAATTTCCATGTCTGTGGAGCATGCTTGTAGGTAAAACCACATGTGTGTTTTTGTGCTTGTGTGTACTGGCACAGTGTAATTATGGCAATGGACAGTTCTTGGTAATGGACATTGGGAGAAGGGTCTTTCAGTGGGCCTGTGTGGAAGGTCATTTGTGTTTGGACACCTGGGAGAAATACCCTGGACTCCCATTGGTAAATAAACCAGCCAGAGAGGACCTTCACCTCATACGTAGTCTGGAATTACAGGAAATTTACAAGCAGAAAAAAGGGCAAAAAATTAAAGAGGAGAAGGGAAAAAGGAAGAGGGGGCGGGGAGGGAGGGAATGAGAGACCCACATAGCACTGAAAGACGCAGAAGGAATAGAAAGTCACAAAAAACAGATTCTGGGAGGGAAAAAGAAGAAACGTAGAACGTTGTTGGAAAGAGAAATAGAGATGGAAAGAAAAGATGAGAAGATAAAGAGTAGGCACAAAAAGTTGTTGAAGAAGTGTATCCAGAGGGATGAAGAGACAAAAGGATGGGGTGGGGTGGGGAGAAGATAGTTGCCTTTAGCTGGACGTCTCCCCAGGGCCAGGCGCCTCCCCAGGACCGCGCTTCTCAGGTTTCCCCAGTGTAAGGAAAATCTACGAAAGCTTTTGTGGGCACCATCTGTTTGCTCCTTGCCCGGATCTCATGATGCTGTTGATTTGGTTTTTAAACAGTGGGTTTGCAGTCTTCTGTGCTGGAGCAGGGGTCTGCTAGTCATCCTTAAACCTGCAGATTGGATTGAATTTCGGCCACTTTGATGGTCCTGTAATCGGCTGCAAGTTTTTCAATTTCCAGTCTCCTCTCTACTCGGCTGGGGGTTGAAAGGGGGACTTTAAAGATGCCTTTGATAATGTCTCACAATTACATATTTCCACAACAATTTTATTTACCAGATCTTTATGTCTGATGTAGCCCCAGATGTTCTGGGGGGAGAAAAAGAGGACCTGTCCCCTCTGTCCTGGCCTTTGAGGCACTGGAAACAGGCAAACCCATGTGCCTTGGCACCACACCCTTCTCCAGGGTTTCTCTGCTCTTGCCCCCAACCTCCCGCTTTTCCTCAGCTGCACTTTCTCAGGGCCAGAAACCCATCCTGAGGATGCAGCTCTGATATAACTGGGCCCTAAATGCCCATTTTCTACCAAAATTTTCCCACATTTTGGTTCCCCTTTCATGATCTCTGCTTGGTGTCCGTTTGTGGAGTCGGCTAACCTAGTGTTGTAGGAAGTCAAATTGGTTCCAGGTGCCTCTCCTGAAGAATGTGAACAGGCTCTTCTTGAGACACAGTATCCTTAGGAGCATCAGGAGGCATTTCCTTCTTCCTCCAACACTTACAGAAAGTTGCAGGAAGGCATAACGATGAGCGCCGAAGTCAGTCATACGTCTGTCTTCCACTCTTGAGGAGTACAGTGTCTACCCTGCTGGGGAAAGGAGGCAGGTATGCAAGCAACTTGGGCAGAATGTGAAGAATGCAGAAGAGAGGTGTCATTGAGTGGCTAACCGCTTACAAAGGCAGCATCTGGGAAAGCTTCATGAAGGACTAGTATGTGTTCCTTCTAGATCCTCAAGGCCATGTGAGGTCAGCTTGTGTGGTAATGGGAAACAGTTAGGCATTATGGCAGGCCTGCGGGGCCCTTTGTAGCACCCACTTCCCAAATCAGATCTAGGTGATAATTGGAATACTTTTCTCTCAATACAATTCTTCCAATATTTCTTAAAACAGGGGCCTGGGGATGTAGCTCATTGGTTGAGTATTTGCCTAGCATGCATAAGGCCCTGAGTTCAGTGCCCCCCAAGGACAAGCAACAACATCAACAATAAACACACATAAAAATACAGGCACACACACTCACACACACAAAACAAACCAGGGAGTTGACTGATTGTGGGAATAAGTTTCTCTCATTTTATACATTGTACTTGACATTTGTTAAAAACGAGGTCCTGGGGCACAGAAATAGAGGACAGGTCCCTGCCACCTAGGCACTGTTGTAGAGCATGTTCTGCAGAATTCCAAGACCCACTTGGGGCAGCTGGGGCAATGAGTAGAGAGTAGCCAGCAGCCTTTGGAACTTCAAAGATTCCATGTAAATTTTTCTATGGAAGAAGGTGGGATGCGGGGGTAGGCTCTGCTGCTTGAAAATACAGAAAATCTCTTGATCTTAGGAGTTTGAGTTATAAAAAATAGCTAAGTGAATAATTAGCTAAATGAAAGTGTGAAAGTGTTCCAGGAACCAAAAATTATAACTAAGCCGTAATCTATCTCTGGGTACCTGAGTTCAGAGTCCCTTCAGTGCTGTCTTGGTCTACAGCCTGTGGATAGAGAGCCTGCATCAGGCCCAAGGCCACCGTGTTCTCTGGCATGGTCTTCCTACATCCTGCTCTCAACTCCCATTCCCCAGCTACTTGGAAGTGTTCCAAGCTGGTCCTAGAACAGTCAGGGGCCCAATTCTAATGCTATAGACCCCATAGATCCGGTTGTCCAGCCACCAAACTTTGGCCACAGCCAAGAAACCCCACCTCCTGCTTTAGATATACCCTGTAAGTTGCAATATGATAAAGTACCACCAGAGGGCAGGACAGAAACATGGGGCTTGGCTCCAGCAGGGTCAGGCTTGATTGGTGTTAGTTATAGAACATGCTGAGAACCCGCTGTCGCTTCCCAGTGAGGTGAGTGTGAACGGCTCTTACCTGCAGGATGCTTACAGTCCCCTGGTGACTTTGGTGATGCAATGCACCCCCCAGGTGGGCAAAGGACTCTGTTGCAGTTGGAAGTGGACCCTCTGGCCTCTTCTAGCATCTGTCCTCCAACCCCAAAAGTCTCAGCTGTGATCCATCAGCTTAAACTCTGCTCAGACTCCCCACTGACTCCTCTAGCTGTGGGATTCTAGGCTTGGCTGTGCCTCCCTAAGATCTCCCTAGGCACAGCTGAGGCACCGTGACCACTGTGGGCCCATTGCAGGTGAGATATCTGAGGGAGTAGGATGTTAGAGCTCAAGGCCGAGATCTCCCAGGTAGGGGAAGACAAGCCAACTCCTGTCTCCTCTCAACCCTCCTATCCCAGGATGACTGTTCCCCAGCCTAAGCTGGAGTCTGCCTACAGGTCTGCCTTGTGTCTCCCTCCTGCTCCCCAGCTGAGGAGGGTGGGTGCCTGCAACAGGACAGGTCAGCCCACCATGCTGGAGCAGGGAGAATGTCACTCAAAGACTAGATGTGCCCAGCATGCATAGTGTGTGTTTATTTTGTGTGTGTGTGTGTGTGTGTGTGAGAGAGAGAGAAAGAGAGAGAGAGAGAGAGAGGGCGAGAGCACTGAGATAGCAGGGGCATCTCCTCCTCCAGCTTGCCCTCAGTCCATTAGCCCTTGACCTCAGATATACTTTAAGCTGCTATATGCTCAGGGCCCTGTGCTGAGTACCCACCACAAGCTGAAGAGAGTGACACAGAATTAGACACAGTTTCAACCCTTGGGGAAGAATTTCCAGAAACATGTCCCAGAGGCCCTACTGGGTGGGCTGTTTGGAGAGGTGTAGGGGGAGTCAAGATTCCACCCAGGCTTTGAGGAAGGCATTATCTCTGATCTGGTACGTGGTAGGCACTGCACTGATATTTGGTAAAATGAAGGGAGGGGAGCAATAAGCAGGCATTCAAACAAGGGGTGAGCACTCTGTGGGGTTTGACAGTTCCCTAGTCAGAGCTGCTCCTGGGGTCTCTGGCCATTCCAGATTTGCCAATGAGAGTGCTGGATTTGGAAGCCCCTGAGTCTAAGCAGACCTGGATGTTTGGTCACCCCAGCTTCTCCTCCACTTGGAAAAGTACTCCTAGGACCTTCCCTCTTGGGACTGGCCTATGTCCTCCTTTTTTCCTTCTTCCCTGCCCAGCAGGGTCTCCTCTCAAGTCTCCTGGGCCTAGCCCTGCCCCAGCCATGACCCCCCAGCCTGACCTGTGGGGCTGCCCACTTCCCTTTCACTCGGCCACTCAGATAAGGAGACTGGAAACAGGTTTGCCCTTTCACCTCTGCATATCTCTCTGCAGAGCCCTGGATCCCCACATCCTGGGTCACATCCTGTGAGGCCCCCATGCCCAAGGCTGCAGGCCAGCAGCCCAAGGCTTTAGGTGGGAAAGGAGTGTGGGGACAAGGGCAGCACAGAGCATGGCCCTTGGGGGATGGGCTTCTCCCCATTTTAGCTGAGGACAGTCCAAGTGCCTGCACTACGCACAAGAGCTGGCTGAACAGGGTGGCTGAGCTGACCCATCCCTCCGCAGAATTTTGACTGACATTCTTGATGGAATTGGCCGGATGTTTCCCCTTCACAAAAGACATGGCCTGGAGCAAGACAGCTGTGCCTTCCCCAACCCAGCTGCAGCTGGAGATGCTGAGAACCCAGAACCCACACTTCCTACTTTCGGGATAACATCACTGGGCCAAAAAGGTCTTCAGAGAAGGGGTCTGGGGGCCTCTATGGGGTCCCAAGAGGGTCAGCACGACTTGCATATGACTATTGTCTGCTGTCTGCCCTCTGTCATCTGGAGCTCTGCTGTCTGCTTGGATCTGCAGACTCCACGCTGACATTCTCGTCTGATACCGGCAGCAGTGCTGCGTGGATCACCTAATTCCCAGATGCACTTAGTGTGTGGCCAGGTGCAGCTCAAGGCACCGAGTCATGCCAATACCCTTTCCCATTTCTGAGTTGGGCACTGAGGACATTGTCCAGAGCTTTCTTCCCTGTGAGATAGAAATGTCATCAGATATGATTTGTATTCAGAAGGGTGTTTTGTTGTAACCTTTGTTGACTTTGCCAACTTTGTTGTAATCGTTGCTGCCACCAATTCATGACATTGGAAGGGGATTGGTGGGTGTAATTGGTAACGATTTCAGTTTTGTGGCCTTGAAATAGTAAGAACTGAACACAGAATTTTCTCGTTCGGTGCAATCCCATCACACCTACTAGCAAAGCACCAGCATGGAAGAAGGGATGTTACTCACCCATGGCCTGCAGGGGGCAGTGAAGGGAAAGGATGTTTCCACCCTTAACCTTTATGGGTGGTTTATGTCTTTATGAGCTTTGTGTGTGAAGACGAGGCTCAGGGCTCATATTTTTGTTTCTGCATCTTTTAGAGTCATCTTTTCTGGAATTTAATCATTTGAGTAGAACCTGTAGGATTTCGGTCACATCAGAATGCTGCTTGTAACTATTAACATTTTTAACTGACTGGATAGACACACACACACATACACACACACACACACACACCCCTTTTGAAAGTAAACTTTACATCCTTGCCATAAATGGAATGCTAGTAGCAGCTGCCATAAACAGAAAGAAGCTATAAACAAAATGAAAAGATAGCAGTGCTATTACATTGTAGCTAGGGTTGCTTGTAGAAGGCTTTCCATCTCAGATTTGCCCTCCTTTCTTAAGCAGGAATATTGGCAAATGTTAGGGGTGTCCCTCCTGTCCAATTTGCTGCATCTTTGGGAACCGGATGCAGCTATTATTTGAAGGGCACATTGTAATCGTATAGGGAAGAGAACTGGCGAGGGATGCTTTCCTTATTCTGCATCCAGGGCACCATCTAAGATTATCTACAGTTCCGCCCAGGAATTCTGAGCTGCCCCTGGGTCTGTCTAGGAGTCTTCCCCTGGCCACTGGCCTGGAGGTCCTCTCTCAGCTGGTTCCTGAGCATTCCGCCACCAGATTTCTCCTTCACGGCAGTTGGAATCCTTTGCACACGGGGAGGAACGAACAGGGATGCTGGAGATGAGGGTGCTGGCCTTTGATGGTGCCAGAATAGTCCAGCCTTAATGAGACAATGCTGGTGGGATCCACTTTGCTCTGTGGAGTCATAGGGACTTTTCTGTAAAGAGTCTGAGGCAACCCCAAGCTGGAGCGCCGCAGAGAGCTGGGGCTGTGCTTCCTGCTGCTGCTGCTCCTGATGCGATAGTCTCTGTCCTGCCTGCTTCTGGACTGTGTGTCCGGCTGTCCGTTTGTCTTGTCCCCTCGTGGACCTAATGGTACCTTGGCCATCACATGTTCAAACTGAGCCAAAGCCTCGACTCCCTACAAACGTGCTGCTCTGCCAGTCCCCTGTCTCGGTAGGGACACTACACCTGCCACTGCCAGCACAATGCCAAGAAGCCCATGTGGCCCCTTTCCTTTCTTCACTGTGCAGGCCCAGCCCATCTACCTGGCCTGGCTCCACCTTCTGAATCTGTCTGGAGTGGAGTCACTTTCTGGGGCCTGCCCCACCATCTCTTGCCCAGACTCCCACTGTGTCTTCTAGCTGGTCTCTGTCCCTCCTCATTTTCTACACTTTTGAATATTTAAATCAAATCTTATCTCCCTTTGGCTCAAAATCCTCCCATGGCTTCTCAGAACAAAACTCAAAGTCCTTCCACAGTCAGGGCCTTACCCACCTTTCCTTTCCCTCATACCTGCTACGCAGGGCTCTACACACTCCAACCGTGAAGACCTCTTTTTATTGCTTTTACACTCCATCCTGCCTCAGGGCCTTTGTTCCTGCTGTTTCCTCTGCCTGGAGCACACTCTCCCTCTTTCTCACACCTCACCCCTTCCCTCAGTTCAGGCAGCGCCTCGGTGAGGTCTCCAGACCATCCTGAGATGGCTTCTTCCCCACCCTGCTCTAACACCTTACCCCTGCTTTATTTTTCCTTGTAGCTCTTATCGCTATTGACATTGTTTGTCTGAGCCCGTCATTATTTCTTCCTTTTTGAAGGATAATTTCAGCAGAGACAGAATTCTAACTTGGTGGGTTTTCTTCTTTCAGCATTTCAAATATTCCCTCTCATCCTGCCTGTTTGGTGTCTAAAGAGAAGTCTGATGCAATCTTTGTTCCTCTGTAACTGAAGTTTTTCCTCCTCTCTGGTTTCTTTCAAGATTTGCTCTGTCTTGATTTTCTATAGTTCAAATATGATCTGTACAAGTATCTGGTATTTACCCTGCGTGGTGTGTTTTTGTTGCCTTTGTATTATATATTTCTTTATTTGCTTGTTTGCTGACTGCCTTCCACATGAGAATGTAAATCCAAAAGGACAGGGACTTTGCCTTTGTAGTCCTCAGTGGACAGTGTTAGGAGCCAGTGTCATTCAGTACATGTTTGTTGAATAAAGAATAAATGATCAAATATAGACTGGCAAGTTTGTATAAAAAATCAACCTTAGTGTAACTAACACTCTAAAATATGTCCTGTTTCAGCGTCTTTATTTGTTGCTATTTCATATGTCCATATAAAGTCATCAGCTGGACTTCGTAGAACTCTATTAGCAGAAATGACCAACTACGTACTATGGTCGCACACTCTAGGATGGTTTTCACATATGCTAACCCATTCACTCCTCACCAGAACTCTTTAAAGTAAAATTACGTAAGAAATTATTTAGGAAAATTAGTTTCCTCATTCTAGATATGAGGAAACTGAGGCACAGAGAAGCAAATACCTCGTTTAAAGTCACACAGATACCAAAAGATACAGCTAGATTTTGAACCCATAAAATGTGGCCCCTCAGCCATTAACCCAACCTCTGACTTCTGCCTGTACTTCCCTTTCATTGAGGTATAACCAGAGTGCACCAATGCCAAGTACATCGCACAAGAAATTTCTGTGTACATTTTGCCCCTTGGGTAGTCACTTCCCAGACCTGGAAATGGAACCTGGCCTGTGTGCCCCAGGCCTTCCAGTGTCCCTTCCAGTCAGTTCTCCCCAAAGTGACCACTGGTCTAACTTCTACCACTGTCAGTTTATATTGGAAAGGACCATCTTTCCTTTTATCCTCTTTATTCTTTCTTTTGACTTTTATATGGTTCTGGGGATTGAACCCAGGTACTCATGTTTCTAGGAAAGCACTCTACCACTGAACTACATCCCTAGCTTCTTTTTTTTTTTAATGGTGCTAAGATAAGCTTTCTTTCACTTGTTCTTTAATGCCCTTGCTGTGTAAATGAAAAGCAAGGAAACTAAAATATAATTTCATGGTTGGTTAATACCAAATTTGGGAAGCAGCACATTAGAATCCCTACCTCAGGTCCCACTTGCTCTGAGGTGCCTTCCTTCCTGAGTCTGAGGGAAAGGTGAGCTGTTTGGGGACAGTCACGCATGCTTGTAGGAGTGCTGGCCTTGGCAGGTGCATAACACACTTGCTGATGGGTGGGTGGAGGAACTTACCATCTGCAGTAGATGATGTTCTTGCCCTTGAAAGGTTCCTGGGCACCGGCTTCCCCCTGTCTGGGGAGGAGGCACTGCCGCCAGCTGTGGTCGGATGCCCCTGACTGCCAGGCATCGTTGCCATCTCGGGCTGACTCTCAGTGCCCCCATCCGTACCCACGCAGATGCATCATCCGCGTGACCTTTCCTACACTGTGGCCCGCCTGCCTGGCTTCTTCCGGAAGGCCTGGCCCCCTCCACAGGGCCTGCATCTGCCTCTGGGCTTCCTCCTTCTCCTGCTTGGGGCTGGGTTGGGTCAGTCCAGGATCAAAGTTTTAGGGATGTCACAGTGCAGGAATGAGAGCTTTCATGGGAGGGGGCACACAGCTCAGAGCAGAGAGAGAAATCCACAGACATTTCTTTGCCCTTGAAAGCCCAGAATGCTCTGTGGTCCTGGTCGTTCCATATCTAGTGCTCTCTCTCACTCCTTCTCTCTCTCCCTCTCCTCCCTCTACTTTCCCCATCTCCCTCTGCCTCCCTCCCTCCTTCCATCCTGTTTTTCCTCCCCTCTTTCCTTCCTCTTTCCCTCGTGGACAACTGGATAAGGACAGTAACAGCTGGAAGGTCTTAATTTCAGGTCTGCCACTTGCCCCCAGCCCCGTCCCCAGTTTCTCCCTAAGTCTTCGAAATTCTCTGAAATACCTGAGACTGAAGGTATATTTATGTTTTGACAAATATAGTAGAGAAGAGGGAGGCATCAAGGGAATGAAAGAGAAGGACCTGGAGTACAGACACAGAACAGGGTACCAGGATGTGATGGAACAGAGGTTTCTATGGAAGACACAGTCTCTTCCCAGGTTACAGCTCCTAGGGATCCAGTGTGCACACGGTCTGGCAAGGGCCAGGTATCCCTGGCTTTGCTCCTGGAGACTGTTGAGGAGCAAAGTTTTATAACTTTGGAGTGGAGTTACGGAAGAATTACTGTGACCCTTGGCTAGCGCTGCTCCTTTGACTCTACCCGCCCCATGCAGCCAAGCTGGTCACAAGCTCCAAAGTTCCCCAGCCTCCCAAAGAGGGGCCAGGAGGCGCAGGACCGGGATGGAGACTGAGGACCCAGCCCTATATTTCTAGGACCCCCACCTGCCCCCAGACCAAAGGCTGCCGCTCTGCTGCAGCTCTGTCCAGCACCCACTCAGAACTTCATAAGCTCAGCCTTCACAATTCCCAACCTCCCCATTCCCGGGGCCCTTCCCTGGGTGTCAGCAGCAATTTCCTGACAGGCCTGGTGATAGGAGCCTGTGTTGGCCCAGGGGAAACCCAACGCCATGGTGTCAGCAGCTGGTGTCCCTTGGTGTCTGAGAACGGGGCTGAGATTGTGCAGAGCTGAACAACCCAGAGGGTGGGTGGATACTACCTCCCCTCTTCCATGGCTCCCCTGTCCCTTCCACACTTACTGGAGGCGGCTGTGCCCAATCCTCCTGTGCCAAGGACCCTAGAAAAGACCTCCTTTCCCCACTTCATAAGCCGACCAGATGGGAAAGAAATCACCCAAACCTGAGTGGTATGAGGGTGGTCCTTAGGGGAGGGGGTAGATGTAGCTTAGCGCAAAGGTCCTGGGTTCAATCCTCCGTACCCAAAACAATAACAACTGAGCAATCTCTGCTCTCAGAGCACACTGGGGGAATCAGACTGGAAAAAACACACAATAGAGTAAAATAAAGACGCGATACAGAAAATGCTGGCTTTGGGGCCACGCATTTGCCCTGTGAAAAATGTGCCCAGAGCTTGGGAGGTTTGTCATTCAGACATTGTGGCGTGTGCAAAATGGAATATATGATGTAGCTGAATCATCTCTTGACAGTCTGGATCCAGGAGATTATCTATCTATCTATCTATCTATCTATCTATCTATCTATCTATCTATCTATCAATCTATCATCTGTCTGAAGCACTAGTGTGTTTGCCATTTTCCTGGATAATATGTAAGTCCCCATCCTTGGCCCAGAGCAGGGACCTAGTCAAGTTTTGCCGCATTGGATCGGATCGACCTATCTGTAGGGGGAAGGTAACTCATGGCTGGAGGACACACTCTGAGAAGTGAGAGTGGTTTCAGCCTGGAGGGCCAGGGAGATGCTGCCAGAGGCTTGGGATAGTGGGCAAGTAGGAAGGAAGGAAGGGAGGGAGGATCAAGGGTAGTTTCTCTGGCAGGAGGCAGAGAGGTTCTGGCTGATTCCTGGGTTAGCTCTTTCCTCATGGTCTGCAGAGCCTTTGCTTTTGTTACTGATAGAGTTTCACTCACGTGGGCTGGCCAAGTGAGTGCATTCCTTGCCTCCTCCTTAAGAAGTTTTCAGCCTGCGGCATAGCCATGTGCTGGGTGCTTGAGGCCATCCCAGTTCATTTCCCTGAGCTCAGTGCATCCTCAGTCTGTCCACTGCTGCTGTGGATATTCACTCACAGGTCACCTCCAAGTCCTGTCTTCTCCTATGGCAGAAGGTGAAGTTGAATATGTAGCAGTTTTCTCAGGCCCTGCCTAGCCATCTGAGGTTCTAGACCCCAAGTATCCCAGTCCAAGCCCCTGCTGACCCATATATGGTAAGTCCTGTAATGTGCATTTATTAAGTGCTTATAGCATGAAGAACCCTGGATTGGACCTTGGGCTAAATAACAATGTCTCTAAATAAAATAATGTAGTTGTTTCCAAATCTGTAGATTTTAACCATTCTAATTGAAGGATGGATGTAGGTTGGACTATTCTTATTTTGCCAAGAATAGACTTCCTAAACATCCTGTTTCATCATGTTATGTAATAAAAAAAGAGTATGTTAAGTCAGAAAAGGGAGGACGGCATTCCGAAGTTTAAAATAAAAATGTAGCCACATAAAGAATTCAGTGCTTATTTTTCTCCTTCATCTCAGACTGGTAAGAGAATCATCATGAAACAGAGCCCTGCCCCGGGCCTCAATTATAAGACCTGTACCTTCTTCAAGGACATTGAACAGCCCTGTGATACTCAGGATGTGTCAACTTGAGTAAGAGACATCCAGCTGATTGGATTAGCATAGTTCTGGGTGTGGCTGAATGTATCTACTGAAGACAGAACACCACCACCCCGGGTGTGAGTGTCACCAGCCAATAGGCTTGTAACCTGAACGGAATAAAAAGGCAACAGATGGAGGAAGTCTTGTTTCAGTTTCTTTGGAGGAGTTTGTCTTCGTTATTGCCTTGGGATGTCCATCTCCAGGCTTCCAGCTCAAACTCTTCAGCCTTCTAATATAGACACTTCTGCTTCTGATGAGACTCTGCAGGGAGCTCCAAGTCTTCTACCTATGCAACTGGAGTGTTTGGCTCTCCAGTGCTCAGACAGTCCCTTTTGAATTCTTGTACACCCGACTCTGCAAGTGGCCATTGTAAGCCTTCCTTGTAAATCATATATATTCCTTGTTTAATGACCTACTTGTTTAATGAGTGTTCAGACTTAAAACCTGCTGCTCCGACTTAGACTTATGACCCCTCTTTTTTTTTTTTTTGGTAAAGTTCTGTACATCTTGTTTATGGAGCCTCAGTCTTTTTTTGAGTACAGTATACCTTTTTTATAGGGTACTATAGTTTTTGTTGATTGCACCATACAGTACAGTACTGTAATTTTATGTTCCATTGCATATTAAAGTACTGCATGTAAGAATTATGCAAAGAAAAGCAAATCAATAAGTTAGAGTTTCCTTTGACTGTTTATTTGTTCTGAATATTGTAATGTACATACTATATACAATTCCTCGTTTAGTGATCAATTCATTTAATGTTCTAGTCACAGGAACAAACCAGAAAAAATCTATATCTATATCTATGTCTATATCTATATCTATCTATAATCTGTTACTCTAGTGAGCCCTGACCAAAGTGCCCTCCGGGATGAGGTGGGTCCAGAAAGCTGGAGTAAAGTTAGAGTAGGGGTGGGTTGAGGCCCTTCTCCTAGTGCCTAGCAAAGAAAACTAAGGAGAACCAGAGGCCGGCGAAGGGCAGTTGTCTGACATCATTTGTTTCCATCTGAATGCTTTGACTTGTACACTAGGCTCTGTGGGTTGCGGGGAACTGGCCAGACAAGCTGATCCTTAGTGACTTGCAGGAGCTTCTTCTGTCACTGGCCATGTGCTCTTGGAATTTGATTTGGACCACTCTGGGTCCTTGGTTCACTGGGCTAACATGAAGATCAGCATTCATGTAGCAAGTGTACAGCTGTGTCTTCACAGGGGCTTCTTTTAAAGAGTTGCTAAATGTTTCAGGATCCAAAGCAGTAGCTTGTGTCCTTTGGCTCCACATTACATACCAAGAGACCAAAGACTGTTGAAGGGATGAGACCCTGGACTTGTATGCACAGTGTGACACTATGGTCCAGGTTCCTGACTCCCCCAGCCCCTGGAGTCCTTGCTCCATATCCCACAGCCTCCAAATCTGCTTCCAATCTGAGATCTGCCCAGGGATGGCATTTTTCTCCCAGCCTCTTGCCCTTTCAGGCCTTTGCTCTCTCAACCTGACCGTGACATTTCCCATGGGCCACTGCATTCCTCACGTTTAACTTAATGACCGCACTATCTCTTCAGGTGGTGGCAGATCTCGACATGAAGCACAGTACAGACACCATTGCTCAGGCTCTGAGGTAGCCCTGGCAAGGATTCCCTGGTACTGGGTGGTAGAGACCAACATTGACCCTCCCTCTGCATTCCTATCATCTTCTATTCCAAAGGCCAGAAGGAACCTCCTCCTCTGGAAAGATTACTCCCCTGTTGGCTCATCTAGGCTTTGGGGGCTCCCTTGGCTTCCCATTGGCACCTCCCCTCACCACCAGTTTCCCTCCTGCCTCTTTCCAGGGTGAGGATTAGGGGCAGGCCTGGCTCTCCTGAATTTCTGGAAAACCTGTCTCTTGCTTCCCTCCTTCCCACCCTTTATATCCTCCCTGGCTCTGGCCCTGGGCCCCAGGTTCTTTCCCTCCCAGCTTATCTGCCTCAGGATCTGACCTGCATGTGCACTCGCTACTCTGCGTGCTTCTGACCCAGGGATGGCACCACCGCCCAGCCTGCGTGCCCCGGGGCCACCTCCGGCCTATTCTCCCTCCCTTTAAAAGCCCCCATGTCTTGAAGCTGATTAAAACAAACACAGCTCATATTTTTGTTCTTAATCCAATTCTGCACTGGGCTAGGGTCGAGGAAGGAGGATAGGATGACAGAAGCACATTCCTTGTCATGCCAGGGGGGAGAGCCAGAACCAGGTACCTAACAGGAAGTCTCATGGTTGGAGAAACCACAGTCCAAGCGCAGTGCTAGAGTGTGGAGGTGATGGGCCCCTTCCTGGGAAGGACAAAGCTGCAGCTCCCAGGGAGGGTGAGAGGAGAGTGGGTAAGAAATCTCTAGGGTATCCCAGAGAGAGAGGCCACAGGCCCTTCCAGGAGCAGCCGGGGCAGAGCTCCCAACAGAAGCTTTATTCTTTCCAATCTAGAAACAAGACAGAATCTCTTGTCTAAGCAGGGACAAGGCAAGGCTCCCAGGCCTCTGTGGATCATAGCTTGTGCCCCTGCCACCCTGAACTTTCCCACGGAGGAAACTTCTACAGGCTATGAAGGCAGAAAAAGTCTCATGTGGTGTCTACATGCTGGAGGCCAGTGACTGGGTCTGAATCTTGTCACTGCTCATTGCGTGACTGTGGACAAGTTGTTTCATCGCTTTGCACCTCAGCTTTATCATCTACAAAATGGGCCTGGCATAGCAGCTACTTCATGGGATTGTTGCAAAGTTGTATGTTGGAACAAAAACACTAAGAACAGTGTTTGACACTGTTCTGTAAACTGTTCTACATATACTATCTCCACATGGCATAAGCCATGCTGTATTTTGGCACTGTATACTGCTACTAAAGGGAATCTTGACTATCACTGACGTTATTGAAGGAAGACAGAGGTAATCCTAGATCCACCCTATCGTGACTGTGGGGTTTTAAGTAAACCACGCCCATTTCCTGAGCTTCAGTCTCTACCCTTGCAAAATGGGAACAGACAGACTCAGAGAGTGGTCATAGGGTTTGGATGTAATAAGAAGTATGAAAGTGCCTACCACTGTGCAGGGCACGTGTTCACTGAATTGTAAAATTGTATGATTTCGTTGTTCAGGAGAGAAATTAAAAGAAAGGGGAAAGGAGACAAAAGAAAGGTAATGTATTCCAGGATGGACTTTGGAATAGTTTAGGAAAGGAGAATAGGGACAAGACTGAAGAATATGAAAAAGAATAAGGAGAGAGAGAGGAAAAAAAAACTGCCAAGAGGAGGAGGAAGAGAAGTAGTAAGGAAAGGAGGAGAAGGATGAGAAGAAGGAGGAAGAGTCACTGCTGCTAGATAAGGTACAAGCAGGAGAGGAGCCAGGTAAGTCGAGAAAGTGGTGAGAGCCTTAGCCTGTGCCTGGGGACCCTCTAGCTAGGACTTCTCCCTGGCTTCTGACCCTTCCTGTCTCAGGGGCCAGTGCCCCTTACCTTCCCTGCATGGAGGACCAAGATCCCTGTGAAGGTCCCTGACCAATTGGAAAACTCTGGGCTGTAGGTCCACGTCCATTTGCATATTCATAGTCTTTAGGCCTAAAAACCCCTTCAAGACCCGTATTTGAATCCTAGTAGTGGCAGTTTGCCTACCTTGCTACTTCTCGAGTGACTTGTGTACTTCTCAGGTGGCCCGAGTTCCTTGAAAGTACCTCTGTATACCTCACTCCCTCTCCAAAGTGTTTAATGGGCCCTTCCTAGGTCAGTCTCCAGCTGCTGTGGGACCACATGGCTACCTCTTCTGTGGATAAGCAGCCATCTGGTGAGTACCTATTTTGTGTCCCACCTGAAGGACAGAGGGCATTCAGAATGACCCTAGCAGACTGTCTGTGCCATGGTGGTGGTGTTGGTGGGGGGTTCTCTGCCTATTTGTTTTTGGTCTCTGCCATCCAGGCTCCATGGTTCCTCATCCTGCATCCCCCATGATCATGTGGCTTTGGCTGTGTCAAATCCTCATACCACAGCTAGAAATTGAGATGCATCAGTAGGTCAGGGGAAGAGGGACTGGAAATGGCCCATAAAAATCTTGGGCTCCCTGTAAACAAGAGCTCAGGCCTTTGAAAGCCCCAAACACTTTTATGTACTAGTTAAAAGGCCTTCCTGTTGTGTCACCAGGATTTACAGGATTTACTGGGGGGTGGGGTGGGGCACAGCAAGTTCAAGTGTAGCCTCCACCTACTGACCTAGGCTCCAGGGGACAGGGAGGATGAGAGGTCCCAGCAACTTCTTAGCTGTCACACTCTGCTATCAAGCAGAGACTTGAGGCCAGCAGCATCCACAGCCAGAGTGAGGAGGCTCCACAATGGAGGCTGGGCTCTCAGGAGGCAGAGGCCAGGTTGCCCCTGTGGACTACAGCATGAAGGTCTAAGATGATGCAGTTGCTTCACGGGAGAGATGATTCTAAGACCAGCCTTGCCCTTGCCCTCTGTTTCAGCACCAAGGAATGCTGGGGAGCACCTGCCCCATCCAGACTCATGAGTAGGGGGCCATCAGCCTACCTCCCTGTGACGCCTTGTAGAAATTAACTTAAATTTAAAATGGCTCTCAAACTCAAGTGTTATTCCTTCTTGGAAGAAGAAGTTGCACAGTTTGTTTTTCCATCTACAAGAGGTGAGCTTAGTAAGTCAGGGCTGAGCAAGTCCCTCCCTGGCTGACAGGAAGGTATGCTGTGCTGGTACGCTGTGCTTGTTTTTCCACAGCACCCTGTGCTCGTACACACAAGGGCCCATGACCCCATCATTTCCAGCTCCTATGGGTTTCCCTTCCAGATTGCAAGCTCCATGCCTGTGGAGCACCACTGAAGGGGAAAGCCATTGTTCCTTGGCCATCTGGGAGCCAGACTCTCAGCTGGTGATTTGTGTTCCTGGTCCCCTTTCCATTGTCCTTCCAGGTTACAGTTAAGGATTTGCCAACCTCTTCTCCATCATCAGGCCCTTTAAGTCTCCTGACTTCCCACCCTGGGTAACAGTAACCTCTGGGCATAAATGAGGAAATCAAGGTCTGTGGGAGTTTGGGAACTGAGGGAAGCTCCAGGTAGCTAGTGCCCAGCCAGGAGTTCTTTCTTTGTCTTACTTATAGTTATAATTTTACCTACTTATAGTTTTCCTGGTCTCCTTGTTTCAGAAGGCTGGCACATGGGGAAAAGCCCTGCTTCCTGCCAGAGGTACTGTCAGAGGTATTGCAGGACACTTTTGCCTTGCAAACCTATCTTATCTCTATCAAACAGCCTTGTCTCTTGAATTCTTGCTATCTTTTTCTGCACTTGCTTCATCCTCAGCCTATTCCTTCTGAAGCGCACGATCAAAGCTACACTCAGCACCCCAGGTCTGGAGCCCTAAGGCTGTGCACTCAGGTGGGAGGATTTCTGCACTGACCTCACTGTAACCCCTATCCACAGCCTGCTGCTCCAAAGTGCCCATGTGGCCTCAGGCCTTTGGCATCCTTCCCTGATGCTGCTATTCCCCTCTGCTCCTCTGTGACCCTATTGAGTTTCCCTGGGTCCAGCCATCCAAATGCTGCCATATGGGGGAGAGCTACATTTCCTCTATATGTGTCAAAATATCTGAGCAGATGTGAAATAGATCAGACATGTATATAAATAAACTTTTACAGGGTGACTGACTACTCCCCTCCAGGGGGAACCAGTGATTCACTCTTCATCTGGGGCCCAGAAACTTGGCCAGGGCCATGGGGACCACTCCCCACACATGGCTCCCCACAGTCATCCTGCCTCATTGGCTTGGGTCTGGGGCCAACTCCTCTCCTGGAAGGTACTCTCCCCCGGGGTCCATGGGTTTGGGAACGTCTGCCCAACAGACCTCTGGGCCAGAGTCTCTTGCTCTTCCCTCTGACATGCCATGGCTGTCCAACCCAGGGGTCTCTAATCTACTTGACTGCAGCACCAGCTGATCTTTTCTGTTGCGCAGAGCATGATGATTACGCCTTAGTTGCCCTTTCTCCATTGTGTCAGTGTGAGCCCTGCTGGACAGAAAGGCAGTGCAGCTTTTTCATCCAAGCACCTTTGCCTGTGTGTACTATGAAGGCTTGTCAGGGTTATCTGTTTGTCAAGATCACTTGGTCCATCATTCTGCTTCCAGCTAAATTTTGCATTTGACTTGGTTCATGTGACAATGGTCAGTCAGCCTATTTTCTTCATTGTTAATAGTTCGCAACATCTTTGGCCTCATATGAGAAAATTTCCCCCCTAATTGTAATCCTAAATTTTTCTGCGCTTACCACCCTCCATGCCATTGTAGGGAGGTGGGGAGTCAGGTATAAGTGAGAGCTGGAGAGAGCATACCATGGTTTTAGAAACCTTGGGAGATTCCTTCACTGATCACTCTGTGACCCTGAAGCAGCTTGCTGAGAAGACTTGTCTACCAACATATGAGATTCCCACCAGATCACAGTCTTGGGCCACTGGCTGCTATCTGACAAAGAACCTGGCCTCAACATGACTTCCTCCTTTGCTCAGCTAAGAGGTGAGAGGGTCCCAGGGCTCAAGATCCATTCCCAGTACATAAGCTTAGACAGAAGCCAGAGGCTAGGGCTCATTTCTATTTCCCCACATCCAACCAGCCTCTTCTTTTCCAACTACTGAACTATTTGATAGCAAGTAGGGACCCCAAGGTTGCCACATCTGTCTCCCATACTCTGTCTGCTAGCCCCTGGACCATTGCTGCAGGACCATTCCCCAAAGAGACTGGCATCTGATATCTTGCCAGGAAGCTGGTCTCCAGAGCTTCTGCTGTGTGACTGGCCTCAGTTTGAATTCAACCAGACCTTCGCATTAGCTGGCCACCTGCCCACTGCCTCCAAGGCCTCTTTGTCCAGGACAGTTGTAAATTCCAGAGATGGCCTTGAGCCAGCAGTTACTGAATCTGAGGTCCAGGAATTTTCTGGGTGTGAAGACACAGGCATGTTCATAGTGTCAAAGGGTGGCAACATTTTTGAGAGGCAAGGGAGGGACAAGGATGACAGCTGGCTCCTTTGGCCTTCTTTAGTTTTCTCAAGGAAAAGATGTCACATACCATTCTTAACAGCTTCTGCCACCTTCAAGTTAAGTCCCAGATGCTCTATACTCCCCACTTTCCATGAGTCCTGTCCCTTCCTTCTTAATGCTTACCAGATCCTCACTAGTGAAATATAGATCAACTTGTCCAAGAGTCCTAGGAGCATTTATTAGGGAGGGAACTTAATGTGCAAAAGGTGGTGAGCCTGGGGTGATATTGTTGTAGCTGAGGATATACTGAGTCAGCAGTTTATATATGACCCCTGTGAGAATCATTAGCTAGGATTTCAGTCTGCTAATCCAACAGCTAGTCGCTGGATACCAGTAATAATTTGGCTGGTGTTCTAATAGTTGACTGTGGAGGCTGAGGTGGGTTCATTCCCACTTCTGGTGGGGTTCAAGTTTTCCCATGGGCTAATAGTCCATACCACTCCCGGGAACTTCCACTCAAATATTGTTTGGATTAACATTTTCTCCCACTTGCTTTTGGCTCCAACTTCTTTTAATGACTCCCTACATTTGGTCAGTGTTACCAGTTAGAAAAGCAAGAAGTCAAATATTAAAATAATAAGTACAGCCCAACATTTCACCTGCTATTTGGATCTCCTTGGATCTATTTGGATCTAATCAAGCCTGTGTCAAATCCAAGTATACTAGATCTCTTTTTCAGTTGTAATGTGGACTTTTGTGTTCTGAAGAGGCCTGTCTTACAGGTAGCTCAGTTCCCAAAGGTGAGGAACACAGCTTCTTCCCAGGCCTCTGCCACTGTCTGTGTAGTGCTACTCAAAGCCTCCTGGCTTTGCTCGAGTCTGGAAGAAGAATTGTCACAGTTAGCCTCTCCAGCCAAACCTGAAGGACACTGATGAGCTGGTGGCTAGGACTGGTTCTGCCTCGGTTCTTTTCCTAAAACTTCTCACGCCTGTCTCTTTTTCTATGACCGAAGCAAACTGCTTCCCTCTGTGTCTCACCTGCCACATCCAGTCCCAGTCTGAGTACTTCATCTTGTTCACTGTAAATTTGTTACTTTCTCATTGCTGGGACAAATGCTTGACATCCACAAGATAAAGGAAGAGAAGTTTATTTTGGCTCATGGTTTGTAGAAGTTTCAGTTTATCATCTGCTGGTTCCAAGCATAGCACAGCAGAGGGGCATGAAGAGGAGAAATCGCTCCTGGCATGACAGCAGGAAGCAGAGAGTGATGGAGGGAGGAGGGAGGGATATACACTCTTCCTGATCACACTCCCAGTGACTTACCTCCTCCAACCAGGCTTTACCTCCAAATATCACTATTACAGCTTTTATCTAGATGTCCCCTCAAAGCCTCATCAGCTCAGAGGGGGGCTTTTGGGAGCTGGGATACTGGATTATGGGTGTAATAATTGGATTACCCAACTGATCAGTTTAGTATAATTGTGGGTGATGGAATTACTGAATGGAGAAGTCACACCCTAGGTGTGGGTGACATCAACCAATAGACTTGTAGCTTGGATGGAATATAAAGGGAAAGCAGGAAGGCAGGCTCACTGCTTCCTGTCCCCTGCCTACCCTGTCATGGACTGTTTCTCCTCTGCCATGCTGCCCTGCCTTGGAGCCAGCTGACTATGGACTGAAATCTCTAAAACTGTGACGTAAAATAAACATTTCCTTTTTTAACTTGTGGGTGTCAGGTAGTTTTTCCCAGCAATGAGAAAGTAACTAACATAATCACATTTAGCTATAAACTTATCAGTGGACTAATCATCATGCCCCTATGATCCAATCACCTCCAAAGAGCCCCCGCTATGAGTACGTTTGGCTTTGGAGGAACATCTAGGAATAAACCATAACAGTAAATCTTCAGAGCAGATCTAACTCCTTAGTGTCCAGTGCAAGTGCCTGGTGCATACTTGGTTTGCAAGTAGTGTCTGTGGTATGCAGACATGGATGCAGGGATGAATAACTGACCTGGGTCTGGGGAACCTGGGCCTTCCCCTCATCCCCAGTGTTCATTGTTGGGTCCTTCTCCAAAGATGTCTTGCTGAATCCCAGTCCCTGAGGGCTTATAATATCATTGCTCTAAAGCTCAGAATATGTTCGGTGTATTTAAAGGTAGGTCACAGTGCCATGGTTACAGACTACTTTTTCTTAGCTGAAATCACATGGCCTAGGGTGCAGACAGACTGAGATGTCATCCCTGTGTTTATCATGGTTGAAACTCCCCTATGTGACATGATGGATCACCAACCATACAACAGCCAGCATCTCCTCCAGGGCTCAGCAGATAAGGCACCAGGGGAGGGAGGTACTCACTCTAGACAGTATGATGCTATGAGGGGATCTGGAAACCCTATAGGTGTTCCCCAGGAGCTTGGAGATAGTGGAAAGAAAGGCCTTGGTGCAGGTCAGCCGTGTATGTGTGTGTGTGTGTGTGTGTGCGTGTGTGTGTGAGAAATTGACCATATCAGAGGGTGCTCTTCTCCTGTGTTGGGCACTCCTGTGATGGGCACTCCTGTGCTTAACTACTGTAAGAATTTAGTGTGTGATGTGTTTAACTCAGAAGTCTTGGCTCCAGGAAAGAAAGAAAGCACATTCTGTGATGGTGGCTGGCCCCTGCCTGCCCATTACTGCCTGTTGTCTCTTTTCTTCATGGCACTTCAGTTACGTGGAGTCGCACTCATTCCACAGAGGCTTATATACACTGAAGCCTCAGCTAGGGTGTTCTTGCTTCTGCACTGGGCACCTCCTGCAGCTTCTCCAGTCCTCCCACAGCTCATTCCTGGTGAAGCCTTCTGACCTGGCTCCCCTTCCTGTTAGAGTCTAGAGTTGCTTCTCCTCTGTGGTAACGTTTAGGAACAGTACTAAAGTGACGGGTTTATGTGCCTCCTCCCCCAGGGACTAGGCTTTCTGTCCTCTTTCTGTCTTGGCACCGGCACAGTACCCTGCTCCGGGTGGGCCCTGATGTTTGTGCTCCAAGTGTGACTGTTGAGGCCATGCAGAGGAATGACTGCCAGTCTGTGGGAGCAAGGGACTTGTGTTCCTATAGAGGCTGTGGACCTGTGGTCCAGTCTCATGTGTCCCGGCCACAAGCTTGCTTGTTTGGCTGCTGGAGCTGGCCAAGGAGGTTACCAGTGACATCTAGTGGTCACAACAGGTTTCAGCCACATGAGGTTTTTCCAGAAGGCGTGATTGTACTCAGCTCAGGAGCCAGGCTTCCTAGTTGTCCCAGCCAATGTCTGACTTCTCCAAGGCTCCAGGACAGCAACACAGGATAGGATGTAGGTTGTCTGGCATGAGGACCAAGGCTTGCAAAGATGCTGTGGTGACCAAGGTGTCAAGAGCTGCTCTGGGACTGCAACTAGCATACCCTGGGCTCCTGTGGCCTGTGACATGTTTCCCTCCCCTTACTACAGGACACCCTGAAGAGCTGCTTGTTCTGAGCTTGGCCTGATGGGGCACAAAACAGCCACAAGAGACCTCTCCTCAAAGGGCAGGGTTATCTGGTGACACAAGAGTAGCACGGGGTGGGCCGGAGAACGGCTACTGTCACAGGCTATCTGAGCTCTTGCCACTGTTAGTGATGTTTCTTCAGGGCCTTGTGGGGGGACAGGCACATCACGGGTGGGGTTTTGTGGGGTGATAGAAGCAGCAGGGGCTTCCAGGAGTAACTGAAGGCTCTAACCTAAGTGGTGAAGAGCTTCTGGTGGGCTCCACTTTCCCTGTCTGAGCTTGTCCATGAAACTTTCAGACTAGGACATCCCTGCCCTATACCTCTTTCCTCCCTTCCTCCCTTCCTTCCTCCCCGCTCCTCTCCTTTTCTTTCTTTTACCAGAGACCGAACTCAGGACCTAGTACTTGCGAGGCAGGCACAGCGCCACTGAGCTGAGCTAAATCGTGGCCTCCCTGTGCCTTTTCTCTAACCTCCCTTTCCATATCTTCCCCGTGGTCTCTCCTGCTTAAACGCTGCTTCCCTGGCTTTCTTATGCCCGTGTCGTCTCCCTGTCCCACTGTTTCTATGTCTTGCTCTTGCTCTTGCCTCCCAGTTATTGCCCTGCCCCAGGAGCCCTCTGCAATGCTGGCCTAACATCATCAAAGTGGAGTAACTTGATAACTTCCAGGGGGTGAGGTGGACAGAGGTCATAACTTATTTTCTTCATGAGCTTTTTGGGCAGCGCAAGGGAGTGGCTGTGAACTCCCTGCTGCCCAGAGCACCCCTCATCTATCAGCAAATGTTTCCCCCCCGGCATCTACCCCTCTCTGGCAAGGCCTGCCTTCAGAAGACCACTTTGCCTGCCTATCTGTGCAGGCAGGGGACCAGTGAGGAGATACACTCTGGGCACGTTTCTAGGCCCAGTGGGGTATTCCCTGACAGATGGAGGGCTGATGGTAAGAGTTTCCATTTACTTTTGCAAATTTAATGTCAGATACTGTGCTAGGTGCGGGGGGGGGGTATGAGGGCTTTTGCCCTCACAGCAACCCTGAGAGGGAGGCTGGGCAATGATCACACTCCCATTAAACAGAGGGAGCAAAAATGAGACAGCAGCTGAACTTGGCTTTTATAGATGGAGTTCACTCAGTGAGCCAAGATTCAGTCAGCCTGTTCAGGAGCACTGTGAAGGGATGCAGGAACTTGGATGCTCACAGATGTACCCCCAAACACTCTCCTACCCCCACCTGTCTTCCCAGCCAGATAATCTGGTGACCCTAGTGGAATTTGCAGCTGTTTTCGAGAGGGACTCAACCCCACTACTACCCGACATGTATTTGTTCCTTCCCCTGAGCCACAGAACCTACTCATTCCAGATGATCTCCCTCCACCAATTATGACAATCATTGTCTATTGCAGGGTCTGATTACACAATTATATTTTCTCATGTTAACTGCATAATTAAGAAAAATGATTACATAGAGAAAACTTAGGAGATTTCCAGGCTCCAAATGTACTTGGGGAGCCCAGCAAGATGCCCTTAGTGTCCCCCTTAGGAGGGCAGTGAAAATTCCAAGGCGTAGATGTAGAAGTTGAGTAGTAGCCATTTCTCTCACCACTAATTTAGAAGCTTTTATCCTCACAGTCCATGGGTACTGGGGCTTCCTAGACCATTTACCTCGATTTGAAAACCATGTCCCAGCAGGTATGGCCTTTCAAGCCCCTGGCAGAGGACGTTCACCCACACGCAGCCACTGGCCTTGGAGAGATACAACCTGGCCCATGGCTCTTATTCTTCTAGGAGTCAGGTGCGACATGACTCTTCCAGGGGCTTCCAGCAACCTTGGAAATGCACAGCTGCGGGGAGAAGCTGCAGACATTTCTTCTGTGTCCACTACTTTGGCTTTTGTCCTTTTCCTCAGGAGACCCACAGGTCGGAGAGAAATTACAGGTCATTCCCTTCTGCATCTCGCCTTCCTTCTGTCTTCTGTAGAAGATGACTCAGGAAGCCTTCCTTGGTTAGTTCTATCCTGGCATCCCCATCAGGATGACCCAGTCCCATCTATCCAGTGACTTGTCTACCTCAGGGCCCTCCCTTCTATAGACTGGGAGGCTCCAAATGGCCTCGGAGAAACCTCATCCACTCCACCTCCCTCTTGTACTGGTGCCCAGCCATCATGGAACCCACCCCTCCCCCATTATATGTACATTTGCCTACACGGTCTTATTTCAAATGTACCCAGGGAATTGGCTATTTAAAGAAATACTGTAGAAGATCCTTTTGTAAAGACTGTTGGATTTATTTTTATGTAACATTGGATTTTCATCTCTCTAGGGGAAGCAGTAGGGTGATGGAGAGGCTGCAGGCAGGCTCGTGTCTTTCTAACGCTTGCCGTACCGCGTCTTGCATGCTCCTGTGTGGCTCAGCGTATCTCAAGTGCACCTTATGTGTTTACAC
This sequence comes from Fukomys damarensis, assembly GCF_012274545.1. NCBI lineage: Eukaryota > Metazoa > Chordata > Mammalia > Rodentia > Bathyergidae > Fukomys > Fukomys damarensis. The sequence continues at coordinate 41,389,146 of NW_022900945.1, forward strand.
CCATGTCTTCAAGGCTATCTGTGAGCCAGGCTCAGTGTGCCGGAGGTGGGGGACACAAAGATGGATGAGACCCGTCCCTGCCCCTTAGGGCCAATGAGGGAGACATGGACGCAGATGTCCTAGGTGCATCCATACACGTGTTCAAGGGGAGTAATGGTTGCACAGAGGGAGGTGGGATCACCTCTTCCCTGCACTGGGATAAGCAGGGAAGGTGGTAGAAGGGATGCGGACAGGCTAAATTCATGGCATCTGTGGGTGTCTTCTTCAGTTGACCTTGGTTACCAGAGCTGGAGGACAGGGGTGAAGCCTGGAGCAACCTTGGCAGGAATCAGGGACTGGGTGTTGCGGAAGAGCAAGTTTCACAAGTTCATCAATAGTGCCATGTCCTGTAGATTCTAAGCTGGAGGGAAAGGGAAGAAGGTCGGGCAGGGAGGAATGCAGGGATAGGCGAGAGGAAGGGATGGGGGGTGGCAAGCAAAACAGGCAAGCGCAGAGAGCTGGAGGGTCCCTGAAAGAATCAGCCCACCTACTGTGGGATGTTGGCCAGGTCTACTAAAAGCTTGCTCTCTTCTAAACTGAGATACCATCTTCCTCGAAGGCTCACCTGTGACAGTGCATACAAAGGGACTGACCCAGGAGGCCTTTACCTCCTTTCAGTTTGCACTGAAAGCTGCCAAGCGCAACAGGTGCTGACCCAGAGGAGCCCCAAGTCCACGTCCTTTTCCTTCTGTACCTTGACCCTGGGCATCTTCTCAGTGCACAACACATGGAGGGCATCGAGCAGATGTTGGCAAGACAGGTAACAGCAAAGACATAGCTGCCTGCTGGCTGCTGTATCCTCTACTTTCTCTAAGAGATGAATGTTAGGAAGGTATCTGCCTGTAGGTGTTTTTTTTTTTTTTTTTTTTTTTTTTTTTTTTTTTTATTTTTTTTTAAAT
>NW_022900945.1:41391239-41392306 GCF_012274545.1 Fukomys damarensis
AGCATGGTACTGGCAAAGAAATAGGCCTGAGGATCAGTGGAACAGATTGGAAGACACAAAAACAAATGCAGATGTACTCAGCTACCTCATCTTTGACAAAGGAGCTGACCATCCTCAGTGGAGGAAAGATAGCCTCTTTAATAAATGGTGTTGGAAAAACTGGATGTCAACCTGCCACAGATGAAAATCAGACCCTTATCTTTCGCCATGCACTAAATTAAAATCCAAATGGATTAAAGATCTAAATATTAAAACAGAAACATTAAACTTGCTGGAAGGTAAGTTAGGCAGAACTCTGGAAGACATTGGTATAGGAAAAGACTTTATGAACAAATCCTCAGTAGCACGGGAACTAGCAGATAGAATCAACAACTGGGATCTCATCTTACTAAAAAGCTTCTGTACTTCAAAAGAAACCATCAGCAGAACTAAGAGACAATCTACAATGTGGGAAAAATTTTTGCCTATAGGTTTTTAAGATTAGTTAAGGCAATGGATGGAGAAGAGACACAGTTGGTGGCCATACCCTCATCCAACAGGATTCATGTTCCTGAAATTCTGATGACTTCTTACTGCAGACACCTGTAAATCTTTGCCCAAGGGTTTTCTCTGACCTGCAAAGCATGCCCTGCATCCTTTGAACCAAGAGGGCCAATGAGATGGCACTCTATTCACCAGAGTTAAGAGTCAGAGCATCAAGATGCAGCTTGTTTTCAGGTTTCCTTTTTTTCAAGTGGTATAGTTTAGGTTTATTCATGCCAGCCTGTGATGGCTAACCTATGATGCAGGTTTTGGTTCTCTCCCTTTATCATCTCCTTCCTCACTTGCCTACCGGTGCTTTCTGAGATCACCTCCCAATGAAACACCTGTGCTCTATCCCTGTCCCAAGACTTGCTTCTGAGAAACCTAAGAGAGCTTGTTAAGTGCTTGACATGGAGAAGACCCCTGATCAAGGCCAGTCAGCTCACTGGTCTCATGTCTTCATGAAGCAGAAGGTGTGTGCTTTGATATTACTGGCTCTTTGGGAGCAGTTCCTGGAAGAGAAGGGACATAATATATATATATAT
>NW_022900945.1:41392446-41404352 GCF_012274545.1 Fukomys damarensis
ACTTTGTCTCTTTTAGCTTTCCCTTTCTGTCTCTCCATTCTCCATGGCCTACCATTTTCTCCCTTTCCACTCATTTTTCCTCTTCTCTTTTTCACTCTCATTGAGGAAGGAGGCTCTGAGCCCACAATGTCCTTCTGCCGTCTCTAAAGTTCCACTCTGAAAATGAGGCCTCCTGCAACATTGTGACATCATTCTGCATTAGCCAGTAGTGGGCCATCCGGGGTGGGGTCTTGGCCTCCTGGGATCACTGGCCCTCCAGCGATAGGGGCACATTCACCTGCAGGGCCCTTTAGTCTTCAGAGCAGCTTCTAGAGCATGGATCCCTCCTAATTCTGCTCTAGCCCAATGTTCCTCATAGTCAAGCTGTTCTTGGGATGGAAATGTAGCCTGAAGGTGTCAGGCAAGAGAGTGTGTCCATGCTGAAGAAGCTGGTGTCTGAGCAGCTACAGGTGCCTGAAGAACAGTAGCACCTGCTGTTCTGTGGCCAGCTCCCGGATGATGACAAGCGCCTCTCGGACTACTGCATTGGGCCTGACGCCTCCATCAGTGTCATCATGCAGCCCGTGGATAAAGCAGCACCAGACAAAGCCCTCCAACCTCAGGACCAAGCCCAGTCCCTGTGGCGCCAGCTGGACAGGGTCCTAGCCAAGCACTTTGGACCCCAGGATGCCAAGGCAGTGCTGCTGCTGCTGAGGCAGGAGCATGAGGGACGCCTGCAGAGGGTCACCCTGGAGGCCCTGGAGCAGCTGGTGTGCCACCTCCTGACAGAGCAGTGGCATATGGAACTGGCTGGGGAGATGGAGTCCCAGAGTGCCTGCAAGAAGGAGGAGGAGAAAAGAGGAGGAGGAGGAGAAGAAGAAGAAGAAGGCAGTTGATTAGTAAACTGGCCAGTCCTACTCATTTCCTTGCTAAAATTCTCTGGCCTCATCCTTCTGTGTTCCCAGGCAAATTTTCCCACTATTTCCTCCTCATGCATATATAGCTAGTCCTCTTTTTTGAAACTTTAGTGTAGCTGGGGGTAGTATTGGGACCCCTGTGTTTCCTTTCTGAAATGCAGAATGATTCCACCTCCCCATCACTACCCCTTAGAAGGGTTCTGAGAGTCCAGGGAGCCCAAAGGGACAGTCAAAAGTGACATTTTCTACCTAGATTGAGTAGCTCTGCCCAAGCATGCCCCAGAGTCTCTTGACAGACCTTTTCCCCTTCAGAACAGAAAGACAATGTGAGCTCATTTTCCCTCATCCTCAGACCGCAGTGCCAACCCCCAGGGCCCCAACGACCAAGAGGACAGTGCTTTCTGGGTGAGGCTGTCCTTGCCATCCACCTGCTGAACTTCTACAGCCACAGGGGCAGGGTAGCAGAGATGGGAGCAGGGGAGGCCACCTGATGCAGGCCAGGTCCAGGGCTCATAGGGTCTAGAAGCACAGCCTTAGGCAGGAAAAGTGATTTAGAAGTCATACCCTCATGTGTCTGTGAACAAAGCCATGCCCGGCCACCCCATTCTGACCAGTAGGAAACACTAAGCTCCCACTATCTCCACAAGCTCCCTGGGAGGGCAAAAAATGGTATCAGCCAAGACCCTGGCACTCACAGAGTACAAAGCCTAGATGAAAGGAGGTCATTCACGCCAAGAGGAGAGAGGCAATGTGACAGCAGTGTGACTGACGAGCTGCCCTGATGCCTCACAGGGTCCTGGCTTAGCCCGGAGGGGCTGTCTTCTGCAGAATCTGGGCAGAGCTGAGCGCTCTGCCCATTCTGGGTGTGACAGCGTGGCCCTCATCCAGGGCTAAAGGAGCCCTCACACTCCACAGAGATAGATCTTCACTACTAAAGTCCCCAGGAGCCATTGCTGCAGAAGCTCCTGTCTTGGAGGATAGAGATGGAGGGCAGGGGCAGAAGAATGCTTGGCCAGGAACCTGCAGGGCCACTTTTCTAGGGAGCATCCGGCCCTTGGCTTGAGGCCCTTGCCCTCCTCCATCCCATTGCCAGCTCAGCCTTGTCTTGCCTCCTGACTGTGGCTTACTTGCTTCATCTGTGGTGTGCTCAGGCTTCCCACCTGTTTCATGGGATCATCATCATTATATCCACTTACTTTGTGGGTACAATTGGGAGTGGTGTCTTTTAGCCGTAGCAGCGACAGCCTGGAAATCCTCTGCCTTTGTGAGCCTGCTTAGTAGCAGTGTTCTCTACCTCTGCTGGAACAAGAGACCCCTCACTCAGCATATGACTCCTCTCCTTCACCAGTGCGCACCCCGGCCCCCTGGACAGAGGAGAGGAGAGTGGGGCTCCCAGGGCATGAACGGCTTCTCCGTGGCCACAAGGGCTCAGCTCCTGCAGGCTTGGGGTGGAAGCCCAGGCCTGCTCCTGAATTACTATCCTGGTCCTACTCCTGCTCCCAGGCCCTCCATCATCCGTGAGAAAGGCTTTTTGACAGTTCTGTGGGTATATTTGTGCTGGTGCGGTGCCATTTGCTGAGGGGGACAAGCTTATTATCTTTACATTAGGGGAACTAATAGCCCATTTCTCAGGAAATCTGTGAGTGATAAAAATAAGTGGGCCATTTTATTCCTTTTGCTGAGAGAGGCTGGCATGAAGGACGGGGAGCCTCTGTTTCCTCTGGTTAGTGTATCGGGGCTGACTGAGGGCAGGCCAGGGCAGGCAGTCACTCCACTGCCTCTGTCCCCAGGGGCACAGGGAGGCTGTCTCCAATCCCAAGTTGGGAAGAAGGAAGGTTGGCCTTCCCTTTAGTGACATGTCCTTCTCCTATCACCGCCGTCATCCTTCTCAAGGGCCCTCCTGTCTCTGTACCTCACCTCAAAAGCCAAGCACAGTGAGGAGGAGATTCACACAAACTTACATCAGTTTGTTACCTCTCCCAGGGATAGTTTCACTGTCCAAGAGTATGGCTCTTCTCGTTGTGGGATGACAGGCTTTGTCATCATTTGTAGTGATCAGGGAAAAGCAGGTAGGGGTATATCGAGAGGCTGTGTGGATCCTAGCTTTTGAGTCACCTGCCATGAGCACCCTTCACTGTCTCAGATTCAGCTTAGTTTGAACTTGAACCTGTGTCAGCAAACCAGTCAAAAGCTCCCTGTTCTCATTTCTGCTCTTCTACCGGGATGATATAGGATTGGGGGAGGTTCACTTTCTAAACTGCAGCCTTGGGCAGGTAACTCTTCCCTTAATTCTCCACACCTCTCTGCTACCATGAAAGGACATATATGTACTTACTGTACAACTTTGTTCAAGTAGGAGGCATCTCAGGACAGCCACCTTTATATTTCTATATACAGAGAAACTGGACTCCCCATCCTAGCTTGTAGATCAAGTGCAGGCTAACACCCTCTGGCCCTGGGCAGAGATCTTTGTAATGGAAACAGGCACGGCATCATGTCTTGCGTGCTATTCTATCAATCCTTTATTCAGTGATCAGTAAACATTTAGGCTCAGTTATTCATAAGTAACAGAAATTTATTGCTTACCCTTCTGGAGGCAGGAAAGTCCCAGATCAAGATGGTGAGGATTCAGTGTCTGGTGAGGAAATGCTCCTCACCGATGGCACCTTCTGTGTGTCCCCACAAGACAGAAAGGCATTCATCCTTTGTTCCTTCTCTTTTATAAGGGTACTAAACCCAAGCACGAGAGAGCAGAGCCTTTATGACTTACTTACTTCCCCAAAGGTTCACCTCGATATTGTTGCAGAAGATAAAATCCCACCATCTCAATTCTGGGGGGACACCAACGCACAGACCATAGCAGCCTCCCACCAAGCGCTGGGCTTTGTGCTGGGAACTTGGGCTGGAGGGTGAGAAGCCTGACTTCCCTGACAGAGAGTAGCACAGCCCCCTGCTCTTGCTTGAATGATGGGGCAGCAGAGGGGCTGTGGAAAACCTGGCATCTTGCCTTGGCCTCTGATGGAGATGTGTTGCTCTTTTGCTTAGTTTTAACTGATGGAACAGGGAGTAGTTCGTGGGATGAAAAGTCTTACAGATGTGGAAGAAACTGCCAGTGTTCCAGGGCTCCAGAGACCCTAGGAGTCAGATTTTGGAAGCAAGCCCCAGTCTGCTCTCCTTCCACCCTTCCTTGTTCACCCCAAGACTATTTGCTCAGGATTAAGTGAGACTTTACTTGTATAAAGCTTCCAGCCGTTTTAAATGAGGGAGAGAGGAGCACAGATGTAAGGAAGTGGAGGGCAAGGCATGCTTCCCCGGAAGAGTGACAGGCTCTAGTTGAGAGTCCTGAGGGAAGACATGGCAACACTGTGCTGAGGTGAGCACCAGATGGGACGGGCAGGGCTTGGGGCATCTCGCATCTGCGCTGGAAGAGGTTCCACTGGGGGGATGCGGTTTAGGTTAGACAATCAGCTTAAATTTCCACATCTGGGACTAAGCTTGAACATAACTTGGCTTTTGCTAAATGAAAAATCCAATGTGGGAAAGGCCATAATAAGTGTAGTAAGCTCTCCTGGATGCAGTTCTAAAACTGTTGAATTCCTCCTACTTTGGGAAGTAGGAGAATCATTGCAAATGACAGCCTAGAAGGACTCAATCTAGGTCTTTACATTAGGACTCATTTGACAAAACCACACAGTACCCGCCACCCCAAAGTACTGACATACTCATCAACTATGGTAGTGGAGGGGTTGTGAGGGGTCACTTCATGATCTCCACCTCCTGGTGTCCAAGCCTTTGTACAATCTCCCTCTGAATGTGACTAACTTCTAATTAATAGAAGCCTAGTGTGAGTAGAGTGATCAGGCCAACCCCTGAACAAGCACAGTTTGATCGCCACATGATTCAGTGTGGAAAGATCGGGGCTGAGCATAAGCCCGTGACCCAGTCTTGGATCTACCATTTGCCTGGAGGCTTGGACAGGTCACTCCATATCTCTGAACCAGGGCTTCCTTCACTTGCAAAGTAAAAGAAGCGGGAGTGTGGATTTGAACTCTTAAGGTGCTTTTTGGTGCTAAGATTCCATGTTGTCATGAAGTCACAGACGTGAGCTGCTGATGCCCCAGGCTGGCAGTAGCTGGTTCCCTTTGGAGCCCTGTGAGGCCTTGAGCAACAAGTCATGGATGGACAGTGGTAAGATGCTCAGGATGGATTGCTGCCAAATAGCATGGGCATTATAAGAATACTTTCAAAGAAATACGAAGGTTACAAATCATACAAAACAATGCTGTAGATGTTGTTTAGGGACACACACCTAAGAAATATTAAGGAATGCTTGGTAGGAAGGGAAACATAATAAAGGGAAGGTTCATAGGGCTTCAATTGTATTATAAAGTCAGTTCATCATATCAAGTAGTGGGTACCTGGGTATTAGATTTCTATTGTTGTGTAACAGAAAACTACAAATTTAGCAGCAGTTCAGTGGCTTGGCTTACCTGCTGCTTGGGCTCTCATGAGGTAGCAATGAAGACATTGACTGGGTTGTGTTCTCTTCTGGGGGTTTGATGGGAAGAATCACTTCCAAGCTCATTAAGGTTGGCAGCATTCATGCACTTGTAGGACCTAGATCCTTAGCTTCTTGTATATTGGTGGAGATTATCCTGGAGACCACCTGTCATTCCTGTCACACAGGCTTTTTCCCGCATGGGTTCTTGCTTTACCTGTGCTTGCAAGGAGACTGACTAGAGTGAGTAAGCTAGCAAGACCAAGTCTTATTCAGTGTTTTGCAACCATGGGCATGACATCCTATCACCTTTGCCAGATTCTGTCAGTGAGAAGCAAGACACAGGCATCACCCACATTCAAAGGGAGGGGCTTATGCAAAGGCATGGACACAAGGAGATGGAGATCCTGGGGACATTTCACAACTTCTCTACTAAAGGAAGTGTTGATTATGTCATTATGTATTCTCGTATTATAGAATCATAGGTAAGAAGCCCATGAAAGTGTTTTGTTCAGGCCAGGAGCTTTAGGAACACAGAGGAAAAGTGACTACTACCAACTGAGTCTCAGGAAGGCTTCAGGGAGAAGGTTGCTGTTGAGCTGGTGATGGGGATAGTTGGGAAGCAACTGGTGGACATTTTCTGGCACTAAGGTGTTCACATATCACACCTGGAGAATTGTCAGTTGGCTAAGCATACCTAGCATATGACTTTCATGACTCCCATGACATATGGTCACACAGATACACCCTAAGTGTGTAGCCACAAATATAGGGACACCCCAACACTTCAGACCCATGGGGTAGGGCCTACAGAGGCTGAACCAGTTTGCAGAAGTGAGCTTCAGGCTCCACACACAGTTATCAAATGTGCAGACCTTGCCCTGTTTCTGGGTGAAGGCTACTGGAGCCCGCGATCTAGCTCAGCCCCAGAAGGTTGGCCAGAATCTCCTACACTGCAAATTCAAGGACAGAAAGGGAAATTTTTGCAGTGCCAAGTTCAGGAAATTCTAGGGCTGCAGGAAAAGCTGGCCTGGACCCACCTTGCTGTCTTCAAGTGATGCGTTAAAGCAAGATGCAAACGAGATCTCATAGGAATGCACAGAGCTGGACACACTCATGCACAGGTATGTGCAGCTGATCCTGGCTGAGCTAGGCAAAGGTGCCTGCCCATGAATAAGTGCACACGTACCTCAGGGCAGACTCCTGTTCTGTGTGCATGCTCCCAAGTGGCTGGTTTGCCTTCCTCATGCCTGCCCCAGCCTGGCTCCCTTTCCCTCTGTTCTGCCTTGGGATTGAGTGGCTGCCGGCCCATGGCAGGGGAGTGACCAGAGGGCAGGCTGCCCTGGGTCCTGCTGCTGAGCCAGCTGGCATTCATGGAGGTGGCTGAGGCACAAACAGCTGCCAACCCCCGGTCCTTGTGCCCTCTGAAGCAGATGGTGCTCCCCACTGGCTGCTCACCTTACTGTTCCCTTCTTGTGTCACCTTTCTCCTTTCCCTGTTTTTCTGATTTGCTTCTTATTCCTCTTCTCTCCCACGTACATATCCTCCTGTCTTCTCTGATCACCTTTAGGGCCAGTTTGCATTGTACAGACATCTGGGTTCTTACTTTTAGCTCTTTCTCTTTGTTTCTTGTCTCCTCCTACCCACCACTGTCCACCTCTTTTCTCCCTTTCAGTCAGCAGTAGTTGCCCTTTTATTAAACATCGCTGCCACAACCAGCTCCTCTCCTTGATCTGTGTGTCCTCTTTCTTGTTTATTGTCCCAGATTTGCCCACCCTTACTACCTTTGATGTCCCTGACCCTCCACTCCCTCCCCACATATGCAATATTTATTTATTTATGTACTGGAGATCGAACTCAGGTCCTTGTGTTTGTGAGGCAGGCAGCAGCACCACTGAGCTAAATCCCCAGCCCCCCACATATGCAGTATTAATTAATGGGCATATATAACTAGCCTGGTACTGGAGTACAATGGAAAATGGTCATCATATGCATGCACCTGTTGGCGGCTGTATATCCCCAGACAGACATGACAGCCAGAGAAAGAGCACGGATACCTGTGCACACTGGGTAGCCACAAATAGCCTTGTTCATTGATGGGCATGAAGGCAGAAGGTGCAGCGGCCCACCCGTGAACACATTCAGTGTCACCTACACCGAGGGAGCCTGAACAAACCACCTGTCACAGCACAGCAGCAAGCAGTTTGAGTGCTGGGTTCCTGCTCTTTCTTCCATGGCTTGGCTAGGGCCAGCCGAGCCGGCACTGGGCACCTTCCGTTTCTTGGCTCAGGTCATGGCTCCTCTCTTAAGGGCTGCTTGGCTCCAGGGTTGTAAATCCCCCCTAGAAAGGACTGTAATCTGAGGAGTAGCAGGAAGTCCAGCCCCCAGGTTAGCTCCTACTAGTCCCTCCTCTCCCTCCACCAGCATTTCCCATCATAGTGATTTAAGGGCTCCCACCACCCTAACAGCAGGGTGATAAATCTGAAGTAAGTACTGTGGGCTGCCTGGCTGTAAACCTGACACAGCCCGCTGTGGCAGGGCCAGGTCTGCCCACGGAGACTGGTCAGCTCTGCCTTGTCAGACAGCTGTCCTTCGATGAATCCCAGGGTGCTGGGACCTGAGACATTATTTATGAGTCTCAGACCTTGGGATCAAAGCCTCCATCCCTCAGAAAGGGCAGAGTGGAGGCTCTTGGAGCCTCCTTGCTTTTCCTTCCTTTCACCAGACAACCTCAGACCACTGCTGCTATTTAAACTTGAGCAGCAATGCGGCAATGCATTGGAGAAAGCCTCAGTATTCCCAGGATTTCCCTCAGCCCTCTTCTACATTATTTCCCTGACCAACTTCAAACACAGACCCCTTACACACACACACACACACACACACACACACACACACACTCACACACACTCACACACACACACACACACACACACACACGCACATACTGGGATCCCAAGGGGCTTAGGAGACAGAGGCTCATACTCTGGCACCACCCCCTACGAGAAGGACACAACAGTCCTTAGACCCAGGACTTGGTCCCAGCAGCCATGTAGTGACCTCTCTGGGCATGGAAGTTTGAGTTTGAGAAGGGACAGGCTCTCTTTTGTCTAATAAGGTGTCTTTCTCCAGACTCTACATCTCACTGACTGACTTCGCCCCCGCATCCCTTCCCTCCCACCATGAATCCTGCAGCAGGAAGGAGATGGGGATGAGATGGGAAAGAACAGTGTTAGACCTGAAATCTGAAGGTTTCAGGGTTACAGGTTGCATCTTGAGATGTTCCCTGTGTGAGACTTTTCATTGGCCACTTGGTCTCTTTGGTCCTCAAGGGCCTCATTTGCATGATGGGATAATCATGCCTTCCTGTGTGGTTGTGAGTGCACAGTGAGATAAGGTGGGTCAAAGGTTTTTGTAAATTTAAAGAACACACCCACTCCCAACACATGTATCTCTACTGCAGTCAACAGAATCTGCTGTGGCCAGTTTACATACAAAAGGGAGGGCGGGAGATAGCTGGCTTGAGTTTACACATAAAAGGGTATCTGGAGGAGGTGGTTTGGATGGCCCTTGGGAGGGCCAAGGATCTGGGTTGGATTATTTGCTGGAGCACTGCAGCTCAGCTGAGAGGAATGCCTAGAAATATCACTGCTACCCTGCCTGCTGTATGACTGCTGGGGTTCCAGGAATAAGATCCCAGAGCTCAGATCACAGGTGACTCAGCACAAACCAACACCCCCAGTACCACCCTGTAGAGTTGCCTTTTCACCTGGCTCACTCCCACCTACAAGCACACGAGGTGTATCTGCTTGGGAGGAAACCCTAGCTGAATGGGAGCCTTGGAAATACAGATTTTTAACTTTCTGCTGAGTTAGAAAGGAAATTGTGTGGGAATTTCTAAAGAACAGTTGACCTTGTTTCTTTGGCAAACATGTATTAGAGAGAGAGAGAGAGAGAGAGGGAAAGAGAGAGAGAGAGAGGGAGATCTATAGATGCAAATAAATTTAAGAGACATATCAATTCATTGTAATATGTAGTTATTTGCATCATGATTTGTACGTAAGACAATTGGGAAATTTTGCACACTGAGTAGAATTTTTTCTTTTTTGTTTTTTTGGTACCGGGGATTGAACTCAGGACCTTGTGCTTGCAAGGCAGGGAGCAGAACCACTGAGCTAAATCCCCATCCCTGAGTACATATTTGATGGTAATGAGAAATTAGTATTAATATTATGTGAAAGGATGGTACTGTGGTTATGCTTTAAAAAGTCATGTTTTAGAAATGCATAGTAAAGTATTTCTGGATGACACATTTGATTTGCTTCAGAAGAACCCGGGGAAACAGCACTGGGGAAGCTTCTCTTGTGCTGGAGTAATAGCCTGCTAACTCTAGAAACTGGGTGTTAATAGGTGACCAGGGTGGAGCATACCACTCTATTTTCATGTTTGAAATGTTTCATAATAAAAGTTTCTGAAAGAGGTGGATTTCAGAAGCCACTCCATCTGCAGACATTTCCTCCATGGGCACTGACTGTGGGGCCTCAGGTGCCTTGGTGACTATTCCATAAGAATGAGCTGCCCACTGACTCTGATGCTAACCAGCTCTGCATGGCCTTGAAATACAATCCCTTCAAGACAACCAGTCCCAGATTCTCATTTCCTTAGGGGTTTCTGGCTTGGAATCTCATCTAATAGGAATTACTATTCCAAGTTGGAGATAACAGATTCCATTCTGGCTGATTTGCAGAGACAGGAACTTATTAGAGGCATTAGGTGTCTACAGAACCTCAGAAAGGGCTGGGACAGTATGTGACAGGACAGCACAGCCTAGAGAAATACTTGAAGATGGATCTGATGGAAACACTGCCCTGCTGCACACTCCCCCGGAGGTACATGCTAGAAACCACCCATGGCTGGGCCAGGAAACAGCCTACAGTGTCCCCCATTTTCTTCTACCTCCACATCGTCTGTCCTCTTCCCCTCCCAAGGCTGTGTAGGAATTATCTCGATGGAGCTGGGTCACATGTTCTCACCAGCTGCATTAGGAGTCTGGGAAATGTAGTTATATGTTTTCTAGGCTTTTTAGTTTTTTTCTCTCTCTCTCTTTCTCCCTCCTTTCCTCCCTCCTGTCCCTTCTCATTCCCCCTTCCCTTCCTTTTCCCTTTTCCTTTCTCTCAAATTGCCTCAACACAGGGCCTACCCCAGGCACTGGGCACTCTTTCATTGTCACCTGCCAAGGCTGAAGTTATTAAACCCATGTACTATGAAGCAGATGTTCTATTCCATGCCCTTAACCTATAACATCTAGATGGAGTTTAGACTTTGCAAAGAGCTCTCACGTACCTTTTCTTGTTTATTCATCTTAGCTCAATTAGTTGGGATTATCCCCTCATTTTATATTTGGAGAGACTGCAACTCATGGAGATAGAGTGAGTTCTCAAGGTAGTAGAAATGGTACGTAGCAGAAACAAAATCCAAATTCTTTTCTTCCCCTCCCTTATTCCCTACTCACATAGATAGGATCATTTATTGCAATTATAGTTTGTGATTCGATCTTGCTTTTATAGCCAGTCATTCTTTCTCCAGATTTCAGTGGGAGACGGGACTGAGAAATAGTTAGACAATAAATAGGCTCTAAAGACAGAATGCTGGGAGCTACTTGTGAGGTGGGCTGTCCTTGAACTTGTTACTTCAACCGTCTGTTTCCTCATGCATAAAAGTGACTAATAATAATAACACTGACCTTGGTGACTTATGAACAGGATTAAATTAATTATCACAAGGAAAGTCTTATGATATAATAAATATTCAGTAAGTTTTATCATTATTACTATTGTTTGGGGTGGTATGTCCAAAAGCAGAAATTTCAGTTACCCAGAAGATCACTTTCATACTCTCTTGGCTTTTGTTTTGCAAAATTCCAGGTACACTGTGTATGTGTGTGCATATATGTATGTGTAGGAGGTGTTTTGCTGGATTACTTTATAGTAAGAGGCTATGGGAGCAAAGTTTGGAGGAAAGCGTACAAGGGAGAGTGTGTGGGGAGGATCTGTGGTAGTTTACGTGGGAAGCAGACTTCCCCATGCTGCTCCAAGGAGGTGGCAGGGCATTAGGGCCATAGCCTAGGTTGTCCTGAGAAAGTTGACAGTTATCAGAGACTCATATCCCAAACTGGCTCAGAAAAAGAGAACTCATCATCTTCAGGGACCATGGGACTTTTCCCTGAGCACATCTTTGTGGACAGGGTGCACAGAGACCAGCAGGCCCTTTCCCAAGTGTTCTGCATTGCAGAAGACCCTGGACTCTGTGCTCTCCTTGGATGGGGGTGTGGGAAGCGCCAACAGAGCAAACTGAGCTCCTTTCAAACTGATAGGGTAGAATGAAAGAGGAGATCACATTTCATCTAGGGAAAGTAATATGGCCTTTCTTTAAACCACATATTGGCAAGTAAAATCCCTTATTCATGATACCTTATCTTTCTTTCTTTTTTTTTTTTTTTTTTTTTTTGTACC
>NW_022900945.1:41404887-41426466 GCF_012274545.1 Fukomys damarensis
TTTTTTTTTTTTTTTTTGGTACCAGGGATCGAACTCAGATCCTTCCACTTGCAAGGCAGGCCACTGAACTGCTGTGCTAAATCCCCGGCCCATGATACCTTATCTTTCATCCAAACCAAAAGTTAGGCCAAGATTTCCTTGGAAACCAGGGTCTCTTCCTTTGGCCTTTTCTGAAGTGCAGCCAGAGACAAAAGCTCTTTTCTTCTGCCTCCTACTATCAAGCCTACTCTTGGTGAGGATATGAAGGAGTCAGGAAAACACAGGTTCAAGATCCAGCTCTGCCACTTATCAGCTATATGAGGTTGAGTAAATCACTAGGTAAATAAATTAATTAAACTCCCTTCGATAAGATGCCATGATGAGGATGGTGGAAAACCATGGAATACAAATGACCTTTGTAAACTGTGATGGTCAACTCGTGTACAGTGTAACTATAGTGTTTTTAATGAAGATTTAAGCCAGAGGAGTATGTGATGGCCTCATGCTTTGTTAACTCAGCTAGACTAAAGTACTTTCCCCAGAATTCCTATTCTGGTATACTTTCAGCCAGAGTGAATAAGTGACAGTCTCTCAATACAGCTGCAAGACAGAGGCAGCAGGGCCATTTTGTCACACATGAAGTTCACCCAGTTGTGAATCAAACATGAATCTAGTGCTGCTGTAAAGGCATTACAGTCCCCCAGTTGACTTTAATTAGGGAGATTATCCTGGGTGGGATTTTCCTGATTCAGTCAGTCAGAAGCCCTTTAAGAGCCATCTTGGGCCTCCATTGAGAGGAATTCATGCTAGTAGGACTCAGCTGCCCATGATTTTCCTTCCTGGTTGTCTACTCAGCTGACCCCCACACTGGCAGAAACCAATTCCTAGGATAAACATGCACATTGCCTCCAGGTTTTGCTTCTCTGGCTGAAGCCTGACAGCCACAGCTGCTTCTCCTGGGCACTGTGCAGTGGAGGCATGGGTAAGCAGTCAGGTGTGCTTGGTAGCAAAGAAGCCCTGTAGTAGTGCAGAGGGATAGGCAGCTGTGGCTGGGTATCCCTGCCCATGTAATTGCTGTGTATTGCAGCATTTGTGGAGCTCCTGCCATGAGATAACATAGTGTAAACCTAGGGTCAGATGACTTTTAGGCAGCAGGTGAGATGGGCATCCTTATCTTCACTTTTCTATAAAGAACTGGAACTCAGCTAAGGGACTGGTCCAGGATCATTCAGTTGGAAGGTGTCAGAAGTGAGGCCCACTGATCCAGGGGGCTTTCACAGCCTCTAGTGGTACCTTCTTCCTTGTGAGTTATGTGTCAGATGCTGCTCCTGGGCCAGGCCCTGAGCTGGTGCTGGGGACCTGATAGGAGCAGACAGGCCTCTTTCCTGTCCTCTTGAAGCTTCTAGTCTAGGAAGACTGTCTGGGGCCTGTGAAAGCTTGTGGCTGGGCCTACAGAAAGCCACAGTTTAGAATTGGCTTTCCCAGCTGACCTGGTTGCCCTAAGTGATATACTGGCTTACAACCTTCAGGAGAGGCCTCTGCAAGGGAGGTGCTCTTGGCCTGCAGAAAGAGTGGGGCCTCTCAGGACGCTGTCAGGAACCTGGTGGCAGTCCCCTAGGGTCCCCTGGGCCTTGTTAGAGGGCCTAGTAACAACAGCACACAGGAAAGTGCTATGCAGAGGGAGGTATGGAGGGAGGGGGTGTGTGGGACACAAGGGACCACCTTCCACCTTTCCCTACAAGCTGCCTCCAGTGGCCATGAGACAGCCCACTAGAGATGGCAGAGAGGTGCCCCACACAGGCCAGAGTGAAAACTCTGCGTGCCATGGCACCTTGGGAAATGCAAAACAGAATAGTCCCAGGTCTTGCATAGCTATTTGGGAATAAAACGTTAAAAAGCCAATTTATCAATTCCAACTGTACATAAATTAGACTGGCTCCTGGTACCTTCCTACGTCTTATGATATGTGTAGACCAGTTTCTTCTGTATTGGCCCAATAAATACTGTGTGAGGCCTACAATGTGCCCTCCCCCACACACCCAGGCCAAGACCCAGGGCCAACTGATGGGCTTTTTGAGGGTAACAGGGACAAATACCAGTCAGCAGGTGAAGGTGGTTATGAACATCTGTATGGCACATGGCCAGTTGAAGAAACAACTGTATTTTCTTACGAATATGTTTATATATATATTTTTCCTGTTAAACAGATACGTCTATTTTCTTTCCTTCTCTCATTCCATTTTCATCTACATAAAATGTCTTAATAGAAGTTAACTCTACATTTCAAATTTTACGTTAGAAGATATTAAAAAGAGAAGTGTGAATCAAGTAGGAGAAGAATACACATCAAACAGATAAAAGTTCCTGATCTCATTGAGTCTACATGCTAATCAGGGAAAGAAATAAGAAAATGAAACACACAGATATCAGGTAGTGATAAATGCTAAGAAAAACATAAAGCAAGGGAGAGGGACTGGGAGCATGTATGCATGCATAGTATGGGCCTGTTCATGTGTATGTATATGTGTATGCAAATTACATGTGTGTGCATGCTCTTATATGTTACATAGATGAGAATGTGATCTCAAATAGGATAGTGAAGGAAGACCTCTCTAGCGGTGACATTTGAGCAATGGGAGGAAGCAGGTGCAAAGGTCCTGTATCTTTGTGCTGGAAGGGGAAGGAGACAGAGCACAGCAAGAAATAGATAGAAAGGTTATGGAGGGAGTGACGTACTCTCACTTAGGTTTTCAGCTGCCTGACCCCGCCTTCGACTATCTGGATGAGGACTCTCCCACTGGATACTCACATGGTACTGCTGCTCCCTGATTCCCACCCACAACCTGAGGTTCAGGGCTTTGTGACCTCCCAGCCCAGGTCTCCAGCTCTTGATGGCCTCCCAAGGGGTTTTTGAAAGACCAGTGGGCAAATGAACCTTGCTGGATTAGATTCTGCAAACTGGGCTGAGCTGAGCCCTGCAGGTTGCTAAGGTGACCGACATGCCTCTGCACGGGGAGGCCCACTGCAAGGGGCAGACAACTGTGACACCTGCGATGCAGTGTGAGGAGGGCCTGGCACATCAGAGGAGAGAGCAGTCATGGTGTTGGGGTGGGGAGTGAGGTGGGGGATTTAGAGAGGGGACAGCACTAGCTGGTGTGTTAAAAAGTAGGGTTAGAAGGGGAGAGGAAATAACACGCATGAACTAAAGTCCATCGAACGTTATTGTTTAGAATTCCCTGTGACTTAACTTTTTCACTTTGGGGGATCTCTCCCTGGGACTGTTTTAGTCCTTGGGAGATAGCGGGGGGTGGAGGTGGGAGTGGAGATATTTGCCTTTGACATCATCCAGCCCTGAAGGTGCATGCTGGTTGTCCCAGAAAGCTCCAATCCCATAGTGGCTTTTGGGGCCTGGAGGTCTTCTTTCCTTTTACTCCAGGCCAGAGAAGTTCCTTGGGCCTCTAAGAGCCAGCAGGAAGTGTGGTCTCTGACAGTTCCTTGCCATAGAAGATCTAGGTGGGGGCTCCCCCAACACCGACTTCCTGTAGGGCTGGTGTGAGGCCACCCAACAGCCCTGGACCTGTTTTTCCCGAATTAAAGGGGTGACTAATGTATACTTGTTAGGGTGAGTGGGTGGAGAAAGTGATATGGGAAAGGAAGCTCTCAGGACAGAAAAGGGTGTCAGAGCCTAGTATGATCAGGCTGTTGTCTCACAACAAGGCATTAATCCTGAACTCTCTGGACCTTTCGGGTGTGGTCTGGGAAGCCACCACACCATGGCTTGGCCAGAGAAGTCCTAAATAAGGCCACCAGGGCTCGGGCTGTTGCTGGACCAGTTGTGAATTATCACCCACATACTCCCCAGGTGCCCCTCGGTTCTCAGGGCACACAGGAGTGTGTGTATATGGGGATTGGGAGGGTGGCTTGCAGGTGTTCTGGCCAAGGGGGCCCCTCAAAGGGGCACTGGGGACCCAGATCTCTCAGCAGGTATTCTAGAGGATCACAGAGGCTGCCCCTGCTGTTCAGAGTCTCTAAAGAGCTGAGATTTATGTCCCTTCCCTGCTCCCACGTCTCTGGCTGGGAAGAGCAGCTCATTTTTCACGAGAACCTCGTGACTTTCCAGACAGTATTTTCAGCCTCGGTTTGACGTCAGGCTCCCGCTCTGTCCCAAGGGATGGGCTTTGTACATTTCCAAGCCAGCAGGGCCAGAGCTTCCCATCCCCTTGGGCCTCTTCCATTGTCCCCACTGCCAGAGGGGGCAGCTCCCTGGGTGGCAGACAGGGGCTCCCCGGGAGGGAGGCTGGGTGTGAAAGCCTGGAACGAGGGGGGGAGGAAGGAACAGGAGAGAAGTGCGGGTGAGCCAGTTCTGCTGAGCTGGGATGTGTGGCACATGCACGTGTGTAGCGTGAGCAGGCAGTGGAGGGGGTGACTGAGGCTATGGGGGTGGGGGGTGGAAGGCTGCAGGCGGCGGAATGAGCCCGGCTGGCTGAGATGTGAGGCGGCACATTTGTCTCGCTGCGGCTTCTCCGCGGACACTCCAGGAACAGCCTCTAACGCAAGGCCCAAGGAGGACAGGGAAGCGGGGGAGACAGGAAGCTCGAGAAGGATGGAAAGGGCAGAGGCTGGTGGCAGAGGCAGAGAATGGAATAATAGTCACACACCGTGCTGGTGTGGCGCCCCAGCCTTCCTACCCACCTCCTCCAATCCTCAGAGCCATGGGTGCTACGGATATCGTTCTCTTCTTACGATGAAGTGAAACCGTCACAGAGCAACCAGTCTTGGCTCACAGTGCCTGAGCCTCAGCCTAGCTCTGCCCCCGGTTTTTGTTTCCAGCTTGAGTGGGCAAGATCTGCTCTCAGAGCTGAGTGTCAAGGCATGCCTTAATTTGCACCACACAGTAGGCCCCCGTAGGAACCCCGACCTGTGTTTTTCGGAGTCTCCATCCTCATCCCCTCTTTGAACCTAAACTAGGGCTCCCTCCGCTCCGAGTACCCCAGATACAGTAAAAAGGAACCAGTCCCAGCTTCTCCCCTGGTACCTAATTTCTGTGTGTCTCCAGGACGGGCATTAGTTACTCTGGGCTTCAAATGCCTCACTGATTTGTACCTGAGTAGAGCAGCATGTCTTGAGATAAAGCACATCTCGCTGGCCCCACACTGGGAGCCCAAGCCCCACAGCACTCATCCTAAACACCCCCTCTGCTCAACATTGCCCTTCAGCCATTCCAAACCAGGTCCTCTCTCACTCCAGTCCAGTCCTGTCAGCCACCATGCCCTGTTGTGTGCCCATGCACCCTAAATTCTCCAGGATGGCTGTCCTCTCGTGTGCCCCACTGCTACTGACACTGCCTTCAGTGCTGGCTGGTGCAGTCACCACCTAGCTGGCACCTGGCTTCTCTTTACCCCTCCAGCTTATTCCTGGGTTTTAAAAACATCTCCCAAGGTCCACTATTGTAGCTCAGTGGTGCTGCCACCTGCCTTGCAAGGCCAGGGTCCTGAGTTCGATCCCTGGTATCAAAAGTAAGTAAATAAGTTTACCACTCATTGGAGTAAGTACAGTACCCATCTTGCCAGGCAGTGGAGGGGTGAGACAAGACAAGAGAGCAGACATAATGTGCTGATGCTTGGATGATGATAAAGGGTATCTTCTTTTTCTTCCTGTCCCCCTTCCTGCTCTGAAATACCAAGTGATCCAAAAACATGTCACTGTAAGAGACACAGCAGACTTTCTGAGCTTCCTTTTCACCTTTCTATCTTGGTATCCAGTGCATAACCTTAATGGGCTGGAGCTTTAAGATAGATTCTGTCACCCTGTTCCCACAGGTTCAGGTTCTTATGGCCCCAGGGTAGCAGCATGAGAATGTGTGGTTAAGCACAGAGCCCCAGACTAATCTCTACTGTCCCACTATGTGGCAGGTTAATTAGCTTCTCTATGTTTTAATCTCTTTACTTGGAATGTGAGGAGAATACCAGATACTATATTTCATGTGCTTGTGATGAAAATTAAATGAACATATACATGTGAATTGCTTAGAACAGTGCAAACAAACAAGTGTTTAACAAATATTAGCTTTTCTAATTACTACCTGGAATGTAATAGTAACCTCCTAAATAGTCTCCCTACTTCCAGTTTTGTCCCCTCCACTATATTTCTCCCCTCAGTGCCAAAGACCTTCTCGATCATTCCCATGCAGGACTACCAGGTAAAATACAGATTGCCCAGTTCCAATTTCACTTTCACTGGATGTCTGGACTCTTATTTGCTAAATCTGGCAATCCTCCCATGCTCAAAAATCTTCCCCATTACCTTTAAAATAAAATTTAAGATGTTTAGTATGACATTCAAACTCTAAGTGATTCAAACCTCTGCTCTCATCATTTAATCTCTCGCCTCCCTATGTCTTGCCAACCCCAGCCCCCTCATCTTATGTTCCAGCCATCTCCAAATGCCTTTTTGGAATCCCAGAGAATGAAGCTTAGCATCTTGGAGCTAGGCAGACCATTTGCCACATTTTCAGATTAGGAACTTGGGGTGCAGAGAGGTTATGGGCTGCCCCAAACCACAAAGCCAGTTCGTGAAGCCTACAGAGTTCTTGCCAGGAACTTAAGCTTTGATTCTGAAACACAGAATGCCACACTCAGGCTGGAGTAGGACCCTCGGAGCCACAGACATATTGTGCTCCAAACCTCTGGCCTAGGAGGACCGGCCATGTGCTTCTCATTTAGGGTTTGGGAGGCGGAGGGGAGGTCAGAGCTGCTGGCCTGTGCTGGGCTCAGCAGGCTGCAAGAAGTTTACTTCAACTCCAGGCCACTGAGAGTGAGGACATGGTAGGCTGGGGACTTGGAAGTGGACAGAGTATTCCTAGCTGGCCCAGCTGTCTTCCGGTGATCTTGGGCAAACCGAGTCATCATGATGAGTGTGAGAGGGGACACCTTTCCAGGGGGTGTGTGAAGCGAGTCCCACCATTCTGCATTACCCCAGCATCAAACATGAAGCAGAGCAGCTTCCCTGCTGGATCCCTGAAAGGCTCTGGCTCCTTTACAGCCACTCAATGAAAATATCTCTTCTCAGTGCCGAGAATTTGGTCTCAGTAATTGACTTGTATAATATCCAAAGATTCTGTGCATATAACAAGCCTAAAGTGATGTATCATCTTTAGCAAAAAGATTTATCATGGAATCTGTGGCAGCTTCCCATTTGTCTGGAGTAGAAATAGGAACAACTCTCCTTGCCAGGAATCATCCTTTGTCTTCAAAGCAAATTCCTCCATGGTTGAAGAGTTCCTGGGACCAGGCTGAGGCCTGTGGCCAACTTCCTGGCCCAGATCCCACAGTTCCAGAGTTTCCACCCCAGGAAACTCAGCCACAGGTATCGGGGAGCAAGGGAGAAAGTGAGCACTGAGTTTGGGAGCTCTGAGTTCTAGGACTGTCTGCCATCAGATGATTTGTGACCTCACTTAACACCCTCTGCTATAGTCTGGATCTTGGATGTCCCCCAAA
Organism: Fukomys damarensis; assembly: GCF_012274545.1. NCBI lineage: Eukaryota > Metazoa > Chordata > Mammalia > Rodentia > Bathyergidae > Fukomys > Fukomys damarensis. The sequence goes on from NW_022900945.1 coordinate 41,412,363, forward strand.
GGCCCATGGATTAAAGATTCTATTCCTAGGGATCACTACTGGGAAGTAGAACAATCTTTAAGAGGTGAGGACCAACGGGAGGTATGGTATTTGGTCCACTAGGGATGTGTCCTTGAAGGGACTATAGTCCCTTCTTTTTTCCACTCCCTGACCATGAGGTAAGTGGTTTTGCTCCGCCACATGCTCCCATCACAATGTGCTGCCTTGCCACAGACCCAAAGCAACAGGCCCGGCTAATCGTGGACTGAAATTTCCAAAACTGTGAGCCAAAATAAAGCTTTTCTCTCTGTAAGTTGATTACCTCAGGTATTTTGTTATAATGATGGAAAAATGACTAACATATGCTCTAGATTTTCCTTCTCCATATACAAGATGGAATCTGTGATTCTACTCAAACAAGAGAATAAATGAGGAGTCACCCATTACCTCTTTTGTAGACAGCCCTGAGGAATCAATATTTAGTAGAGCCTGGGATTTGGGATCAGATGGATCTGGGGTCAAATCCTAGCCTACTGCTTAGTCATGTCACACAGGACAATTTTGTTTTGTTTTGTTTTTATGGTGCTGGGAATTGAACTCAGGGCCTCACACATGCTGGGCAAATGCTCTGCCACTCAGCTACATTCATGGACCCTGGACAAATTTCTTATCCTCTTTAAGCTTTAGCTTTGTAAAATATAGATTCTAGCACTTTGTCCTTTGCAGGGTCGGTCGTTGTAAAGAACAGAATGAAAGAGGGCATAAGGAGCCCTCAGGCTGGTGCTGGTGCACAGCCAAGTACTGCCTGGAGCTGTCAGCATCCATGCAGCCACTTGGAGAAGAGACAGGAAGCAGGAGTGGGAATGTTGTAAGCAGGCCCACCACTGCACTCCATTTCATTTAGACAACCCTAGGTGTGGGACTGAGATTCAGAGAGGTGACAACTCACCAGTAGCTAAGGCAAGCTTTAAACCCATCCCTACCTGACTCCAGGGTCTGAGTTTTCTCTGCCACATGCACAGTACGAAGCAGTTAAGGTGGTGAAGTAAGAGCATAGTCAAAGTGGGGCAACAATACAGCGAGAGGCAACAAAATGGGCTCTGGCTTATCTCTCATCTTTGACATCTTTAGCTGAGTGACCACAGATGAGTCATTTACTCTCATGCATAGCGCAATAAACGGGTGTTCCTAAGATAGCTCCCACTGTCACTGCTATTCAAGGCAGGGTGTTCTGTGTGCTGAAGAGAGGTGCTATGACTAGTAATCGCTGGTAGAGTTGGCCTGAGGAACATCACAGGAGGTTGGAGGTAATCAGGCCAAACGGGAAGGAGTGACCTTTAAATAGGGCTTTGAAGGTGACAAAGATTTTGGAGGAGAGGAACCAAGTGGAGGGACCTTCCAGGCAGAAGGGGTGGATCACAGGGAGGTGCTAGGTGGGTGGATTCAGGAGAGACCCTGGGGTGAGGGAAAGTGGAAGCTGAAATCCCAGGAAGTGCTCTTTCCCTCACATCTGGGAGAAGTTCTTGTCTTTCAAGTCTCCTTCTATATGCCACATTGTACCCACTATGTCTCAGGTCACAACTGTTCATCAGGGTAGGTGATGCTAATCTTTTACAAGAGAAGCAATTGAGACTTGGAGAAATGAAATAAGTTTTGCAAGGCTACTTGAGTAAGTGACATAGCCGGTACTCAAATTCAGATCTACCTCCAAAGCCACGCACCTGCTGCACCTCCATGTAAAATACCAGTCCCTCACAGGCCATCCTGAAGGAACGGATGCTTCCATTCCATACTCTGTTATAAGCTATAGACATAGGTGGGGCAGCAGCTGTGGTCCTGGTAAAATACACACAGTGTGACATGCAGCCAGTGGGGAGCAAGCCCCACCTCTCTCAGCTTGCACCCCTCCAAGCTGGGCTGGAGACTGCTATGGTTAGTCCACTGGCTGGCTAGCAGAGGTTGGGTCGGGACATGTGGGGCCACTCTGCCTTGGATCCTTACCCCTGAACTCCACCAAGATGGCATCAGTGAAAAAAGAGACACAGACGTTCATCCCAGGCCCCTGCGACTGCTCCAGCCTCCAACATTGGGGATTTTAATCTCTCTGGAGTCTGCTGAACATTTGTCCAAGACCAAGTTGCTGATGATGGTCTTTAAGCCCTGTGATAATGTCTGTGTGTGTTCTCAGTCTCTTTCAGGAATAATTCAGCGCAAGTGTTTCTTTGTCTTCTCTGAATCCATCTTCTCCCGGACCCTCCTTATTGCTGCTTGAGCCCATGTGAATCAGCTATGTGGCCTGCAGCTGTCCTATCCAAAGACTTAGCCAATTCAGTCAGACCTACTCTCCCTCTGCCATCCAGGTCCTGCCCTACCACCTGCAAGGCATGTCTTCTTCCCCACCTCCTCCTGGAAGCTTTCTCTAACTTCTGTGGTCTCCCCCACTTCCAGACCCAAGACCTTTCCAGGAGCCTTGGATTAACAAGTCTCTTCCTTTTTTGTACTTAGGCCTGGCAGCTCAATGTAGGCAGGAAGCATTCATCCTGGCCTCTTCATCTTACCCTTAGCACTGAGCCCAGAAGGGACAGGCAGGACTTGGTGAATTCAGCAGGGTAGAAGTAGATCTGCGACATTCTGATCAAAAAGAGATCTCCATAGATGACCAGGCTTTGCTCAACCCTGCAGGGCCTCTCACAGTTTACTAGCTCTTCTTTCCCACATTTGTTAGCCAAGAAGCCAGGGATGACCCTGAGCTCAGTTTTTTTCTCTTGAGGGATCTGTGACTCTAGCCAGGTGCCAAAATCTGGGAGCAAAGGAACCTCAAGTCTCACTTATCAGAGTCACATCTCTGTGGCCCAACAGGCCCCAGCCCAGAGCTGAGCTGTGTGTGAAAGGAGAGGAATTGGTCAATGACTGGCAACCTGATTCTTGCCCGTTTTGTAACTGACTTCCTGTGTGACCTTGGGGAAGTCACTTCACTTTTTGGGGGGTTGTTCTTCATCTGTGCAAACAAGGGGAGTAGCCTAGAGAATTGTTGAGATGTTTCCAGCCCTGAACTTTTCATTCTGTGACTCAAAGGCAAGGATGTTTACCGCTTCTTGAATAAAAATGTTCTTCTCCTGACAGCAGCCCGGGGAGATCAATAATTCTGTCAGAGCATCTTTGCAATAAAGCTGGAGCTCTGCAGTCTCCTCTAGGCCTGGAAACTGTATCCTTACTCATTGCTCATCCCCATTCTCCCTCTCCTTGGCCCTCCCTCCACCCTCCCCTCCACCCCTCAATCCAGGGCAATGCAACCTGCCATGAATGAAGAATGGCTGGTCACGGGTCCCATCACCATGGCAACGGAACCCCACAGCTGAGGTAGGCATCAAAGTCACATGAGAACCCCGGAAAACTGGCTGAGGTATTTATAGAAGCAGCGACTGGTGCTTTTATGGAAATGGGTCTATATTTGACTCTGGCCCTGAAACCTCCGTGATGTCCCTGAGTGAGGCAGGTTTTGCATCCAATTCTCCCCCTCTCTCCATGCTGAGTGGGACAAGTGTTCCCCTCCCCTTCCCATCATTTCCTGGCACATCTCCCACCTCACTCCCTGCTGTGCTGGTCCTACCAGAGCAGCCACTCCCCTTCTGCTTACATCAGCTGCCCCCTTCGGTTTACATTGATGTTACTTCCTCCCAGGCTGCAGTTTGGGACCTTGATACTGGGCACAGGGCCCTTTGGGGGCCCCCTCCTTCACCCTCCTCCCCAGGTGCAGGCAGGAGCAATGCCCTTGCTGCTCTCAGTACACATTAGAAGTTATCATTTGCCATTTCTTCCTTAACAATTTAGAAGTAGCTGCTAAAGAGGGAGCCCATATCTGTGCACAAGATTTGGAAGGGCTCCGTCCCTCCTGCCCTTCAAGGTGCCATAACTATGTTCCAGAATAGCAAGAAAAAAAGCAGCTATTATTTACTCAGCACTTACTTTATGTATTCTTTCATTTAATCCTCACCACACCCTGTAACACAGATATTGCTGGAATCCTCACTGTACAGGGGAGAGTAAAAACTCAAGAGTCAGATGGAGAGACCAGCCTGTCTGACTCTAAAGTCCATGCTTTTCCCACAGGGCCCCACCAGAGGGGCAGAGGGTACCCAGATAGAGGGGAAATAGGGGCTGAAGAAAAGTAGCAGCAAGGAGCAGTCCAGAGGAGACAGGGGAAATAGATTTGGTTATATTATCGAACAGATAACGCATACACAAAGGAGAATTCAAACAAAGTTAAAGTAAATCCAATACCAAGTTTATCCTCTTAGGGACTTCAGTCCGCTTCTGCAGAGGAGGTGGCCAATTTCAGATCTTATATGCATCTAGAAGCAGACATGGAAATATGGAATATCCATGGTACAGATAAACAGTACACAATTCAAAAGGGAGATGACTGAAAAATACATCTTTATCCCATGCCTGCCCCTAGCCATACAGTTCTGCACTCTAGAGGGCAGCCACTATTGTCAATTTCTTATGTATTGTTCCAGAAATTTCCATGGCTCTACAAGCACACACAAATGGCCACACCCTCTCCACACTCTTCTGCATCTTTTTTTCATTTAATGGCACATCTTGGAGACATTTCCAGATCAGAACATATAGAGAGAGCCTTGCTCTTTTTAATGACTGCAAAGAATTTCATTGCATGGAGGTACCATAAATTATTTAAACAGTTCCTTGTTGATAGCTATCTAAATTGTTTCCATTTTTATATATTGCAAACACTGCTCAAGGAGTATCTTTAAATGAATGTCTTTAAACAAACATGAGCAAAGAGAGTAAGTTTCTTCATAATTTTGATAGGTGTGGCCTAATGGTCAACTGGCATGTGCCTTTGTAATTCTGATAAATATGGCCTAATTATCTTCCAGGATTGTACTATTAACTCTTTTCCCATTAGCAATATATGTATTCTCAACCCTTTTTTTTCCCAAGTTTTAATTACTTGCCAATATCATAGATAAAAATTGATCTCCTTATTTTTCATTTGCATTTCTCCTACGATAAATGGAATTTAACTTCTCTTTACATGTGTAAGAGCCACATCTTTTCTATGAGCTTTCTAATAGCATCCTTGTTATTCTTCTTACTGATTTTCAGGGGCTTTTTATACAGTAAAGAAATACCCACCATCACCTTCTTTAATAATCACTCACTGGATGTTGATGAGCACCACGATGTGTCAGGACTGTCCGAAGTCCTCGGAATACAGCCTTTATGCAATTTGCTTTTGTCTGCAAGCAAGTAAACAGGAGAGTGAGCCAAGTATCAGATGATGGTAAACTTGCTTGGGGAACAATAAAACAGAATGAGGTGAAGGGAATGTCATATAAAAAAGTCCTCCATACCTAACTCACTCAACATTGTATGTAAATGAACAATTAACCTTAAAATAATTAATAATTAATGTAGTTATATGTTAATTTTTCAGATAGTCATGTTACTGACTTACCTTAAATTATGCATTTGCAAATAACTATTTTTCAAATGAAACTTTCAGCCTTTAAGGGGTCCATGCACATTATATTTTAGAACTCTCAGAGCAAATGGCTACATAATGCTTCAATAAACTGATAAATATGTCACCTTGTATAGTGCCTGGCACATCTTATGAGCTATGGTAATAACAACAGTGATAATACTACCTTAATTTTACACAACTTTGTCTCATGTAATCCTTATAAGAACCACATGGTTACAGAACAGATTATTATGTCCATGTTCCAGTAAAAGATCTGAAGTTCATTTGGAAATACTGAGTGACTTGTCTGCGGTTGCCTGTCAAGGTAGTGCTAGAAGCAGACTTGAGTTCACCTGACTCTATGCATCACAGACTCAGGAAGGGGAAAGCGGGGCCCTTCACAGTGAAAGGCCCCTCAGAATCACTCATCCCAAAGTCTGCCCTGATCTTGGTTCTGAAGTTCACACATGATGTTTAGGGTGTGTGTTTGGTGAGAGAGGCTCTCTGGGTCTGGGTCCAGGGGCAACATTCTTTGATACTGAGCTCCAGTAGTCATAGGATGCCCTTGGAGTTTGGGCAGCAGGATCTGACCTATACCTATGTGATACTTCTTGTTTCTGTGAAGAGCCATCCACTGACCTCCATCACTGGGCACAGTGGCTTTATGTTGCCAGGGGAGATGAGGGGCAGAGTTATTCAGAAGCTTGTCTGAGTCACAGTGGAGGAAGGTGAGGCAGCAGGGCAGCAGGGAAATAATTTAGAGACCTCTGGTCCTCTAGGGCTCCTCACTCCTGTCTTTCTCTGCTTAATTCTTCCCTATTTCTCCCCCACCTTCTCTGACTCTACTCACCACTGGGATTCACTAGCCCCAGGAATCCTTTGCAAACCCTGAAGTGAGGCTTTCTCTTTATACACTGAGAAGTTAGGTCAAGAATGAAGAACTTTCTAGAAGATTCTATGAGATGAAACATAAGAGAAATTGAGGTCTCCTCTCAGAAAGCAGGATGCTTTTGAAGGGCTCTGGGGTTGTCACCTCTCATTAAACCTAAATAAGAAATCATTCCCATAATGTCACTACCTTGCTCTAAAACTTTCAGTGGATCCTTATTCCTTTTGATATAAGCAGAGACTTTCCAGCCTGATTTAACAGGCTTCCACATTAGTGGATCAAATTCATTTTCCGGTTTTATCTCCCACTTGTCCCCTAAGTCCATGATTTCTAAATAGCCCAGCTGGATCCAGACCTAGGCCTGTGATGTCAAAGACAAAGTAAATTGCTTCATGAGCTCATTCCTGCTTTTTATCCATTCCTTTGCAGTGGTCCAGTAGCACCAGATAGGAAGCCAGATGGGCTTGTTATATCCATCCCTTCATCTGAAAATTATAATTCTTTTAATGTAGCTCACATGTAAGTTGGCTGTTTGCTATGGTTTGGATTTGGAATGTCCCCCAAAGGACCATATTTAAAAGGCTTGATCCCTGGCTTGGTGTCATTGGGAAGTGGTGGAAACTTTAAGACATGGAGCCTGGTGGAGGTATTCAAGTCATTGCAGATGTCCACTTAAAGGGGGCTTGTAGGGCCTGGTCTCTCTCTCTTCTGCTTCCCCACTATGAGGTGAATAGTTTTGCTTTACCACATCCCCTTGCCATGATGGGCTGCTTTAGGCCATGGATCGAAACCTTCAAAATATGAGCCAAAATAAACATGTTCTCCTTCTTCGTAAGTTGATAATCTCATGTATTTGATATATCAACAGAAAACTGACTAAAGCAATGTTTAGTCATTTCATGTTGCCTCATTTTTTGAACTTGAAATAAATAAAAAACTGTACATATTTTTCATGAGAATGATGATGGGGGGAGAAAATCAATTTTATCCTTCTAAGCAACATAATACTTAGATAATACTTAGAGCAAGCATTGAACTGAGCACAAACCCTGGATCCTAACAATGCTCCTTTTCATTCCGTGAGGACACATGCACCTTCCCTCTGGATGAGCTCAGCATTGTCTTGCCACCTTGGGGTGCTTTAGGGCATTTATTAAGTCCTAGTCTATACAGAGAAAAGTTGTTTGGCTCCCTAACTGATTCCAGGTCGGCTGTGATCGATTGTATAAAGCCTTCCTCTGAACTCTGCTTCACACAGTGTCTGACAGAGACTTCCCTGAATAGGACCTCATTGAGTTTGAAACCCAGACCACTGCTTGATGACAGGAGAGGATGGGTGTGGAGCTGGAGGAAGAGCTGCCAGGTGAGGAAGGGCAGCTGCCACTCTGTCCTGATTCTTCCCAGGGAAGTCCTCTTCCCCTTTCAGATCTGAATAGTGACTTCTGGATAGCCTGGTTTGTAGGCAGAGCTCCCTCCTTGCTCAAAGTTCTGTTCCATCTATGCAGGACCCCAGACAAAGAGTTCTGTCCTGAGCTCTTGCCACATCTTGACCTACCTAGCTCGATTCTCACTGTGTTGTCATCTTCATCAACATCATCAAAATCACAACAGCAGTATACGTGCACTGAGACTTCACTCTGTGCCAGCCGCTTTTATAAATGCCTAACTTGGGAAACACATTTACTACATAACACCCTATGAAGGGGCACTGTTATTGTCTCCACATCACAGACAAGGACATTCAGGTCCTGAGAGGTCCCAAACTAGAATAATAGGTTGAAACTATGAACCCTAGCACCTTGACTCCAGAGGTGAAGTCTTTCTTTGTTTTGTTTTATTTGAGACAGGTTCTCACTATGTTATCCAAGCTGGCCTCAAACTTCTAGGCTCAAGCAATCCTACTGCTTCAGCCTCTTGAGTAGCTGGGACTACAGGTGTATGCCACTGTGCCTGGCACAGAGGCCAATATTTTAAGCCTGCACTCAGCATGCTGTTACAACATGCTGCTCCTTGCACCCCTGCCTGTGAGAGCTGAGAGCTGGGATCTCTTCTTCATTTTCTCAAGATGGAAAATGTGCTTAATTTCTCCTGCAGACTCTAACTTATTGACAAAAGGATGAACCAGAGAGGGTCTCAATGGAACAGCATGTCACAGCTCATTAGGGCAGTGGCCATGAGCAAGGACAGGGAATTAAGGTAGTAGAGGTGCCATAGATGTGGGCTAGCCCAAGGTAGCATGGAGCTCATACTCCATTTTGTAAGTCCCCTAGGAGTTACAGTGGCATTTGCTTCTTCCTTCAGATAAAACGCCACATAGCCACAGGAACTGGCTTTACCTTCTGAAAGCACAACAGGATAGGCATCTTTCAAGGCTCCACAGAGTACTAGATTCTAGTACTCAGGTGTATTTATGTAGTGGCAGTGGTGGGTGGGGGCTTTCTTACCACCTGCACTATAAATTTCAACACTAATTGGGTGAACATTGCTCATCTTCTTTGCTGATCAGACATAATTAATACAGGAGGCAATGGGGAGAGGCCCCATTAACTGTGTAAATCAGGGGTGAAAGAATCCTCAAAGGTGGGAGAGAAGCATGTGGATGACAATGAATGGTTCCTGACCATTAGTTTCTGGAGGTTTTACCTACTAACTACTCCTGAACTCCAGTAAAACCTCCTGAACCATAGTTCCACTAGCAACTTCCATCCTTAACAACTGCATGGCTCAGCTGTTTAATTTATTGTTGCATATAAAATCACCCCAATCTTTAATAACATCAAACATCAGTCATTTTTTCTCTCATGGTTTCAGTGGATCAAGTATTTGGGAATGGCTCCACTGGGCCATTGTTTTAAGTCACTGTGCTGAGAAAATGAGGCATACAGCAATGAATCAGAAAAGATCCCTGCTCTGTAATCACCACACTTTATTTGAGAGCCAACCTAGACCCATGAAGGAGGACCTACCTTATAAGGCCATAAATGTCAAGATTGAGAGGAAAGACTTTAGGATGGAACTCACTGTGTGACTTGGACAAATTATTTTCTCTCACTCAGCCTTTGTTTCCCCTAAAGTAAAATGGGATTACTAATAATACTGACTTCATAATGTTATATGCCATATAAAAAAATCAGTTGTCTAGTTGCTCAGGAGAGATGATCATCCAGAGTTGAAGTGTTCAGGAGAACTTCAGGGTAGAATCTTTACTTCCTACACCATCTCAGAACCTCCAATATGGCTTCACGCCACCACTTCATGAGTCTTGCCATCAGTAGTAGCTCCTAAGATGAAGATCTTGATACTGTGAATTGCCTTTTTGTACTTGAAATTCTCTCTTCCATGACATGCAGAATCTCTTGACTCTGCCTTGCTGTCTTTTTTTTTTTAACCCTTGTTGTTCTTCCTGCCCCACAGATGTAAGCACTTCTTACCAACATTCCATCTCCTCACTATCTTTTATGAGCTTCCTCTGGAGGGTCTCACCTCTCCCCACTCTTCAACCACTCACATATGGTTATTGCTCCCAAGTGTGTGTCTCCAGCACTCGATCCTGAGCTTTATACCCCTGCTTCTAACCACACTGTATTTTCAGTAAATATTTAGGGAGTGTCCACTATATGTTGAAGATATTCATGGTCTCTGCTCTTGGAGAGCTCCCACATCAAGCAAAGAGACCATCACGAAGCAGTCAGTTGCACCATTAGTCCTTAATTACAATTGTGATAAGGGCTGCAAAGGGGAAGAAATGTCCACCTGAGCGGCTGACCTAATTCTTCTCTACGGTCAAGAGAGGTGGAGGATTTGGGTCCTAACACTATTGGATGAATGAACAGGGAGTGAGGGAAGAGGAAGAAGGGACTTACTGGGTTCCTGGAAGGGAGGAGCCAGGAAGGAGTGACAAAGGAGGAAGAGCTGAGAGAAAAGGCTGATATAGGAAAAGGCTGCAGGAAAACCCTAGTGAGAGAAGTGATAGATGAGGCTAGAGACAAGAAGGATCTTGAGAGACATGCTAAAGATGTGGGTAAAACTACAAGTCAGAAGAGGGTGCAATTATACCTTTACTTCTAAAAGATCAAGAAGGAGCAAAGAAGATTTCTTTTTTTTAAAAAAGGAGGAGAGGTTGGAGCTGGAGTCAGGAGGTAACTGGGAGCATCCAGCTGAGTGATGATTATAGTTTAGAGTTGTGGCAACAGGATTAGAAAAGTGGCCAGATTCAAGAAGTAGTTAGTACCTTCAGAATTTAGTGATAGTTTCATGAAGGGGTGAAAAAGAGGGTGATCTTAAGGTGATTATTGGGTTTCTGGTTGATGCAACAAATCACAGAACCAGGAAGCACTGAAGTGGAAGACGAACTAGAAGCAAAATTCTGAAAGTTTTGCAGGACAGAGCTTTGACTTTGAGAGTTCACCTCTGGAGTATATGTCCTGGAGGTAGTTCTGAGAGAGCCAAGTGGAAAAGGGGACTAGGAGGCTGGGTATGTAAAACTCAGAAGACCATCTGAAGTGGAGATATGAATGTGGGAGTTGTCAATAGGGGATGGCTTAGGAAAATAATCTAGAGTGAGAAAGTTATAGGGCTCTGAGAAGTCCAGGATGTAGAAGTCAATGAGGGGCAATGGAGAGGGGTGGCCAGAGGTGGGAAGACAGATAGGAGTGGACTCCCAGAAGGAGGAGGAAGAGAATGTTGGAAGGTGATGGGCATTATAGGGTAGTCAGTAAAATGAGGACTGGAAAATGTCCTATAGATTTAATGACATAGAGGTCATTGGTGACTGTAGGAAAGCTATGTTGGCAGTGTGATGCATCAAGGAGTGAAGGGAGACTGAGGAAATAAAGACAAGAATGTAGAAGAAAATGAGGTGAAGATGAAAGCCGAGTGACCTTTAAACAGGACTTGAAAATGCTGAAAAAGCTGCTGTAAAAGGTCCAATAGGAAGGAAAAGACGGATGGGCTACTAAGGACAGGAATAGCTGATGGCAACTGAGGTTCTGAAGAGGATGTGAGCCAGGACACCCTCGGCACAGGTGGGAACTGGACTCAGGCAGCAGGAGAGCTGCCCTGCTCTGCTAGGAGGAAGACGGAGCAGGTGCCCAGGCCGATGCAGGCAGGGCAGCTTTCTGTTGAAGCCCCGGAGAAGGCAGAGAAGTATGTGGCAGGGAGTAATAAGGAAGGTGTTAGAAGAATGGCCTTCATCAGAATGGAGAAGTGAGTTGGCCAGAGAGTCACAAGGGGCTTGTTAGGAAGCACGACGAGCCCACTTGAGGTGGAGACCGTGAGGGCAGAGGGAGATGGATCCACAATGTGTTTTTCTCTAGAGAACTTCACAGAGAGAAAGTAAGAGTTAAGTTCATTCAAGTTGGAGCTTTCAGCCAGTAGACGTACAGAAAGGGCAAGAGGACAAGGCCATCTTCTGCTTAATGCCTTCACAGCCCATGGATACATCGTTCTCAATATGTCTTAAATTCATGGTTTATCTTTTCTTCCAAATCTGTTCCTCTTTCCTGGTTAGTAACAATACAATCATCTAATAATATCATTAATAAGTCATTTATTGAGCACATGTTATGTCAGGTGTGATACCCAATGTTTAAACACGATTACCTCGTGTGATCCTCATAACAACCATATGGAGTCTGTATTATCCATTTTACAGATGTGGAGACTGAGGCTTAGATAATCAAGGTCTTCAGATGATGGCAGTCAGTGTGAAAACTGTCAGATACCAGAGTTCTTCCCTTTTCCATCACCACGCCACTGTCAGCTTCTCTTGCCTTAAAATCACCCGTCTGATGCTTTCCTTCCCTTCCCATCCCACACCAAGTCAGTCATCACATTGATTTGTTCACCTCTGTCACATCCCCTATATCACTTGCTTCATCCTCCCATGCACCCCCGCCCCACTCTGCTTTGGGTCCACTAAATGTGAGCTCATGAAGGTGGGGATTATGATCTTTACAGTTTTCTGCTAAGTCCTCAGGGTCTAGAACAGTGTCAGGTGAACTCCAGGTGTCAGGTGAACTCCACTAAAATACCTGTTGGGAGCCGGGCATGGTGCCACACGCCTGTAATTCCAGCACTCGGGAGGCTGAGGCAGTAGGATCGCTGTGAGTTTGAGACCAGTCTGGGCTACATAGTGAGTTCTAGGTCAGTCTCAACTACATAGTGAGACCCTGTCTCAACCCCCCCACAAAAAAAAAACCTGTTGGGCTAAAGAATAAATGTCTGTAAGGAGATAATTCTCAATAGGTATCTTAAATTTCTACATGTCTTACAGGCAGAGACACTGATGGCTTGGTGTCCCAGACTATGGTTTGGAGGTTGTCAACAGAGCAAGCTGCCTGGGAATATGCAGATAATGTTTCCTCGCTTTGGAGGGCAGCTTCATTTGCTGTCCAGTGTAGTAAAGATAGTGTCTGGGGCAAAGGATGGGCAGGTTTGCTTGCCGCCATTATAAAACACTGAGATTTTGTGAGCTTGAGGTTCCTTTATGTGTGTTGTATTCCTCAGATTTATGCTCATGTCCTCCCATGGGGCTTGGATTAAGAGAAACCAACTTGAATGTAAAGTGTATGCTCCTTGTGTGCCATGAATAATAAAAATCCTTTGTCTCTGGCTCCAAAGTCTCATGACTTCTGCCAGCAGTCATAAAATGGCAGGCGAAGTCGTTAGATCACAAGAATGGAATCTCAGATCCCTACCTTGCCTTTGCCTCTGGGGTTCTTGATGATGGTACTTGTCACCTTCCGGTAGGATATTTGAGACAGTTTCACTTCCCACCCTCTCAAACACCTGCCTCTGATGCCAAGGGTCCCCTCAGTCCCTAGAGCAGAGACAGTTCGTTCCTGCCTCCCCAAACAACCCTGCAAGTCTGGCAGGGGGACTCCTCTGTCCCTTTCTAACTTCACCTCCCGCCACCCTGACTCCTGTTCTAGTTCAGGCAGTCATCCTCCCGCCCACCTTCCCCACTCTTGCACCTATGCCCTCGGCATGCTGTTCCCTCCACGAGGGCTGTCCTTCCCCACTTCTGTCTGCCCACCTTTGAGGCTGGTATCCTCCAGCACCTGCCAAGAGGCCAGTCAGAATGTTCTTCTCCCTCACTGTCCCCACTTTACTATTCTGGTAAGGCTCTTCGGCCCTGGTTAGCACTATGTTTACCTGGTTTACTATGGCAAACCCCACCTGCCTCTCCAAGAGCTTCCTCTCCATCTCGGATCATCTCAGCCTCTGCAGCCCCTGGCATATAGTAGGACCTGAGTAGATGAAGGAAGTACGGAAGAGGTGAACCAAGCAGGGTTTATAGACTAGCAGGGTGGTAGAGTGGAAGGTCAGTGGAAGAGAAAAAGCATCTCCAGGGAAGGCAAGAGAGGCAACGTATGCATGAGGTGCAAATGTCTAGACTGGGTGGAAGAACCAGTCTGGGTGGGACGGAGTTCAAAAAGGAAGGAGAAAGTGAGGAATCCGAAAATAAAGTAAGGGCTTTGGCTACTGGGGGCCCATTTTGCTCGAGGGCGGAAGCCCTGGGGACAGGATCTGGGTCCCTTGGCCAAAAGCCTCAAGAAGAGGCACCCTGACAACCTCTTCTCGCGTTCCCTGCGCAACCCCTCCGCCCGCATCGGCCATCAGAGCCTCGCTCGAGGCCCAGGAGCCTCGCATTGACGCGGGCCGCGCTTGAGTCAAGCCTGCGTCACGGCGCCCCGCCGCCAGGGTGGCCTTTCGGAAAGCGAGGGAACAGCGCGCGCCGC
>NW_022900945.1:41427049-41434955 GCF_012274545.1 Fukomys damarensis
CTTCAGCTTCTGGGTCTCAGGAGGGCCCCGAACGCCGGAGGTAACCGGGCAAAGCTGTAGGGGCGAGAGCCCGCGGAGGGGCGGGTAGGAGGCCGGCCTGTCCCCCTCCCCTGGAGCTGCGCGCCCAGGGCGCAATTCCTCGGGGAAGCTCCTGCGCGGTTAGGGACCCCAGCCCCAGCCACTCGGCCTCAGGCCCGTGACCTTGACGGTAACATTGGCAAGAGAAGCAGAACGGTCACGTCGGAGATGAATATTTAATTTCCAGTCCTGATGCCCATCCTCGCCCAATTCGTAGCTAGAGAGGAGCCCTTCCTCCCTCCAGGGAGGCCCGCCTGGGAACGGAAAAGCGGAGATAGGGAACGTGCGTGGGGGTGCTGATCTGGAGCGGGCGCCGCCATCCCCGGAGAGAGAGAGGCCTCTAACCACATTTGTACCTGTGTGCGGTGCACTGAAGCGATGCTCCCCAGTAGGCCAGGGAGACCTGGTCCCCCAGGGGCGCGGCCGCTGTGGAAGGAAGCCTGGTGTTTCCTTTTAAAGCTCAAGCGTCCCTGTCAGGGCTCAGAAGTTCAGAAGTCCTGAGATCACCCAGCTTGCGAGACCCAGTCGCTGTGAAGTGGGCTTCTTTTAAAAATTTGGTCCCATTCCTCTTTAAGGGCAGCTATGAACAGGAGGCAGGAAAGATTGTGTTGGGGTTGTGGGGGAGTAGGATAGAGTAGAAAGATTTTCCTGAAACCACTGACCTTATTAACAGGAACTTCCAGGAACTGCAAAAAGCCTGTACTGTCTCCAAAAACATTCCACCAAAACTTTAGTGTCTAACTGTTAGGCTTTGCTGAGCATGCTAATTAATGTCTGAAGAACAAGGTCAGACTGGAGGTTAACAGCTAGGGCTATTTGTGCCTCACACCGTGCTTACGTTACCCCATGACCAGGTGAGATGGATCCATTCCCTGGTGAGGAAGGGCTTTGAGGTCACACTGGCTGTCCTTGGCCATGGCCCGTCTGTGGGGGCCATCAGAGGTTTTAGCTCCTCTGCTGGCTTTTTCTCTAATGGAGCAGCTGTGGCTAAGTACGTGGTTGAGTTTCAGCAAATCCCTGCAGCTCAGCCTGGAGGGTGACTCAGTGCAGGAGGCGAATCGTGCCCACTAGTTCTGATTGGAGTTTATTTGGCCTGAGTCACATGTAGAGTTGTGTGTCAGCTCTTATGAGTACAAGAGAGTTCTTTAGCAGGACACGTGAGCAGGAATGGCTTGAGCCCCAGGTGTGCCCAGGGGTGGGCAAGTCCTCAGAAGAGCTCAGGCTCCATGGCTGCCGCTGAGCTAGGGCTCTGACCCCATGGGGAAGGTGAGCAGGGCTGGGGGGGTAGTGTTGAAAGGGACTCTGGGGGAGGCTCTGTGATTGTGGTCACAGCTGGCCCAGTGCTCTGCTGTGTGCCAGCAGGGTGACCTTGGGCAAGTTGATTCACCTCTGGAGTCTCTGTTTCCTCAGTTAAAACAAGGATGAGGGTGGTAGCTTTTCTACAGCATTGTTTTCAGCCTACTGCTGGACACATAGCAGGTGCTCTTTAGATGTGAGCTCCCACCTTTCCCTTCTGGGCCTTAACCAGAGGCAGTCTTTTCTCTCCCAGCCCCTGCTCCTGAGCATGAGAGGGGCCATGGAGGCAAATGAAAATGGCAGGGCCTTCCATGTGATTAAGGACCCATAGCTCCCCTTCCTTCTAACCCTCAAGGCTCCCTTGTGAGACACTGATTTGGGTGCCCCGAGCAAGAACAAGGCCGATGTTGGGATGTGCTGGGTGGGCTGTGTGCCTGAGGCTACCTGCAGTAGCTCTGGGCTGAGACTCCAGTACAGACCTTGACTTCTTCGGATTGTTCATGACTGCAGCTTTGTACCAAGCTACAGCACCTGCCAGGTAGACTTCAGGGCTCCTTTCTCTTTGAACGGCTCTTGCCATCAACCCCTTCCCCATCCACCCTACCCACAGTTGTCTTGGAAGCTGCAAGAGAAAAATTCATGAGAGATGAGTTTGGCCTTTCTCAGAGAGGAAAGGGAAGGAAGGGCCTTTTACTTTCCAGAAGGATCCTGGCCCCCTGCTTCTTCTCTCTGTAATGTGTACGGACATGGGACTGAGCTAAGATGTGTGCACCTCAAAAGTGAAGGAAATAAGAGGATTCCCAATGCAGCAAGAAAGAGGCCATGCTGACCCATAGTATTAAACCAGCTACTGGAATTGTACATGGGATTTGCAGCCACCATTTACCTTCAAATCAGTGCCCTTCCCTAAGCATATTTCAAGGATGGTGGAGACAGAAATGAGAGCATTCCAGAGCAGCAGCTTCTTTCCCCTCATATTTCTTTCCCGCAGCATGACAGTTCATCCTTAATCCCTTCAAAATTGCCAAGATAAGCAGAAGAAGAGTATAAACAAAGGTAGAGTTTAGCTTTTTTCCTAGACAAGGTCTTGAAAGCCATTCCATGCTGGGATGCAAGAAATCTTTACAGCCAAACATCTGGAACATCAGGATGGCAACAAACCCTAGCATCCAAGCTCCTATGTCACCTTCCCCTAACCAATGTCCTAGGCTGCCAAAGGTCAGAAGCACAGGGTTGGATGGCTGGAGTACCCTCTAAGACCTGAGCACGACAGTGTTTTGTAGAGAAATGCCCCCTTTACATGCTTTTAGGGGGAGTGATTGCAGTTCTGGATTCTAGTAGCTCACACAGTACTTGGCATGCAGTGATAATATCATGTGTGTGTGTGTGTGTGTGTGTGTGTGTGTGTGTCTGTGTGTCTGTGCTGTGCTAAGTGCTTTATTTACAGAGCATCTTGTCTAATCTTCATTGCAATCCCTGGAGATAGATATTACTATCTGCAGTTTGTAGATATGGAATTTGAAGTCAGGGAGGTTAAGTAATTTGCTCAAGATCATACAGGTAGTGAGAGGCAACATGAAAGTTGCTACTCAGTTCTGTCAGATTCCAAATGTCATGCTCTTAATCACTGTGTGATATGTTTGTGTAATAACTTCTTAATAAAAGTTTCCTGACAAGTTAGGCATCTACCCAAATGTGGTCACCTAAACCTGTGGTTCCATTCTTTACTAGTGCCTTGAGAAAGGAAGAAATGGGCCTTTACCTATGGAAATTTGATAGAAAATGAACAGTCACAAACTTCCAAGGTTGGGGGAATATGGCATTTGGCTCCAGGTGGGTTAGAATTCAGAAAGAAATCCCAGGCTCCATATTGGGGCTTTATAGTCATCTTCCCTGCCTCTTTCTTCTGTACTCCTATTATCGTAGACTTCATTCCCTTGAAGTTGTCCAAATTAAAGATTGGTGCCTGTAATAGAAAGAAAAGAGCCAGAAAAGAGTTTGTGTTGCCCTGAGAATTTCTGCATCTGCAGAATTGAGGATGGCCAGCAGCTGATAAGGTCTGGTATGTCTAAGTTTCTTGCTGGACAGAAAGGGATTTGATGAGGCCCCAGAACCTACCACAAAATGGCTAACACTCCAAAATTTACAGTAGCTGCTGGCAAGGGCTGCTCAGAGGGGAGTGCTGCTGGCCTCCTAGTCTTGTCCCATGGAGACCCCTTTCTCCTCACTTCTATGGCTGTGCTGCTTATGTCCTTTGGTGTTGTGAGAAACCTGGCATTTGATTCCTTCTGCCTGCCTGTCTCCTCTCTCAGAAATTACCAACCCCAGAGGAACAGGCCCAAGCTGCTCTAGCCTGCCTGCCATCTCCAAACTACCAACTCAGTGAAGTTCCTGTAAATGAGGGTAGATAACCGGAATGTAAGCAACCATGTTCCCTAACCCTTAACAGACAAAGAGGAGTTCCCAGAAACCCTTGCTTCAGAGACAGCCATTTTGTAGATGTAGTCCTTTGGTAATTTTCTTTATCCCTTGTCCTGTGATTAAGTTTTTAATGAAAATATTTACCTATGGACAAATCCAATTATTAAAAATTTTATAATTAAATGTTTACTGTGTATAGAAAACTCACATGTGAGAACGTAAGCTCAGATGCAGTGTGAAGTACTGTACTAAATTATTCTCATGTTCAGAACCAGTATGTTTTTTAGGGAATAATTCTGGGTCAGGTGAGTCTAAGAATACCTGGGTCCCCAGTTTGGGAATTCAGGCTCAATGCCCTGTTTGTCCTGTGGCTTTAGTGCAGTGGGAGTAAGGCATGCTTAGGGCCAGAGGAACAAATGCCAGCCCCCAGGTCCTAGGGTTATCTCTTTGGCTGCATTTGTCTTGCTGACCTGCTGTGCTGCTTTCCAGAGCCTGCCTACCAGTTCATCTGAAGATAACAAGCTGATTCTTGCTCTATTCCATCATTTGTAATTACTGGTTTAATTAGAATTTCTGTTGGGTTCTATGCAATACTAATTTACCACCTGTCCTTTCATTTGCAAATAGAACTCATTGCTTCACACCCCTAAACCCTCCTTGTTGCATCTTTCTCTTTATTTATAAGACTCCTGAACTCCTGTGGTTTTAAATTCCATGCAAGCTGTACACAGGGCAAGAGTGCTGTTTGCTAAAGCTACCTTGCAAGATGTGTGAACATAACCCAGGGGGGCAAGTCCAGCAGGTGCCTCCAGGTGAGTATACGCTGCTGAGGTGGACCTTCTCTTCCAGAACATAAGGGAAGAAGAGCAGATGTTTCTGTGTGGATCAACCTGACAGTCGGCTCCCAGAATGGCCACTGGGCGCTGTCCACGGTTCTGCTACACTATTGGGCCATCTGCCTGCTAGTAATTTGGAGACTGCTTTAGATTCCTTGAAGGAATCTCCCCAAAATTTGCATTATGTCATTAGTTTTGGGAAAGGCTCTAGGTGAATGAGGAAGCTCCTGACCTCAGGAAGTAGTGGATGGTACTAGATGGGCTTGTCCCAGTGCTAACTTACGAAATAAGATAGGTGTGCATTTTGCAAGGCAGAGTGGTACATTAGAGAACCTCCTAACCAGTTCCACAGAGGGATGGCTGGTGGCTCAGAAATTATGATGCCTGGATCCCTCGAAGCACCTGAGATGGCCTAGAGTAGCGAAGCCTCCTGGGTGCGGCAGTTTACCCCAGTGTGCCACACAAGTACTAAAGTATTGTTTTCTTTCTGTGTCAAGACATGCAAAAGATCGGAAAGCACCAGTATATCAGAAAGAACATGGGCTAGAATTTGGTAGATCACAGTTTGAATCCCTGCTCTTGCATTCATAGCTGGGTAATCTTGTACATAATAGTTAGATTCTCTTAGCCTAGGTGTCTTCATCTGCAAGTGAGGATTACGTTTGATCTCAAGTTTTTGTGAGGATACATAATCTGTATACACATGGTAGGTCTTCACTGTGGCTTGCTCCCAAGAAGAGTGCTTTCCTCCCCAGTGCCCCACCAAAGCCACCCTGGAGGCTGGTGAGGAGATGAAAACTCTTGTTCTCAGAAAAGAGACATCATATGGAGACTGTAATTAAGAGTTTCTGATAACTATCCCTTCAAGTGCTCTTCAGCAGTCTGCTGGATAACCCAGGTAATTGGACACCCTTGGTTCCTTCTGTCTCTGAGACAAGAGAAAATAGCAGCTTCAAGAAATCTAGGGCAGAAGACTTGGTCAGGTGCTGTGTGGACCCTCTGTTACCACCTGAGTGCCCCCATGAATGAGAAAATAAAGGAGTGAAGTCTTTACTAATTGCCCCTGGACTTTTCCTTGGTTGTTTTAATTAAAATTTTTTTTTGGTCCTTTACCTGTCTGGGACCCTGTGTGCCTGTCACAACCCTGTGTGCCTTTCCCTCTCTCTTCACAACCTAATCCTCATCCAGCAGCCTGGCCCAGGTCACCATCATCTCCTCACTTTTTCAACTACAGACAGCTGGTGATTCCTTGAAAATTAGTTGGACCACATGAACCTCCGACTGAAAACCTCCACGATGTTCCCATTAGCCTGAAAAGAAAACCAAACTCCTTTATGTAGCCTTGAGTCCTGGACACCCGTTTGGGACACTAGTGCCTTCCCGTCTCAGACCTGCTATTTTCCTTGCTCAGGGTGCTCTAGGAATGTGGTTTTTCGTTCTGTTCCTTGCGTCTACCAAATATACTGATCCTGCCTAAGCACCTTGTACTTCCTATTTCCTCTGCCCTAAAAGCTTTCTTAGGTTATCCTTTTGTCACTCTACTCAATCACTGTGTCCTTATCAAGTGTGCCTCCTTACCCCCATCTGTTATAGCATCTCTGTCCTCATACTATGTTACATATAAATATTTACTTGATACATTTATAAGCGATATGGATACAGTATCTATCTGTAAATACATGATAGATTATCTACTTGTCTGATTTTTATTTTTCCCTCTACACTAGGATAGAAATTCCACAGTGCAGGAATATTGTTTGCTTTGCTGTCTGCTGTACTAGAACAGAGCCTGGCATAGAGTGTGCAGTAAATATTTGTTAAAGGAAGTGATGAGGAACAGATAGAGGGGGAAATAGAGAAAGGATTATTTAAAAACCCATATTTCAGCAGCGTCTCTAGTTTCCCCACACCTGAGCTGCTCTGTTATTTTACCATGTGGGTCTCTGGGAAAGTCTACAAGCTCTCTTGGTTTTAGCTTCCAGCCCAAGAGGGAAGTAGAAGTCATTGGAAGCTTTGAGCATCTGCATCCTTGCCAGCCCTCTGAGTCCTCGGGGTCCTGTTGCCTGTTCCAGGGCACTGTGGTACAGTGGATGAATGTGCTTGGATTTCTGGTGGAGCCCAATTCCCCCTGTCCTTGCCTGGAGGGGAAAGGTGGTGCTGGTTCATGGAGTGACCCTGAGGGCTTGGCCTCAGTCAGATACAACCCTCAGTTTGTCTCCTTTTGTACTCCTGGGGTACAAGGCATTATCCTCCTCTTCTCAGGCCTAGAAGTTAAAACCAAGAGAGCTGTATACTTTCCCAGAGACCCACCTGGTAAATGGCAGAATGGGCAAAAATTCAGGGTGGTGTTGTTGTTCTTTGTTTGTTTGTTTTTAGCTGCAAACCTCACGATGTCTCTGCAGTGGCGGCAAGGTTGAGAGTCAGATTGGAGAAAGACCGTGTCAGTGCAGAGCCAAGGGCCTCCACTTTTGAAACATTGTCTACAAATGAGTTACCTTAGTTTACCAATTCCGAAAGACATATTTTTATACGTTACCACATCTTAAAATCAAGATATGATGTACAATTAACAAGCATTTCAAAATGGCGGTTTGGGGGCTGAGGATGTAACCTAGTGGTAGAGCTCTTGCCTAGCATGTATCAGGCCCTTGCCCCATCGTCAGCAACCACTCTCTCCACACCAAGGAAGGTAGTCTGTGAAAGGTTAACCTATGTGCTGAAGATTTTCCATTGACCCTTTCTGATAAGTTCAAGAAAATGCCTGCGACAAAGAATCTGGAGTTCAATGAAATATAAGCAGTGAATCCCTCAGAATCTCTACTCCTTCATTTGTGAAGTGGGGATGAGAGTGGTAATTGTCTGCTGCGATTATTGGTAGAATTAAAGGAGGTCACAGCTGTAGGGTGCTTAGCACATTGGCTGCCACAGAGGTTAGACACAAAGCAGTGTGGTCTGTATGCTGTTGTCATTGTTGTGCTTGCTACACCCTGCTCTGCCAGAAGCTTCCCAGTAGCCCCCTCAGCACCTGAATTGTGTTACAAAAGCAAATGCACGGTGGGCAGGGGAGAGCACTGTGAAGGCCTTGCTTAAATACTGAGCATACTTCCCCGCTCACGTGAAACGGCAAAACAGAACCAAAAGATCTTGTTTGTAGGAGCCACACCCACATTTTCCAGTGCCAGTTCCTCCTCCTCTGGACCATCTGCCCATTTTTCCTGCTTCTTTTCCTTCTTCACTAGAAAAAAAAAAAAAAAAAAAACAAAATATTGACAACA
>NW_022900945.1:41435159-41469483 GCF_012274545.1 Fukomys damarensis
AGAGAACATACTCAGCAAATGCAACAGAGAGGTGAGGGGTGGCCGCGGGAGGTCCTGCTGGCTGGTTGGCCTGATTTGTTGTTGGGAATGGTCCCCCTAGTCCAGTGGCATGCTCTGTGCCAGATCATGACAAGTTTGTTTCTCTGAGATGAGGATGGACCCTGCCTACAAAGGGGAAGGTGGAGCATTCATACTGGTTCCTTTAAAAGAGGCAGCAGTAATAGTAATAATAATTGAATGATGCCCAAGCTTCTCAGGTGTATTTTAGTGTTTAAAATGTCACTTAGCCAGGCATAGTGGTGGACATCTACAATCCCAGCACTCAGGAGGCCGAGGCAGGAGGACTGCTGTGAGTTTGAGGCCAGCCTGGGTTACACAGTGAGTTCAAGCCAGCCTGAACTGCATAGCAAGAGCCTGTCTCCAAAAACCAGAGCAACAACAACAAGAACAAAAATCACTTGAAGCATCCCTGGGGCATGACATGTTCTTGGGATCAAAAAATTGTATCAGGTACTGGAAAAAAAGTTGGAAGCTATAAAAGTACCCCAGATTGTAAAAAAAAAAAAAAAAAAAGAAATGGGAATTTAAACTGCATTGCTTATCCATCTGCTCATTCAATTCATTCATTCATATCCTATTTGTTGAGCACATATGATAGAAAGACAGCAGAGCCCGGCCTTGTCAAATGAAATATGAAGTGGGAGAACGAAACACAAACCTGACAAATCTGGGGAGTCAGAAGTTTGCCACTGTATTTATTTGACTTCTCAATGAGCTGTTCTTTCTCCTTCAATCCATGTGGTAACCAGATGGGGTTGGTAGATAAGCAGTGTTCCATATTTTACAGATCAATAAGGAACAGAAAGCTGGGCTCCACATCCTAGGGCCCTCCCCACATCTGCTGAGAGCTACACTTGATTAGACTCCCCCAGCTGGGGCAGACAGACATCTACTAGGTTTCATTATCTCTCTAGTCCACTCTATTCTCTTTTCACCCCTGCCTTTTTGTTTCAGAGGTAAACGTAGCAGCTAGAATTTCAACATGAGAAGCAGGTTATTCTCAGAGGGTTGGAAGGTGGGGACCTAGGACCTAGGACATCTATTAGTACCATGTTCTTCTGTCTAAAGAAACCTGTAGGATATCCTGTGTGTGTCAGGTACTGACTGGGCAGGGAGTAGTAGATGGTGGACATGAAGCTAAATACACCTTGGTTTCTGCCTTCAAGGAGCTTCCTGTTTGGAAAAGGAACCAGGCATGTAAACAACTAGTTATGCCAGACAGCCAGATGGTGAAAGCATAAAATAGCCTTATTAGGACTATGCTGAGAAGGCAGAGAAGAGTCATTAATGCTTTTGAAGGAATCACAGAAGGCATCACAGAGGCCAGGCCATGGACCTAGAAGGCTTTAGGAGGCAGAGGATGGGGAGGGTTTGTGCAGAGGGAATGGTGAGTGGGCTGGGATGGAAGTGGAAGCTGAGGCCAGAGAGATGGAGGAGGCCCAATACCTTGGAAAGAGCCTTGGGCACTGGTAAGCAGCAGGAGCGGGGCGACATGGCGTTTCCGGTAGGCCCTTCTGAAGGCAGCAGGTAGGGTAGCCTAGACAAGTGAGTCGGGAGTCTGCTTCTGGCATGTAGCCGGGGAGAAGGACTGAACCAGAGCATGAAGGGTGAAAACAGGTCAGAGCTAAACACTTGGATGCAGTGAAGGAGGGAGAGATCAAAAATGGTGCTGAGGTTCTGCCTGTGTGTTTTGGAAAAGGCCAAGGAAGGCAGCCACCCAGCCGGGGCCAGGCCCCATTAAAAGATGGCTCTAGGCAACAGAGGTTCCAATAAAACAATTAAAAATAATTTGGAGGACAGTTTGTCTCTGATAACAGTCCGACCTGTTTAGGGCTCGGTGGAAGCCCAGAGGCTCGGAGGTAATTAGAACTGTTGAGGCCACAGCTGCCTGTCACGGGGAAATCGGGAAGCTGCCAGTGTTTTCGGAGGAAAGAAGACCTGACCATGCTTCCTTTTCACCACCAGGTCTTCTTGAAGCGGACCTTGGCCTTGCCGTCTAGGGGCCGGCATTCCTCTACTACTCTGCAAGGCTCTTCCAGTCTGCTTCAGTGTACAGACTGCTCTCTGAGGACGTGCTAGATCACAGCACCCTCTCCACAGCCACACACCTGAGGGTAGCACAGTTAGGCACCTGGGGTGTCACTGGCTGCCTGCTTTCCCAAGATGGCAGCTTTTCCACACCTCTCCTCTGGGAAGTTTGTCCCTTGAGTGACCTGGTACCACCTTTCTGGGCAAGAGACACCCCAGAAACAAAGGTAGGTGCTCAGGTGAGATGGCCTCAGCATTGCAGAAAAGCTCCTCTCCTGCCTTCAGCGGCTGGCGGGTAGGGGGCTCCAGGCATAGCCCCGGTTACAGTGTGAGCATAGACATTCCCCACCCTTCTAGCTAATTGCCAGATGCTGTGCTTAAAAAAATTGTTGTGGAGCCGTCAGCACTCTGCGAAGAGATATTTTTACCTGTCTGCCTGCTAGTCGCACTATTTTTTTTTCCTTTTAAGAAGATTCACAGTTCACTGCTCAGTCCTACTTCTCTCACAGGAGCTATTCTGAGCCGTAAGCAGCATGGGTTGCTAAGTGACAAGCTGGCATGGAGGGCTTGCTCTGCACTTTACCCATCTGCAGTGTGCCTTAAGTAATTGAGGCATTCCTTTCAGAGAGTACAAGCAGCTTCATAACGGATGCACCGCTCGTGAAACGACATTATAACCCACCCCCATACTACCGAGGGATAATTAGAGTACGCTGGGCTGGCTGTCTGCACATCCCCATGACACCCCCCAGAGAACTCCCAGCTGACGGAGTGGCAGGACTCACAGGCCCATGCGGGAGGGGCCCTTGCTGGACATGTGCTGGAACTGAAGGGGCCCAACCCATTTTACTCACTGGGAAAAGGAGGTGCAGTGGCTGAGGCCCGGATCATGGCTGGCTCAATGGGATGCAAAGGCAGGATAGAGAGGAATTGTTCCCGCTGGGTCCTTCCCTGATCCTAGCACTTGTTTAGGGGTGTGCTTTGGGGCTGTTGGCTGGGAACTTTGGGTTTCCATGCCCGGGTCTGAAAGCTGCCCTTGCACCAGCACGTGAACTCCAGGCTTTAAGGAACTGGTGATGAGGAGCAAGAAGAGGGAAGGTTGTCCCAAGTCTCCGCTGTCAACTCCCCTTTAAAGAAGACTTTCTGCTTAGGGCACTTAACACAGGAGCAGGGTGACTCTGTGCCACCCTGGGTCTCAGCGCCCCTGTGTGTAGCCTAGGGTGGTGGCAGCTGTGAGCTCAGCCAGCTTGCTTTGTGGTGAGTGTGAATCTAATAAGATCCCAAAGAAAAAGCAGCATTTGTGAGCATCTCTCGGGGTCAGCAGCCCTGGGTCCTTCATCTTGTGTTGTGAGGGGGCACTGTAGACACCCTCGTGTGACAGATGAGGACACAGCTGGTACACAGTGAAGCTGGGATTGGACCCAGGCCAAACAACTCCTGAACAGAGTCATCAGCCCATACTGTACCCGCAGAGTATATCAAAATGTTTCTGAATTATTTCAAGTGATGACAAATACGGTCGTAACCTCGGTTCACAAATGCTTCTGTCTGCAAGCAATTCGGTTCTCAAAAGCATTTGACAAAGTTTTGCTTCTATTCACAAACTCCACATTGGGTACCAAACACAAACTGTGGCCATCTTCCCCCAAATCAAAACAAATTAAATTTGTGAACCGAGGTACCACTGTACTATGCGTGAGTTTTTATTAGTAACAGTAACAATAATGATAACTCTAAACTTTTCAAGTGAGGACTGGTTTATTAATGCATTTTCCTTTTTTAAAAAATTAATTTTATTGCTACATTTTAGATATACATATTGATAACATTCACCATATGGAATTTGTACCTGTATATCTTGATTCTTCTTTTTTTTTTCCCAATTCCCTCCCTTCCTCCTTTCAGCCCCTCTTCTTTTCCTATTTACGAAAATTTTGTTTCCATTTTTCCTTCTATCCTCTTTTTACCTTTTCTTTTCCTTCCCTTCCACTCCTCCCCTCTCTAGTTTCCTTTCCCATTGGACCATTTTCTTCCTATTTCACCACGTCTTTTACACATTTTGGTCCTTATTAACATTTTCATTTTCTCACACAGAGAAACCATGTGATAATTGAACACGTGTGTCCGATTTATTTCACTTAAGAGTATGGTCAAGGTGCATCCATTTACCTAAAAATGTCTCAAGTTAATCCTCCTTTATGGCAGAGTAGTACTCCATTGCATAAAAGACCCACATCTTCTTTATTCATTCAGCGGTTGATGGGCATTTGGGCTGTTCCCCTGGTTTTTAAAAATTAATAATATTAATAATATGGATCTTTGGGACCCATGTGGAGCTGCATGAAGTTTACCTAGCTCCTTTGGCCACCTAGCATTGTAACTGACAGGACTTCGTGGAATGCTGACAAGCAGCCTCTGGAGGATGTCCGTTCTCACCAACGAAAGTGGGCACTTCTAAGTGTAGCAAATGCTCCTCTCTACTGCCAACCTCACTGCCACTTTGTGCTCACTTTGGGCCTTAGTGAGGAGAGTAGATTCATGTAACCAAATATAAATATGAAGACTTCCGTATTTTAAATATAGAAAGATAAATGATGCCTCCTGGGTGCAGCAGTAGCTCTCTGTCCATCTTGCGTGCCCTGCTGTGTTCTGGGTACCTCTTTGTGGCGACTCACTGACTCCTCCCGACAGCCTTCCCTGGTGAGGGGAACTGTCACTAGAACTGTTTCACTCAGGAGGGGACTGATGCTCCTGTCATTAAGGTGCTCTGTCCAAGAGCACACAGCTGGTGTATGGCCGAGTCTTTCCTCTCCACCGCCCTCTGGCCTTCTCCCCTCTCTCACTCCATTGTGGTCACCTTGCCATTCCTGGTTCCTTTCTGGAGCATGTGTCCACTCTTCCCCCGGCCAACACTCTCCCGTCATTCAGGCCTGCGCTCCAATGTCTCCATTCCCGATCCCCCCAGCACTCCACCCCAGCATGGAGGAGCAGCTCAGCAGCTCGCTCCGCCCTTCCTGTGTTTCTTCTCTTAGTAGCACATTGTATTCAACATGTACACTTTTAGCATCTGGCTACTCCACAAAAGAGGTGAACTGTACAAGGGGATGCTTGGCTTGTTTTGTTCACTGCCATATCCTTCTAGAACTGATCCTAGTATACAGAAGGACTCAGGAAATGTACATCAGATGGGTGAGTGAGCCAGTGAGTAAATGAATGAATCAAATGAGGGCTCTCAAACCCAGCCCTGTGTGACTTGGAAGCCAGATTTGAAGCTGTCGAATACCCCAACACCCAACTGCCTTCTTCTGTGTCCTGCATCTCTGCTGAGCTGGACTCAGTGGGAGGTACTTTCCAGATGAGACTCTGGTCATGGTGCCAAAGGACCTGAGAAGTTCCAAACAGTTCCCTTTTTGTCTCTGAGCCTCATTTTCCACATATATAAAATGAGACTGTTGAGTCTGGCAATTCCTAGGGTGCCTGAAGCTTTATTTTCTCAGGATCTGGCTCTGCTACTGCCCGAGCATAGTCACCGAGCACAGAACTTCCCAGTCATGATCGCAGCCAGTGCTTCAGCTTGCAGTATTGGGCCAGCACTTTGCATCATGTGGACCTGCTGGTATGGGGTCCCTGAACCCCACCCTGCAATGCAGGATGCATCCATGATATGGGGAGAAGGCAGAAGCTTGTACAGCGTTAAGCATGGCCCTGTGGTTGCCAGGGCACTGCTATCGGTGGTCTTCTCTGACTTCCCCAGAATGTGCTAGTTTTGCTCTTGAGTCCTCCTAATCTACAATACTGCTCTTTTCTTTCCCCAGCCCTTTCTCATGGGGTGACTAGAGGTGGCACTCACCAGGCTATTTTTGGAGAAACATGTGCTCCAGTTGGTCAGCATCAGGATAAATTCTGGGGCTGGAGCTGTAGCTCAATGGTAGAGTGCTTGCCTAGCATGCAGGAGGCACTGGGTTCAATCCCTAGCAAGCAACAGTCTCTCTCTCTCTCTCTCTCTCTCTCTCTCTCTCTCTCTCTCGTAACTTCTACAGAATGGCAGGAATTCCCCTTATTTCTTTCCAGTTGTGGCTTTATGATCAGTAAATTAGTTCTAATGCACTGCAGATTGTGCAGATCAAATCTTGTTTTAGGCAGAATAGTTGGAGAGCGCCTTTGAGCCAAGATACCTCAGCAATTGCAGTCTCTAAAGGGACCCAACATTTCTCCTTGGCTCCAGCCTTTTGTAAAAGCTGTCCTTGTGAGCTGAAAGGAGGATGGGATAGCCAGACAAGCATCTTTTGCATATGGCTTAGGTTTCCTCCATTCGAGTGCCCCAAGCCAGCAATCTGCTATGTGTATACGGGGAGGGAGCTTTCATCCTGATATCCCAGGCATAACTTGGGGTAGCCTGCACTTGTATAGCTAACAAGCAACATGGCAGTGGTGCAGGGAAGCTGAGGGTTCTATAGACAGCCAAGCACCACCTTGGGGTACCCTCCAGGCGGGTGGAAATCAGGTGAGATTCTGTGAAGTGGCTTCCCAAAATGTGGTTTCAAAACATCTTCTCATTAAGGGGGATTGGAGCCTTGCAGGGAGTTCTGAGGTCTTTTAGGCAGGTGGACCCTGTCCAAGTTCCTCCGAAGCCCAAGACCCAACTCTTCCTAGGGTGGGAGGAGAGAGGTGCAAAGACTCACTGCTGCCCTTGGATGAGGAGGGCAAGGAAGTTTCACCTGCTAATATGGTCCATGGCCTGGCCAGGGAAGGGAGTTGCACAGGACAGCACAGGCAGTTATACCCACTTGCTAGGTCTCATAGCTTCATCACATGAGTAATAGAACCTGGGTGACCAGGTCCCGTAGAAGGCCATGTCTTTGAGTCAGCAAGGAGGCCTGTCTGGGTCATGGGCAGCAGAAAGGGCAGTCGTGTGCCCTTCTGCTGCACAGTGACTGTGCCCGTGCTGTTTGGGTGCCACAGGCATATGAAGAGAACACACAGGGAATCCAGCTTCCAGAGACAGCTTGTTACCTTAATAAAGTAATTACAGAGCAGGGTAATTTACATCCCTAGAAAGATGCAGGGCAACTGCGGGCCAGGGTGTGTGCATGTGTTTAATTTTAAATCCTCCAACCTCCCCTTAATGAGGAGGAACTTTGAAATATAACAGCATATAAGGCTTCTTCAAATAATTCATTTTCTTGGTGCTTTATTTCTTTAAGGGAAAGCATGAAAGACAAATGAGGATTGGCAGGAGCAGGAAAGGGCTTTGCCTCCCCTGCCCATGTTGTACAGACATTATCTGCTGTAAAACTGTCACTGAAGAATGGAAAAGCAGCTCTTGGCTGCAGTGGCCCTCAGATAATGTCAGTGCTGAGCAATGACCTGGGATTTTTGGCATGGAGCAAGCATTTCTAGGCTCTGGTGCCAGAAGCCTTAGCTGAGCCTGCTCAGCAGCTCCTGCCAGGGAAACAAAGGGACTTCAATAGCTGGTTCCAGGGATCCCATAGTGAGGGCTCTAGAGCTTTTTTTCTTTGTGCAAATACTAATGACCTACTGGACCACGTATAAATCCTGTACGATTGCCAAAAGTGATTCAACAGGCCTAAATTAGGCCTGAGGTTATGAATTTTTATCAAGGTCCTCGTGATGTTACTGGCCCTTGGAGAACATTTTAAATAGAAAGACCCTTGAGAAGGATCCTGCCAGGTAGTTTTGGCTGGATGGAACACAAAATGGGAAAAGGGGGCCTTGGCCACAACCGTGGCTACTCTGGAAGGGGAAAGCTGTGGAGACACTCCAAAGGGTTTGGAATATTCTAGTTTCTGCAGTATGGAAGACAGCAGTGTCATGGTGGGTTTGTTGTATTATGGTTTTGTCCCTACTAGGCTTGTCTTTCTTTTTTTTCCCTCTGGTAGCAGGGATTGAACTCAGGACCTTACACTTGTCAGGCAGGTGCAGTGCCACTGAGCTACAACCAGCCCTGAGGTTTACCTTTCTAATGACTCTCAGGTGAGATCTCTGGGAAATCTGAGTGTGTAGGCTCAGAGCTCCTGCAGGCGCCTCGATGGGAAGGAAGAAGGGCTGAACATTTGAGGCCCCTGACAGCCTCAGAGTGTGCGGCAGGGAGTTGATTTGGGTTATGTTTACTCTGGGATCCCCAGGCCCCTGGGGCGCTCAGCTAATGCTCTCCTTACCACTTGGTTCACAGGTCCCTGGATGAGAAAAACCTGACAGCAGCTTAGTCCCACCATCTCTGTTTGCTGGGGAGCAGGGCTACACGGCCCCAGTGGCACCCATGCCGAAGAACAGCAAGGTGACCCAGCGTGAGCACAGCAACGAGCATGTCACTGAGTCAGTGGCTGATCTCCTGGCCCTCGAGGAGCCTGTGGACTATAAGCAAAGTATACTGAATGTAGCTGGTGAGTCAGGTGGCAAGCAGAAGGCAGCGGAGGAGGAGCTGGACGCAGAGGACCGGCCAGCCTGGAATAGCAAACTGCAGTACATCCTGGCCCAGATTGGCTTCTCTGTGGGCCTCGGCAACATCTGGAGGTTCCCCTACCTGTGCCAGAAAAATGGAGGGGGTAAGAGGTAGCCCTGTTTGCAACTGGGTGTCCTGAAAATAGGCCTGGCTTAGGGGTATAAAGGAGCATCCTTTTGCTGAGGCAGCTTATGTAAGTGGGAGCTTAAGATCCTAGAATAAGGCCTACAGAATAGCCACAATGGTGGCTAACACCTATGCAGAGGCTGTGGGCCAGGATGAGAATGCCTAGGTGTAGATCCCAGCCTGGCCAGTCAGCTTTGGGACCTAGTACAAGTTGCTTAACCTCTCTCTCTTTTTGTGCCTCCTCTAAAATGGGGACGATAATGGTTTCTTCTCATATGATAAATGGAAGGATTAAATGAGCTTTACAGAGAACCCAACTCATAGTAAAGAGCAGCTGTAGGCCATTATTATAAAATGCTTACTGGGTGTAAGAGTTGGCACTGTTCTAAGCACTTATTAGGCTCAGAGACCTGAAATGCTGATACATGAGCATCTTGGAACAATAGAAGCACCAAATTTGCACAGTTCAACCACTGAATCCCCACAACAACCTTAGGCAAAGAGGTAGCTGTCACCATCTTTACTTTAGAGACTGCAAAAGTGAGGCACAAATTGGTTAGGTAACTTGTTCAGGGTCAGGTGTGACCAATATTTAAGCAAGTGACAAAATCAAGGCTCAACTTGGCCAGCCTGGCTGGAGCCTGAGCATTTCAAACCACCCCCACTGCTCCCCGTGGAGGCCTCATGCTGTGCCTGGGTACAGGTTCCTCTAAAAGATCTCTCTGTATCAGGTGTTGAACCAGGGTGAGGAGAAGCCCTCAGGCATTGCCTTTCCAGTAACTAGACCTAGAATTTCCTAAAGGCAGCCTGCTTTGAAACATGGGATAACTTACTGAAGACAAATGAAACCTCCAATAGGCTCAAAACAATGACATTTCCAAGCCCAGATCTTGGCTCCTGAGAAAGCCAACCAGTGGAAGCTTCCACCTCCTAAGACCCCTTCTCTCAGACCATCGCACTCCAGCCTATTTGGTGGCCAAAGCTTTGTGGTCATTTTAACCCAAGTCTTCTCCTCCCTGCTCCAGAGATTCTCACCGTGCAACCTCTCCTAGATATGGAACTTGATTCAGGGACCTTCCCCTCTTCCTGGGCACATTCTTTGCATTGTTCAAAAGGCAAAGTCTGGCTGAGGCTTCTTCTTCTTCCAAGTTTTTACTGCCCATCTCAACTCTCGAGACCAAGTTATGCCAGATTCTTTCAACTTTCTCTCTTCACAGAGTATATTTGCCACATGGTTGCCTTCCTTGAAGGTCTTTTTAAATTTTTTCTGTAAACTGCCAATCAGAGTTTTTGGTTCTATATGGCATGATCGCTGTGTTCATGTGAGACCAGCCCAAACAAGATATAAACATTGTGGATGCTTTCCTTACATTCTGTGGGATGTTAAGAAGAATCTGAGGAGCCCAAAATGGTTTGGGGGACACATGGCATTTGGAGACTTAGCTAGGAACCTTTAACTTTGTTTTTGTTGTTTTTTTCTGGCTGAGATGATCAGTGTTCTCTGGACACTTGGTGGTGAATCAGAGTTTCTCTTACCACTACCACCACCATGTGCACATGTGCACACACACACACACACACAAACACACACGGAAGTTCTTGCCTACTCTGTTCACAGCCTCACCAGACAATCACCATGGTACCAGACAGCCAGAAGCAGCCACAGAAGAAAATCATGGTCAACTCTCAGCATGCTGCATTTACTGCTTCACATTCCTGCCTTCACCCTTCCACCCTCTGATTCCTGCATTGTTCTTTTGTCTGTGCTGTTAACTGTCCTGTATTTTATAGGTTTTATAGTAAGTCATTTTAAATTAGAAGGAGGCAAATTATTACAGGAAGGAGACAACTGTTTGGCCTGAGAGCTGACACCATGGTTTTGAGCCATGCATGATTAAATCATGCTTTGCTTAATTCTAGATGGAAACTGGAACTCTGCTTAGCTCTGTCAGTTACTGGAAGTTTCTTTAGTCTGCATCCGCTTTGCTTTTTTTTCTGTTTATTTAATTAGAAAGAGACAAATGTTCTTTAAGTGCATATTATAGGTAACTGATTTCCCCCTTAGAACAGCCCCATGTGACAGGAGTAGGGTTGAAGTGTATGAAATGGCCTTTCTGTAAGTCAAAAATGGTCAAATATCAGCAGCTTCATACAATTCTACTCTAATATTTTTGACCTCTTTTTTGCACAAATGATAAAATAACAGCACAGAGAAAGCAAGTAATTTGAAGCCATATAGTTACTTACATGTCAGAGGCAATCTTCAAGCCTGGGAGGGCTTCAGGATCTTGTTCTTAGTTCCTTCTTAACCCATATCTCAACAGATTGGGGCTAAGGGGTCTTAAAACCCCATAAAAAGACTCAGGTTTTTCCAGAAGCAAGGCACAGGGTGTAGATTGGGACATAGGCCACTAGAGATCCAGGAAACCAGAGAGTCCAAATTCCACTTGCTTATGGTCACATTCTGCTAAATTTCTGAATTCCCTGACCTGTTCAGACCTCAGGCTCCAGTTGCTACTGGAACATCAAAAGAGATCCAGTTGTGTCCCTAAATTATATTTTCTAAAGTGGAAGAGGTCTTGCATTTCCAAGTGATTTTAGCAGAAGTTACTATACAGAAGTATAGTAACCATCTGCTTAACCCCAGATTCTGAATACCTAGACTTCACACAGTCCCTTGAGCACTCTGGTCAGCTGGACCTTGGTGTGGGCAAGAGACCTGCAGTCAAATCCACATCCTTCAGGCTAGCTGAGGTGGACAGGGCCCGAGTGGTGGGAAGCCAGAGTCCAGTCTGCCACAGGATCACTCTTGGACAGCTTCTACTTGGAGGCTCTCCCCAGTTATTTGGTGGTTGAGGGGAGATAGAAGCATCCACAGAAGATGCCACCCTACTTTACCAACACCCTGAAACCCATCTCACCCTATCCAAGCACCCTGGGACAAGACACAAAACCAGTGAGGCTATTTCCGTTTACCTTTCTGCACCAGATCATGTTCAGCCAGGCCAAAGGTTGTGTTACAGGGAGACCCAGGGGTCTACATGTGTGGTCATTCTGTCCCTCCTTCCATTGAATGCCATGATGGGGCTGCTTGTTAATGACACACTGGATGTGTGTGAGACGAAATAGATACTGTTGTATAGGACTCTGGGTTACTTCTCCTGGAAGCTTTCCTGATAGTTCCATTGGACTCTGGCCACTCCCTGGGCATCCTGTGCTTGGTTGGCCCTGGGTAACGAGTCCGTGATGAGTGGGTACACATAAGTGCTGGTATTGCTTGTGTGAATCCAAGAGTCCTGCCTCCCAGCGTCTGTGCCTTCTGTTACTCCAGTACTGCCCACTGCCTGTGCCTGGCATAGAGAAACCCACACTAGGTATCTGTTGCCAAGTGCCAATTTTTATGCCTAGGAGATGCCCAACTCCCAGTTTCCATTGGCAGATTGGGCACGTGTATGTCATGTTATAGGGGCAGAACAGTGTGGCTGGGGGTGCTTCTGGAGACTCCTGACTTGTGAGGTTGGTGTGGAAGTGCTGGTGACCATCAGGACGCTGGTGAGCACGGCAGGCCTGACAGTGTTTGACACTGGCTCACAGTGCTGCTAACAGGACTAGGTTGCTGGCACAGCTCTCAGAGGGGTGCACTCATCCGTGTCTGGATGTGGCTTTAATTCTCTTGCTAAATGCCCTGTCACTTAGAATTGAGATTGTGTCTATAGTAAGGTTTAGGACAGTGAGATTAATTTATCATCTGGATCTTTAGCAAGATCCATTCTATCCTTTATGATCCTCTTGACTGCCCTTTGCTGAGTGGCTAATTCTCTTCTGTTCCTCCCAATTAGCTATGGATTAATGGCAGTGCTGGTCAGACCCCCACTCCTCAGAGAGTTCCCAAACCTGCTTCCCTGGAGCTGCCCAGTCTGCTGTGTCAGCATCTGGTCCAGGCCTGTGAGGGCATATTAGCAGGGTCGGTGCCGTCCGGATCACTGCCCTGTGAATGGGAAGAGTGTGGACAGGTGTCCACAGAGGGTCTTCTGAGATGACTATGTCTGTCTTCTTCGACATGTGGATCCCCAAGAGGCAGGGAGGTATTGTCTGTCTCTGAACCTAGTCTGGTGAGCGGGAGGCATTAATGTACACATAGTTCCTCCTTTAGCATTTTGGAGGGGTCAAAGAGAAGGAGGGTCTGGGTGGGCCTTAATGGGGTAGGTCGCAGGCCTGAGCTAGGCCATTCACAGAGGAGCCCCAGGCCTGGGGACAATGAGTAGGGGATGTGGCAGAGATGTCAGGACACGTTGCCATCCCTTACCACACTCTGTTGTGCTGCAGTCACCCTCTGACACCCCTGCCCTCTACCTACAGGTGCCTACCTGGTGCCCTACCTGGTGCTGCTGATCATCATTGGCATCCCCCTCTTCTTCCTGGAGCTGGCTGTGGGCCAGAGGATCCGCCGTGGCAGCATCGGTGTGTGGCACTACGTGTGCCCCCGCCTGGGAGGCATTGGCTTTTCCAGCTGCATTGTGAGTCCAGGGTTGGGGGCAGACACTAAGTGGAAAACAGAGGGACTCCTGGGGAAGAGGTCACCAGGTTTACAGGTTAGAGTCCTGGGCCAGAACAAGTATGTGAGGGAACCAGGATCATCTGGTATACAGCTGCTGTTCCAGGGCCACAGCTACTATATTTCCTAACTGAGAGGACCACACTGCCTGAAACAATATGCGCTATTTACAGTTGGTGCAAAGTTGGAGAAGTTGGGGTATGTGCACAGTGCAGCCCTGGGACATCTCAGGCAGGGTCCTTCCGGGATATGTGGACCCTCCCGGACACTCATCTCTACTTACCAGCCCATCAGCTCCTCACAAGAGTGGTCCAGAAACCTCATGTTGCCTGAGACAACCAGGCCTCTGGAAGGGACCCCTCCATACTCAGACTGGATACAGCAAATCCCTGCTGATAAAATGTTGCTTTCAAAGAAACCCATAGGGTCCTCCCTCAGTCCCTGTACTCTTATTTTAAATAAAATTCTCCCAAGCTTGGTTATTGTGTTTCCAAAAAATGAAAAGTTATCTTTTTCTAGAGGCAGGCTATGGAATTCTACCAAAGAGAGAGTAGCATCCTGAGAGAGAGGAGGACATAGGAAACCAGTAGTCTGCAAAAATCTCAAAAACCATAGCTGCCTGAGGCCATTTTTCATAAGGGCAAAACCTGCTCATGCCTCCATTGTCCTGGAAGCAGCTCTAGTCAGAATCCTGAGTCCTCAGTTAATGACAAGGAAGTGTTCCAGCTCTCTTAGGAGAATTTCAAACTAGAAAAAATTAACATTTTAAGGAGTTTGTTGCTTAAAAGAGAAAACCTGAGCAACCAAAGAATTCTTTTGTGGGTTGCCTAAGTTCCTTCACCACCAGATCTCTGTGTACTAAATTGTTGGCTTGGGCTGATGGGCCTTGGTTGGCATGTGGGTGGGGGTGGCATTGCCTGCAGCATCAGTGACCCTGCCCTGGGCCTTGTCTTTAGGTCTGTCTCTTTGTCGGGCTATATTATAATGTGATCATCGGGTGGAGCATCTTCTACTTCTTTAAGTCCTTCCAGTATCCACTGCCCTGGAGTGAATGTCCTGTCATCAGGAATGGGACCGTGGCAGGCAAGTGTGGGACCCTGGGTTACTCTTGTTGGGGACTCCAGCCAGCCCTGTTCTGGGAAGGAGTTTAACAGGCTCAGTGCACAGATTTGGAATTTCCCTGACTCATGTGTCACCTTGGCAAATAATTTAACACCACTGGCTCTCTTTTCGCCTTCTCCAGTGCAAAGGATCTCTTTCTGGCCTACCCCACAGGGTTTCACAGGACATTGGATAAAATAATGAGTATAGGTAAAATGCGGACTGTGGCTCTTGCTTAGTTGTTAAGAACTACTCTGTGTTATTCTAACACCATGCCATCTGGGAACAATCTTCATTTGTATGCCAATCCTTCAAAGTGCTGGGTTATGATAACCCACTTCACAAATGGGGAAACTGAGGCCCTGAAGCCACTTTCCCATGTTCACACAATCCATTTAACCAGTAATCTGGGATAAGCATCCAGGCTTCCATCTCTTAGCTCAGAAACTTCCCCTGAGGACTTTTAGGCCAATTCAGCCTGGCCTGTCCTACCTTCCACAGATAGACATGGGCAGGAGGTGATATGGGTGGGAAATAGCCGGGTCAGTGTGTCCTGAAGTCTCCCAGGTCCTGTAAGGAGCTCAGAATTGGCCGGGACATGCTAGATTATGGCTAATCCAGAATGAACACAACCCCTTCTGGAAGCACTCCTTCAGCCACCCTTCACCACTGCTGTCAACAACTGAGGCCCTGGGGACTGTGCTGTGGTTTCAGTGGTGGAGGCAGAATGTGAGAAGAGCTCAGCCACTACCTACTTCTGGTATCGAGAGGCCTTGGACATCTCCAACTCCATCTCTGAGAGTGGAGGCCTCAACTGGAAGATGACGCTGTGCCTCCTTGTGGCCTGGAGCATTGTGGGCATGGCTGTTGTCAAGGGCATCCAATCTTCTGGCAAGGTGAGTTGGGGGAGGGCAGCAGAAAGATGCAGAAAGCAGGGGGCAGGAATTTCTAGTCAACAGAGTAAGGCTTTTCAGGAGGACTGGGCCTCCGGATGGCTCAGGACGATGGCACTGGCCTCCAGGGGGGCAAGTGTTGCTGCAGTGTCGGTCACTGCAGCTCTGCACGTGGGGGCTTGCTGGAAAACCACTGCCCTGGCTCCATCTGCCTCTGTGCTCAGATAATTCAGGCCTGCTATGCAGACATTAAAGAGAAGAAAAAGTAGAAGTGTTGACCAGGGCCATTGTCTACCTTCGGGCCTTTCACATTTCTAAGCAAACACCTAAAGTAGGTTGCTCTGAGTGATTTGGGGTGAAAACCGTGAGCTTGTTATTGGAGGCTGATCCGTCCTTCAATCGCCTGACCAAGAATACGGCAGCTGCCCTTAGCTGCACAATTGTCCTGCCATCCAAGGCATCACAGCATCTCCCCTGTAACCAGTGGTGTGGGGAGCTGTTCCTTTCCTACACACCAATTGCTGGCTCTTCAGGAGAGCCATTGTGGGCTAATAGGGAGACTCAGACTTTTAATATGAAAAGCCAGTTTATGAATTTGTAGCTCTCTCAGGGTGGTCTCCATCAGGTTGCCAGGTCTACAACTAAAGGGCTGTGAGCATAGGTGGTTGCTCTGGGTGAAGGGGGCCTCAGAGTCCTGCAGAGAGCTCACCAGTAGTCCAATCTCTGAGGTGGCGTTTACCAGCCAAGCCCCACACACCTTCCCCGCACAGCTCAGGTCTCTTCTAAAGAAAGGCTCTTTCTTACTTGTCATTTTTCAGTATTATGGACTTCTAGAAATAGAAGTAGCCCTATCCACTCATTTTGCAGATGAGGAAACTGAGCCAGAGAGGGAAGGTACCTTGCCTAATATCTCAAAGCTGGAAGTGAGGCTCCAAGGTCTTCACTGAACAAGACAGCATGATAAGCTCTGGAAAGGTGGTGTCATCCTAGCCACTGACCTCTCCGTCCAGAGGCCAAAACAGCAGGTGCCATTTCACAGCACTTGTCAGGGCTGCCCCATATATGAACACACTTGACCCTCGACCTTATGAATTAGGAATTATTGCACCTATTATAGAAATAGGGAAATAGAGACACACTGAGGTTAAATAGATAATGAGAAGCCATGTAGCTGGTAAGTAGAAGAGGCAGGGTCAAATCTTAGTCTGTTAGCTCTGAACACACACCCTCTTAAGTCTCTGTGCCATTTACCACATGGCCCTGAGACTTGTTTCAGAGCAGCAGATGTTTGTAGGCCAGGCTGACAAGACCGAGGCCTCTTTCTGATGATCTTTGCTTGGGGATTTGTCTGTGTCCTGCTGTCACAGGAGCTTTAAGGACTGGGAAGGTCTTTGAAGGGTCTGTTGGGAAAATGGGGAGGGACTGTACAGGGCTCCCTCACCCCTTGGCAGCCACTAGCACAGCCCACTCAGTCCTTAGAAAGACCATCAAGGCCCAGGTACTGACATGCTGGCCCCAGCTTGTTCTGATCCTGCTTTGGCCTGGGCTCAGAGCCAGGTAGACGGCGAGTTTGGCCCCATGCCTGAGGGCCCTAGGGCTCTGTTTTCCACTGCATGATATCAGAAGAGGTTCTTCTGGCCTGCTGTGAACAAGGAGGGCATGCCAGCTGCAGGAAGGGCTCTCCTTGATGGTGGGTCCCTGTCCTCCCTGCAGGTGATGTATTTCAGCTCCCTCTTCCCATATGTGGTGCTGGCCTGCTTCCTGGTCCGAGGGCTGCTGCTGCGAGGGGCGATTGATGGCATCCTACACATGTTCACTCCCAAGGTAAGAACTGTGGCTCCCACCTGCTGGAGAACACTGGCAGATCCAAAAGATCCAAAGCGCCTAGACAGTTTTGTGCAGTTTAACATACACCAAGCACCTGCTGTGTGTCAGGTGTCCTGCCAGGTCCTTAGAGGGGCACACAAGGGAAGGGGCCAGAAGCTCTGTCCTCAAGGTTCCAAGGAGGGTGATGTCACATCCATTTGAGTGGAATCAGAAAAATGTCAGGGAAGAATGACATCTGAAATAAGCTTTAGGAAGCAGGTAGGATTTCACTGAGTACTAGTAGGACATTGTAGTCAAAGGAAATCATGTGAGCAAGGGTGTGAAAAAGCTCTGAACGTGTGTGAAGAAATTGGGGACATGGGGTGGGTACAGAGAGCATCATTCATTCATTTACTCATGGGGAAGTTCATTTTGTGGATCTGTAATAACAGGAACCAAGGTGGTACCTAAGAAAGGAGAGCTCCCCCTGAGAGTGCCAGTTTGGATCATAATCTGTGGAGCAAAGTTGCTGCTTTACTAAGTGTGATAGGCCACACGGATGGTGATTTAACCCTATGGAACCTGTTTACTCTTCCTGTCAGTCCTCTCAATATCCCTTGAGGTATGACCAAGGTACAGGAATTCCAAAGGTGTGTGTCCAGCTTTCCTGAAGGTGGTCTGCATCTTGACCTTGCCCCTCAGGTCTTGACCACTAGACACAGCTGGCATGGGTCAGTCCACTGTGAAATAAATTTCAAGTGCAAATCGACATGCCCTTTAATTTGCTCCAAACAATGTACGTTCATAATTCCAGCTGGACTCAGAAGGCCACCTCCAAATGCTAACCAGTCAGAAACAACCATCAGGGACCCACTGAGACTCCAGCCCATGGGTTCAGGGCCAGAACTTGGGTAGGTAGCTAGAGGCAACAGTGATCAGTAGTTCCACCTAGCACATGTACACACACACACACACACACACACACACACACCTCTTTACACAGACTGTACTCACTAGATAACAAAAGAGGACCATAAATCTAACAGGACCTGAAATCCCAGTTCCCCTTGACTCCCCTGCTTTGTTGCTGTGGTGTTTGAAAGGTTGCCATAGCCATGATACATTCTACCCACAGTCCTCACACAGTGCACAGTGGCCCTAGGTATCCTTAGATTGAACACCTGAAGTTTCCAAATGAGCACCACAAAGGCTCACGATCTGATGCAGTTGGTGACTCTCTGGAGGTATGAACGTGCACTCGGGTGATGCTGCTGGACACAAGATACCTGACAAAGAAGGAGAAAATGCCAACCTTGTTTCTTTTGGATAAGTGGCCATGAGAAGAAAGCCAACTGCTCTTATGAATTACTTCAATTATAGTCTAGAATCATGATCAAAAGTGTTCACTTCAAGCTTTATGAGGGAATTATATACTCTGTTGATGTTCATCAATGTAGAGATTACAAAGATCTTCAAATGGGCCCCTTAATGGTGTTAAGGGATCCCTCAGGGATCAAGAGGAACCGACTCATTGAAATCAGCCACTGGACCCAACACACACAGTGCTGCTCCCTATTGGATTCAGGTACTCTTTGAAGCATCCTCGTACTCCATATCTTAGGCTGTCATCTTATATCTAATAATAAGCATTCTTAAGAAATAAAGTATTATAGAAGCCATTCAAGTGCCTGCATAACCTTTACTGATACCATTCCTTCCCTTTCCAAAGATAATCATGGTCTTAGTCTACTCATGTTGCTATAACAAAAATACTTTAGACCAAGTCATTGGTAAGCAATAGAAATCTATTGCTTACAGTCCTAGAGTCTGTGAAGGTCAAGATCAACACATCAACAGACTTTGTATCTTGTAAGAACCCACCCTCTGCTTCAAAAATGGCTTTTTCTTATTCCTCACGTGGTGGAATGGCAAAGGAATTTTTTGAACCTTTTTTTATAAGGCACTAATCCCATTCACGAGAGTAGAAGTGACTTAGTCACTTCCCAGAGGCCTCATCTCTTAATATTGTCACATTAAATATTAGGTTCCAGCTCCAAATTTTGGGGGAGGATACCAATATTTAGACCACAGCAATCATTCTCCTGAATTTGGGATTTATCCTGCTAGTACATTTTAAAAAATTTGTTACATACATATGTATATCCATAAACAATATGTAGCATTTGTGTGTACTCCTAAATTTTATGTAAATGGCACCATATTATGTATCCTTCTGTGACTTGCTTTTATTTATTTAGCTTTGGTGCTGGGGATTGAACTCAGGACCTTGTGTTTGTGAGGCAGGTATGGCACCACTGAGCTAAATCCCTGGCCCTGCTTGCTTTTATTTTTGTTCCATGTGGAACCCTGGAGGTCAGACATTGTGTTCCAAACAGGGCGGCAATGAGTGGAGAAGGCTTGGGTTTGGAGGGCTGTGCATGTTCAAGTAGGCCAGTGTGACTCGGTCAAATAGGAGAGGGAAGCAGGTGGGAAGGCAGTGCAGTGCCAGATCAGGAGGGTCCAGGAGGCCACTACAGACCTTGACACTTCCTCTGGGTGAAACAGAAGCCACTGGAAAGTTCTAGACATAGAAGCAGCGTGATCTGACCACTCTAAGCCTCTTAAGACCTGCTACTGAGAATCTGAGGGCCAAAGGGAGAACAGGGAGATCTGCTGGAGGGGTCACCAAGTGAGAGGTAACTGGTTTGAGCCCAGGTGGCAATGGGTGATGAGAGGTGGTGGGGTTGAAGATGCACTTAGGAAGTTGGCAACAGGACTTGCTTTGGGATGGGGTGTGAGGTGTGGGAGGAGCAGAGGAATATCCCTGATTCCAGACTTTTTTCTAAGCAACAGAAGGATGGAGTTGACATGTACAGAAATGGGGAGGATGGGGCAGGAGCAGATTTAGCACCAGACATTCAGACTGTTGTTTTGAATTGCGAGGTTAAAACTAAAGTCAAATCGATATCCGAGTTGAATATGAAGCTAAATATATGAATCTGGAGTTCATGGTTGGAGGTTCAAATCCAGGAGTCTGGGATAAGAGACTCGAAAACCTTACCTTGGTTTATAATCACATGGAGAGTGTCAGAGAACAGCACTGCACTGAGCACTTGGGGCCCTGGTGTTTAGAAGTTGGGAAGGAGTAGCTGGTGAAGCGAGAGAGGAGGTGAAGGGGAAGAGAGGCACATTCATCCAAGAGGCAGAATGGGGAAATACTTGGAAAAAAAGAGGGAATGGTCCGTCATGTCCAAAGCTGCTGAGAGGTGAGGTGTGAGGACTGAGAAATGACGCGTCACTCAGAAACAGGTATCACTGGTGACCCAAACAGACAAAAGCTGTTTTGGTGAAGTATGGGAGAAAAAAAAAAATCTAACAGTAATAGGTTGAAAGGGAATGGGAGATGAAGAATTGGAGATGAATGGTAGAGGCCATTTATTTTTAGGAGTTTTGCAGTAGAAGGGATCAGAGAAATGAGAAATAGGGTAGCAAGAGGAGAGGGCCATTGGCTCAAGGGTGTTATTCCAGAATTTTTTATGATGATAAAAATAACCCATCCTACACTGCTGGTGGGAATTTAAATATGGTGCAGTAGCTTTGGAAAACAGTCTAGCAGCTTCTTCAAAGGTTAAGAGTTAGCACATACTCTAGCAGTTCCACTCCTAGGCCCATGTCCAAGAGAACGGAAAACATATGTTCACACAAAAACTTGGACACGAGTGTTCATAGCAGCATGATTCATGATGGACAAAAAGTAGAAACACCCTAAGTGTTCATCAGCTGATCGATGGATCAACAAAATGTGATATAACTGCACAATGGAATATTATCCAACCACACACACAAAAATAAAGTATCAATTCACACTACAATGGAGGACCCTTGAAAACATTAAGCTAAGTGAAAGAAGCAGGCACAAAAGACCACATCATGTATAATGCAATTATATAAATTTCCAGAACAGGCAAATCTGTAGGGACAGAGGTGTATTATTGGTTAAGCAGGGCAAGGTTGGGGAGATATGGAGAATAATTGTTATTTAGTACAGGCTTCTTTTGGGGATGATGAAGAGGTTCTGATTGGTTGTGGTAATGGTTGTAAAACTCTGTGATACTGAAAATCATTGAAATCACTTTTAAAAATCCATAAAACAGGGCGAAGTGATTTATGGGAAAAGGGGAATAGCAGCTAGGGATGGGCCCCAGAGACAAAGTGAAGAGATAGTCTTAGCTAGGGGCACACATTCGAGGAGGTATGAGTGGGAAGTCACTTCATGAGAGACAAGAGCAGGGACAAGAGGATAGGCGCAGCTCTGGTGGCTCACTCAACCGTGCATAAATGTGGCCACCGTGGCCCTCACTGGCCCTTGCAGTGATCCAGGGACAGCTTTTCACACCTGAATGTGCCTGACAGTGGGCTATTTCCCACTGCCAGGGCAGTGCTTAGACAGTAATGAATTTTACAATGTGCAGTTCTCTCTAAGTGCCAGGCACTGTGATACTCCCCTTACATACATGAACTCATCCAAATCACCTGACCCTAGACGTAGAAGCCTCATTTCACAGAGAGATTAAATAACTGTGTGGTGAGTCTGTGCTTGGGCAAGGGCAGAGGGGGCAGCCTTCCAGGAGCTCTGGGACCCTGTGGTATCCCAGGTCAGCATGTTGAGGAAGTGTCAAGGCTGGGACAGGAAGTGTTCCCTGAGCATGGAGTGTTCCGTGAACAGTTCTTGTAAGGAAAGTAGAAGAAAAAGGAGAAACACACATGCACACATGGTGTATGTTTTGTAACGTATGTGTACTGCTGGTATTTGCATAAATATCACTGGGGGGGGGTGTACACAGGAAGCCGACGTCAGTTACATCTGGTGAAGAAGAACTGGGCTTCCTGAGGTCCAGGGGCAAGGGAAAGGAGACCACAGGATCTAGGGTGCGTGGAGGCCCTGAATGGTCCAGCGGCTCATGGATAGAGGTCAGTGGTGGAACTTCTCGACTCCTGCCAGTACAGCAGGGAACTCTCAGGAGGTTGAAGGCAGTCCAGCTCGTGACCAGGGGTGGGCTCAGATCCCAGCTCGTCACCTAGTAGCTGCAACACGGGCTGCACAACAGCGCCCCTGCACTGGTTGTCAGGGGAGCTCCTAGGACTACTCCAGGCAAGAGGATAGTGTATGGTAAGCAGGAGCTATTATTGTCCTCATCCCTTGTGAAGGTGACACTGTTCTTGGGCAGTGGGAATCTAGCAGTCCAGTGCCATCTGGTGTCTGGTGGCCCCATCTAGCGCTACACGGGCAGGTGCTGCGGTCACAGCCAAGACCCAAGGGCTTGTGCTGCTGTCACGCACCCGCTCGTGCTAGGGCTCAGCAACTGCTTGTAGATTCAAGAGGCATCTTCATGCTGG
Source organism: Fukomys damarensis (assembly GCF_012274545.1). Taxonomy (NCBI): domain Eukaryota; kingdom Metazoa; phylum Chordata; class Mammalia; order Rodentia; family Bathyergidae; genus Fukomys; species Fukomys damarensis. The sequence goes on from NW_022900945.1 coordinate 41,457,589, forward strand.
TGAGTCAAATGCCATGAAACACCTTGTTCTCTGTGTGAGGAAGTGACTCAGCCATTGTGCCAAAGAGACAACAGGAAGCTGTTGCTTGGTTTCAGAGTAGGCACCCTGAGGAGGGTGCCAGCTTCACTTCAGAGGGAAAAGCCCATTTCCTGTCTGTCCTTTTGCAGTCCCATCCTGATGTCTGGAAAGGACATGGGGGCACCCTGATCCTGGCCTGGATCAAGCCTGGCAAGAGCCCCCTTTAAAGTTAAGGAACAGGTATTCCATTGCGAGGGCACCTGACTCAGTTTTCTCCAGATTAGTGGCAGGAATCTGTGTTTATCCCTTCGGGCTACAGACTGGGGATGGAGAGGCCAAGGGGACACTCATCCAGGGTACTTCTTCCTTCAAGGTCAAGCTTTGGAACCCTCAGTTGATGTCCCAGGGCCTTAGTGTTGGATTTGGGTCCATCAGTTTCCTTCAGAGTAGTGTAGGGGTTGGGAAATGGGTAGGATGTAGAGGAAATGAGATTGCCAAGGTATTGATCCTTGGTAAAATCAGGCAGTGGATAAAGTGGGAGTTAATTAAACTATCTTCTCAATTTTTGTTGAGGTTATAATAAAAATTTTTAAATGGAAAAATTTATAGATACAATCTTAACAAAGAGATGGCTTTTCTTTCCGCCCAAAATTGTCACATAATCAGCAGTCCTGCCTTGTCCTCTGAGAAAACCCCCCAGCTCTTACCAGCTCTGAGCATGCCACTGGGACTGTGTTATCTCCCCTCAAGTGGCTGCCTCCATGTAGGAAATTTGGGCCTGCACAGTGACTGGGGCTAGGAATTTGTCCACATCTTGTTTTAGGTTTAGAAAGTGTTGAAAACCCTAATGATGGCAAATATTTGAATCTCACAGATGGTCTGGAACTTTTTATAAAAACTATAGTAATGTTTGATGTAGATCAAACAAGAATAATTACCAGAAGGGTGGGGGAGGGGGAGAAAGCCAGAATTATCAAGTAGTTGTTTTATAAACTAGAAGTTTCAAGTCCTAAGAAACTTCTTGCCTTAGAAGACTATATCTCAGTCCAAAAAGGCTGGTAGAGCTTCACAGCCCCTCCTTCTTCTGCTCAGCTCCTCACCCCAAGGAGTCAGGTCAGCCTCTGTCTCTCTGTTCCTCCCCACTCCATCCATGTACAGGGCACGCCTCGTACAGACAGGAGATGGGCTCCAGCCCTAGGCACACATTTCAGGAAGGAAGACACACAAATTCTGCATTGTGCACATTGACAGGAACTGGCTGACTCTGCCACAGGCAGTCAGAAAAATCTTCACAGAGGAGTGATATGTGTGCTGGGTTTGAGAAATGAATCGTTCATCAGAAAGTGAGTAGGAGGAAGGGAATGCCAGGCAGAGGGGACAGCCAGGGCCAGCACCAGATGTGTGAGAGACCATAGTGCTTCAGTACTGAGTTTACAGCATTGAGAACATAGAAGAATGCAGAAAGATTTTCCAGAGGACAGTGGGAAGCTTTTGAAGATTTTCGTCATGCTCAGGACAGGACTAGACTCAACCTGCACTCTAAAATTGCGCACTTAATACTAACTAGCTGGAACCTAAATGCCTGTGGCTTTCCTGGTAGGTCTCAGCTTCTAGGCTGAAGGAAGTACCCAGGCTCCAGCAGAGTGGCACTGTCACAGTGGACACCCGCGGACACCGTGAAGGCTAACTTGCTCCACTCGCTTCTGGAGCCTTTGGGGAGGATCATTTAAAACCTTCACTCAAAAGAGAAGTTACGGAAATCTTTTCTCAGGGCAACGATGATTATTTTTCTCCTTTTTGTAATCTCTAAATCTCTGTTAAGGTGCAGACAGGCTCCTATCTCCTTACCCACAATACCAAAATCCAAAGCCCTTTGAAAAACAAATGCTGCTTTGGTTTTGCTTTGTTCTCCCAAACTCGTTTGGAGCCAAAACAACCTGCACAGATGTGATGCTATTTATAGCCTTTATTGATTCTCTTGGTGTGAAAATTCATATTCTGCTGCAGAAATCCTAATGTGTTGGATTACAGGGTGCTTCCCCAGGCCCTGCGGGGGGGGGGATTATATAATTATGTAGCATATGCACCATATTACCTTCCTAAAATAAAATTACAAACAGAGACCTGAAGTCCAAAACCAGTCTGACCCTGGGGCTTTTAGATTAGGGTCTGTGGGCCTGGGTTGCTTCTGGAAGGATAATATTTCATCTTACCTTAAAAGCTAGACCTCCTCCTGTGCCGGTGTGTGGGCCCAGCAGCACGAGCAGCCCTGCCACATTTCTCTGGCCACGTCAGCCTCTCATGTTCCACCGTGACCATCAAAGCCACTTCTGCCCCTCTGACCCCTCTCTCTTCCCCCTCTAGCACACTCTTCCCACCAGGTGATTTCATCTCTTGCTTTACAGGAAAACAGGCACAAAGTTCTCTCTCTGAAGGGCACCCTGAGGGGCTCCTGTGGAAGACAGCTTGCCTCTCCCCCAGTCCCTGTGCTCCCTCAGCTTTTATGTGTCCTATCCTCAAATCATTCCATCCAAAACAAAGACTAAACACAAAAAAAGCTACCCTCACAGATTCCATTGCCTCTTCTTAATTATTCCCTGTTCCCTCCCAGCCTAAGAATAGCTGCTCCAAAGGCTGTGTATTGCCTGGCCTCTACTTCCTCCCCTCTGCTTCTCTCCTGTCCTCCCTCCACCTACCTTCTTCTCCTTCACTCCCTGAACAGCTCCTCTGAAGCCCACCGGTGGCCTGGCTGCTGACTCCCTCCCTCGGTGCCTGTCATTGGGCAGACTGGCCTTCATCCTCACCATGCACCCGGCTCCTTTTCCTCCTGCCTGCTCCCCTGGCTCCCTTGGGAGATTCTTCCTCTTCCCTGTGCGAAACAGCACCGGAGATGGACTCGGCCCCAGGCACTAGCCTTTCTCGCTCTGTATCTAAAGCCACAGCTTTACTTCCTGCCAGGACACCCATGTTCCCAACCCATGTCTCCAGCTGTACTTCCTCTCCTAAGCACCAAACTCCTCCGTCCCACTTGACATCTCTTCCTAAATGCCTCGAAGACACATTCAACCCACCCTCTGCAGAACTAACATTTTGATCCGTGCCGCCCAATCCCACCAACCTGCTCCTCTTGGCCTGTTGCCACCTTAATGTACTCAGCATGCAGGCCTGAACGGTGACTGTCCCCCTGGCTTCTCCCTCTCCAATGCCTTGGTTTCTCCTGCTTAAATCTCCTAGGCAGAGCCACCTCCACCTGCCATCTGGACGCTAGAGTGCGCGTCCTCCCCACTCTCTTGCTGCATCCATCTGCTTCTTTTGGAAATGTTCATCTGATTGGGCGACCCCTTGGTGGTTTCGTGGATGACGACGAGGATCCCTAAGGCCTTTGCTTGCTCCTGTCTGGCCTTGCCTGGTCCACCCTGCCTTGTCCTTGTGCTGCAGCCAGCTTGGCTGCTCCCATCTCCCTCTGCACCCCAGCCTCTGTGCCAACTGAGAACATGGGCTGCAACCATCTCCCTGCCCGAATGCTCCTCCTCTAACCTCCAGTGTTATCTGCGAGGCATCAGCTCAGAGATTCCTTCCCACAGACAGCCTTGCTGGTATCTCCTGACCCCCTAGAGCCTCTCCTCAGAGCACCGGGTACCTGGCTTTCACAACCTTTGTCACAGTTGTGATTCAGCATCTGTTCGTGGGACCACGTTACCACTGTAATCCGTATACCTGGAAGGTAAACTCTGAGGGAGCTGGGACCCTGTCCACCTTTGCTCCCCAGGTCCCAGCCTGAAAGGATAAAGAGCAAAAGGAAAATTGACCTGAAAATGGCTCTGGAAATTGCCACTGCCACCCAAAAGCTGTTGTGGCTGAGGCTCCTGGCAGGGATAAGAGCAGATGAAAGTCTCGGTAGGGTCTGCCTGTCTCCAGAGAGTATATTGGTTTTGTGCACCGAGTTAGGGTGGAGGCAGTTTCTGTGACCTGGAGCATGTAGATGTGTATGAGGGAGCCTTGGGCCTCTTTCTGGGATAGGGGAGATCAGGTAGGTACAGGGAGAGGAAAGATTTGTTTTATTTTTGTTTTGTTTTCCTTAGTTTGAGGTGGAGACAGCATCAGCTTTTCTTAGTTCTCTTGTACTGCTACACAGGCTGTTGGCTGCATAATTTCAGGAGGCACCATTCACACTGTAGTCTAAGTGAGTAGAATTGCCTTGAGTTGTGATGGTCTTGGTTGTGTTTCCTTTCTTTTCTTTTTTCTTTTTTTCTGTACTGGGAATTGAACTCAGAGCCTCATGCATGCCAGGCAAACACTATATCACTGAGCTGTATCCCCAGCAGCTGATTCTTATTGTGACAGCTCCAAGGTAAGTGATGTTAGCAGCTAATTAACTGAAAATTTACTATGCAAGCACTTAGCATTTATTTCATCTTACCTACTCACTGAAAAATCCTCTGTAGCAGACACCTTTGTCATTCTTGCTTTACACATGGGGAAACTGAGGTTCAGAGCAGTTACGTGAATGGCCCAGGGTCCTACAGCTATGGCTTCTTACTACTATGCCATGTTGCCTTTGAACTCCGTTGAGGCTGAGAGAAGGGGATGTGGAAGGAACCTCAGTGCTCATGAGTAAAATCATCTTTTTATCTCTGTTCTCTCCCATTTGCCACCATCTTCCTCATAGCTGGACAAGATGCTGGATCCCCAGGTGTGGCGCGAGGCAGCCACACAGGTCTTCTTTGCTCTGGGGCTGGGCTTTGGCGGTGTCATCGCCTTCTCTAGCTACAACAAGCAGGACAACAACTGCCACTTTGATGCTGCCCTGGTGTCCTTCATCAATTTCTTCACCTCGGTGTTGGCCACCCTCGTGGTATTTGCTGTGCTGGGCTTCAAGGCCAACATCATGAATGAGAAGTGTGTGGTCGAGTAGGTAGCATTGCTCCTCCTATCCTCCCTTCCCCTGCCCACTTCACCCAGGAATGGAAAGTGGGCCGTGCAGGGAGAGAGGTCTCTTCCACTCCTCTGAGGAATGAGATCAGAGCTTTGCCTGTCCCCAGCCCTAGCCCGTAAGACAGGTTTAGAGACGTCTCTGTCAGTGGCCCATGGAGGGGAGAGAATCTTGCCTGGATATCCAGGAGGTGCCTCCAATATCCCAATCCTGCCTTCCTTCCTGGGCCTCTCCCCTTTGTGCTGCAGGAATGCTGAGAAAATCCTGGGGTACCTCAACTCCAATGTCCTGAGCCGAGACCTCATCCCACCCCATGTCAACTTTTCCCACCTGACCACCAAGGACTACGCAGAGATGTACAGCGTCATCAGGACTGTAAAGGAGGACAAATTCTCGACTCTGGGCCTGGATCCCTGCCTTCTAGAGGATGAGCTAAATAAGGTATTATGGGGACAGCCTGTCCTCCCTAGTGCCTGTAGTAACCCAGAGATGGGCCATGGGTGACTGGAGCTTGGGCAAAGCCTTGAAAAGCACATTGATTTATGTAGCAGGCAAAGACTTACTTGTCCAGAGGGAATGAGAGAAAAAGCCGTTAGGCAAAGGTCCTGCCTCAAGGGTGGTTTAAGTCTAGACAAGGGGCCAAGGCAGACACCTGTTACATCTCAGAACCCTCAGTTGGTATAAGGCCACTTCTGCATTGATAAGTTGGGCTTCTGTGTGCTAGGTGTCATCCTGCCATATATAATGCACTTAACAGTGCCTGGCCTGTGGTGTATGAAATATGCTGCTGTCTGCCCTTGGCTCTCCATCCCCTTTGGGCCTTGTAACAGCTCTATGAGTTGAGTATTGCCCCCTGTTTTACCGGTGGCTACCTACCAGTACCCTGTGGGTTGGAGGTCTCGATCAAAGTCTCACAGCTAGTCAGTGGGTGAGCCAGTATTCAGTCCATGTGTTCATCCCTCGATACCTCTTTTCCTTCTCCCAGCTGTCCCGCTCCAAATCCCACTGCCATGATGGCCCTCAGTCCCCAGGCTGGGGCAGAAAGATGCTGTCTCTTCATTAATATTCAAGCCCAAGTTGAGATGCCTTACATTTTCACAGCTGAGCACTGTCTGTTAGAAGGGGTCATAGGTCACAGACACATCCACAAGGTTCTGGGAACCTGGCTGGAACCAAGGCCCCCATGAGACAGGGTGGGTTCCCATAGCCTAGGCCAACCCCACCCTTCTTCACAGGACCACAAGCTTCCCCTGGCTGATGCCTGGGCTTTATGTTAGAAGTCGGTTCCATTAACTGAGGGAGCTATGTCCCAATCTGACCCCTCTCCGGGTGATCAAAAGCAGAGCCTATCTGGGAGTCTCCTACCTGGTTCCTTCCCCTGGTGACTGGTAGCACACAAGACGTCCACCCTCCAAGTTCCATAAAGCCTTGCCCCATTCTTATGGGTGTGACGTGGGCCCCTGAATAAAATTAAGATTTTTAGCAGTTTCTTCATGCGATACAACTTCAAGAGCATCTAAAGGACCAGAATCACACACTCAGGTGGGGGCACTTGTGCCCTCACCATCACTGGCATTGTAAGAGAACAAGTAAGAGATGTCAGCCTGCAGTGTGGTCAGATGCCCTGTGAGCAGGGGCCCAAGCTGTAAAGCAGTGGTTTCTGGCCTTGGCTGCACGTTAGAGTCACCAGTGATCTTTGTAAATCCCCAGACCAGCTGCACCCCAGAAGACCCTCAAATTACTGTCCCTGGGGAGACCTAGGCATGGGGGATTGTAAAGGTTCCAACAAGCTTCCACTGGGCGGCCACGCCTGTGACTGCTCCAGTCAAGTCCGAGGCTTAGAAGTGCAGAGCCAGGAGCAGCCAGTACAACTGTGCAATCTGAGAAGACATCATGGTCTCATCCTGGGTCCATCTCTAGATGTGAGCAGTCTCTTCAGATCAGTGAGGTCCCTGTACAGCTGCTAGATTTCAGGTGTCCTGGGGGAAAAATCCCAAACTGGTACCTTCGCACTCCCCTCAGGGGATTCCGATGCCCATTAAAGCTTAAGACGCATTGGCCCAAACCAACAGGATTAGGTAGAGACGAGGATCCCTGTGAAGGAAGGAACAGTGATTCCTAAAGCTCCAAGGGCAGAGGTAAAAAAGCAGGGGGCTCCCTGGTGGGGGTGGCCCTCACAGGCTCTTGCTCTCTGCCCCACCCTCAGTCTGTGCAGGGCACAGGCTTGGCCTTCATCGCCTTCACCGAGGCCATGACACACTTCCCTGCCTCCCCATTCTGGTCTGTCATGTTCTTCTTGATGCTCATCAACCTGGGCCTGGGCAGCATGATCGGGACCATGGCAGGCATCACCACACCCATCATCGACACTTTCAAGGTACCCAAGGAGATGTTCACAGGTAACTGCTCCCCACCGCCCCGCTTGGGTCTCATCTGCCCCAAGGGTGATGATCTTGTTCTGACTCGAGTTTAGAAAAATGGAGTTCTAGCTGGGTCATTTGTGACCTCACATCTGAAAGCCCTGACCCATGGGGTTACAGCTGCTGCCTGGCTATGTCACTGAGCCACCAGTACTCAGGAGCCTGGGGGAGAAATCTGGAAATCTGGGCCCAACCTGAGCCAGGAGCGAGACCTCTTACTTGGGTTCTCTTGCTCCCTCCACAAGGGCCTGCTGACTGGTTTTGGGCAGGGTGCCCTCTCCAGCCCTGGCCCACAATCTTGTCACACCTTCTTACTTTGGGCTCCTGGCTGTATCCACAGTTCCCTTTGGCCCCTGCTGACTTGAGCTGGGCTACATACATGGCTCCCTTTCACCTGCATCTACAGGGGAATATCTTCCTGTTCTCAGATGGGGAAACTGAGGTAGAGATAACCCAGAAACAATCAGATGAATCATTTAAATTCAATGTAGCAATTAAATGGAACAGCTGCTGTGGGCCAGGCACTGTGCTAGGAGGGGTATGGAAGACAGGAGACTGACACACCACTGGGATGTTCCCTGCCTGGTAGAGGGGATCCCAGCACCTCAGTATCAGATTCCTCCTGTGGGCTATGCCTGCTGAAGGGGAGACTGCTGGCCTGCTGGGGGGACCGCATGATGGGAGGGACCTGGGTGACCCTGAGACTCCCGTGCCACACCCACCCTGCACCTTTGCCCCCACACCGGCCTTCCGGCTCTCTGTAGTGGGCTGCTGTGTCTTTGCATTCTTCGTGGGGCTATTGTTCGTCCAGCGCTCCGGAAACTACTTTGTCACCATGTTTGATGACTACTCAGCCACCCTGCCACTCACCGTCATCGTCATCCTTGAGAACATCGCTGTGGCCTGGATCTATGGAACCAAGAAGTAAGGGAGATGTGGGGGAGGGGACAGGAGAGAGTTCTGTCCCTCATGACTTCCTGAAAAGTCCTGTGTGATCAGTGCTGCTTGTGAATGGGCAGGAGATCTTAGAATCAGAATGTCAAGGGGAAAGGTGCCCTTTGCAAAGGGAAACTAAAGCTAGAAAGAAGACAGACTAGTAAGAGAGTCAGGCCAAGGACCCAGCAGTCCAGGATTCAGATCCTGGTACCAATCTAAACTGCCTTAAATTACTGTGGCCCCTTTCCTGGTCCTGACACTCTTCAGAATTCTAAGCTTGTTAAGCACTTGGTAGAGGCACCAGGTCTCCTGCTCTCAAAGAACTTGTTGACTTCAGTAACCTTTACTTATAGACTTCTCAATTTTAAGGTGTGGTTTTGGCCCAAGTTTGGGGTCAGGCAAGGTAAGAAGATTCAGCAATCAAAGGGATCTAGCCTCTTGACCAGAGCCTAGGGCAGACTGCTGCTCAGTGTCAGTCTCCAGCCTCATTCCTAATTTAAGGACAAATCTGTGTCCCCAGAAAGCTCCAAGACCTGCCCTTGCCTAGTCTCTCAGCACTGGCAGTGGCCTCAGTGTTTGTCCTCTGCAAGGCCCACTACTTCCACTACCCTACTCAATCTGACCATCCCCTATGCCTGGTTTTGCAGCCAAGGCTCTCTCCTAGGAGGTCCATCTGCTTCTTAAGAGCACGGGAGGGAGCAAGGAGGGGAGGGAAGGGAGCACTCCTCTGCCTCATCCCCACAGCTAGAAGGCACTGCTAGCAGGACTCTAACTCTGTGGGTCCGGACCCCATTGGCAGACTTGTGATGCCCTTGTACCCTTCTCAGAATGTTATTTTTTAATACATAAGAAATAATATATGGGATTATGTAGAAAACTCCCTTGAAAAGTAGCAAAATACCATTTAAATCTGTGAAATAGTAATGCTCTTTATTTGCATTGCATTAACTTACAATATCTAGTTGTGGATCTAATAACAGTAGCAACTTAAAGTAGTGGGGAACACAAGTGATGCCTCCCTGTGTTTGAACAACTGTAATGTGATATGAAGATATCTGTGAATTAACCCATTGGTGACAGTTATAGTAATTTGTTGATGCTACTGTGGTTGCTTGCATCTGCAATAGAAGAAACTGCCCGATTTCAGTTAGGTGTAATTGAGGTAAAGGTGATTTTGTACGCAGTACGTGATGTACAGCCTGCCTTCCTCCTGGAATTGTACACAGAGAGCCAATGGTTAGAGACGGTTAGTAAACTGCTGCTTTCCTCCAGCAGGGGGCGGCAAACCAGGGTCCCAACCAGAACGTGAGGTTGGGCGCTGGTGGACACAGCTCTCTAGAGCTGGTCCCGTGCCCTGCGCAGGCCCCGGGTTGGCCTGTTGGGACTGGTGGGTTGCATCCTATCCCTGGGTGGAGTGTGGTGTGATGGGTCAGCCGGCCTCGAACTGTGAGCCCTGAAGGTGAAGACTAGGAGGGGTGGGAGGGGCTGGCGAAGGCTGCCTGGAGGAGGCGGCTGTGGGGAAGGATAAGGCAGCTCCAGAGCCCTCTGCTCTGCCCGGCAGGTTCATGCAGGAGCTGACGGAGATGCTGGGCTTCCGACCCTACCGGTTCTACTTCTACATGTGGAAGTTCGTGTCTCCACTGTGCATGGCTGTGCTGACCACAGCCAGCATCATCCAGCTGGGGGTGACACCCCCTGGCTACAGCGCCTGGATCAAAGAGGAGGTGAGGGGTGGGGCCCCGGAAACCCAGGGAACACGTGTCTCCCCAGGCCTCAGTGCAACGGGAAATTGGGATAAACCTTTAGAGGACAGCTGCTACAGCCAGGCCCCACCTCAACTGTAATCTCCAACCACGCAGAGACAAGTGGCATTATTCCTGCAGTACAAAGGAAGAAACGGGCTCGGAAGGAGCAGTGTACTTATCTAATCTTTCTAACCCGTAATTCTCTCTCCACATCTGTGAAGTGGAGTTACCCATCCACCTTACAGATGTAGAGACTGAGATCCCTAAACCAAGGCGATAAACTAAAAGCAAGTGGCACCCCCTCATGGCTGCCATCCCTGCTGGAGCCGGGCCAAGCTGGGAGGAGAGGAATGCAGGCGGGGGGCCAAGACAGGGAGAGGCAGTCCTGGGAGGGGGGCGGTCTCTGTGGAGCAGTGACCCTCTCTGCCACCCGCCCCCAGGCTGCGGAGCGCTATTTGTACTTCCCCAACTGGGCCATGGCACTCCTGATCACCCTCATCGTTGTGGCAACGCTGCCCATGCCGGTGGTCTTCATCCTGCGACACTTCCACCTGCTCTCTGATGGGTCCAACACCCTCTCTGTGTCCTACAAGAAGGGCCGCATGATGAAGGACATCTCCAACTTGGAGGAGAACGACGAGACGCGCTTCATCCTCAGCAAGGTGCCCAGCGAGGTGCCCTCCCCCATGCCCACCCACCGCTCCTATCTGGGGCCCGGCAACACATCACCCCTGGAGACCAGCAGCAATCCCAATGGACGCTATGGAAGCGGCTACCTCCTGGCCACCACGCCTGAGTCAGAGCTGTGACCACTGCCCCACCCTGCCCGCTCTCCCCCCATGCCCAGCCTGCCCACTTGTCTGGGCCTGGACTCTTCCTCCATGGTGGCCACCAGGCCCAGACCAGGCCCTCTGCCGAAAAAGAGAGGGTAAACCCTCCCTCATTCCCTAACCCTGTCCCAACAGACTCTAATCCCTAGCCCTGAACAGGAGACTAGGGACAATCTGTTCCCTAATCCAGGTCCCAATCCACCCGACCCTCAGAACCCTCAGCAGATTGCAGCCATGTAACCAGAACCATCCAGAAGCCCTGATTCCCAGTAGAGCAGGGACTCCAAGTGGCCATTTAGGAGTCGCTCCACTCTTCTCTCTCCTTGCACCCTGCCCTCTAGAGTCCTTAGGTCTGGGGAGGGTCTCCTTGGGCTGCCACGTGGCTGTGGTGAGAGGCATCAGGCTTAGAGGTGCACAGGAGGACTTTGGCAGGCTACTTAAATCTGGGGATGGGAACAGATATGCCAGGAGTGTGTTTCCAGAAGCTTCCAGATCCTGTTTTGTGAGGTAGTTGCTGCCTTCCAGCTTGAGCATGGACTTTGGCAGCAAAGGGTATCCCAGGTGTAGGGTTCACTGGGGGGCCTTGTCCCTACCTGGTGTAAGTGGGGTATGCTCTTGGAGCCTGCCAGAACCTACCCACCTCAGTTAGGGATTGGCCACCGCCCAGCCCCCTCCCATTGGCCTAGAGCCCAGGGCGGTGGCCTCTGCCTCTCTCCCCCAGTGAGCAGGGGGCAGCGCGAGGAGAGGCTTCCAGCGCACAACTCAGTGGTTTCCAGGGCAGTCCAGATGGGTTGGGGCACAATTGTGAAGCACACCCTGTCTCCCCTCACTCGGGGCCCAGGTTTCTTTCTAGTGGCAGCTTCTCCTCTGGAATGGGGCCCCCGCAGTTCAGGGGCTTGTCCCCGGAAAGCCTCATTCCTGAGGAACAGACAGGTAATCTCACTCCCCTTGGGCCACCACGCGCTTTCCTCCTCTCACAAGCACAGCCCCCAGTGGTGCATTCTGGGCCGGCA
>NW_022900945.1:41469598-41478794 GCF_012274545.1 Fukomys damarensis
GCAGACAGTGCTGCGGACGCTGGAGGGTGCCAAGGGTAAAGTGGAGCCTCTGTCCCAGGGCCCAGCACCCGGAGGAGGCTGCAGCTGATGGCAGTGACCCTGCGGACTCTTACCTTCAGGGCCTCCTCTGGGGGAGGGGTTGCTCTCGGAGTGCAGCCCATGAGGATTCAGATTCTGAACTGAGAATAAATGTCTGGAGGGAGAGAGATGAATGGATGGATGGACAGACGGACGGATATAGACAAGTGGATTGGTGGCTGGAAAGGCTAGAGGAAGACTGGCTCCACCTCGGAGAGCAGGGGCGGGGCTGGCGGGGCTGGCAGGGCAGAGCATTCCACAGCTCTAGGTGTGGGCATCTTTACAGTTGGTTCTGAGTACCTTTTGTCACCCTGGATGCTCTCAGCCCTGGAAGGGCAGACCAGGCCCAGGCCCTCTCGCGGACTTCTGATCCCTGGTCCCCTCCCCAGTGTGCCATCTCTAGTACTCATCCCTCCCCACATCTTCTCTCATTTCTAGCCTTCTCAGCCCCACCTGTCCTTGAGTGTTTGAGGGAGATCACCCCGCCCATGTCTCCCCAAAGAGAGGCCCTCACCTGCCAATACCCCCTACATGGCTCCATGCCTAGTCCCAAGCAGAATTAGCAACAGGAAGAGCAAGGCCCGAGGAGACACTCCACTATCTATCCTCTTCTATACACGCTATTTCTAGTGTACATTCAATCTGTACATGTGGGTGTAAATGCTGTGAAATGACAAACCCAATATTATACTGTGGCTGGTGGACTATTTTCATCTTCAGTGCTGTACAGATCTATTTTCATTGTATATTTGATATATTTTTAATTTTGTAGCATGGCTGGGCCAGGCCCCAGCCTGCGAGCCTGCAGGAGGGGCTGAGCTGGGGCCGGCTGCTTGCTTGTTGTGGGCTTAGTAGTGTTTGTCATAGCTTTTCACTGTCGGCCCGGCTCTGTCCCGGCTGTGTCTTTGCTGTGTGTTAGACATAGGGCCCAGAGCTTGAGGGATGTGTGTATGTGTGTGTGTGTGTGTGTGTGTGTGTGTGTGTGTGCGTGCGCATGTGGTGTGCACGTCTGTGGGTGTGAGTGTAGGTAGGGTGCTGATTTGTGACCCCCAGTGTTCATCACCTTCCGGAGACTATGCTGCCCCATCTCTCCTCTCCTCGGCTCTGTGGGTGAGGCCTCAGGGCTGGCATCCTGCAGTCCCAGCTGCATGGAAGGGCAGGTGTTTCTTGCTGGTGACTCGATGCCTTTGTGTCTCTAGGGGGAAGGAGGGCCTTGAGGGCAAAGCCCCAAATTCATTATTCCAGTCAATTTTGTGCTGTTCCCACCTTAGTCACGAGCTCCTCTGCAGGAAAAGTCCTGGGTTTCTTAGCATGGTGAGACCTCAAGAAGGTGTCTCACAGCACTATGTCCTCAAGATGGTCCGTGAGTTGTTAGAAAGAAACAGCTGCCCTGACTGTGCTTCTGACACCTCTGCTTGTTGCACAGAGGAGTTAAGGGCAGGCGGGCCACCTGACAAGCTAAGATCCAGTAGCAGCTTCCCTGGGGAAGTGGGAGGTGGCCAGAGAGGGGCAGCCCCCTGAGTTTCTGCCCAGGGTCACCACCTCTACTGGCTTTGGTGCTGTCCGTGCAGTGCCCACCAGGAGATGGAGGGGCTCCAGGGTGGCAGCCGCTGAGTTGGGGCAGGGCAGGGGCGTGCCTGTCAAAGGCCCTGGCCCTGCCTCCCGCGTCCCCCAATCACCAGCTTCTTGCTCAGGGAGCCTTCCACCCTGTCCACTGAAGTAACATGAAGACCAAGGCCCATGAGGGGTGGACAGGGTGGGGCACATGAGGTGATGGCAGGTCAGGTTGGCTTCTGCCCTCCAGCAATAACTCTGAAGGGACCACTGCTTTCTTAGTTCCAGGAGACGCCCTCCTGAGTCAGTCTGCGCAGGCCGTGAGGCTGGGGCTCAGAACCCATGCAGGCCTGCAGCAGTATTACAGGCAGGGGACTGTCCCTCTGCCCTTCCTCGCAGCCGCACACTCCCCGCCAGAGTATCCCCACTGTGAAAAGAGAAGTGAGACTGAACAAGTTGTAAAGCACCTGACTCTGGGCCCCTGGGTGTTCCCTGGGTGCCGGGACTGCTGCCCCCTTTACTGAAGCCCAGTGACTGGAGCTGGGGGGAACCCTTCTCACAGAAAGGCCTGCTTTGTACAGACCCAAGCACACACAATAGGCAGTCATTTTGTGCCCTGGCACAAGTTCAAAACAGTTCAAGTCCATGCATCTTATGGCTGGCCAGAGCCCTCGGTCAGGACCACAGCCCAGAGGAGGGGATGAGACATTGTCACCCCAGGGCCCTTTCTTTCTCTCTCCCCCACCCTGGTGTACAATAAAGTGTTTATTCTTACCAAATCCCTCTTGCCTTTCTTGTCTGCTCTCAGGGCCACAAAGAGGGGATGGGAGAAGCCAAGGATCCTGAGCGAAGCTTTGGGGCAAAAGCTTCCTGTGGGTTCTGGCTGCTGTCTGAGGAGTTTGGGGAGGGACATATATATTTTCCTAGGAAATCCTCTAGGTATCAACAATGCACACACTTATGATGGTCCTTACTCGGTTCCAACTCCATGCATCTAACCTCCTGTGATCTTCACCACAGGTCTTGGAGGGAGAGGCTTGTGGTTCAGATTTTTCCAGGTGAAGAAAATGAGACTCCATTTTGTATAATGATGGCATTTAGTGTCCTCTTGCAGGGGACACTTATGTTCTGCCAGACCGCTAGAGGACGCTATACTTGTCAGCTCAGCAAGAGGGTGGGGTGGGGTGCGTAAAGGCTCACTTCAGGAAGGGGCAGGGGCTGGGAAACTGCCGGTGTCTGGAGGTCCCAGAGGGAGGAGAGGGAAAGCAGGGGCTTAGTGCTGGGTAGGTGGACCGGCTGGGGACGAGCCATGTTATAAGTTCTGAGAGCCATTTGAAAGCATTCATATGGGGAAAGATAAACTACAGGATGTAACATCACTTAGTTTTTCAAATTTCTATCCCGACTACTGACTTCTGTAGCACTTACTGAGTGCTCCACATTGTAAAGAAGGGAATGAGTCTGTGGTAGAGGAAGCCCTTCTTCCTGCCTCCCCTTAAGGAGCATAGATAACCTATGAGGCAAGATATCTGGTTCAGGGGAGGGGTTCATGCCCATCCTACCTGACTCCAGTCAGGAGCAATCTGGTATTTTGTGATCTCAGACATTCAGCCAAGGTCCCCAAAGGAAGCTTCCATTTTCTTCCCGACCCAGGGAGGCAAGTGTTGTTCCAGGAAGAGCCTCTAGGTGGCGGGAAAACCTTTCTGTCCAGATTTTAGCACGTGGGCTCTCTGAGTTGTCGGGTTCCTTGGCGGGTTATTCAAAGGAATATTTTTTAAGCACTTACTGTGAACAGGCTCCATATCAGCCATAGGTACATAATGAAACATAAATTAGTCCCCTACTATCCTGAGTTTTGCCAAGGGAGATCTGGTCACATCTCTTTCAAACATGGGAATATCTAGGTACTGGAAAAAACACCCCTTGTACAATCAATCCTTTGGTAGAAGGCAATGCTTTTGCTTGAATTGCCAGCTTCCCTTCCAAGAGGGGCACGTAGATCCACTAAGAGGCAGTGTAACAAGAGCTTTAGTGCAGGGGACTCTGAAATCACACTCCCAAGTTCAAGTTCAAACGCTGATTCAACCGCATACATCCTGGGAGATCGTCAATTTCCTGGTCTGTGAAATGGAGAGAATACATAGATTGATTGTCTGAGATAACCCATGTCGGTTGTTATCTCTTTCTGTGTTCCAAGGTAGCCCAAATCTTAGTGGCTTAAAACAACCATTTTATTACAGCTCACAATTTTTTGGGTAAGGAATTCAGGCAGGGGTTGTTTGTGCAACCCTTCTGATAGCAACTGAGGTCACTTAGTGATATCAAAATGGCAGGTGACCTGGCATGGTGGAGGGGTCCGAGGAAACCTTGATCACTTGCACTTGGTGAGAATGGCTAGAAAGCCTGGGTTCAGGTGGGACTATCCGCCAAGCTGAGCGATTCCTTCCTCATGTTTCAAGTTGCCCAGAGAGACGGTTTCAAGACAGGAGAGGACAGCTGTCAGTGTCTTAAGAGCTGGACCTGGAAAATGGCACAGTGTCACTTCTGCATTCCACGGGTGACAGCATGTGCCCAGAATTAAGGGTAGACTTTACTTGGAGATGGGGGGATTTGTGGCTGCCTGTGTAATGAGGATGTTAGGGATCTTCATCATCAACCACGGGCACCTGCACGGAAACTTCTCTTTAGGGAATATCAGCTTGGAAACACAGAACTAGAACTCACAATAGGCCAGTTCTGACGAGAAGGTGATGGCCAAATGTGGGCCCCGGATAGAGGCAGGGAGCGAGATGAGAGTGGCATGCAGGAGGTACCTGTGAGCTTCTTCTCCTTCATGTTTGCCCTCGGAGGCAGAAGGCATAGGTAGTCAGAATCATGAGTCTGTCCCTAACTTCAG
Organism: Fukomys damarensis; assembly: GCF_012274545.1. Taxonomy (NCBI): domain Eukaryota; kingdom Metazoa; phylum Chordata; class Mammalia; order Rodentia; family Bathyergidae; genus Fukomys; species Fukomys damarensis. The sequence continues at coordinate 41,474,127 of NW_022900945.1, forward strand.
GCAAGCCGCTGAACCTTGTGAACCTACATTTCCTAACCTGTGAAAGGAGGATGACAGTAAAATCTCCCCGAAGAGATGCTCTAGAAATAAATTCCTTTCTGTAGTACCTGCTGTTTAGAATTTTCATAATAGATGCTCATTAAATATTAGCCTCCTCTCTTGGATAGGACCGTGTGGCCTACTTCACACTGGGGAACCCCTCCTCCATGCAATGAGCATAAAAACACAGACTTAGCCAAAGAACACACCACAGTGAATGTTTAGTCCTGCTTAGCTTCAGATGTTGGGTGTCTGACTGCAGCTGTGTGAAAGGACCCTAAGCAAGATCAACCCAACTACCCAAGCCCTCCCTAGCTTCCTGACCCATAAAATTCTGAGCAAAGGGGAAAAAATCCTGAGAAATCAGAGCAACAGTAACCAGAATACGAAACAGGGATTTTGTCCAACCTCCTCTCAGCCTTTTCTTCCCCCCACTAATTCCAGGTGTTAAGCACACATCAAGCATTCTAAGTGCCAAGGATCATGCTAAATGCTGGGAATAGGCAAAGAGGCAGTCACAATGTGACTTGGAGTGTCCCTCCCCAGACACATCCACAAGTGCCAGGCACACTGCTTAGGTGGGAAGAAGCCTGGGAGAAGGGGAGAAGGCAGTATTTGTCATTAGACAACAAACCATTTCTAAGATTACTCTGGACCAGGAACAGTGTCAGCTGTGAAGCAGACTCCATGAGCCTCTGTCCTTAGGATCCCTTGACCTGAGCTGGCTGCACTCTAAGTCTCTCCCTTCTGCCCAGGGCTGACCCAAGTAGGGAGGGATCCCTGGATTTTATGAGCACCCAAAAGTTTGGTCTGCCTCTCCAGGTGGTTGGCCTCCTTTCCCTAGAACACCACTAGAAGGGACTGGGACCAGGACTAATTAACTTCTCTTATGGAATAAACTACTTTTGCTAGAATTTAGTCTTGGTGAGAGGAATCTGTGCTTTTCTAGATGGGGAAATGTTGAGTGCCAAGGAATCTTGCCAGCTGGGCCCTGACCGAAAGCGTATAGCAGGAGGGGAGTAGTCTTTGGACCCAGGCTAGGCCTCTGGCCCAGCAGGCTTGAACAAGGAGGCCTTTGGGAGGTTCATTCAGCTGACCCTGGTCCTGTGAATCCCATGAACACATATGCGCCCTCTCTCTCTCTCTCTCTCTCACACACACACACACACCCCCACATGCACGTGCACGTGCACGCACATGCCTATTCTCTGTTCTTGGCCCAAACCGAGCAGAGGCTCCATCTTTCAGGTTCACTGATGCTCAGGCCTGAAATCCCGCAACCAGAATGTGCCTGCGAGCTGGCACTGGGGTTCCTTCTGGCCCCATGACTTCAAAGCCATGGTTTACAAGGCCCCAACTCCTGATCTGGCCTGAGCTTGTGGTCTGAACCTTTCTGATCCTTTCCCTTTAAGAGCTAGCCTGGCAAAGGCTCACTTCCAGGTTCCCCAGAGCTTCAGTGGGATTTCCACAGGAATCCAATCTGCCTTCAGCCCTCACCAGAGCCTGCTAGCTGATCTCCACAAGGCCAGGATCTCTCTGGGCTGTCCTCTAAGGCTGGGTTCTCCCACAGCTCTTTTGGGAAGATGCTCACCTTTGATTTAGAGTCTGGGAGTCTCTGCAGGCTGCCTGGAGGTGGGTGTAGGATAAAATGAGCTGATGAACAAAATTTCCCAGCCTTCTCTCACCTGCCCTTCTCTTCTCTCTCTATGAGGGAAAAGGGCTCCCTTCCTCCCTGCCCAGTGATGATATTTGATAAAGTAATTCTATTAATTAGGCTGAGAGAGAGAAGGGCATTCTGGGAAAGGATGCTGCGTCCTTGGCCTGGACCTGCAGGAGGGGTTGGGCCCTAGCAGAGCTGGAATACCAAAGGGGGAAAGTGTAAATACCAATGGATATGACCTTGTCTTGGCAGCCACGGGGCCTGCTCCTTGACCTGGAGCTCCTCAAAACAAGTGAGACCAAAGGAAGGAAGGTGGAGAGGAGACTGGATACTTCCTGTCACCCAAAGAGGCTGAGCCCACAGAAAACTCCCAGTGGGATAAAATGAAGGGTAAATGGCTTTGATTTTAGGCTCTCAGGTTCCCACTGGCAAGATCAACCTCAGCATTCAAAGAAGGAAGGTGAAGAGAGGAAGGAGGAAGATGGAGAATTAGGATTTTCCAATTGTGGCAGCTTGTGGTTTTGTTTAAGCCGGTTTTTAAGTCCTTGGAGAAACAGAGAAGGGAGACAGAGACCCAGCTGTGAGCATTAGGTAGGACTCTGGAATCCACAGGATGCCCAGGATCATTTGCCCTCCCCTACCCAGCAACACCAACTGGACTTTCTATTCACCCTCAGGGTCAGGAGCTGAGAAGGGCCAGGGCCAGGCTGTTCTGTCACCGCCAGGGGGCAGCACACTCCCACCCACAGTAGGTTGGCATTCAGGCAGGCAGGGGGCTCTCCTCTCCCACCGAGGATATGTGTTTTTGGGGACTAATAGCAGAACTTCACATACCCAGAGGTGATGGGGATAATCCCTGCGATGCCAGCAGCAGTACACTGACTCTCTCAGAAAAGCAGAAAGGCCCAGGGAACAGGTTAGTCCAGAGTTCTAGAATAAAACCGTTCAGCAAGTGGAGAGGCCTTCTCTGGAGGCCTACAGCCTGATGCTGAGCTCCTCTGGCCATGAGCTGGCCAGAGGTCCTCCTCCTAGAGCACCTTTACCTGCTGCCTGCTTTTCTCGGCTCCTCGTGGGTTTCTCTTTCCCCACTCCAGCTTTCCCATCTCCCCGCCTTCCTCCTGGCCTCCTTTCTCCCTGGCATCATTTTCCCTCCACCCTCTCCCCAGGTGCTCATCACCAGCCACCAGCACTGCAGAATGGATGCACTGAGTAGGCAGAGGTTTCCTGGGGAAGGGGGCTGTTTTATTCATGAGTTTGTCTGGTCCCTGTAACAGCTTCTGGCAGATAGCAGGTGTTCAATAAATATTTATTGAATGAACGAATGAATCAGGTGTGGGAGGCTATGATGGATTTTCTTTCTCCTCACCCATTCCACCTCCATCAACTTGTCCCTCTTAGAATGATTGAGGTCAGCCAGCCTGGAAAGCAGGGGAGAGAATCCACAGGGCTTGAAAGGACACAATCCAGAGAGGACTTTAAGGCTGTCACTACAGTCCCCTCGGTGATTCATCCCTTTGCATCCAACTCTGGTCAGACGTGGGCTTCTCTTCCCTGTCACATTGGGATTTCTTTCCACTGCAGCAAAATCAAAGTTGGTTCAAATCTGAAATGTAGGCACCAGATCCAAGAAATGGGAGACTGGGAACAAAGAGGGTGCCAGGAAATGTGTGTTTCTGACTATAGCCCGGGATGGTACATGCATATTATTATAGATCATCAAAGATCATTGTCATTTTGGTTTTCTGACCTAATGAGACTTGCTTATGAGGATCTTTTTGCGTTTGCTCTGGCTTTTAACCTTTCTGGGGAGCACATGCAACCCTTGTTTTTCTTACTATAGCTAGGTAGTGCCCCATCAGGCGAAATTGGCTAGTACACAGGCGTTCAGGGCAGGTGTGTCAATCACCTTGCATTTCTGCCCACAAAACCTCTGTGTATCACCCAGACATGAAGGCTGCCTGGAGTTGGGGTGGGGGAGGGAGAGATGTGTGTGTGTGTGTGTGTGTGTGTGTGTGTGCGTGTGTGTGTGTGTGTGTGTGAGAGAGAGAGAGAGAGAGAGAGAGAGGAAGAAAAGAGAATAGGAAGAAAGAAAATGAAAGGAAAAGGAGAAAAGAAAAATGAATTAAAGATGTAGAAGAGGTTCTGAGCTTAAACACAAACAAACAAATCTGGAAATTGCTCTTGGGTTAGGGCCAGCAAAGTCTGCTTGCTGCCTAATGTTTTAGGTAGGCCAGATTCTCAATCACTTAGCAAATAGGTTCTCAGAAGCAGGCACCGTGGGAGCTATCAAGATGAAAAAGCACAGCCTAGAAGGAGCTCAGGGTCAGGGAGGCGAGAGCAGACAGAACCACAGGCAAGCCAAACTGCAAGGAGTGAACAACCATAGGTCCAGAATTTGACACTTCCTATGTGCCCTCTAGGGCAACTGTAAGCCAGACTTTAACCTCATAACCATTTGGGGGAAGTACCCCACACCCATAACACATTCCTCCACGGACAACAGCAAGGCTACGGCTTCCTCCAACACAGACCCACCAAGAGAAGCCACTGCTCTGCCCTGGGCCGCGCTGTACCCGGTTCCAAAATGGGGGCCGATCTAATTGACAGAAACCATAGCATCAAGATCACCGGCCTCCGGGGAGCAGCATGGGGACAAGGAGGCCCCATCCAGGTGTCTGGGGCAGGAGAGGGGAGTCTGCTCCTCGAGATACCTTTCCACTCCCTTCCATCTCGACCTCCAGTCGGCCGCATTGAAACGGTAACAACGCGACCGGCGAGACAGAGAAGGGAGGGCGGGGGCACCACAGCAAGAAGACGGGCGAGGTTAGAGGTCAGGAGTCGAGAGCGCCGGGGTGTCACTCGGGCTGCAGTGGGAGGAGCTCTGGGGAGGCGGGGAACGGACCAGGAGGGGAAGCTGGCGGAGGCGCGCAGGAGCGGCGCGCTGGGCAGGGCACCGGCGGCGAGGGGGT
>NW_022900945.1:41479987-41480352 GCF_012274545.1 Fukomys damarensis
GGGCCGAGCCGCAGAGGGGGCCGCCGCCGCCTCCAGCCTCCTCCCCGTCTCCTCCCCCTCCCCCGTCTGACGCTGCCTTCTCGGGAAGGGTGTTTGGAGGGCAGCGGCCGCCCCAAGCCGGAGCCCTGCAGCGCTTCTTATGATCAGCTCGGTGTGTGTCTCCTCCTACCGCGGGCGCAAGTCGGGGAACAAGCCTCCGTCCAAAACATGTCTGAAGGAGGAGATGGCCAAGGGCGAGGCGTCGGAGAAGATCATTATCAACGTGGGCGGCACGCGACATGAGACCTACCGCAGCACCCTGCGCACCCTACCGGGCACCCGCCTCGCCTGGCTGGCCGATCCCGACGGCGGGGGCCGGCCTGAGT
>NW_022900945.1:41480683-41502792 GCF_012274545.1 Fukomys damarensis
CCCCTACTCCTCCCGGGCCGCCAGGGTGAGTGGCAGGAGTCTGGCCTCCTCCTCTCGGGTTTTTGAGAGATGTGTGTGTTAGTAGGTGGGGTAAGGGCAGAGTGCAGGGAGGCGCAGATGAGACTGATTTACCACCGCAGGCCGATCCTGCCTCCTAATCCCTCCAGGGTCCTCGGGGGAATCACACACTCCCACCCTCTCCCCAGCACGCACCCCATCAGGAGATTGCACACACTTGACTTACTACTTGGACCCAATCCCAGCTGCCTGCTTTGCCGCATCCTCCCCCCCTCCCCGTGAGTGGGGTGCCCTCAACTTGGCTCTTTCAAGCTCTATCTTCAGCTGCACCCCACTCCTCAGGGCCACAGTCCTGGAGAACTGGGATTTGGCCTTCTGCTGGACTGAAGCAGGAAACCAAACCGGGTGCGTTGTGCTAGATACTTCCTGGCATGCTACTCCATTTAAATTCTGCCCGCAGCTCATTTCGCTAGCAACTGTGTGCTTTAGAGAGGGGCTGATAGGCTTCAGCATGCTCAGCTCAGGAAGACAGAGCTGGACCAGAACCCAGGCCTCTGGTCCAAGCTGAAGAGGTGCTTGCTTTAGGTTGCAGGTCATGTCCCAGGTCTTTGGCACGTCTGGGATGGCCTGATCTCAGCTGGGGTGACAGAAGAATGAGACAGATAGGGTCTGCTCCTCTAAGCCTTTTAGGCTTCCGTGGCTCGTGGCCAGCCACAGGCTTCCTGGTGATGAAGCCAGATTTGTTGCCACTTTTCTTCCTGCTGAAGCACAAAGTGGCTTCTCAGAAAGCCATGGTTCAGGTTACTGTCCCCACTGGGGGGAGGGGGGACAGGTTAATTTAGGCAAGATCTGGTTCCTCCAGGCTACCCTTTCCTGACTTTCTTTGTTTCTCTTAACCCCTATAGGTGGGAGGAGGTGGTCAAGGAGTTACTTGCGCATTTATGCTTGGGCAGGTAAACCCTGACAGATGGCTTTAGATTCTAAAAAAAAATCCCGGGGGCTGATGTTTGATTTCATGACCACAGCCTAAAGCCTGGCTAGGGTCTGTCTAGGAGAGAGGAAAGAGCAAAATGATTTGTTGGGACTGAGGACTGCTTCTCACTCTGGATGCTGATCAGTATGTCTGGCATCCCAAACTGTCATGTTGATGAGACTCAGGGCCTGGCCCACCCCCAGCACTCCTTGCACTGGGCCTCATCCTAGTTGTGGAAGGAGAAGTTCCATTTCCCCATGCAGGGAGGGTAGAGGATTGGGGAATGGGTCTGTAGGGAAGTGCTAAGCAGGCATAAATGCCAGACCTGGGCAGATGCATCTCCTGCCTGGAAAAGAAAAGAGGGACAGAGGTCTTAGGGGCCATGGCATGCTGGGCTGGGGCTGTAGGCAGCCACTAGAATTTAAAAGTTTTTTTCAGGTGCTTCCCACTGCTTTGGTTTTGTTCTTTGCAACCCTGAAGCTAGCTCAGAAGGCATGAGCACAGTAATGCGCGTGGCCTGGGTCTGCTGTGTGTTTCATAGGCTTGTCATGTAGTTCACTAACCAGCTAGTGTTGGTCTTGGCTGTCTGTACTAAAGGAGATAGGCTCTTTTAAAGATTGGGCAGGGAGGAGGTAGGCCTAGCTCCAAAGAGAAGGGAAAGGGGGACAAACCAGGGAGGAGGGATAAGAGGAGATGGTTAAGGAAGATAGGCCCTATTTCTGAGCATTCAGGGCTGTCTGGGGACTTTTCACATGCTCAGGTTCTTCCCTCTGGGATTGCAAGGACCTATAGTGCAAGTGGTGGTGAACCTTTTAGAGACAAGTGCCTAAACTTCAACACCAAATACACTTATTTATTGCAAAGTGCCATCAATGCAATCGAACTGGAATACTGAGGTTTTGGTTTAGAAAAAGTAACCCATACATTAACATCTTTTGTTTTAAAAGAGAAACAACACGTGTACCGCAGGACTACCATCAACTTAGCATAGATGGCCCAGCCAGGGCTTCTTTAATTAAGTTTAGAGCCTGGTTTGTCTCTTAAAATCCTCCAGGAACCCAAGATCCTTTGCCCTTTTGAAGTGATTCCCTTCAGGCTGGCCTTTTGAGCTGAGGTCTGAAGTTTGGGAGAAGGCAGGGTTAATTTTCTCATTTAAGCAGTGAAGAAACCAGGAGTCAGACACACTACATGTCTTGCCAGAGACACTTAACGAAAAACAGAGCCAGCACACCACTCCTAGCGTCCAGCCTTCAGGTTGTCAGTACTGACAGGAGTAGCGGTCTGCAGCCCCGGCCAGCACACGTCCCAAATGACCTGCTTATGACTAAGTAACTCAGGTAACACCAGCCCTTGGCTGCTTCCTGACACACTGGTGGGAATATACAGGTCTTAAAAATTAATAACTGCTATTCATTGAGTACCCTGTATAAATACTTTGCTGTACATATTTTAATCTCTAATCTTCCCATTGAACTTAAAACAAGGCTGTTACCCCCATTAAACAGACCAAGGCTGTGGGCAGCCAAACAGCTGGCCTGAGATCACACATTGAGATAGTGCCTGGGCTTTGAATTGAAGCCAGAGCTCCCTGACTCCCTACCCCTTGCTCTTGTGATTACCACAGACTTTAGTCACTGATGGAGGCTGTTTTTAGTATGGAGAGGTAATAAACATGCTCTGGCCTGGAGGAGGTTCTGAGATTCTCTACCTCCTGTGGATGGCATCAGAAAACCTAAGAGCAGATGGGGACATCACACAGGACCAGCTCTGTTGCTCCTCAAGGCCTGAGTGCCACACAAGGGGCTCTGGGGCTGCACTTTCCCCACCAGAGAGCCCTTTGCATGCTTTTTTGTGTGCATACCTTTCCTTTCAGCCATGACTACACGGAATGGGTCTACGGCACTTCTGGGTAGTGGCTTGGGATGTCACCTGGAAGGGCACATGAGGGCAGAGGATCTGTGCTCTGCCACGGGTTGTCTCTTCGCACAGAGCAGTTGAGTCATTTGAGTAGTGTGTTGTGATGGGCAAAACAGATGCAAATGGAAAGTGAACTGAGCAGATGAGGAGAGCCTGGTGCCTAGCTACTGACCTGGCCAGCAGGCTGCTCCTGGTCAGGCCCCCAGCTGGGTGTGCTCACCCCTGCTCTTTCCCCTGAGGCTGGCTGCTGCTGAGGTTCTGCGTCTGTGGCCTGAGCTGGATTCAGGGATGGGAGCAGGCTCGTCTCTACCTGCCCACTGCCTTGAGCAGAGTGTGGGCTTCCCAAGTTACTTCCACAGCCTGAGAGGGACCGGTGGAACTTTGGAAGCACCCAGCTATATAATTATTTCTCCCTACTTTTCTAAGAGCAAACTGAGACCTGATAATGACCTCAGGCCAACCCAGTCTCCCAGAGGTTTCAGGGGCCTGACTGGCTTTAACTGAGCTGTCAGCCCTATTAAGAATTATAGTTCTTCTCTGTGCACTGAAGACTTCTGCCTGGATTTTCCTGCAGTGTTTCCCCTCCAAGTGGGGAAGGTGACCCCCAAGCTCTGTGCTACTCCAGGAAGGCACATGGAGCTGGAATTTTACCTTCATGGAGCTGTGTGGCAGGTGCTTGGCTTGTGCTATCTTCCACTGTCTCCTCTGGCCTAGCCGCAGCAGGGATTATTAACGTCAATTTACAGATAAGGAAACTGAGGCACAGAGAAGCTTGCCTGCGTGGCATGACTGATGATAGAACTAGGATCCAAATCGAAGCCTGGGGAGTCCATGTCTGTGCTCCTACTACTGCCTCCCATGACTCCCACCCAGAAAGGGCCTCTGGCTTCTAGAGGGCTCTAGGTGGCACTTACTGGAGATCTTCCTCCTCTACTTTCCCTCTTGGCTTTTCTTTTACCCCTCATCATTTCTAGAATTGCTAGATTCTGACCTTGTCTTTTGTCATTGTGAGATTTTCATGAGGATAAAAGAATCAAGGTTTGGTTAGGAGTAAATTATTAGGCTTCCCCTGGACCAGGGAGAGGACTAAAACTAAGGCCTTCTAGCAAAGAGACAGGTTTATTCCTTCTGAAGATCCTTCAGCTTCTCTGGCATTGTCTAGGGACCCACTGCTTGGTGGTCACGGCAGGCTTTGGAATGAGGGCCAGCAGTCACTGACATTTTACCCTCTGAGCTAGGGTGACAAAAGCCTGAGCCCAGAAGGAGGACAATGCCAGCCCTCCCCAGGCAGCCCTTTTCTTTTCTGAGGAAAAGGAAGGGCTTAGACCAAAGGCTGTGGCCTCATTGCAGACCCTGCCTCAGGTAGCATCCCAGTCTTCTCCGGGTTTGGTTTTGTGTGTCTCTCTTCCGAACAGACCAACATTTGCCTCTGAACATCTTGTCTCTGGATGATGAGGTGTTTATGTTTGTCAGCGTTTGGATTGGTGTGTGGAGTGGGGGAAGGGATTAAAATAAACTTGGGCTATTTTGGAAAGTGGAGGAAAGAGCAGGCAGGAGCAGAGTCAGGCAGCGAGGCCTTGGCAGCAGGGAACCTCCTGGGTCCTTCACCTTAACAGGGACGGTGCCATCTTGGGTTCTGGGCCCCGGAGAACTCGTGTTATCCTCACTCCTGGACACAGCCACTGTGCCATGACCGTGGTCCAGTCCCCTGATAGGGTGTTCTTCAGACCCAGGAGTGGACACTCAGGCCCTGGGAGGAGGCCTCATCAAGACATATGCTCGCCCACCAAAGAGGTCCTAGTGTCTGAAGGTATTCCTGGGTGTACCTTTATCACTTTCAGCCCCAGTTAGTGGGGCTGATGACCTCTCCTCCTGACAAGCTCCCCAGAACCCAGAGGGGAGCAGTAGTCATTCAGAAAACATTTACTGAGCACTGCACAACAGAACTATGGTGGGTTCTAGAAATACTAAAAATGAGTCAGAAGTGGCCTCTGCTCCTGAGGAGAGCCAGGTCACGTGGACAGGGAAATTAGGTGATGAGAAATAACAATAATAGTAAATCATGAGAGGTGCAACAGAAGTCATAAAAAGTAAAAGTTCAATACAGGAAGAAAAAGGAGGGAGTAAATAAGTCCTACCTTACATGGGATGGGGAGCGGCTTGGCAAGAAAATAGTTGAGCTGGGTGGGCCTTGTAAGATAATGAATTCACTCCCTTAAATAATTTTTTAGAAGGAGGAAGGTTATAAATAAATATATAAATACATAAAGTTTCAATGTGGGTAGTGTGAAGCCAAGCAGCGATAGGCAAAGGGGGGAGCTTCCAGGCCGAGAGACTCGTCCCAGCAGAGGTAGGACCACGCAGGCCCTCGATGGGCAGTCACCAGCACTTCCTTTCCACTGACTGGAGGCTTCTGGCAGCCCGGTGGTGTCAAGACGACCAGTGTGACTTGACAGAGGGCAGACATTGAAGCTAACTAGACACAAGCCAGAGGGTCCTGGTCCAGCCTAAGTGGGGGCCAGGGCCGGACTTGCTCCTAAGGGAGGTCTGAGAGGATGGAGCAGCCATCCTTCAGCCTGGGTTGGGCCTTTGTGCAGGCCTCCTGGACACCCAGGACAGCTCAGGGTTACCTCCCATGGCAGAACACCCTCCCTGCCTTTCCTGCTGCTCCACTACCTCTCCAGCACTGCCAGGCACTAGGATCTCACTTCCCTCCCTGGGAAGCTCAGCCCCTCCCCCAAGCCCACAGATCTTCCTCTGCTAGTGTCTTTGGCTGTGTTCTCAATTTTCCCTTCTCCTACACTTCGTCCTTAATATAGGTTTTTGGGCATGAATCTCCTTATGTTTATCTGTCCATCTGTCTCCCTGGCCTTCCTTCTTTGGGCTCTCCTCCCCTGCCCTTAATGATTGTGTTTAGTTCCCAGTGATTGGTGTCTGTCACCTCTCCCCTTGTCCAGCCTGTGCCAGATTCTTGAGACACTCTGGGCTCTGAGTTTCACAGTACCACTTCTTTTAATCCAAAAAACAGCCATAGAAGGTAGGTTCTACTCTCATGCCCTCTAACTTACCGAGTGCATTGTAGCCTCAGGGCATTTGCACTGCCTATTCCTGTTGTCATTGAGGGCTAACCTGATCACCCTATTTGAAGTAGTCCTTTTACCTTCATACCTTGTCTCTCCTTTTTTTTCTCTATAACACTTATGCCACCTGACATGCTATGTATTTTACTTATTTGTGAAGAGTTTTCCTTCACTAAAATGTAAAGTCCAAGAGATAGAGGTTTTAGTTTCTGGTACATAGTAAGCTCGTAGTTTTCCATTTTCTAAATGAAGATCCTAAGGAGGCTAGGAGAGGTTAAGAAATGCATGAAAAGTCTGGTAGAGAGGGCCAAATTGAACCCATAAGTAAGTATATGACCTGACATTTCCACCAGAATGGTCTTAGGGCAGGTCGGGGAGGCAGCTGGCAATGGGTCTGACCCACTAGCTGAAACACCTGGGCCTTTGGAGACAGGCGAGTCCCTATATAACACAGCACCAGCAGGAAGCTGTGTCCTCCGTCCAGGGTACTGGGACCCTGTTTCCTCCTCCTCCTGCTCTGCTTCAGGCGGAGCCAGTTCACACCAGCAGTTTTCTGCTTGGGCAGTTGCAGAACCTGTGACCTGTGTCTTCAGGCAGTGCAAAGAACCGACAGCTTCAGCTGTAAAAATCAGGGCAAATCGCTTCTTCCAGGCCTCGGTTTCTTCATCTGTAAAAGCAGAAAAGAGTTGAGTCAGATGACCTTCTGAGTCCTTTCTACTTCAGAAAAGGCAGAATTCTGTGATATTTTGCCTTTGGAAGCTGTGTACAGGAGCCCCCTCAGGCTTCCACACCGAAGCACTGCCACTATTTTATTGAGCATTTGCTGTGTAGAAGCTCATTTAATCCTGTAGTGACAGTGTAAGGTATGTACTAGTGCTGTCTCCTCTTACAGTACTGCTTACCTGGTTGAGTGGCAGGGTCAGGATGTGCAACCCAGGCAGTCTGTCCCAGCGAGTCTTTCAGCCCGAGGCTCCCCCAGCTCTCCTCTGCCCTCAGTCTGGCGGCCCGGGGGCTTGGACACTGCCAGGTGTACAGGATGGCCCCATAGTACTGAGCAGAAATCTGGAGCTTGAGGCCCTGTCCCCTTGCCAGGTGAAGTCTCTGCAGCCAACTCCTCCCAGGTCCGCTTTGGTTCTAGGAAGCCCTCAATCCAAGAAGTTGGGAAAAAAAGCAGCACCAATGTCTCCCAGTCCCATCCGTGCCAGAATCAAGCAGATCCACCTCTTAGGACGTAATCAAGCTTGGAGAATAATTTAGAGAGAGGAATCATCTGGGCCTCCAAGTGGAACTTGTAACCTTGGAGTCACACATAGGACAGTTCTGTATTTAGGGGGAAAAAAGCAGAAGCGAGGGAAGACAGCATTAGTGAGGGGTTGTTTCCTAACCTGGGAGGGGTTTTGTATCCTGGGCCTGAAGGGTGACTTTGTCTGCTACAGGAGGAGCTAGTGGTGAGCAGCTGGGGATGGAAGCAGGTGCCTTGTCTCTGGGGTTGAGTAGCCCAGGCCATGCCATCTTCCCTCCCTCTCTGCTCCCTGTGCTTAGCCCCTTGGCAGCTCTTCCTGAACTTGTTTTTCCAAATCACTAATTAATCTCATGCTTGGGCTCCCTGGTGGGCCAGCTCTCTTGGCTAACTGTCCTCAGAGAGAGAGAGAGGAGAGAGAGAGAGAGGTCTCAGCTTTTCATGCTTCCTGGTAGAGCTGGGAGGTGCTGTACCTCCCCCTTACTCCAGCCCCCTGTGCTTCTCTACTTAAGGAGGGGAGCCAGGTCCCTGGAGTTGCAACACCACCATGGCTGCCACAGGCAGGTGCTTTTACCAGCTCTCAATGATGGTCATGGAAAGCCCACATTAGCCTGCAATGTCTGGGCAACCCATTTCTCAAGGGAGGGAAAATGAGGCCAACAAAGGCACTTGAAACTTACCTTTCCCAGGAAAAGCAGATAGGGAAAGCTCCAGAAAAAAGTGCAAAGCAGGGTAAATGGCCACCTCTGTCTCCAGCCTTTTCTTTTCATGCTATTTCTGATCAGTCCATCCAAGCTAAAGTATAAGTTGAGGTACATCGTCCTGTGTGATAGGAGATTTGTCCTAAGCCCTAAGGAGACACATCCCCTTGGATTAAAATAGGATTGGGAGCTGAATGAGAACAGGCTTAATAATTCAGAGCTGGCATTCCTGTCTGAGCATTGATCCTACTCGGGGTTGTGAAGACAGGATAGTCTGAAGGGAAGGTACAGACTCTCAAGTTAAACACTTAGCAGTTCAAATCTAGTTTTCTCTCTTCTAGATGTGAGACCTGGGATAACTAACCTTTCTGATTCTCACTCAGTTCCTCCTTCATAAAATGGGATGATGAAGCTTGTCTCCCAAGTCCCTGGGAGGTTGAAACCAGTGGCACATAGAGTACCTTACAGTTCCAGGCACAGAATAGGCAGCCAACAAGTGTCCATGGCCCAAGTTCCTTCCTAAAACTCACTCCTGTTCCAGAAGCCCTGGAGGTATGGCTTACGTTTTATATCCCTGCAACCTGTGTTCTGCATGGGTGTTTTGCAGTCCAAAAAACAGGTGGTTCCACATTTCCCTGCCAGTATAGACTCCCCTGGTGCAAAAACCTCTCTGAAAGGTAAGTCTGAGTCCTCATTGGACTGGGCAAGTCCACGACCAGGTGTAAATTGGGGCAGAACAGTCTTTGGCTGCTGAACAAGCATGGGGCAATAAGTCTCCCTCATCATTATTCGGGCTCAGCACTCTGCTCCAGGAGGAAGCCCAGCCCACCCACTCAGCTGGACAGGCAGCAGCAAGAGACAGAGTCTGGACCCCAGCAACAGGCACGCTGACGGTGCTGGATGGCCTGGCATGAATGAAGGCTCCATAATTGACATTGTTACACACGTATTTCATCTCCATTCATAATGATTGGACACTTAAGCCTCACCATTTTCTGCAGACTGCTGCTGTCATCATTCTAGCTGAGATCCCAGCAGCTGTCAGAAGCATCTTCTGCCACTGTGATCCTAATGGGTACAGTTCATCATTCTTTGGAGCCTGTTGTCCCAGGAAATACCAGTTTGTGGAAAGAAGAAGCTTGGTTGTTCTGGGCAGACAACTATCTCCTGCCATGGTCCATGTTGTATTCTTTCAGGGACTTTCTCACTATGTGTAGTTAGTCAGCAAGGATGCCCTGAGATTAGAGGCAGGAGAGAGGGACTGAGGCTGGCTTGAGGTGGCTCGGGACTGGAGTTGGGGTTAATAGGCATAGCCAGTGGCGATCCAGGGTCATTCCTTGCTGGCCCCCACCTCTGAGCATCCCTAAAAGCAATGGGCCTCAAACTTTAGTGTACATCAGGATTAACCGGAAAGCTTATCAAGATTTCTGGACGCTGTACCCATAACATTTCTCACTCGTTAGGTTTGAGTGGGGACTGAAATTTGCATTTAGAACCAGTTTCTAGGGACCTGATGCTTTTGGTTCAGAACCTGACTTCAAGGAGCCCTACCATAAAGCCTAGTCGCTCCTGCCAGGTTCTGTGGACAAAGCTTCCCCTGAGAGCTTGTGAACAAAGCCGCGTTGCAGGCCCTGCACCAGACCCCCTTAATGAGAATCACAGTGGAGGGAGGTTTGCAGCTGGCTTGTATAACTCTACAGTTAGAGAACCCTTAAAGCACAATGGGTCAGAGCAGGCAGAGCTCAGGCAGGGCCAGGCAGCTGCATTTCCTGACTTGTTGCTTCCTGCCAAGTGCAGTCTCTTCTGTGAACCATGACAACAATTAGTATTATCCCAGGACACCTAAGCAGGGGGACAAAGACCTCCTGAGGAAAGAATTCCAGCCCCAGAATCTGTCTGAATCCTACCTTTCATCTCATGGACTGCCTGCAGCCTGTGTGCCCACTCCATGAGCACAGCGCCCTAGCCCCAGCAGAGTCCGTCTATCCCGACTTAACAGCTGTTCTCTGCTCCTCTCCACTCACAGGTAGTGGCCTTTGCCTCTCTCTTCTTCATCCTGGTTTCCATCACCACCTTCTGCCTGGAGACCCATGAGGCCTTCAACATTGACCGAAACGTGACAGAGATCCACCGGGTGGGGAACATCACCAGCGTGCGCTTCCGGCGGGAGGTGGAGACAGAACCCATTCTGACCTACATCGAGGGTGTGTGTGTGCTGTGGTTCACACTGGAATTCTTGGTGCGCATCGTGTGCTGCCCCGACACCCTGGACTTTGTCAAGAACCTGCTCAACATCATTGACTTCGTGGCTATCCTGCCCTTCTACCTGGAGGTCGGGCTGAGCGGCCTGTCCTCCAAGGCGGCCCGCGACGTGCTAGGCTTCCTGCGCGTGGTGCGCTTTGTTCGTATCCTGCGCATCTTCAAGCTCACGCGCCACTTTGTGGGGCTGCGGGTGCTGGGTCACACCCTGCGCGCCAGCACCAACGAGTTCCTGCTGCTCATCATCTTCCTGGCCCTAGGCGTGCTGATCTTCGCCACCATGATCTACTACGCTGAGCGCATCGGTGCCAGGCCCTCCGACCCACGGGGCAATGACCACACCGACTTCAAGAATATCCCCATCGGCTTCTGGTGGGCCGTGGTCACCATGACGACGCTTGGCTACGGGGACATGTACCCCAAGACGTGGTCGGGCATGCTAGTGGGGGCGCTGTGTGCGCTGGCCGGCGTGCTCACCATCGCCATGCCCGTGCCGGTCATTGTCAACAACTTCGGCATGTACTACTCCCTGGCCATGGCCAAGCAGAAGCTGCCCAAGAAACGGAAGAAGCACGTGCCTCGGCCAGCCCAGCTCGAGTCACCCCTGTACTGCAAGTCTGAGGAGACCTCTCCCCGGGACAGCACCTACAGTGATACCAGCCCCCCTGCCCGGGAAGAGGGTATGGTTGAGAGGAAACGGGCAGGTGAGTAGGGCTTGGGAAGGAGGACAGCCCATTCCCACAGTGGCTGAGGGATTCCCAGTTGAACCTCAACCCTTGGTACCTAGGGCTGTGCTTTAGTGTTCTGGCTTCCTAAAATATAGATGTGCTTTCGTGAGGGCAAAATAGCAAAGGTTGGATTTCTCTATTCTCTGACATTCATGGTCTATAGTGAGTCTTCTGTGCAGTGTAAGCTGCGATGGGCAGTGCATGGGGCTGTGAGATAGAATCTTTAGTTTCTGTTCCCTCTTGGCCTTGTGCTGTGTGCCCTGAGGCCAGTCCCTCACCTTCTCTGGGCATGAATTTCTCACCTGTAAAGTGGGAATGATTATCAACACTGTATCCCCAAGATGCTGATGAGACCCAAACGAATGATGGATATGAAAGCACTTGGAGAAGCTACAACTGCTTTGCTAATGTCAGATGCTGTCATTGGTAGCCAGAGAGCAGGGCAGCTGTTCTTCCACGGTGCATCAACACATGAATCACTTCTTTCCCAACGTTTGAGTCTGGTGTCTCTTGGCCTAAAAAAATGCGATAACGTAACAGCAGTGGGAGGCTGCCTTCTGTTCAGCACAAGCTAGATTGAGTCCTGGGCTCAGGGTTTGACATGAGATGGAAGGGGGCCGAGGGTGGGGGCTGGGAGTGGGAGAGACGGGTGCCCACATGCTGGAAGGGGGACTTGGGCATCAAGTTCTGTCCTTTGGGGACTGGAGAGGCCAGCCCAGAAAAGCATACTCCACCTGGGTCAGGAGACAGTTAGGGAGGGTGGCCTCATGCCCAGCAGTGCAGAGCTAGGCCAGAGGGCAGGCTGTTAGGACGGGATGGGCTCCAGGGGAGGGTGGGATGCCTGGAATGGAGGACTGGCAGATGCCAGGGCTGGACGGGCTGGGAAATTGAGGCAAGACAAAGTGGGACTAGTTCTCCAGGGGAGGAAGCCAAGTCAGAGCACTCATTTCTGGCACTTTGGCATGTGCCCACTGTGCATACCTGGGCCCCCCACTCCTGGGGTCTTCAGAGGTCTTGGTCTTCCTTGATAGAAGACTGGATAGAACAGCACCCCTCAGGGTGTTCTCTTCTCCCTACAGCAGTGGTGCCCCTTCCTGTGCCTGAACATACGTCTCCTGGGGGATTTCAGTTGTCCTCTGAGGCTTGTTCAGGACTCAGAATCCTTCTGTCCAAATGTAGCGGTCCTTAGCTTGTCTTGTCAGCCATGCCTGTTTGCCTGCTCTGAGTGCTATGCCACTGTAAGGGCTTGTGTGGCAGTGCCCAGGCCACTGTCTTCAGACTGGGTAGCCCCTCTTGTCCAGGTCTCCTGTGCTGCCTGACCAAGGCAAGGGGCTGGACCCAGAGCCACAGCAGTGGAGAGGAATTACAGCTTCTTCTGCAAAGAGTCCTCTCCAGATGCAGGAGAGCCCAGCAAGCAGAGGGCTCGAGTCTGGGCACTGGCCTCGAGCCTAGGTGCCTGTGAATAAGAATAACTCATGTAAGTGGTAGAGGGAGAGAGTGGTGGACACCACTGTGTAGGTTCAACTCTCATGGTGCCACCCCTCCTCACACCCAGCCAGCCAGGAAATTCTCCACAGGAATGCAAACTCATCGAAAGGCCAACCTGAGCCAGACCCAAGGAGGAAGCAGAGTCTGCTGCCAGCCTGGGCTGATCTCATGTGGCAGCCTCAGAAGGCAGAGCTAGGGGATCCTGTTGTAGGGTATCTGTGTTATGCCCCACCGCCCAGGGAAGACTAGGCTGAGGCCGGGAGGGAAGCCATCTTCAGACAACACAGCGTCCAGTCCTTGGCCCTGGCCTCCAGTATCATTTCCCTCCCAGTGATACTAGGAGCTTCCTCCGGGTAGGGAAATAATACGCTGGGACTGGGATCTGAGAGCCCTCAGATGACCTCAAGGGGGCCCAGAGGCAGCCCCTCTCAGCCTCCTTTCTGTCTGCTCCCTTCAGACTCTAAGCAGAATGGAGAGGCCAATGTGGTGCTGTCTGATGAGGAGGGAGCTGGACTCACCCAGCCCCTGGCCTCTGCCCCCACCCCTGAGGAGCGCCGGGCCTTGCGACGCTCTGGCACAAGAGACAGAAACAAGAAGGCGGCTGCCTGTTTCCTGCTCAGTGCTGGGGACTATGCCTGTGCGGATGGCAGTGTCCGGAAAGGTATGGCTTCCCGGGCTGGGCAAGTGGGGGGCCCCCAGAGAGCAGAGTCTCTCCAGCCCCCCCCCACAGAACTTGAGGTCCCCCCTCCCCTGAGCCCATGGCCACCATCTCCTCTGCCTTGGATGCGTCCCCACTTTTAAGACAAACACCCTGGCCTTTCAGTCTCTGAATCAGAAAGGCCTTCAGTATCCCAAAGATTCCACAGAATCCTCCCCAGAAAAATAGTGCTAGAGGATTGAGGGGACACTGGGTCAGGGACTTAGCTTCTCCTCCCCATTTTTAGTACCTCCTCTGCCTCTGGGTCTTGCCTCTGCCTTCAGGCCCAGGCCACAGGTCCCTGCCAGCCTTTTCTCAGGACTCCCTTGAACTTAGCTAAAGCTTTTCCAAGTTGTCCCCAGAGATTCCCACAGCTGTCAGGAGCCGATGCCAGGCCTTCAGAGAGCCCCACATGGGCCCTGTTCCTCTCATCCTTCATGTGGAGCCTGGATCCAGGGTGGGCTGACCCAGATCTGCAAACACTTGGGTGTGAGTCTTCTCAGAGGAGAGCCAGAGGGGACCAGGGGCTGGGGTAAATGGGCAACAGGTCCCATCTGAGGAATGTTCTGATGGATTTGGAGAGTTAACAGGAACAGCTCGTTCCCTGCCTATCCCTGAAGGCTAGAATGCCATCACCAGGCTGCAAGCCCATGGGCAGAGCAGGATGGAAGTAGGGCTGTGGTGTTAGGGATTCCTGCCCTGGGAGAGGGGAACAGAAGTGATCAGGAGTAGGTGAGGGCCAGTGGTGGCTAAGACCACACACTACTCCTGCCCAGTTTCCTGTCACTTTTTATTTTCTCTGTCCCTGTGACCTAAGCTCCCTAAAAATTTACCAAGTTCCAGGACTCCCCAACAAATAAAGCTTCTGCCCAAGTTGTTTGGCCACTTCGTAGCCAGTCTGATTTTCCACTCCTGACTTCCCATTATCCCCCAAACTGCACACTTATACTGGATTATAGGACAGGGCAGTGGCTACTGCAAAGATAGCCTGTGGTGCCTTTGGCTGCCTAAACATGTACCATCTGCCCCACCCAGGCAGGCCTCTGGGGTACCTTCCTAGACCCTTCCTTCTCAGCACCACCGCTCTCACACAATCCTCAAGCCACCCTGACTGTCAGGCCCTGAGGCCGTGTCTTGGGTGGCAGAAGTCGCAGCAGTGCCTGCCACCTGGAAGGAAATGGCCCAGCCGGCCTTAGCTGAATGGTTGCAGATGGAGTGTTCTCAGAGCTCGTGCACCCATCACCCTGGTGTCCTTGAGCAGAGAGACAGTGGACAGCGGAGTGTCAAACCCCTTTGTTTCCCTCCCTGTGCTGTGAGGAGCGCAATGGAAGCAGAAATGTGGAAGAGACTGTGAGGGGCAAGTAAGGAGGGGCCTGGGTTACTGGAGACAGCTGTGCCTACAAAAAGGGGTACATGTACACATGCAGGGGGTAGGGAAGCCTATGTCCCCCCACCCTATTTCTCTGGGGTGCCTGTGGGGCCCAGATGCTCTATTTTCAAGATGCCTCCACATTGCTTCTTGGCAACAAGCATGTAGCTCAGCCAATTAGAGTGACCTTCGAATAGGAACAGGTGGGTTGCTGGGAGACAGGCCCTGCTAAGCGAGCATGGCAATTAACATCGCCAAACTCCCAGTGTGCACTCAACTTTCCCCATGAGGTACCATGCTGCACCTCTCTGAACTAAGCTACATTTAGGGCCAGGAGTGAGTGGATCTGGGCCTCCTCTGGCCCTTCACACAGACCCACCATTGGCCTGTAGCTGCCGAGGTGTCAGTGTCAGCTCCCTGGATGAATGTGGCAGGTGCTCATCGGGGTAGAGAAGGTGGTTGCTGGAGGCTGCAGGGTCTTTGTGCAGCTGGGTTATCAGGAGTTTGAAGGGAACTTATCTGGAGATAGGAGAAAATAAAAGTCAGCTAGGTGTAGGGCCCTGGAGCCTGTCCTCAGGAATCCAGAGACACAAAGGCCTGGGAGAGTCAGATCCTCTCCCAGGAGGGACAGACCCATCTGGCCTAGCCCAGGGCCACCTTGGAGCATGGATTCCATGGAGCTGCCCTGATGAGGAGCTGTGCCCCTCTGACCCATGTGCCTTTTCTTCACCAAGGCTGTGCAAAGTCCCGGAGTCTAAACAACATAGCCGGAGCGGCTGGAACCAGTCTGGGGCTGTCTCCACTGGCATCGCGGTACAGCTCACCCTATTCTCCGAGAAAGCTCCTGCTGTCCCATCCCTTCCACCCGCTCACCAGCCCCCCACCTGGCCCCTCAGCCCCTTAGCCACACCCCTGGCTTCCCTTCCCTCTGGGCATAGGGACACACACAAGCAGGCACATCACTGCCCTCCCAGCCCCCTTCCCTCGTGGGGCCTGGGGAGCAAAGGGAGGAAGACAAGGGTCAAGCTGGAGGAGAGCTGCGCGCTCCTCATGTTCAGCAGAGAGGAGGGATTACTCCCAGGGCTCCTACCCCTCCCCTCACCCTCAGTGTCTTCTGAGCCATAGGTGCTGGCACACCCATGCCCTGCCTTCCCTCAGGATCCTGAGGGCCAGGAGCGGTGCACCATGCACCTGGGACCTGTCACGCTTGCTGGGGAGACACGCCTATGTTAACATTTTTAATCTCAGCAAATGCATTTCCATTCCTAGTGGCCATTAACCAGTAACCAAACAGCCTGTCTGTCTGTCTGTCTGTCTCTCCATTGTACAAGACCAGTGAGGAACAAGGCTGTTGCATGGGGCATCTCTGCTGGCATAAGGGGGCTTTGGCTCCTCAAAAAAGCAGTGTCCACAGGCAGTGCTGCCCTGGGAGAAGGGACCTGACGTTTTCCACTTCCAGCCTGGGCTCAGGTGGGAGCTCCTGGAGTTAAAGCCCCAAGCTTGGTGTAGGCCTTGGATGGCTGGCAAGGCGCAAGAGGCCCTCCTCTCTGGATACCTGTGCCCAAATTGAGCGGGTGACACGCTTTGGCGGTGCCCAGCCTCCTATCTGTGACCTGCGCTGCAGCATCTCTCTCACACGGCTTCCTCTGCTTCCGCGCGAGGGTTCCTCCCTTTCAAGCTCCCTCAGACTCCCAGCCCTGCCTCTGAGTCACCTGCCACTCCCACCCAGCTTCTGCATTCTGTATTCCTGCCAGAACCGGAGACTCATCTAATTTCTATAATTAAGTGTATTCATTTACCTAACGAGCCCAGGAGCACAACAGGTCTGTGAGTCATTGGGTTTACAGGGGTACACCTTGCACAGGGACAAGTGAGGGGAAGTGAGGAGACAGAACCACCCTGCCCGCACCTGCTCCTGCTGCTCCCAGGGAGGCCCACACGTGCCAGCCAGCCCTCCCCCCGCAGGCCCTCCTCCACCCAGACCCAGGAGCCAAGGCCTCAGCCGAGGCATTTCCTGTTTCACCTGATGGGAATTAGACCTGACAGCAGAGCTGTACGCCTGGCAATTTTTAGAGTCAGATTATGCAACTTTGTAACGGGAGTGACTAAGGAAGGTCCATGTTTTCTTTCTCCAGGGTGGCAAAGATAGTCGCAAGACAGCTTTTAGGGTCCTGGCAGGAGGCTAGTTAATCTGGGGGCCACACCAAAAGGCGACCTGGACAAAAAGATCAAGTTTCCTGGAGTTAAGGTGTGGTGGAAGGTGCCAGGAGCATTGTCATTTTGGTGCCCCCATCAGCCCTGAGCAGTCACAGGATGTCCCTGCCAGAGAGGTCTGCTCAGTAGGTATCCCACTGGATCCTCCAGCCTCACGGGTCTGTGAGGCCTGCCTGCCACTTCCTCTTGGAGTCAATCGACCCATAAGAACTGAGACGAGATGATACAGGGGCATCCGTGTGACCACCCTTCAGAAGGGAATGGGCCCCTTTAGGTGGAGGGATGGGACAGCCTGTGGGGAGGATGAAGACGCTGGCACACCCGCCCCTTGAAGTGGAGCCTGAGAGCCCACCTTCCTCACAGCATGGTCAACCCCGCTCCACAGGGCTCCGAGCGCAGGGGGATCTGGATGGGGCCTAACTGGAGATGACAAGCTAGGTGTTCAACTAGCAGGGGCACCACAGCTATAGTCTCTGCTGACTTGCCACTGTGGTTCAGGGAGCTGAGGTGGCTATTTTTGTGGCAGCCCTCAAACTGTCAGGAACCCAGGTTTCCACAGCACCCACCGCCTCCTCCCCTCTTCCCTCCTACAGGGATGGGCATGTTCTTGGGGGCACAGATGTCCCTGGGCGACATGATGCAGAAGTGCCAGGCTGGAGCCCCTAATGTCTGGGGGAGGGGCTCCCATAAGCCCTCCCAACTCTGTCTTCACAGGGGAGAGACAAGGCCCAGATGGTGGCAGAGCTGTGCATGGGGCCCGCCCCCAGCCCCGGTCCAGGTCCTCTGGGCCTTCCCGGGGCTCCAGGAAAGGGTGAGTCCCACCATTTCTAGAGCCCTGGACTACTCCAGGCCTGTCTGTGCTTCAGCCCCCACCCCCAGGCCTTGGGCATCCCTTCTTGAGAGAAGGCTTTCTTCCACCCACACTCTGAGAGTGTAATTCGCTTTTCCTTGGATTGGACTTGGACTTACCCAGTATTTCAGTTTTTAGAAACCTTTCTCTGCAGCTGGGCCTTACCTTCTTCCCACAAAGCAGGGAAGCAACCCATACAGAGCTCTTAGCCTCTTTCCAGTCTGTACCAGGCATAGAGAGCCTCAGCCCCCAGGCTTCTGAGAGGAGTAGCAGTGAGTGTCCTGAGAGGGAAAGTGACTACTCAGCCTGGAGGGGAGGAGGAGAACCTAGCTCTCAGCTCTAGGAGGCACCTGTGGGTTGGGGCTGCCCTTCACAGGGCACCTGGGAGAGCAGGACCTCCTTTGCCCTGACCAGTGTCACCTTCTAACGCCCCTATCGTACTCCTGTTGGGTCATATAAGTAGGTTCTAAAATAAGGTTTTGAGGAAGGCCCCAACTCTCAGAGGCCCCCAAGGATGTGGAGACCGTGGAAGCCACTGAAAAAGCCACCTAAGTCCAGGCATAGCAGCATACATGCCTGTAATCCCATCTACTTTGGAGGCTGAGACAGGAGAATTAAAAGTTCAAGTCCAGTCTGGGTGACTTAGTGAGACCATATCTTTAAAAATGAAAAGGGGCTGGAGATATAGCATGTGGGAGGCCCTAGGTTCAATCTCCAGTATTGGAAAAAAAAAAAAAATCTACCAGAGGCCATTCTGTCCTCTCAGAATGCCTTACCTGTTCCCTATCACCCTGGCCAAGATCCTGTGGTATCCCAGGACTTCCTACCCGTGTGCCCTAGGATCTAGTGGCCTCTAGGAAGTCCAGTGGCACTCCCTTTTCTCTAGCAAGGGGCGGGGGGAACCAGTGGCTGGATATTACTCAAATTACACAGACAGGTCACTATTAGGAGTACTTGGGAAGACCACAGCTCCCTTTGCTTGTCCTCAAATTGGCTTCTCTGACTTCCTTCAAGAATACTATGGGCCAAGGGGCAGTGTTTAAAGGATAGCTGGGGCCTACAGTCTTAAGGAGATGGAAATTGTCGTTCTAAGCTAAGAACACTCTTTCCCCAGAGGACGACAGCCAGGGCCGAAGCTGTGAGGTATGGAGGCCAAATCTAAAAGCTGTGGGGGTTGTCATAGAACCTTCATGGGGAGGCTGAATTTCTTACCTGTGCTGTTGGCCTAACCTCGCTGGCTGCCCTGCTGCTGCTAGGAAGCAGGGGAAGAAAGGACCAAGCCCCAGGTGTTTCAGGTTGAAGGTGAGGGGCTGGCAAGAGCTCTCTGAGGGGTTGAATCTCTTGGTGAAATGCCACTTGACAGTCCTCTTCTCCGGAACATTCTCTTTTACCTGAGGCTGCATGCCTTCCATCTGCAGGGCCTGTTTGTGTCACATTGAGAATGGGGCTGGGTAGGACGTGGCTCTATAGTTTCTACCTTCTTGACCAGTGCTTTGGGACAGTAGGGTAGTCCAGGGTGGTAAGGGCAGTTGGAGATTTTGGGAGGAGAGCTCAAGTTTAGCAGGCAGTAGCTGGGGTGATGGTCCATGAGCTACAGGAACTTTCCTCACCACTTCCCTGCTCGGCGGCAGACTATGGCCCTCTCTCACTGCACTGGAGCTCTGAAGACTTGGGAGGTGGTAGTTCCCAGAGCTAGTGGTTACTTGAGCAGGTATAGAGATGAGCTGCAACATCACCTGAGCCCCATTAGCCCAAAGCTGGGTTGGCAGATGGGTGATGAAGGGCTCACCCATTCCCTGACCCACCCTTGTTCTTCCTGGCCTCTTAGCCCTGGGTTCCCTGTGCCTTCTAGCTCTGCTCCTGGCCTGCTCCTCACCCCACAGCCTGTGGGTCAGTGGCTGGCTTCCTTCTAATATCTTGTTCTTTGTTTCTCCCTTTCTTTTGCTGAACTCCTTGCCCCCCAGAAGGCAATGTTGAGCCGAAAGCGTGCGTCCCAGTGTCTCACACCTGTGCTCTTTAAACACAGAGACCTGCCAAGACGCCCTCTCGTCCAACTATGCCCAGGCTGAAGTCCTCACCCTCTCTTAAAGCGGCACCAACGTGAGAGAGACAGGCAGACAGACAGAAAGCCAGAGGCTTAGGGAACTCTGGAATCCAAGCACGAATCTTTCGCTGAGAAAGACACAGATATCCTTGTTTGCACAGGACTGGTGGAAAACCTCCATGTGACCCGCGGGGCCCAGAGCTGTCTGGGTCTGATGTTTTGCTCTATTGTACATTGAAGAGATATATATGCACATATAGTATCTATATTCATACATACTATACCCTTGTGTGTAGTGCACGTGCAATTGGTGGTCTGTCATGTTTGTTAGCCCATGTCTCCCCTAGCTCTCTCCCTACCCCAAGTTTCCTTCCCCCTCACAGATTCCTTGTTTCTTCTGACTGTGTGGAATGTCCCGGGAAAAGTCCACCTGGGAACTGCCCGACCAGCTGGGTGGTCCCAGGCTACTCTCTCAGACACGTTTCTCCTGTTAGGAAGTGGCCTGTTGAAGTCTGTTGAAGGACAGACTGACCTCCCCCGACCTAGGGACACTGCTCCACTCACCCAATCCCACCCCAGATTGGGGTTCTACCTCCTACCCATATCCAAGTCATGGGGGACCTCCAGAGGCTCCTCTGCAGACTGTTCCACTCCTTGTATCACTCCTATCTATGTCCTTTATGGAGGGGCATATTTTATTGTTTTTATTTTTTAATATTTTTGTTCTGTCTCCTTCGTCTGTTTGTTTTCAAAGATGCTGCTGGGCAGATGGGCAGGGAAGGGATCTGTCTGCCCATCTGGCTCAGGGGTCTGAGAAGGGGATGCCTCGGGCGAGAGGAGACCAGTTGCAATACTGTACTTCCTGGCCAGTGGCCAGAGAATGTGTGCAATAGTGGAGGCCAGGTGACCCCTTCAGCCTTGGCCTCTGCCCCTCCCTCGGCCCTCACTCCTTCCCTCCTGACCCCTCTCTGCTGTTGGTCAGTCCTTTCCTAAAGCTGTCCTCTCGTGTGTGTCTGAGGCATGCCTAGGCCAGGCCCTGACGCCCTGTCCGCATGCCTTCAAGTGTCATGCTGTGCTCGAGCCCCAATAAAGACATCGAAGTGTCCTGTTGCTCCTCTGTGTGAGTGTCTGCCTCTGCCTCTTCTTTCTGGCTCCTGGGTCTGTGGGGACTTTCCTGGCTCCTACCCTCAACACCTGAGCAAGGCAGCACATCTAAGCCTACTCCCACCCGACCAGGAATCCTGCGTGCAGTACACCCTTGTATTTTATAGTTAGAGGTGAGTGCTCAGGGGAAATCTGCCCAAGACCACACCAAGGGGACAAACGCAGGGTCTCTGACCCCCAAGCAGTGTTTCAATCCCTATTCCTGCCACCTGCTCCCCCATAACATGGAAGAAGGCTTTTTTATTGAGGGAACTCCATTGTATCCCTGCTGGTTTGTGCAGGGGGGCCTCCTTCCTTCCTGCAGCAACACCAGTTCTAAGTGGAGCAAGGCCCTGGGGATGCCAGTCATTCCGATGTCTGGATGGCTGATGGACTGAGGCCAGCCAGGGACTGGTGGCAAAATCAGGGACCACTTAAGAGAAGGGAAATGAATTTACTTGGACCCAGATGGGGTGAGCAAATGGTACATAATGGTCAGACATAGCCCATAACCCACAATGTTGTCTCTCTCACCCACATAAGGTCAGCAGGAGGCTGGCTTTATGGGCTGCAGCCCTCGGTGAAATGCTTAGGAGGTGTTGCCATTGTGGAATTGTCGAACTGGCCCTGCAGTTTTATTTTACACCAGACTGCAAACTGTGCAGCCATATCTGGGTGCAGGTTTGTCTCTCCTTTCTCTTCTCTGCTCACTCTCTCACTCCAAGCATAAACTTGGGGGCCTCGGTTTAGTCCTAGTCTGCGACTGTCTAGCTGGGTAACTTGGAGGCAACTCTAAACTTCACTTTCCCCATCTATCACATGGTAAGGATGACAGCACCTGTTTTAGGGACAGTGTCAGAGCCTGGCACACTGCCATATGTCCACGTAGAATAGATGTACAATAGGTGTTAGTGTCCCCTTCACCCTTGGCCTGAAGCTCTCAGGCTCTTCTCTGTAGATTTCTGAGATCTCCATATTGAGTCACACTGAGGAAGGACAAGAGCACACCCTGAGCTGTGTAGGGCAGCGCCCTGTAGCAGGATGAGGACCGCAGGGCCAAAGGGAGGAAAAAAACAGGGGAAGCCTGTTCCTGAAGCGACGGAGAAAATCGGCTCGGAGCCTGGCCAGCAGCGGAGGCGAGGCAGTGGCAGGCAGCCAGTTGTCAATTAAAGATAAAATCTCTCCTCCAACAGTGGAGGGCAGATAGGGCTGCGGGCCCCCCAGACAGGAGAAAGCCATTTGCAGCCAGGCTCACTCGGAAAAGCTTGGCCAGGCGATAATGGGATGGGATGCACCACTGGCCCCATAATGATATTACGCATCAGGGCCTGTGTCCAGGACGGCTGTGTTTTGTTTGTTTTTTTTTTTTTTTTTTTTTTTTTTTTTTT
>NW_022900945.1:41503097-41589403 GCF_012274545.1 Fukomys damarensis
TTTTTTTTTTTTTTTTTTTTTTTTTTCTAGATCATTGTGAAACCATTTCATGAGCAGGGGATGAGAACCCACCGGACATCCTGGGGGTACCTGATGCCATGGGGGGGCGTTCTGGGGGGGACCTGAGGAAATCCAGCCAGGGTGACCGTGACACCTTCAGAGCCCCAGAAGAGGAGAGGGGCAGACTTAGTGAGAGAAGCAGAGTCACTGGTGCTGTCAAGGAAGCTGCTCAGGCTTCCGCCGGGCCTGGAATGAGCTGGGCCCAGCCTGGGAGCTGCTTAGGAGAGGGGGGCTCTGTAGTGGTTAAGACAGGCTTTTGAGGTCAGGTGGACATGGGTTCAAGCCTGTCTCCATCATTTTCTAGTTGTAATGTTTCTTAACCTGCCCACACCTTCATTCCTCATCTTCAAAATGGGAATAACAGTAGTTTCTATCTCTAAGGGGGCAAAAGGGGATTAAAAGTATGGGTGCCTTCCCTCAACCCTCAGTGCAGTGCTTGGTGCATAATTGTTGCTTACAGATGGGGAGAGGGCTGCGGAGCAGCTCACTCCAGTAATGTGACCAGTTTGGTTTGATGCCCTCACTTTGTAAAATTGGTGCAATGTATTAGCCTAATTTCAGTGAAGGCTGTATCTCCTTATGAAGGAGGAAGCTGGGATAATTCCAGACAGCCAACATTTAGGCAGCGCTAGGCAATACATTTAATGCTCATAAAAATGCATTCGGCGATTGGTGTTATCACTGTCTTTGTGCCACAGGGAGAAAACTGAAGCACAGCGATGTCAGGTCATTTCTCCAAAGACAAACAGACAGCAAATAGCAAAGCTGGGGTTAGGACCCATGCTGCCTGGCTCCACGGGCACGATGCCCGGTCGCTGTTTAAATTGAATGGGGTCTGTGGGGAGGGGCGGAACCTTTGGTGTAGGGATTTGTGCTTTTAATGTTTTTCATTTCCCTAATCTCAATTGATTCTCACAGCAAAGGTATTGTTTCCTCTTTTTTGGATTAAAAATTAACAACCACTAGGGCTTGGGAAGTGAGTGATTTAACTCTGTGTGTTGGACACACATGCACAGGAAGGAGATGTCTTCTCAGGCTTCCTTAGTTAGTTGACAGTAACTCCCAGCTCAGGGAGTGACCACCCCCTTCCCTGCACAGTGCCACTGAGTTTTATCATCTGACACACCAGAGGGGGTGCCTGGCATGGAACTGGTCTGGAAACCAATTTACAAGAGGAGCAGCTTGATCTGGAGATGATTAGAAACCTGATCCCCTGCTTCAGGTACTTGAAGGTCCCTGTGGGAGGTGGCTTCCATGTAAGGTGGAAATGTTAGGAAGGTAGACTGCCTTCAAATAAAAAAGGACCTTATTTTTGTCACTTTGTTTGCTAGTACAAATTTAATGTAAGATACTACAAAACAACCCATACCAAATCAATGGAGAAGTCTCCGGCCCCCTCCCTCCATCCTACTCTCCCTGCAGCTGTGGGACTGTGAACACTCAGCTGCAGGTCTTCTGGGCCTTTGGAAAAGGGTCTTTCTAACAAATTTGCCAAGGAGGAATGGATCATCCTGCAGACTGGTGGAAGCTCTTGCATCTGGAAGCGTTTGGAGGGACCCTGGATGGTGGTGTGCTGTGGCAGGGTCTGTGGGAAGGATTCCCGTTGGGCATGAAAGGTAGTTAGGCCACCCCTCCAGTCGGAAGATTCACTGACCCGGATTGCACAGCCAGTCAGTGATAGAGGCAGGTCCAGAACCCAGCGCTTCTGATCAGGGCCCAGATGAGCTCCTTTCCCAATGTGATTTTCCCCCAAATTCCTTAACTCCAGAGGAAAACTCCCTGTCAGACTTACGCTGCCTCTTCCCACCTGTGAGGGGTCTTAGGCCAGGCAAAGAAACATCTGTGAAGTATCAGTGATGACTTAAGGGACACCCCGGGTGCTCAGATGTGACCCATCGTCTGCCCTCTGAGGGACCTATGGCATTGTTGCAAGGAGCACCCTCAATTTAGCACGAAGTCTTCAAGGGCATAGTGGTGCCATCCAACAGGTGGCACATGAGCTGGCTCAGTCCCCTGGGGCTGTGGTCACCACACATAGGCCTAGGACAGCATGTATCATTCCTGAGGGCTTCCAGGGACCTGGCTCTCCCAGGTGAGCTCAGCTGCACCCCTACCCCAGGTATTTGGTTGCTTCCCAAAGGATCCCTGGAGGTGTGCTGGTCAGTGAGCACATGTGGAGCTACTCAGTACATATCCACTGGAAATGCAGGGTCCTGCTTCTGGCTGAGTGAGAGTCCCTGCTTCCTAAATCAACAGTCCTGTTTGCTGGTGTGTGGCGGGGTAGAAGGTCCTTATTCTGTATACACTTTCCTAGAGGACCTTGTTCACTCTCGTGGTCATAACCATTTCTAGGTTCTGATGACATCCACATTCCTATTCCATTTGAGAAATCTCAATTCCATTCATTCATTCTTTCAGTAGGCACATGCTGAGCCTTTCCTCCATCCCAGGTGCTAATCTTTGCGCTGGGTTAGAGCAGACAGACCCACCTCTTCACCTCATCCTCTCCAAGCTCTGCCTGCTTGGCCCCACCACATCTTCCCCACTTCCCTGACCCTGGGCTTTGATTCCTCTCTTCTCTGTGAATTCCTGCCACCCACCCACCCTAAGGCTAAGCCAGAAATGGCAGGGGGTGCCCTTCATCCCACCCTCTTATTCCCTGCTTTTCACTCCCTCAGTTATCCTGAACAAAATATTACACACCTACACTCTTCCTGGGCACGCAGCAGTGAGCAGGACTGACAGGATCCCTGCCCTCATGGGGCTTAGGTTCTATTGGGGGAGTCAGGCCAGATAAGTAGGCAAGAATTGGTAATTGTATCTCTCATCCACATTTCAGCCCATGAACAAGTTCTACATTCCTGGCTCTGAAATACATTTTAGTTTCCACTTCCAGCTCTACTCTCTCCATCAATGTGATTTGCTCCTTGCCTCCTGCCTGGACTTCTGCACGAGGCTCCTAGCGCCTGTCCTGCCTCACTCTGTCTCCACTGGCCAGGAGCTTCCTAAAATGGAACTGATCATGTTACCCCTGCTTAAAACCCTCCATGGCTGGATTCCCAGTGCATTTAGAATAAAATCCAAGCTCCTCAGGGGGCCCTGAAGGCCCAGCTGCCACTGTGCTGCAGACTCATCCCCCTCTGCTCCCCGCCCCTGGGAAGAAACAGCTCCCTTCCTTCAGCTTCTCACAAAGGCTGATCTCTCTCCAGGAGTGTTTTTTACATGCTGTTCCCTCACATGGACCATGTTCTTCTGTCCAAGCCCTTTCCTTGGCTGCATTCCTCTCACCCTTTGGGCCTGGCCCTAAATGTCACTTTCTTGAGTCCTGTCCCCTTCACCACCTTCAGGCCCACTACCTCTGTCTTCTTTTCTGTCCCTGCAGCTGGTTGGTTTTCTTCATTGTTCTAAGGCCCTTTTTGTAACAATATATTTGTTTACTGCTGCCTCCCTGTGAATTGCTAGGGCCTAGCACAGTGCTAGGGGCTTGGTACTTATTTTGTGAATGAGTAACTGAGCAGGATGGGCCTGGCTGAGAGCTGCTGAGTGGAGTCTTTTCTCATCCTTCCCGGGCTGCCTCCAGCTGGCTTGTGCACCTCACTTCTAGGGCATTCCTGAGAATCTTTGGGGAACATGTGAGAGCTTGTCTCTTTGCATTATGCATTCCCTGCCTGAGAAACTGTCAGAATAATGAGGAGGGCAGAGAGAGAGAGAGAGAGAGAGAGAGAGAGAGAGAGAGAGAGAGATTGACTTTTCTCTCTTCAGAACTTTCACTTCTCATTTCTGCCTGATCATCTCTTTGGTACTTGTAAAGCTCCCCCCACCCTTACTGCAAGGGTGCTGTCTCCTTGGGCCTAGCCCTGCACTCCATGCATAGTAGATGTTCAGTAAGATGTTCAAGTGAATGAAAAAATGATGAAAAAGGAGGAAGTCAGCAAGAAGGAAGAGATGAAGGGAAGAAGAAGAGGAGGGAAGGGTGAAGGTGGTGATGAGGAAAAGAAAGAGGCTGGCAGGAAGCCAGCTGGGGAGTGGGAAAGAGGCAAAGACATCCTCAAGAGGTCACCTGGTCCAGCATCCACCTCTTCCCAATATCCTCACAGCAGCACTTCTGTCCTTGCCTGATGTAGGTACCTCCTCATTCTGTGCAGGCCTTGGAGTGGAGTGGGGAACTCTTTCAGACCCCACTGACACCAGGGAGTCCTCTGAGGGGTTCAGGGCATGACTGCCCCTGAGGAGACTTCTGCAGGGACCAGAGCCTGGATTCCTTAACCTGAGCACAACTTCACTCTTGACACCCCTAGAGACTCCCATTAGCACCTCTCCTCTCCACCCCTCATATTAGTTAGGCCTTGCCCTAGTGGTCTTCCATTCCCTATCAGTGATCAGCGTTCAGGGCCAACAAACAAAAAAGATTTACTCCTTCAGCCCTCTCCCTGAGGAGGACGTCTCCTCATCATGCCTCAGGCCCAGCCAGCTACCCCGGGGAGAACCAAGGCCCATTCCCGGGAGGCTAGGAGGCCCAGAGGAGCTGTTCTAGAGTAGCTGTTGCCATGGTGGCCCTCTCTTGGGTGGCGGCTCCCCAGTTACCATGGAGAAGAGAGTTGTGCCAGTGCCACCGCCGTCACCACCACCATGCCTATGCCTGCCTCCACAGAGAAGCTACTCCTGGGGGACCCTTCGCTGTTCTAGGTCAGCCCTGGCCAGTCTGTGCCATCCTCAGTACACAGCAGCCACAGCACAGGGCGCAGAAGGCAGACCAACCCCTCCCAGTACCCCAGCCTCATCCAGCCCCACAGCAGAGCCTCCCCCTCCCCGGGAGACAACACTGTTTGTACTTGTAGCAAATGGATTAGGGACCTCATTTCTCTTAGGACCCCACTAAAGGTGGCAACCATCTCCCAGAGAGCCTGGGCAGGATGGGGAGACTGGAGAAGGCTCCAGTGTGGCTTACCTTTCTCCCTCTGGACCTGACTGCTGGATTGTGACTAGCTGAATTTTCCTGGACAGAATTGGAGTGTGGGTCTAGCGCTCACTATTTTTCCTGGCTCTTTCTCACCCCAGTCAGGGGGCTGTCACTAACTACCACCTCTTGTTGCCCCCCCCCACAGTACAAATACACATTTCCAGGGTTCTGCTCTCTTCACCTTTTCTTCATCTTCTAATCTATGCACAAGCAAGTATCTTATACCAGTCACCAACACTCTAATATGAATTGGAGTCCATGACTATTTTATTTCCCAGGAGATAGGATTGTGACCTCTCAAATTATTCTCTGTTACCGGAAATCTACTATCAGGGAGCTCTAAGCAGAATTAAAAAAAAAAATTTTTTTAAATCCACAGGAGAAGAAAGCAGGACCTTCTTTTTGTGGGTCAAAGTAAAGGTCAGGGCATTACAAGGAAGTCTGATCTGGCTCTAATTAACTAAAAAAGAAAAAAAGGTGTGTGGGGGTGGGAGAGGATGAAGGAAGAGAAAGGAAGAAAAGAAAATCAGAAGTGATAGGCAATAGGAAGTCAACTGTGTCTAGATGACCATCATTCTCCTTCTTAACTCCCTTTCACATCCTAGAATTGAGTCCTCTGCCTGTCAAACTCTTACTCATTCCTCAAGACCCTCTCAACTGTCACCTGAGAATCCTTCCTGAACCCTCCATCTTGCCTCATGCAGGCACAGCATCATGTGTATCACAAGTGGTAAATTTGTGATAACGTGCTACTTATTCACTCATCTATAAATGCTTTTACTAAATGGTTTTTTGTTTTTTTGGTTTTTTGTTTTTTTTTTTTTTTAATCTCCAGCCCCTGCTCAGAGTTTTGAAGCTCAACAGTGAAAAATAAGTGGGCAGTTAATGGGTTAGCTCCAGTCCACTGTTGGCTTCTGTCTGCTTCTGTCATTTACACCTATCACTCCAGCTCATGTCTGAGTCTCTGAATTTGCCCAGAGCAATTCCTTGGGATGTGGTGCTCCTACCACCCCACTACCAGGTGCCAGCCAAGTCCCTGCCCCCTTCAGGGTTCCAATCTTTGGCTCCCTACTCACCCAGCTCCCTAGGCTTCAAATAGCCTTTCCTTCCTACTGTTAGTAGCTACAGACTTGCCTCAAGAGTCCCCTTGGAACAGCCAGGTGCTTTGGGTTGGATCCTACCTTTCCCTGTCTTTTTCCTTCTCAACCTTCATGACAGTGTTCTGTAAGCTACACTCCCTCCCCAGCTCTCCAGGGTACTAGTTAGGTACTCAGTTGTGCTCTTGGACAAAACTCCTGTTGTAGAAGTAGTCTGTGGACAGAGAGGCTGGGAGGTGTTGTGTCCGTAGGGATCCAAGCCAGTCCTGTGATGTGACCTGACTTCAGGCCCCACATCTGTGACTTGGCCTCACCCAAGATGGTATAAAGATGAAGTGAGAAAGTGGATGCATGGGTCCTCTCGAACCCGAGGCAAAGAGTTATCACTCCTTTGACATCCTCTTAGGCACAGGGAGCTGGTGCCTCTGGAAGGCGCAGCAGCTGCCTTTGAGCATTACAACAGGGCAAAACATTGTTCCAAGCCCTCTAAGCATAGCAGTCCTCTGAACAAGCCAAGGAGGCAAAGGCTCTTACCTTCTTGGAGGTACATTTCACAGGCTGACTTGGACTTGAGACACCTAGGCTGGCTCTGGCCCTGTGCGCCTACCTCTGGCTTTATGGGCAGAGATAGCCACAGGTAGCTCCTGAGCACAAGCACCATTGTTACTATCATTCACTGTCCATGGTCAGCTAATTCTAGCTGCCACTAGCTTTGCTGTTAGTGAGCTAAACCTCTCTAAGCTTTGTCACTCCTCTGGAGTGGGGCTGTAGTGGCGTGGGTCACACCTCTGCGGATCCTGTTGAGAGGAGAGGGAAGGGGAGTATGTGAAACAGTTCTCCAATCCCAGGTAGCTGGACAGTGCTCAGTGAGTGTTGCCTTCCTGTGAGCCCCTGGGAATGGCACCCAAGGAGGCCGAGAGGTGAGAGGAAGCACAGGAAGTGAATTTGCCTTTTCTGCCATGAACTGATGCGCTGTGCCACCCAGGCCCAAAGAAATAGGCTCAAGCGATTATAGATTGAAACCTTGGCAACTATGACCCCAAACCTTTTCTCCGTTTAAATTGATTATCTCAGTATGTTTTACAGGGATCGAAAGCTGACTAACATGGCAGCAGTCTCTGAAAAGGAGGAGGCGGGGAGGAGAGAAATAAGAAGGGGAGAGGGAGAGTGGAAGATAGAGCAGGAAGAGGAAGGAGAGAAAGGGGAGAGGGAAGAGAGTCCTGCCCCTTGGGGACCAAGGCTATGGGCCTAAAATCACCTGAACAGGCTGGAAATAGAATAACTGGGCAAATGCCACATGCTCTGTTTTGGGTGTCTGCTGAGCGAGCCCGTGACTGAAAGGAGCAGGGTGACAATTCAAGGAAGACATGGATCTTTTCACCTCAGAGATAGGTCCAGATGGGAGGTGTCAGTTCTGGGCCAGCAGAGATTAGTTGGGGTTCTTTTTCTGGGGGTGTTTTCTTTACATAATCACTATGTTTAACAGGGCAACTTGTGGCTGGGTTAGCCTGATGCCACCCTGTTCTTGGAGTGGAAGCCCAAGACCACTCTGGGTTTTATTCTAACCGTGGGTGCTGCTGGCTCCAGTGAAAGAGATCTCAATCCACTCTTGAAATGGAGACTTAAGAAGTTGAGCTGTGGAATGGAATTGCCGCATCCCTTATTAGAGCAAGCCCCAGCTTGGGACGGGTCCTGGGGCTTGACTCACAGGCTCAAGTATCACCCTGTGCCTCTGGATGACCTCACATGACAGCAGCAAGCTCTGCCTTGCAGGTGCTCAGGCCCCTGATCTCTTCGCGGCTGGCTCTATCCTGGTCCCCATGACACCCCTTCTTGGCTCTTTGCCCCTTCTGCCAGTGTACAGCTTCTTCCTTTGCCTACTCTCCAACTTTTTCTACCTAAGCCCCCATGGGAATTCGTGGGCTTCAAAGAGAATTTGCTGACTCTCCAAGTCCATGCGCTTCCTAAATTGCAGCCAAGGTCTGTGTGTATGTGGGTGAATATATGTTTCTAGAAAGAGGATCCAGAGCTTCTGTCAGATTCTTTAAGAGGTTGGATCCCCATCCCACTGCAATGCGAAGAACTTTCAGTCTAGAAGTTAGACTCGGGACCTGCACAGCTGTGAAGACAGCTGGAACCGGCTGGCCCTTCTTATAGTCCATCCCAATATACCCTCACTCTGAGGCTTTTGCTCTATCACTAATTTTTCTAGTTCACATGGGTTCTGCTTGGGACTGAATACAGATAGAAATTGGGACTCTGAACTCTAGCCTGGCTTCCACCCCTGATTGTACAACCTTTGCCAACTTGCTTAATCTGGATGAGCTGCAGTTCCAAACTTGTCAGATTAGGAGTAACAGTGCCCACCTTAGTAGGTTTTACAGGTTCTTAGTGAAATCCTGTGTCCCTACTCCTGAGCTCAGAAAGCGACACTTCAAAAAGCTTCCTGTCCTTCCTCCCTCCCTGCCTCTGGATGAACTCCAACGCCACTCCCAAATATAATCAGTCACCTCCACTGGTGAACCTTCAAGAAACATAAAGGGGAGGGAAGGAGCACAGTCATCTACAGTTGCCCCTGAAGGGCTGGGTCTGGAGGGTTAGATCTGGCAGAGGATGGAAGAGAGAAAGCTGAGTGACCAGAAGATCTCAGTGTAAGTGCTAGCAGTGTACATCGCAGGGAGTCAACCGAATCTGTATCTGATAGTTGGAGCATGCACACTGGGTTTGGGCTTTAACAAAACATTTGACATTGCCAGGCATTGTGGTGGACTCCAGGAGGCTGAGGCAGGAGGACCGAAAGTTTGAGCCCAGATAAAGAATGACAAATTTGAGGCATTTGTAGAAAAATGGACACACCTGAAAAATACATTGTTGAGTGAAACAATCAGACACACAAGCTTAAATACCATATGATATCCTTCATTTGATGAGGCAACATACAAACAAAGAAAATGATAAAGGGTGGATTAAAAAAGGACAAGGGAAAAAGGGTGGATGTAGCTCAGTGGTAGAGTGCTTGCCTAGCATGCATAAGGTCCTGCATTCAATTCCCACCACAGCAAAATAAAGAAATAAGTGAATTAGTCTTAAAAAAAAACAAAGAAAGGGACAAGGGGACAGATCTCTTTCAATAGGGAAAGGTCCAAGGGAACAAGGAGAGAGGTGAGGGGCAGGGGAAATGAGAGGAATAAAGATGTGCCGTTTATAGCATCCTAATCACTCCAATCCGTATAAACAACATATAACATGCTAAGATGATTGATATCAACAGAAGAGGAGGGGAGAGGGAAGGGGAAGAGGACTAAAAACACCCAGGTGTAATATGTACATGCATCCACTCTGAAAGATGATTATAAACTGCATGAATTGCAAATATATGCCAATAAAATAAAAGTAAATAAAGTTCAAGCCCAGGCTGGACAACTTGGTGATTTAGTGAGATCCTGTCTCAAAATAAAAAGTAAAAATGACTAGGTGCAAAGGCCCTGGGTTCCATTCTCAGTACTAAAAATTAATAATAATAATAATAAATTATATATATATTTACAGATGAATTTTGTGGGGCTCATTTCTAGACCTGAGGGTAGGAGCTGGCAGGCTGGGATCCATTCCCTGAGCTCCAATTGAGATGTCTGCTGCTCTGGGTTGTGGTTTCCCCGCCTCTCCCAATCAGAAAGCATTCACAGGAAGCCCACTGGCAATCAGTTCACTGCAAAGTGTGGAAGCAGAAGCAGGAGAAGTCTTATCTCCAAGGAGATGAGATCTGAATTTTCCAGTTTGGACTGGATGGTTAGTCTTGCAGATGGTGATTCCATTGCCAAAGGAGAAATAGGATCCTAGAGGCTGTTGCCTAGACTGGCCACTTAGAACTACGTCAGCCCTAGAGAAACCGATGTGAGACCCTCAGTCCTGCCCCCGGGCTCATGGTACCCACACCACCCAGAGAAGCGGCTAGATTGCAGAGCCTCCTGAAATCTCTCCCCCACACTGTCTTTCCCTTTCTGGCAGCCACAGGCTCTCTGCTAAAGAAGCTTGTTCTGTGTGTGTATTTTGTTCATTTCAGGTAGAACTGCAAGTAAAAAAGTCAGTTTCTTCTTTCTGACATTGATGGGAGGGGGGATTTAAAAGTCTATTTCTGAGAATTTAGGCATTCTTGGTTCTTTGTACTCTGTGGGCCTGTTACAGCCTGCCCTGTCCTTGTTTGACCTGTCTCTTGCAAGAAGTCAGAGACTAACATCTTAGGGAATGCCCATAAAGGACGCTGGACTTCTCAGATGTAAAAGGCAAAAGAAATCAAAGACCACTCTTATCTCCTTCCAGATAATGGGGATAAAAACAGTATAGCCCCTGCCTCTCTTGCCTCACACTTGGCCAGTGGCTGAGTTAATGCAAGGCTGGGATTCTCCTATCTCACATGAACTGAGCCACAAGGGCTGCCAGAGTATCAACTTCTAAGTCACCAATCCATACAAATCATCTTATAGCTTTCCTCAAATCCAAAAGGAGACCTGCTCTGTCCTGACCTCAGAGGCCACCTTGCCCCATC
Organism: Fukomys damarensis; assembly: GCF_012274545.1. Classification (NCBI taxonomy): domain Eukaryota; kingdom Metazoa; phylum Chordata; class Mammalia; order Rodentia; family Bathyergidae; genus Fukomys; species Fukomys damarensis. The sequence continues at coordinate 41,513,761 of NW_022900945.1, forward strand.
TACCAGTGTCTCCTTCATCCGGATTTGGGCATCACATCTGTCAGTTTGATGCTTCGAAGATATTTTTAGCTACCAACTGTGACACAAACTTTATCCCCATTCATAACTGGGATGATGAGAGCGTAGGGTGTTGGAGGAAATTCTACCAGCCATAGAACTGACAACACCTTGAAAGAGCTTGCTAAAAGACAGCTCTGCTCATACCCCTAATTTTCTGGATGTAGGTGAAGCAACTCACCATGGCTATTTAGGCCCTTGACCACTGGTTCCAGCCTGTCCTGGCCTCAGGCAATCAATCCCTCCCCCTCCTTCTCTGTGCGTCCTGTTCTCTAGCCACTAGCATACATCTATGTTCTTGGCACTTGTGCACCTCTCTGCTCTGGATCTCACTTTTTCCTTCACTTTCAGTGGTTCACCTACAAGGTTTCCAGTTCCTTCACCTTGTGAACCTGTCATGCACTGTGCAGTCTTGACTGATCTACCCTGTGCCACAGCCCTGGACACACCTCCACGAGAGCATGTGCTGCCCTAGAAGTTTGCTCAGCTGCCTTGCACAAAGCCATTGAAGGGTCTTTCCTGTAGTCTTGGCCAACTAGGTCACAAAGATTTAGAGAGATATGTCAAGAAGAACAATCAAAAATATAAGTAAGGCCACAGTGAGGGCATTGTGTTCCTTGGTTCTCATATAGAAGCTTTGCTTAACAGATCCACGCAAAGATCAATTCTCTAGAATTGTACAACACACAAATAGCGATTGAGCCCTTGAAATGCGGCTACTGCCCCATGTCAAAATGACAATATTTTGCACTGGTTCTGCTAAATAAAATATTAAAATGAAGTGCACCTGTTTTTATTTGGTTTTGTTTCTTTGTTTTTGCCTTTTTAGTGTAGCTACTAAAAATACTTAAAATATACACATGGCTGAAATTCCATATCTAGTGGAAAGTACCACTCTAGAAGAAAGTATCATTGACTTGTTCATTTACTGTTAAGGGTTCACACTGTGAATTTATATGTTAACTTACACATTTCTTTTGGTGGAATCTGGTAGGGTTCCATTGGTTTCTATCAAGTAGGAAAAATAACCATAGTTTTATTGCCCTGTGGGACATTAACCAAATTTGTCTTTAACTTTAAAAAATTGTTTTTGTTTTGTATTTATTTTATTTTGGTTTGGGTTTTTTGAGACAGGGTTTTGTTTTGCAGTTCAGGCTTACCCTGAACTTATTATGCAGCTCAGACACCTCAAACTCTTAGCAATCTTTCTGCCTCAGCCTCCTGAGTGCTGGGATTACAGATTTGTGCACCACCACCCCTGGCTTGGTGTATCTTTCTTTTAAATCCTACTTCCTCAAATACTCTAAGCCAATTTGGTTTCCTTGTTAATGAGTTCGGCAAAATTTCTGACCAGTGTTCATTCTATCTCTGTATGAGATTTGTATTTTAACTTTTTGGAAATGTTGCTTTGACAGATCTCTGTCTCCTGTCCAGCTGAGAGCAAAGACTGAAAATTAACATGCCTGGAGTTAAGTGGGGATTCCTTAAAGGCTGAGTAAATACACTTGTTTGGAACTGGAACTTTAAGCTTGTACTGCCAACCATATTTTGCGGTGGGATCCCTATCAGCTACAAGCCTGGAAGGCAGAAGATACAGGAAAGATGAGGCCCTGTTTTCAGAACCCCAGCCTCTTTGAGGCATTCCCAGTTCTTGACTGGTATGAGTCCAAGGGGATGCTGGCCAAAGCAAGTTCCTTTCAAAGTGAGGGTCTAGGGATGTTTTCTATCCCTTCTTGCCTCATGGCTTGAACTCTTGACAACTTCAGCACTGTGATTTTTTTTTTTTTTTTTTTTTTTTGTACCCAGTTTTGAGCTCAGGACCTTGTGCTTGCAAGGCAGGCAGCAACACCACTGAGCTAAATCCCCAGCCCAGCACTGTGAATCTTTTGCCAGACATGCCAGACTGTTCCTCAAGGACTGGACACAGAGGCACATTCATTATCAGAGGTCAGTAGCAGTGCTGGCCTTAAGAGCCAAGTCTTCTGAGAACCCTGGAGAAATCTCTCTAGGTCATTAGGCCTAGCTAATAATTGTAAAAATATGCCTCTTCCCTTTTGCCCTCCTGGCCATTGCAGGGAGCTGGCTGGCTGGCAACTGAGAGCAGAAGTTGATTGCAAATTCCTTGAGGACAGAGGCTTTCTATTTGTATGCATGGCACCTGGTTTAGTCTGGTGTGCTGTGGACATCCCACGCATGCTAATCTACCTCTCTCCTTTCTGCCCAGGTCCAGCTCCAGAGCCAGCTCCCTTCAATGGCCCTGATAGATCAACTCCTTAACACAATGCTTAATGCATCCCCACTCTGGGAGTCTGGGCAGGATCCGCTGGCAATTAAGCATCAAGCTCGGGGCTGGTTAACCTTTCAGAAGTGTCACAGTGATTCTACCCTTGTCCATGTTCCTTAAAAAAAAAAAGCAAAAGCAAAAGTTGGTAGAAGCTTTGTTTCTGAAAAAGGAAAGTAAAAGCAACATCTCTTTTTTAAAAACTGTGGTGAAACATACTTGACACAGATTTACTATTCTAACCACATTTTAGGGTACCGCCTGGGTAACATGAAGTACACTTACGCTGTCGTGCAAGCCCTCACCGCCATCCATCTCCAGAACTCTTTTCACCTTTCCAAACTGAGACTCTTTATCCATTAAACACCAACTCTTTCCCTTCTCCCTCAGCCCTGGAAACATGCATCCTACTTTCAGTTTCTCTGAATTTGCCTGCTCCACATACTTCGTATAAGTAGAATCATACAATATTTTCCTCTTTCTGAGCAGCTTATTTTGATTAGCACAAGGCCCTGAACTTTCATCCATCTAGTGTGTGTTAGAATTTTTCTTTTTTTGACAGAATTTTTTTTTCTTTTTCAAGAAAAATACTCTGTTGTATGTTTAGACCATGTTTTATTTGTCCATTCCTCCACTGATGTACTCTTGGGTTGAATACATTTCGGCTATTGAGATAATGCTACGTGTATAATAAATACCTGTTCAAGCCCTTGTTTTCAATCTTTTGGGTTGAATACCCAGAAGTGGAATTTATGGGTCATATAATAATCCTGTGTTGAACTTTTTGAGGTAAAAGCAACTTGTCTGAGTATCTGTTGTGTGTGCACTCAGAGTTGGGCCTTCTACATAACACCTTCAATCCACACAACAGTCTCAGAGGGTGGAGGTCATAGTCTCTATGTTACAGAAAGTGAATTTTCTTTTTTTTCCCCTATTTGGAACTGGGGATTGAACTCAGAGCCTTTGCAATAAACTACATCACAGCTCTTTTTTTTTTTTTTTTTTTTATTTTTTTAAAAAATTTAAGAAAAAAGAATTTAAGACAGGGTCTAGCTAAATTGCCCAGGCTGGGCTTGAACTTGCAAACCTCCTGCCTCAGCCCTCTAGAGTGCTGAGATTATAGGCATGCCCCACTGGGCCTCACTAGAAATTGAAGCTTCTGCAAATGAAGTGAATGGTTTGAGGTTATCCGTAGTGATTAGAAACTGGTTTTGAACCCAGGTCTGCTTGATTCCAAAGCCACACTCTTCTCAAGGCGCAGGCAATGAAAACAAATAGTCCTTAAGGAGGGCCTTGAAGCTGTTATAAACTAGCACTTTCTTCAGTTAACAATTCACACCTTAGCAGGAATTAGTTGCTGACAAGAAGGGGTCATCACTCTCTCCTCACTCCCTCTTTTCTCCTGCCAAACACAACACGACTGTCTTCCAGATGGTTCCCAGACCTGACTCCCTTTCTTCCTCTAAATTGCAGGCAGGCACCCTGTTGCACCCCGAATGCTCAACTCAAGCCTTGGTTCTGCTGCACCCGGGGGGAAGGCTTCCCCTTCCACGTCTCCCTGGACTCAGGGCCTCCCTCTGGTTGGACACTCTTCTGCCAAGTTATTTTATATCTAACTCCCTCTTGGCTGTAAGCTCCCCTCGGGCACAATCCACGTCAGATCCCTTGTACAGCTCACACCTACCGATGTTTGATGCTGTGTAAGAGTTTGAATTAATGAATCAATGAATGAACCATTTAAGCAGTGACAGTAGGAAAGGCAGGAACAGAGAAAGATAAATCCAGAATTATCCTCCCCTACCTCATGATTTGTGTGAGACCAGGCTGTTGAGTTGCTTAGAATAATCTGTATGCCAAATTCAGCATCAGTGCGCAAGCCTGAGCCATTTGTGGAAAGAAACTCCTAAGAACAGTGACAGAATTATCCTCTCAGAAATATGCTTGTGTGGTTGGCCCAAGGTGGGAAGGGGTAGTTGCAATATGGGTACAAATTGCTGTCCAGAGGAATCCAGCTCGTAAGAGCACAGTGTTTTTGAAATCTTCGGCACAGTCCTTTCTTTCTGCCTTCATTCACCCAGTCATCCCACAAAATGGCAGCAGTACTTTCTTTGGGTGAGGCACTCAAGTGAAAGAGGAAAGCAAATCCCTCTGCTGTGGTGCTAGTGCTCAGTCAAAGCTTCCTGCCAGGAAAAGTCCTGTGGTCTAGGAGAGGCCTCAGCTTCTGTGGGAGAAGAAGCTATGGCTGGTGCGGGGTGTGGGGGGTACTGAGCCAAGGCACTGGGCAGGGAGGCAGGTGGCTGTTCCCAAAGCCAAGCCCTTGGTTTGCCAGGAAGTCCCGGCCTCACCTTCTGTGGGCTCAGCTGATACTTCGGCATTTGACATCAGGACAAGAGACTGACAGGAGCCAGAGAATTGAGGTGGGGCACTAGGCAGGCTCCAGAGGGAAACAGCCAGGTATCCCCAGGTGTGGCGTTGCTCACACTCAGAGGGCAGCAGGGCAGTGCCTGATGTGGGGTTTGGAGGGAGCAGCAGGACCTCCATGTGAGGGGCCTTGAGGTTGTTCCCCTCCCCTGTTACACTAGACCAGCTTGACTGAGAGTATTGAGAGGTCTTCAAGCTTGATGGGCCAAGAAAATGAACAGAAAGAGACAAAACAGGAATTTACTCAGAGGGCAAGAATTTGGGATTATTTGTCCAAGAGAGAAGGAAGCACTTAAATGAGCTGGTTGTTCATGATTATTTGGAAGGCATCAAGCAGCCACTGTAAGCTCACATGGTTCTCACATTGGCCTTCCAAGAAGAGCAGGGCTCATCCTTTCATGCAGGTGGAGAAAATGAGGTACCAAAAGGTGAAGGACTTGCTGGCCAATAAAGGAGATGGAGTTTGACCCTTGTGTTTCTGTCCTTGGCCCAGTGTCCTTGCCCTCCAGGCCGTCTCTCTTGGCTGCCTGGATCCAATGTTTCCATTTTAGGTAGACTCTGAGAATAAGGCCGCCAGGTGAGCTGTCTGGATGCTCCAGGCGTCCCTTCTGGGGACTGGCCAAGTGAAGAATCAGGGCAGGGCAGGCTCTGACGCACCCCAGGCCTGTGCAGCCCACCACATCCCACCCCCACTCTTAATCAAGGTTCCCAGAGTCTTGTGGCCCTGAAATTTTGTGCATTTGCCTTACTAGGCATTGGCAGGGGCAGCTTGTGGGGCTCAGAGGCTTCATGACTGGGGGAAGATGTCCAGGTTCTGTGACTCAGTGTGCCCAGAAGAATATAAATCCACTAAAATGATTTCTTTTCCCTTCCATCAAAGAAATGAGTCTCACAATGCATGTTTGGCTGCCAGAGGGGAGCCCTCTGTGAATTCCCTGTCTACCTGGGTTACAGCTATTCATTTGGTCACTTGGGTTTCAAGAGATGAAAGGCTGCCGAGTAAAGCTGTGGTTGGGCCTGGTTAACTCGTTGGCTCCAACCTGGAAGGAGGGCAGAGAGAGGCTTTGCTCACCACTGGGCACAGGCATGATTTCCCTGGTGTGGCACTCAGAAATGCCTTCCTTGGCAGCCAGGGATGTAGCTCAGTGGTTCCGCTGCCTGCCTCACAAGCGCAAGGACCCGAGTTCGATTCCCAGTACAAGAAAGAAACGCTTCCTTGGTCACAAGGGAGAGAGTGGATGGGCAAGCTCAAACCCTCCCACTGTGCTCAGAAAACTTCCTAGTGCCTTCCCTCCCTCCCTAGGACAATCCTGGTGCATCATCACATTCACAGAGCATCGACCATATGTCAAATGTCTGATAGATCTCATTTCATTCTAGCCTCACCTTTGGAAGAAGAGGTATTGTCTGCACTCTAAAGATGAGAAATCTGGGACTCAGGGAAGTCAATTTTCTGGCTCAGGTAGTGAATTATAGAACCATAGCCTGGATCTAATGTAATCCTCACAACAGTCACTTCCTGTAGGTATTGTTAGCAACTTTTTATTGGTGAAAAATTAAGATTTGGACAGGCTCATTACAATTGCCTGTAAAATAACTGCTAATTGAGTGGCAGCCCCACAGTGGGAGTACAAAGCCCAGCGATGTTTACCATCTTCCCTCCCTGCTACCTGTTGGGAAGGCTGTCAGCTTCACCATACTGAATGGACCACCATCCCTAGATCACATCCACCCTCCACCCCAACCCCATCCTCTTTGCTAACTCCTTGAAGCCAACTCCTAGACAGTCACATGTTGCTCAGTGGTGACTCTGTTCTAAGAAATAGCTCGTTAGGTGATTTCATGGTTGTGCAAGTACCAGAGTGTACTCACGCAAACTAAGATGGCTACAATATCAATAGGTAACACAATCATATAGGACCGCCAACATACAGGACGTGGTTCATTGACAGAAAAGTCACCGTGTGGTGCATACCTGTATCTTCAGTCCAGCTCACATGGGCTTCCTCCGTGAAGACTCTGACATGGGCCACTCTGAGCTTTTCCTTCCTCTCCTCTCCCATCTCCAGTCACATTCACTGAACGTGAAGACACTTCATCACGGTTCATTCGTATATTTCACAGGTGTGTACCTTGTTCCTGACCCTCTTGTTCTCCCTAAAGAATGGCAACAAATGGTGCCAGGTCAGCCTTGGGAAGTTGGCCTGGAGTATATAAACTTCTTACGAGTGAAGGTCACCATTTCCGTATCTATCATAGTACTCAGCACAGTGTTAACCACAAGGTAGGTGTGGAGGACCACACACAGTTCCATGTTACTGTTCAAAGTCTGGAATGTCTATTATCCTCAGTGATCCTCCCGAGACCTTTGTGAGGCAGGACAGTTCTGAGGATCTGGTGCCCTAGAAACGGTCACTAGCTCCCTGGGGAAGAATAGGACTGGGTCCTGGTTTCTGATCCTGAATCCAAGACTCTTTCTCTGCACAAGCCACACATGTACAACTATCTCTCAGAACGGGCCTCAGCTGATTGATTTTCTCTGCTGTTTCTTCCTCCACAGAGATATGAGGAGGGTCGTGCTGGGCCCTGGGAAGCAATATCAGACAGACTTTGAGGGGAGCTCAGGTCAGGGGGTGGGTGGTAAGAAGCATCTCAGGTGAAGCCCTGAAACAGTCTGTCACCTGGCCAGGCTGTCTACAAGGGACCCCTGCTACTTCAGGGGTCTATATAGTAGGGTCCCTGCCCCTCCTCATGGCTATGCAGGAAGCCAGTGAAGGCAGGTGATCAGTTACAGACCAAGACCCAAGCAGTCCGGAATTCCTTCTTCAGAAAGAAAAACCACCAAAGACCTGCTACTACCTCTTATGATGGAGGAAGAAATAGGGCCATTCTTGTGGCCTCAGGATTCCAGAGGGAACCAGAGCGGTTCAGCTGTGGATGTCTCTGTGGGCATCTGGGAAGCTATCTCATCAGAAAGGAAGATTGGTTTTCATGGAACCATTCTCATTCAGGGCCAGGCTGTGAATGATTTGGGGTGCATCCAGGAGGCCGGCCTTTGTCTGCTCCAAGCCACCCAGCCAGCCCTGGGATCTTGCCCACTGGGGTTCATTGTGACATCCTCACGTTATCCTGTGCATCATTCACACCTCTCGTACCTGCCCTGCATCTGCTATTTTTCTAAGAACAGTCGCGGTCCTGTTCCATTTTCCATCTGAGTCTTATCTGCCTTTGGAGGAGGCTGAGGTTGGAGCCACAATGGCAGCTGAGTGTGTGACACCTGCTTCGTGAGAGCAGCCCTGGCAGGGGCTGCTTTCTCTATGCTTTGTGCAGTCTCTTTCTCTGGGAAATGCAGAATTAATAGAATGACATGTACAGCGATTACGGGAAGAAGGAGATGGCGGGGGTGGGTGGGACTGTCTGTAGATCCTGCCGAGGAGACTAGGAATGAATTCATCCTGTCACTTTATATTGAGCTCCTTTAGCAGGTGTCAGTGGAGTGGTCACCTCATCTATCCTCAACACAATACCTCATAGCTTGAGCATGCACTTTGCAAAGCCAGCCAGAGCCTCTGGGAGGCCCACGGGGAAGGTATGGCGCTAGGACAAATCAGCCCACAGCTGTAGCTGCAATGCCATCCCGACCTCCCCTGTTCCATTCGGTCCCATATTGGCTCACCCTCTACTAGGTTCTGGAAATGGTGCCACAGTTGTAAGTAATGTTGAAGAAAATTACCACACTGAAGATAATATATCCAAGTATATACAGAGGATTTCTAGACCTTCAGGGATAATCCTGGCCATAGCAGGGAACGTATATATTCTAGTATTCACACCTAAAGTCCCAGCACCTGGCAGACAGGCTGGCCAGTGTAGTTGCTGAATACATGTTTGTTGAATGAACAAATGAACAAGTGCCCAGATGATTTGGGTTGAACAAACAAGATCCCTGGGGCTCTGAACATTCAGTGTGTGCTTCCTGCTGATCGCCACTCCCCCCCAAACCCCATGGTTTCTTCTTAGGTGATCTTTCTCACCTCTCTACCTCCTCTCCCTAGTGCACCCCTCCAAACCTGAGCCATGCAGAGCCCTGCTCTACTCCATGTCCCCCAGGTCCAAGTAGCCGAAGATACTAATATTAGCAGGCCAGAGTCAGCAAGAGAGGTACTTTAAGATGCTCAGCTTGGCTGGGGAGCCCTAGAGAGAGTGAGATGTATTTTTAGCTCTTTGGGTATCTGGAAAGGTATTGAGATGCAGCCGTTGTTACAGACACCCAGCTAAATCAGTATTCTGCTACTGGCCTCCCCACACCAGCAGTTTCCATTCAGTGTCTCAAAAGCAAGGGTTGCCATGGAGATTGAGTGCCAGGACAACCGAACTTCCTCTCAGGAAACAATCTTACAGGTAGAGCTCTGGGCCAATGAGAAGCGTGAAGTTCCTTGGATGGCTACAGCCTCCTGTCCTGAAGGTAAATGGTGGTAGAATTCCCGCATGCCCTTGGAAGGGGTCAGCCAGAGGATAGAGGACATTCTCTGGAACTTCATTCCAGGAGGGATTGAGTGTTTCTCCCTCTTGCTTGCCATAGTGCTGCTTTGCTTGTCTTCTCATTCCTTTCTTCCCCAAAAGGCTGTCAAGGAGCAGCCTGGCACCTGCTGGGGGAGAAAGGTGGCAGAGGCCAGTCCTAGCAAACGCCTAGAACACAAGCTCTGTATGAGGAGGGGGAGGCCAGGCTGCCCTCAGCCTGGAGCCATTAGAATTACAGAACCCCACCCGCCGCTTCTGAGAGCTGCCACACAGGCTTATCTTATCTTATCCTTTTTCTATGTACCTAATACGCTAAGTGACTGAGCTGAAAAACCCAAGGCTCGGAGAGGCTGCTGGTCTGGCCCACCTACAGTTACAAAGCTAGTAAGAGGTGGAACCAGCAGAGCCCCAGATCTGTTTAGTCCACAGATTCGAAGAATAAAAGTCTTAAGGAGTTCTTATTGAGTGGTTAGTCTGGCTCTTACCCTTCACAGAAAACAAACCGGGGTACAGAATGAGCATGCAATTTGCTGACTTCATGAGTTGCTGGTGGAGCTGAGTCAGGATTCTTTTGCCCACTTTTCTTCTCATTACCCAACTTCTTTCCAGAGAAACGCACTGCCCTAAACATGCACCGGAAACTCATTCTTCATCAGGCAATGGGTCAGCTGAGAACTATGTTCCATTGTTGTTAATGCAGACCTGACCCAACAACTTAGACAGAAACCTAGGAATTTATTCTCTCATAGGAGAAATATAAAGGCAGCTATTCCACAGGCTGGGATGGCAGCTATACCAAGTCATCAGGTTGCAGCTTTCTTCTGCCATCCTGTATCACTGTTCCTAGCACATAACTTTAATCATAAAATGCCAAAATGGTTTCTGGAGTGCCAGAGATCACATCCACATTCCGGGTAGCAAAAGAAAGGGACGCAAGAGCAAGAGCATGTATGTCTGCTCTCTCTCCCTTTAGGAGTATTTTGTAAGCCTAAATTCTACTTACAATCCATTGGCATTTGCCAGTTAAAAGGAAAGTTAAGGAATTCTGTGTTTTCCCTGGGCACATTGCTACTGTAAATAAAATCAGGGTTGTGGTAGGAATGAAGAATGGGAGAATGATATTGAGAGAACAACAATTTTAGCCATAGGCACTTTGCTAGGCGCTGTATGGGGATATCATCTAACCTGTTTCCTGCTTCTTAAAAAAAGTTTTCTGCCCAATAATGCATGTAATTGTGCTGTATACCTAAAATGTACCAATAAACTCAATGAAGAAAAAAAAAGTTTTCTGTACTTTTCAAACTTTCTGCAGGGTGCACATATTTATTTAACAGTTGTTGGTGGTGTGTGTGGTGTGGAATCTGTCCTTCGAGTCATCCACATAGGTGACTGTTCACCCTGCCCAGAGTCAAAATGAATGTCAATTCAATTCGGTTTGGATGAAAGGTACAGACTGTGTCACTGTTGCAAGAGGCATGAAGTAAAAGTAGCATGTCCACTGCAAAGCTGGAGGGGTTCATAGCTTCAGGTACAGCCAGCTTCCAGCCCAGCCCAGTGCCCTTTGGCCAGAGCAACTCTGCCTCTAAGGGTGCCTCTCACATGCCCAGACCCAAAGACCCAGGGCTGGGGCTACAGCTGCCTGGAGTCAGGTGACAAGCTTCGGAGCCACATTAAGGCTCAGCTGAAGCACACAGCCAGCCTCTCACAGAAGCTGCGGTTCTTTATGAATCTGAGGTATCCCTGAGTAACTATAAGGTAGGTCAAGCACATAAGGGGTGCACCCACAACAGGCCAGAGAAGCCCTAAACAAAAGCCTGGGGCCCAGGCCTCCTAACCCCAGCACCACCATGAAAACATTCAGGAGCAATGAAGAGACAGCACGGGGAGCCCCTGCCCTATGATGCTTTCCAACAGCATTTTAAAGTCATATTTTGTCTGAGGCATAAAGCGAGCTTTTGAGAGGGAATGATTAAGAAGCCAGGGCTAGTCTATTCAAATGAAATTGAAGCCTAGATGCTTCATGAGATGATCCCAGACATTCCTGCTTATCCAACCATCCTTTCTTCCCCGAATCTTCACTAAATGGACGCCCGTTTTACTCGGGGTTACAACATGCTCAGGTGAAATCCTCCACTCTCGCTGGCAGGTGTTCACAGTGCCAGACAATGGGAATTGGTAGAAGTCGCTGGGAAAGGCATCCCTCCCTGAACAGAAATAGAACCTAGAGGAGACCACGTGGACTCTGGAAGAGGGAGGCCTTCGGATGAAGCCTCATTTGTACACCCTGAAAGGAAGGCCTCATGGTGGGGCAGTGCAGCAGCGTGCTACAAGAATCTGACCTGCCTGATCAGACGTCCTTTGTGAGTTTCTTGACCATATCCCTGGACTACTCGTCTCCTGGCTTCTCCATACAGAGGTACCTCAGCTCACAAACTTAATTTTTCCATGATTTGGGAAAAGATGGGCCATGTTTGTGTTTGTGTGGGGAAGATGGCTGTGGTTGTTTGTTACCCGATGCAGTTGGTGAACTGAGGTACCACTGTACATGACATAAATAAAAGCCTATTTGCATAGGCCAGTGTGGTTGGGTCTCTGGTACAAGGAACCAGATGCAATCCCAACTGCCACCTGAAAGTCAGTCCCCAGGCTCACTCACTCAGTGGTTGGGGCCTGGGCAGTCTGTGGATCAGCCCACCCCTTTATCAGGAAAAGCACTGCATCTGGATTCTGCAAGCAGAACTCTCAGCAGCCCTGGGCATGAGCTTCCCCCCGATTGTCTCTCTGCATCACTCTGGGCTAATGTGAAAGATAAAATCCCATGGATTTTTTTTTTTTTTTACTCCTCCCAAGACAGAATATAGCTCTCAGAAAAATGCATCTACAAAGTCCCTGAGAATTAAGAACTTGATCCTTTCAAGCCCATGAAAGGAGTCTTTTCCCTCCAGCTATCAAATCATGAGGGCATAATGCTGTTCCCCATGGACAGCCCTGTATGTTGTGGGATTCTTGATCCTTTGGGATCTATAATATCTGAAGGCTTTGTAAAGAAAAAATGATGAATGCATCATTTATTAGATATTTTTCAATCCATCTAACATCTCCCCCTATTTGATACAGTGATGGGACTTACGGCCTCATGCATGCTAAGGAAGCACTCTACCATTGAGTTATACTCCCCACCACAGCAAGACCTTTCTGAGTGCCTACTATGTGCTAGTGTTCATCTGTATAACCTTCACAAAATGAACACACATCTTTAAAAGGCTTCTGCAAAAAAATCTGGATTAGAGACAGAATCAATAATGGAAGCATAAGATACGTTAAGAAAATACCTGGAATTTTCTTTGTTCTTTATGAGCTCTGTATTAGCTACCTTCTAAGGCAAAAGCAACAACAATCTAATGAGATCTGCAAAGACACTGACAAAAAAAAGTCTAACGTTTTCAAAGTAATTACCTGAAAATGATTACATTTATTATTGTTAATGAAGGTTACTGTCCTAAGAGGTTTTGCTTAGCTAATAACAAGAAGAAGCTTCCCAATTAGTGAGATATTTAAAAATTAGGCATCCGGACCAAGAAGATAAACTTTCTCAATTTTTTCACTGATGCTTAAAATTATTACCATACTTAATTCAGCATTAAAGGACATTTCACTAAATGTAGTGATAAACATACATAAGAATTTCTTGGTGTGTCTTAGTAATTGCAAAACACAAAAAACCTCCTTCCCTTAGGGAAACATTTGCTTTTTCTACCATGAAAAAAAAATGGCTCAAATAATTCACAAAGAACAATATGGCAATTTGAAAATGCAATCTTTTATCAGCAGGCATTATTGAAAAAAGCACAGAAAACAATGTTGAAAATTTTAAGAAATGAATATTAGGACAGAGTATGTCTTCATGTGTGCCATGTATTTGATTAAAAACATAGAGATTTGCACCACTTCAGTTAATGAGATTTGCTAGATTTTATTGAAATACATAAGGAAGAGCTATTTTTGAGCCACTAAAGCAAAAGGTGTGTGGGAGAAAAAATAAATGGCTTCCTTAATAAAAATGTTTTAGGGGAAAATTATTATAATAAAAAGAGGGTCCTCATATGGTTACAAAGATAGAACCATAATTGTTATTCATTTTATTAAGCAGCAAAGATGTTAAAGTCAGATATGCATAAAATGTGATGATGTTATTGATGTTGTTCATTTTATAAAAATAAGGTCTTTAAAATATAATTGAGTTCTAATAATATTTTTAATAGAATGTAGAAAGACCAAGAAGAGTTTTTTGTTTACTTAGTGGTTCAATGGTTTTCTCATGTCAAGTACTTAAAAGAGTTATCAACATTAAAGCTAAGTCACATGTTTTTCTTATACAAAAGACAAGGTTTCAATTTTTATTGTCTGTGCTGACAAATGGCTGTCAGATACTTTTTAAAAGGCACTCTTAACTTGTCCTGTTGAGATAAAGGTGATACTTGATCATCTTTTAAAAATAAGAATTATGTAAATAAAGAACATTGGAAAACAGCTGTTCCCATCACTACATAGCTTTGCTCAAAGCATAGTGTGTAATACATTTGCCCCTCCACATTTACCAGTTCTCTATGCTCAGATTCAACCAACTGCAGATCGAAATGTATCTGGCCTTTGGTTACTGCATCTGTACTGAAAGTGCATAGACTCTGGTCATTGTTCCCTAAAGTATACAATATGAATTCATTTTTATAGCATGTACATTATGTTGGGTACAAGTCATCTAGAGATGATTTAAAATATACGAGAGGATGTGAGTAAGTTACACTATACCATTTTATATAAGACTCGATCATCTGCAAAATTTGGTACCCGAGGGAGGAGATCCTGACATCAAGGCTGTGAATTTACTTTTCCTCTTTTCCTCTTCCTGAACCTCCCACCTCACCTGCCCCAATGTCTGCCTCTCTGCTTGGCAAATGCTGTATTTGTACAGGTTAATCTGAAGTTCTGGCCAATAAAAACATCCTCCCAAGTTGGGTCATACCATTGTGAGGCCTGTTCTTCTATCCTACTCTGATTCCTACTTTGGTTCCTTGAAGCTGAAGAATGAACTCTACCTTCTTTGCAATACAGCTATGTTTCCACCTCACCTGATTTCTATCATCCTTGTTACCTCCTTGTTCCAATTCTTCTCGAAAAGCCCTTCCTTTTCCCTTTTAAGGAAAGGGAAAGCCCTTAAATTTGGGACAGGATCCCACTGAGATCCTGTTTCTTTCCTGCACTTATTTGGCCCTGACTTCAGTCCTTTCCCGGCTCTCCCTCTACTGAGCGCTTTCCCACAGCATTTACCTGAACAATCGGCACTATAATAAGTGTTTGTCATAAGGATATCCGTCACACCTACCCAACTGCCAAGACTATAGGGCCAAGACCATGAGATTCTTTGTAGCCTAGCACCTGAAACAGAGCCCTTGAACCACAAGGTGTATTGCACAGGCCTCATTAGGAAATGCTCACTAGTAAACAGTGTGATGTCTGAGCCCTGCTTCATGACTGTTTACATCTGTCACTTGGACATTTTTATATGGTGGAGGGAGTGGCCATAGGCTGTAACCCTAGAATTGTGGTCTGCCTGGAAGCAGAGAGGACATGTGGGGTCAGTAGCCAGTCACCTGAGACAGTAGCCAGCCACCGTGAACCCAGGGAACTGAGGACTGGCTTCATCCCCTTCCCTCAGATTAGATTTATGGTAATAACAGCTGTTCTGGGCCAAAAGACATTTAGTGACATCTTGGGAGATTTTGGTGCATGACACATGCTTTAAAAATACATGAGAATTTAAGGTTGTTTTTTTTTTCCCCCACACCTGCCAAGGAAACTTGTCTACACATCTAGGCTAATATTAGGGCTGTTTATTTTTTAAGGTTGACATTTCCTTGGCTGTCTAAGACTGCTGCTGGAGATAGAATGACTGATATTTGCCTCAGCCTCCTTGGTCCAGAAAGAATTGCCAGGGGTAAGTAGGAGTGTGTCTGGGTAACACAGGCAGACAGACGCCCAGAGATATGTGGACCCACTCCAAGTAGTACCATCATCTGTCCCACAGTTATATCTGTGGTTCAAAATGACCCTTATAAAAATGAATTCAACTTAGGATATGTTATTTTTTATTTTTATTTTTTTGGTACCAGGGATCGAACTCAGGACCTTGCACTTGGGAGGCAGGTGGTAGAACCACTGAGCTAAATTCCTGGCCCAGGACATTTTATGAAGGCAACTTTGCAGGTTCAAAAATCCAATTTTACACATAGAATAAGAAGCAGTCTTGTAGTGGGAAAGACTATTTTAGAAAACAAATTCCAGATTGGAAGGCAACAGCTTCCCTCCCTAAAACCAAATCAAACTCTTAACACTTTGGATAGGGGGTCTGCATTTGAGGACATCCATTTAGAGTCATCTCTTTACCTCTCAGCTTTGCTTCCCCTCTGGATATAAAATGCCCCAATTCTCTTACTCATGTAGATCAGAGAAAATTCTCTTTCCTAGACTGCCCTTAGTACAGCTGAGGAAGACTACAATTCTGAAAGGGACTTTACAAATGTAAAGGGGGAAAAAAAGGTAAAGGAAAAGGGAACTTTCCCCTCTAACCTCTGAGGGTTCTATAACAGTCTATGAAGTGAACTGACAATAAACAGATGAACAGGGGAAGATATATATACACATCACAGGAAAGAAAAGTGAGCACCCAAAACCCCAGTGAGATCTTAGGCCTATGATATTCACAGAGGCAATGGGAGGAGATGTAGGCAACTTAGGGGTTAAGTGATTTTTGTAGAAAGACGAATGAGCCTCAAAAGAATAGGAGATGGCCTATGACAACGTCTGTCAGGGTGTGGTGCTGACTTCCAGTCTCTGTCCCCAGATGCAATTAATCTTCTCTGGTTGATGGAATTCCTGGGAAGGGATTTATGACAACTGTGCTCCTATGGGAGGAATCTGTCCTTAGTCAGATAAAGGAAGCTCAGAGAAAGCCTCCCCAGCACTTCAGCCCGAAAGGCCCTCACAAGTAATCAGCATACCAAAGCATCACTTTCAAACTCTTTTACCTAAAAAGAGGATGAAAAGGAGGAGGAGAGGCTGAAAGAGAAGACACCCCAAATCACTTTCAATAGTGTGTGTGTGTTTGTGGCGCTCCGGCCTGCACTGTGGTGTTAAAGATAGACCCTGGGCCTCACACATGCTAGGCATGAGCTCTAGCACTAAGCCTCATCCACAATCCAAGACATAATGTATAGTAACTTCAGTTATAATCCTGTATCTTCCAATCTGACAATTCTCAGGAAAAAGTCTCCCTTACAATGTTTAAGGTCTTCCTAAGTTGGAAGTCTTAGAAAACAGGTTTTCAAGTAGCCAATGAGTGAACAGTCGAAGTTTAGATTTTCTGGGTATCCAGTGGCAGGAAATTCATTAATTATTTAGTCAAAATTAAAACTTTCTTACCCAGAGGATAGACCTAGCCCCTGAGTCTCAGGCTGCTAGAAGAGGGTTGCCTCTGAATCCAAAAGAATATCCCAGGAGGAGTGCCCAGGAAGTCAGCTAGGCCGTTATCCCTTAACAATATTAAGGACAGTCACCCACGCTTTTCTCAAGGCTGGTTGACTTTCTTGGAATGTAGCAGCACTTACGTCAACATGTTAACCATCTTTGGTTTAGAGACAGAACTCAAGTATTGTTATTGTAGAAAGGTAAGCTAATTAGATATCTTGTAGATAGTTACACAGGACTGCCCTCAAGACACCAGCCCTCACTGAGCCAACACAGTGAGAAGCCAACATGCAGAACAATTAAGATTCATTTCCTGGTTAACATTATTTAAAAAAAAAGAGGGAGAGAGAGAGAGGTACTACCTCCCCTAGAGATAGATAGCAGGGATTGATATTCTAAATGGAAAATTTCTTGTGACTTCTTTCCCCATTTGATCCCCATTTAATCAATATTACCTGGGTGACTGTACTTGTAATCTTATTAGTTGGTCATGATTTTGCCCCACCTCATGTAATTTTCCATTGGGTCTTATAGTTTTGTCCCACTCTATACTCACCTCACCTCATGACTTTGCCCTATAAAACATCTTTGAAAAGCGGGATGGGTGGGCAGCCCATTTTCCAGTCCGCTCTGTCCCTCTTAGAAGTTATTTTTCTCTCAATAAATTTTTCCTACTCTTAACCTCCATTGTTCGTAGAGCTCATTATTTGATTTTAGAGAATACGAACTCTCATTTTGGATATTTAGTAAATTTGGGAGTTACATCTACTCCCCCCATATCATTATCATCTCCCATTTTAGCCCAGGGAGTTTGCTGTGCAATACCAAAGAGGAGCTAAGAGCTGGGGAAGAGGATCTTACATGGAGACAGTGAGACAGAAAAGGGCCTGGGGCTCCCCAAAAACTGTGTTTTATTTCTCTTCCACAGCTGCCCCAGATGCTTTGGTTGACTTGGCTCTCTCAGGTACCCCACAACTACTCTGAGAGATGCTTGCTTTGTCTGGAGCAGTCTTCAGACCAAAATACAGGTAACTCTAACCTGCAGCCTTTCTGGATGATTCGCACTCTCTGCAGCCCTTTTCAATTAAGTCTATGAAGGGCCTCTCCCCTACCCATGACCAAACAAACATCTGACACTGTATGAATTAGGCCACAGTTTTTCCTTTTTAATCAACTTCCTTTAAACTTAGCATGTTCATTCTATGAACTGTTCCTCAAGAAAATACAGTAAAGGCACCAATAGAGCCTCTGCGAGGTAGCATATTCATGATTTCTATCTTGAGTAGGGCACGATGAACTGGTACCCTAAAGGCTGGTGAAACCAAAGGCTCTTGGTGCCAGCAGCTAGGGCTGGTAACCCTGAAGACAGCAGAGCAGAACAATGAAGAGCCACAGAGAATTACCAGGAGCCATCATCTCTGATGGCCAGAAGCATTTCTAAAGCCTGCTTGTAGCTGCTTACTCTAGCTCTTAACACTAAAAGAGCTGATAGCCACTGGTACTTAAAGCTCAAAGCTGTTAACGATGAAAGAGCTACACTTTGGTAACCTGTGATTTCTACATAAATTGAGCAAGAACCCTCAGCTGATTAGTAACATCCTGGACTCTTCTTTTAGAGGGCCCTGTAGAAAATGGCCGACAATGCTGATGATCATCAGCTGGCTCAAGAACATGCTCATGTCTGATTTCTCTTATGTGCAGCAAGAATCCATGCTAGCTGGTGATAGTAGGACAGGTTATATCCTGTCTGGCACTGGACTCTGTCCTTCAGAAAATATGGAGAGATTAGATCAGTCGAGAGAAACTGGCTAAAGCAGAGTGAGGACAGGCTTCTGAGGCTCCACATGAGTACAGAGGCAGCACAACTGAGCACTTACTAGGTGCAGCTGGGCTCATGCACAAGTACAATTCACTCACCCCACTTCAGCCCTGGCAGATGGAGAAAGAATGGATAGGAAAGCAAAAATAATAGGTAGGAAAGCAAATCAAGTGGCCAATCTGGGATGCATGGGATGCAGATACAGGCTTTGTGTTCACCAAATCCCAACACTCTTGCATAGGCAGTTGGTTGAAACGGTGAAATTAAGATTGTAAAGCTGGGCCGAGGATTTAACTCAGTGGCACCGTGCCTGCCTCGCAAACACAAGGTCCTGTGTTGATCCCCAGCACGAAAGAAAGAAAGAAAGCAAGCAAGCACGCAAGCAAGCAGTTCTGGTCATAGTGCTGGCCCCTGTAGGGCCATGGAGAGAACTGACTGAGGAAAGGAGGGCTGGAGTGAAGAACTGAGTGGATCCCACAAATAAGGCCAGTCCTAGAACATCACCAGCCCCATAAAGAGGAGCAGAAATGTCTAGGAGATTTTTGCAATTCCTTGGAGACTCTGGAAATAAAATCCTTTGCTGTTTGCAACTCTTCCTGAGTTATTACCAATAGCCAGGCTTGCTCTAAGACAATGTGGGTTATGCATTTAGTTTCACCAGCAATCCTGGGAAGTAGGTACTATAACTATTTCTATTTTCCAAACAAAGAAAGGTTAAACATGCCTAAGAGCTCAGATACCATAAATGGCAGGGCAGGGACATGAACCCAATTGTCCAGCTCCAGACTCTTCTTCTGGTAATAGGGCTACCATGTCTCTGATACCATTCTTGGACCAGACCGAACCTTTCACTAACATTCATTCCTGAAAATGAGACCTATCTGTTTTCCTTAAATCCTTGGCATTTGCACCCCCAAGGGATGACATCCAAAGAGATGCCTGAAGTCATTGAGGCTTTTATGTCCCACTGCCCTAGGGGCATTTTCTCCTTTTGATGGCCCCTTACTATCTCCCTACTTGTTCTCCTGAGGCACCCTACTTTCTTACCTTGGATTTCCGTTTGCTGAGCAAATGGCATCTGCCAAGAGGCCGGAAGCAAAACAAAATGCAGCAGCCTCAGAGGTCTCCCGGCTTCCATTTAGCAAGTGGCTGCACCTGTGGGACCAGAACCTCTGGAGAAAGGGCCACTGTTCATAACCGGTTGCAGTTGACTCAGGCAGCTCTGTGTGGTGGGCTTCGCTGAGAGAAGGGTATTGTTTTTCTGGGAGCTGAATGAGCAGGTAGGAAGGATTGAGGCCCCAGTGGGGCTGTGGCTGGACATATCAGGCCTCCAGTCTGCTCAGCCCAACAGCTCTCTCCATTCTGATACAGACGAATGTTATGTTTGCTTGTTCGCTATTTCCACTGCAGTCACTGTCTAGGGATTTTCTTTGAAACAAGCTGATAACATACTCCCAGGAACGTCAATAAATTTCTGCCCCACCTCCTACACATATGTACACACAGGGTCAGCCCATGAAAGCCTCATCTTTATTCCTTTCCCCACAGTCTCCACATCCTTCCTGAATCCGTACATTTCAAATACCAGCACTCCCGTATTCCCCAACCTCCCACATAAAGACATTTCTAAGTACATTTAGAATCTGGCCCGTGGGTCCTTCCCTGGTCAGTAAAACAGTATTTCAGCCTATCTTAGATTTAGGCCATACCTTTAGCCACCATATTGTTCCGCTTTTAATGAGACGTAGCCCTCTAAATTCAGTTGTTATTATTCCTTCTCATTCCCTTTCCCTTGGAAAGGGTCACTTTCTGAGAAAGCAAATCCCCAAGACCATTCCAGAGCAGGGCATTTAAACAACACGATACTTTGTTTTTCAGTCAGGTTTACTGAGGTATAATTTACTCAGAGTAAAACAGCTTTTTAGCCAGGTGTGATGGCTCACGCCTGTAATTCCAGCACTTGGGAGGCTGAGGCAGGTGGATCGCTGTGAGTTCCAGACCAACTTGGGCTACATAATGAGTTCAAGGCCAGCCTAAACTATATAGCAAAACCCTGTCTCAATCCCTCCCCACAAATACAGCTTTTTAGGCATACAGTTCTTAGATTTTTGACAAACACATATGGTTATGCAACTGTCAGCTTGGCAGGGCACAAAAGGGCTCCATAACTCCAAAAGTTTCTCTCTCACGCCTTTGAAGTCAACAACTTCCTTCATCCCCAGCTTCTCACAACCACCAGTCTTAGCTGGTTTTACTTTTCTCTTCTGGTCTTGCCTTTTCCAGATTGCCACATAAGTGGAATCTGAATCTGGCTTTTTCATTCAATGTAGTCCTTTGGAGATTTCTACAAACATGTTATCAAATATTTTAAACTATGGATGTACTGATTTTTAATCCATTCACCAGTTAAAGGACACTTAAGTTGTTTCCAATTTTGAACAATTATGGCTAAAGCTGCTATAAACATTTGTGTAGAAGTTTTTATGTGGACGTAAGTTTTTACCTCCCACAACACCCCAGGTAAATAATTAGGAATGGGATTTCTGAGTTGCAAGATAAGGGTATATTTCATTTTTAAGAAAATTCCAAACTGCTTTCAAAGTGGCCATGTCATTTTGCATTTCTGCCAGTGATGTATGACTAATCCAGTTGCTCTGCACCTTACTGATGTTGGGCATTGCCAGTTTCCCCGCTTTACCTTTCTCCATTCTAAAGATGTATGTCATGGCACTTTAATTATATATCGCTCTGTTTCTTTCCCTCAAGGGGCAGTTTTGTAAGGCAGGAAATAGGATTTATTTCTGTATCATCTACCCAGAACACATCAGGGTAGAATCTCAATAAGCTTTTATCACATATATGAATGAAGCTTACCAGGCGGCTTGGTGGTTTCTAAAGAACAGAGGTATCGAAGCTCCATCCTTCTTGTCTGGAAAGCACTTGTCCAAATGATGCCCCCCCAATCATGGGGGACACCTGGTCTACGTCTGTCCTCTCCCCTTCTTGTAGTCATGCCACCCTTAGATCTTCTCTCTGGTCCCTTGCTCTTGGTGTGCTGCTTCCTGCACTCATCTCAATCCTTTGGTATCCAACTGAGGACAGACTACGCGTACACTCCAGGGCTGGGTTATGGCCAGGGGATCTCCCAGGGTGTGTACAAGTTACCACTGAGGTATCTGCATCGTGCAGAATGAAGAGATGGAATTGTTATAAACAATAGCTGCTTCTACCTGGAAGATTCAAACCAAAGCTAAGGCATTGATTGATGATATATACAGTGGACTTTGAGAGAAAGAAACAGCTCAAGGGCTTGATGACTCCATGTGTGCACATTCACTGCAAGTCCTGCGATTTGTCCCTACAGTATGGCTCCTGGCTTTCTTAGGGAAATAAGCTGCTCACTGGAGGATGTGAACACAACCAAGGAAAGTAATCAAATGAGCTCTAATAAGGGAGCTCTCAGGGAAGCTCAGGGTGAGGAAGACAAGCAGGAGTGCTATGTGATGGGAAGAACAGGCGAGCAATGTAAGGAAGGATTGACTATAGGATTGGATTTGGATCCTCTGACCCAGTAACACAGCATTAAAGCTCAGCAATCAACTAGGGCCCTGAGGGTCAGACCACCCTGTTCCAGGTCTAACTTCTCAACTGCAACACACCTTTCATCCCCTGCAGACTGGTTCTGTGGTGGTCTCATCAGAGTTCCACATTTTGGGACCACGAAGGAGCTATTGATATGAAAGCTCAGATCTTTACTAGACTTAGGCACAAAGGCATGGAATTGGACTCCCCTGATGGATCTCTGCAGAGGACATGGAACAAGTTGGAGGAGAGTAGAAATAAGCAGGCAAATCCCAAATGACAACTAAAAAACAATGACTAACTCCAGAGTCAAAGGCATTGAGCTCTGATTGTTTGAACTGGCAAGGTCCAGAGGTTGCCAGACCCCAGAGGAATTAAACAAATGGAAAGAGAAGCTAAACATTCAGAAATGGGATGGTTGTCAGTTCAAGATGTGTTTCCACAGGTGAAGACAGTAGGACACTGACAGTGGTGAAGCAAAGGCTGGCTGAGGGATGTTCAAGAAGAAGAGACTCTTAGCAAACTTCTACTCTGAATTTCCTGAGTCTAGGCTGGGGAGGGATTTACCCATGGTTCTGTCGTGGTCATTCGTAGAGATAAAACCTAGACTCTCCTGAGTACAGCTCGGAGTCCAGAATCCTGTCAGCTCATTAGGAAAATCCAGTCTAAAACTGAATTGCTCAAACCCAGATCTGTTTGGATCAGTTTATTCCTACCCAGAAAACCTGCACTTGTGTAGATCCTGGCTACAAGGTCGTAAGCTGATGAGCATATTGCCAGTGAACAACTTTCTCCTTCCTTAGAGGATCAGTCCAGCAAGACGTAGCCTGGCTGCTCCTGGGAACATTTAGACCCAGGTTGCTAGAAAGCAGACAGTAGTGTGAGGCTGTTTCTAGTGTGGTGTATGGCACAAGGGGACTAGGATATGGGACAGAGGAGCCTGTCCCCACTACGTGCCGCAGCAATCTTCCCTCTTGTTGCTTGCTCTAGGGAGCACATATAAAAGACGGACACATATAAAAGATGGACAGTATATGATGACACATGCCTATAATCCCAGCACTCTGGAAGGCTGAGGCAGGAGGATCACAAGTCTGAGTTCAGTCTGGGTAACTTGGTGACTTACCTAGATCCTTTCTCAAAAATTAAAAATTAAAAAAGAACTGAAGATATACCCTAGTATGAGGGCCTTGGGTTCAGTCCTCAGTGTTACAAAGTAATAAATAAATAAATAAATTCATACATAAATAAATAGCTGAGAGTAACTTGAAGTTATCAGGAAGCAGAGATGCTCCTTGAATAAGCTACAGAGAGAAAAAGCAGCCAATTCATGCAAACACGAGACAGCATGGAGGCCCCAGAGGAAAAAAGTTGAGGAGAGGGTCTACAGGTCATTTCAAAGAAGGCTTATGTGGCTATGAAATCAGAATCTTTTAATGCTGTGAACAAGGTTTAATTTCTCCATAATAGTCACTCAATGGTGCTGTTTTCCTGAGGAGATACAAGACTCAGCCACTTTTAATCATGACAGTTCATTCATAATAACCTATGACTAGGCGTGTGGAAAAGTGGAAATAAATGTTGAAGGGCAGTGTTTCAAGCTCTAACAAATTCAGTTTCTAAGAGACTGAGCTTTACTTTATTTCCATGAACTTCTGTATAACCTTACAATAACCGCCTCCTTGACTTTGGCTTGTATAAGTGCTTTTCTTGTTCTTTGCGTCCAATAAATCCATCCTAAAATGCCTTTATCTTCGTGTAATCTGATTTCATGTATTATAAGAATGATTGCTCCCAAATCTCCCAGGGAAGGCCCCGGAGTTGGTGATGGTGTCTGTCTAAGCCTCCACAGTTCCCATGACAATTGGCCCAGGCAGAACGAAAGACCATTAAGAAGCTGAGGTCAGAGAGGAAGGAGGAAATCTGTACCCCTGTGACCACATCTAAAGCTTCCTGGAGAAAATGAGTTCAGAGCCGAAAGAGGACATCCAGTTAGAGCTGGAAAGTGTCTTCCAATGACTTGCTGTGGTCCCTGGAGAGAAAGTGTGCTATACTCCCTCAACTGGGCCCTTCCCTCATTCCATAAACATTTATTGTGTACCAATATGAGCTTGACCCTGACCTTTCTGCTAAGGAAACAAACATGACATGGCTTCTTCTCACTGTCCACTGAGGAAAGTGAAACTAGCACTCTGTTGAAACTGCATCTAAAGACCTTGTTAGAGTCTCCTTTGTATTAGAGTCATCTATCTTTGTGTCAATCTCTTCTTTGAGGGGAAGATTCAGAAAGCCCGGGGAACCTGAATCATCCTCTCTACAGTCTTTCCTTCCACTGAGACTAGTGCTGAGTTTGACTCTACAGTTAACTAGAGTTGGTGTGTGGGTCAGAACTCTGTTGCATCTCCATGTTCACTGATAGAGATTCTGGCCCTGGCCACCAAGTCTTGGAACTATGTTGGGGAGAGGTCAGTAGGAGTGAAAAATATGGGAAAAACCACCCTGTTCCATGTTGGAGGAAGAATTCAAAGCAAATACCTGCTGGGTGTGGGTGAGTGGTATTTGTAGGTAGGTACCCTGGACCTTAGGGGTAAAGTTCCTTGTCTGAGTAGTCAGTAGCTAAATCAGTAGTCCCATACCTCACTGGATGCTCTGAGTTTTCTGAGGAAATTGAGCAGACTTAGAGCCTTTACAGAGTGTACAGAGGACTTGAGACACTCCCAGGACCCACTAAGAACCTAGGGCACTTTCTTAGGACTAAATATCATTAAGAACTGCATGCCCAATGATAATGTCATCATACTGTATACCTGAAATGTACCAATAAACTTAATGAATTAAAAATAAAAAAGAACTGCATGCAAGTTTTGTGATTGTGTAGTCAGCTTTCCTTTGCTAGGTCAAAATACGTGATACACACAACTTAAAGAAAGAGAGGTTTATTCTGGCTCACAGTTTGAGAGGTTCCAGTCCATAATCACCTGACTCCATTGCCTTAGGCCTGTGGAGAGACAGAGACATCATGGTAGAAGGGCATGGTGGCCAGGAAACACAGAGCAGGAAAAGACCCAGAGAGGAGGGGCCCAGGAACCATATATGGTTCCCAAGATTACACCCCCATGACCCATCCAGACACACCCAGAAGTATTCTTCACTGACTTCCTAAGCAGCTCTCAAGCTAATCAAGTTGACAAGATTAACCATCAGTGACCTTTGTACATGAAGAATGGGTTAGTGGAGAAGGGATGGTTTTTACAGTGACCAGGCAAACAGAAGCCATTGAACATCAGTGTGTGTGTGTGTGGCTTTGTTAGAAGGAGAGGGATCACTGACCAGCTCTGAATTTGGTCCAATTCCTGGACTTCTTAGTAGAACTCTTCTCAAGTGGAGATGGAGGTAATTGGTTCCCATGGTATAATATATTGACCATTAAAAGCATAAACCAACCTCCTACTGCCTACATTTTGCCTCAGTACCATTCAATCATCTCCTGATCCAGGCTACTTGAGTTCTATTTCTCATGACAACTCTGATATGCCATCAGTCTCTCAGGAGGCCTGTCAGCACAAGTGAGTCCTATAATACATCTGAATGCAAGAGCATCAACTTTGCAGAGAGAGCAGGACATTTTGTATTCAGCACATCATAGAAACAAGTGTCCTAACAACTCCAACCGCTTAATCTCTCAGGCAGGAATGGTGCATCATATCACCAATGCCAAAAGCAAACTAAAGATTGACAAACACAAAACTGCAGGTGCGACAGTGCAACAATGAGTGGATAATAGACAGTTCCCCTCAACATCTCTCCATGGTGCAGAGATCTGGGCTGTACATATTTACCAATATAGTGCACGTTTTTAATTAGTGACTCAAATTTTATTGAATTGCAGGGGGCCTATAAGCTTTCCTTTTCCTCGGTAGCCTCTACTTTTAGTGCCACTTACCTCTCCACACCCCATCAAGATCTAAATTTAGCTATTTCTTTTCGGCATTTTAGTAATCATAAGGACTTAGGCTCACTTGATAGGGGTGGTATTATAAATGAAGTCAAGAAAGAACACACAGCATCGAAAATGTCCAGGGCCAGCAAAATGCCTTTGAAATTGCTTGCTTTTTAGTTGGAAATGTGAAATAGCCTAGCGGGAGCAGGTCTTGATGCCTGCATTAGAAAGATAATAGAAATGTAATGCTATTCCCTGTGCCAGTTTTAATGCTGTGGGCAACTCTGAGCTCTAACAAATTAACAGTGGGATGTTCTTTCCTTTGAGAAAGAAGCAAATAATGTTTATGGTGAAATGGACAGCCCACAACATTTCTCACTCAGTCACCTTATCCACCTCTGAGACAGCTCATCTCCTAATCCTGGAGTTCTTCCCCACCAGATGAATCTTACTTCCTTTGTTGCCCTGTGATACCAAATATGACATTCAAGTCAGCAGCACTACCATGGGATTTGAAAGTGACAGGGCATCCATCTCTAGGACCTGGTACATTTTGTTCTACACCAGATTGAAGTAAGACTTGAGTGGGAAGCAAACTGACAAAGGTCCCAGACCCAGAACCCCCAGGAGAGGGGACAGGAGCAGAGAGTCCTCTAATGAAATCTAGGCTAACTCTAAATGTTTTCATGTAGCCATATTATAAACTATATAAGGACAATAGGTACATAGTTCTAAAACCCTGTCATTGTGTTGGGGACCTTCATAAAGGAATTCTCCAGTGAGGGACAACAAAGAACAAGTCAACTGCTCCATGGGCAGGTCACCTCAGTTTCTTTCTCTACACTTTGGGATGTTTTTAATCAGAGGTGACTTTGCTCCCTGAGTGATTTTTGGCAATGTTTAATGATACTTTGTGTTTAAAACAATGTAAGAAAATATACAATAATACTAGCATTTAAATAGCTATGATGCACAGGCTTAAAATGTCAGTTATGCCGAAGTTGAGGAACCCTGGAGCAGATCATCCTTAAGTTCCCTTCAAGCCAGATCTTCCATTTTGCATGGGTTAATAAAACCATCATGAACAGGTACAAGCTCCCTATGATGAATGTTTATCATTATGTATATATCTAAGATGTACCAATAAAAAAATACAAACCCACATGAGTTTGTATAATTGGAACTCCTTAAGTTTTGATGGCGAGACCCATGGCACTAATTTCAGGCACCAGCAAAGCATTCTGAATCTGTCCCTGCTTCTTAGGCTGACCTTTTAAGTCAAACAAACCCAGGCTCAGCATAACATCCATCACCAAGGAAAGTATGCCCAGATCAACTGAATGGGTGTGGAGACAGAGTGCATGATGGCATCAGTGGGCTAGATTATCACTTGTCACTGGCCTTTTCTCATGCTAGATTTCTCTCAGTATATGGTGAACTCTGTTCTTCTCTGTCAGCCATGCCTGTCAGTAGTCCAGCCATAATCCCGTGCCATTATCCTATGGCCATTTCTTTCTTCCTTGGGGACTTCAGTCTGCCAGATCTGCAGATTCACCTTTTCCAGAGCTGGGGACTCAGCTCTTCAACTACGCTCGCCCCCAAAACAGACACACACACACACACACACACACACACACACACACGCGTGCGCGCTTAGATTCATAGTCTTAAGAAGGTTCTGTGGTGCAGAGAGGCTAATGTTCCTATCAGTGGGACATCTTGTACCACTTCTCTCTCCTTCCTTCATGGTAGGCATCACTAATCAACCATAGCACCTTCCCTATCGAACTAGTACATAGCTGAGCACAGTGCTCTACTAAACCACTTCTAGTTGGTCAGAGTTGCCACTGTAATTTTAACCAATTTGCTATTCAAGTCCCTGAACCATTCAGACAAAGGCTAGAGAGTTTAGGAGAGACAAAGGGATAAGATCCTCACACCGACTGTAAGTTCTGAGAGGGTAATGGCAAGTTCTATTTCGTGCACTAGTCCATCCTTACCATACACAGGAGAGGTTCCATTTGTTGACTGAATAAAGAGCCTTCTATCTGTGGTCTCCCTGAGAGACACACTGTGTACTAAGCTCCAGGGGGTGGATGGACTCTAAATTATAACTTGCCATCTAGGCTAATGTTGTTTACAGCAACCCCAGAGAAGAAGTGATTTGTAGGAGGGTAGGTGATTTAGGAAGTCCCACTCTTTCTAAGAGAGGTAATAGCTTTGAGTGAGAACTTTGAAATAACCAGGCACTGTGTCACTTTCTCACATTTTTTTTTTTTTGTTGTTGTTGTTATTCTTTTCCTGGCCCCCTGTGATGAATAAAGAGCTTTAGAAATTTTAAAGCTATCATTTATTGAGTGCTACTATCCAACAGCTTTGCAAACATTAACCCACTAGATGATTACAATTGGTTGGTTGTATTTTACCCCCCTTTCCCACAGATTAAGGCACAGAGTGGTTAATTACATTCTCAAGGGCACAGCTAAGTGGGTGGCTAAACTCAGATTCACACCTAGACCAATGCATCTCTGAAGCCGGTATTCCTGTAGAAAAAGCCTGAATGCTTATACTTGGTCACTGCGGGTGGAAAGAGAATACAATCCGTATCTCCTCCAAGTGTAAGGGCAGAGAATTCCCAAGGGAGGGAATGCCCTGGGAGAAATTAAGGGCCTAAAACCCTAGGGAAGGCAAAAACCAATCCCAGGTTGTTTCCTAGGTGGGAAATAGATCTTTAGTATTCAGCTCCGGGAAATCTCCAATGCAAGAGCCCAACTTAGAAGTCCAAGGTAGGGTATAGTTCTGGTGTAACCCTCAGGATCCCCTTCATTGATCTACCTCCTCTGGTGTACGGTCCCACCATCTTCTGGTCATCTCTCTGAACATCAGTGCTGCGACATTTAGTACATAAAAATACAGAATAGCTAGTTAGTTTTGAGGTCAAATAATAAATAATTTCTAAGTATAAATGTGTCCTGAATATTTCATAGAACACACTAAAATTATATGTTTATCTGACATTCATATTCAGTTGGCTATACTGGGCTTTATGTGGTAATTCTGCCTACTACCCCCTGGCTCATTGCCCTGCTGTGATGGTCTATATTAGGTGTCAACCTGACTGGATTAAGGGACACTTAGAGAACTGGTAAAGAGTTCTTTCTGGGCGTGTGGCACTTTCCAGAGGAGATTGGTGTGTGAGTTGGTAGACTGAGTGGGGACGATCCCCCTCAATGGGGCAGGCATATCCAGTCAGCTGGGAGCCCAGAAGAAACAAAAAGAGCAGAGGACACGAAGAACAAAAAGGCCGAAGAAAGACAAATTTTCTGTCTCTTTCCTGGAGCCTGGACACCCTTCTTCATCTGCCCTTGGATATCAGAACTCCAGGCTTTCCCTCCTTTGGACTCCAGGGTTTACACGAGCAGCTCCCCAGATGCTCAGCTTGCCAGCCTCAGACTGGAGTCCTGGACTTCAGTCGCTGGACTGAGCCATGCTACCAACATCTCAGTCTCTCCAGCTACAGAAGGCATGACTTGGGACTTCACAGTCTCCATAGTCATGTGAACCAATTCCTTCAACAATTCTCTGTCATCTATCTGTGCAGACATGCGTCCTACTAGTTCTCTCTGGAGAACCCACCATCGTTTGACCACTCTCCAAGTTTTCCCTGGCTCACTGATCCACCATCTTGGGGTCCAACCATCCTCTACTTTACTCCTTCACAGTCTTTGGCCCATACTCTCTGCAGTATCCACCTCATCTACTTCCCTTGTTTCTCTTGTGGAAATTCCTGGTCCCACATACCCTGAGTTGCTGTGTCCCATTCCTTGTCCAAACCTGCCCTGTAATATTTACTCTGCTTAGGCCTTCCTGGAGACTTCCTTATGGGAAACTGCTTCAACCCTAGACCAGGCCAGATCCTGCCTCAGGCATTAGATTCAGGCTTCTGTGGTGGTGGTGGGGAGGGGGGCTTCTGGAGCAGCAAAGTAATGAAGCCAATGAGCCAAAAAACAGAATGGCTTCCAGTTTAGACACTTTCATCACTCCTTGGCTCTGGGCCAAAACATTTTAAGGTGGTTTTTTTGTGGGGTGGGGGTGAAGGAGAACAGCTTGTTGTTGGCTTCTGTCCTGAGATTTGTCAACTGCAGACAGAAAAGGTTAATGATCTGCAGAAGTAGAGCTGACCCAGTAAATGATACGGGGCTGCCCCCTGAGGTCTGTTTTAGAAGATTGTGAAACTCCAAGCTTAGACTCCTGGAGCCTGGAAACTCATTGCCAATTTGGGGTTCCTACCCCTCCCTTCAGATATAAAAAGATGGGAAAGGACTTGGCCTTTGGGAAGGAACCCATAAATCAATAGAGAAAGACAGGAAAGAGGGCCAAGAGGAGAGAAGGGGAATTAAAGGAGTTATGCCTTCTGTTCCTTCCACATGTGCACACATACGCACACATACATGAGCTCAAATATGAGACACACACATACATGCATGCACATACACATATATCCACAGCGTAGAAGCTGGAAAACTGGATTTACATACCTGTTTAGCTGGTCTTGGTGAGCCAGTCACCACCTATAGCAGCCTCAATTTTCTCATCTGAAAACTTTAGAAGAACTTGGGTCCTCCCTGTAACGGTCCAAGTTTGGTAGCTCTACTCTACCATGAGCTCTTTGGGGGCAGGGATGTGGCTTCAGTCCCCTGAGTAACTGATCAGACAGAAACTAGTCAGTCTGAGGACCATGAAGCAATGCCAGCTTCGGCTTCTACTGCTGTCCCTAGATCTGGAGACCAGCCATAAAACCAGAGGCATTTCCCCATGTGTAAGCAGAGGTCCATCCTGGCTGCTCTGGCAGAGGCTGCAGGAGAAACCAGGATCCTGAATTCCCAAGCAGGTAGGTAGGTCACTCAGTGTATGCCCTATATCCTGATGCCTTAGGACCCACCCAGGAGATGGGACAGACCACAAGGACACACCTGTCAGGTGATTCTCAGGGTTCCGCTCCCAAGTCATCCACACACTCAGAGCCCCTGTGAACGCCTTCCGATTTAGCTTCATTAAGCCATCTGCCCACATTAAATGGTAAATTATCTCAATCACTCCACAGATCCGAGAGGGGAGAAGGAGATAAAAGGAAGCTGTCATCCTCTGAATGGATCTGGAGGATCCTGCCCTGCCCATGACTTCTCCCTTGGTGTCAGACAGCCTTTGGTGTTTACAAATCCTTGTGTGTACCTGCTGCCTCATAGCTTCCTTCTCTTTTTTAGGAACAGGAGTAAGGCTTGGACATGTCTGACCATGAATAGGAAAACAAATGAGAATTTGTATTTGTTTTCCTTTTGCCTTGGGGTATTTGAGTGCTGTGACAGTGCTCTCTTCCAATGTGCCTATGTTAGATGGGCCACCCTCAACTCTTGGTTCTCTGAGGCAGCCTGTGCCCCCACGGAAGAGTTCTGCAAACCTTACTTTGTGCTGCAAGTGTGTGGCCAGAGGCTGAAGGATAGAAGGATCTCATTTCTGGCATCTGTAGGAGGTGGAGGTGAGAGAAAGGAGCCTCTGATGGTAGAAGGTCTTTCTCAGGGTTGCTTACCAGGATGGAACTTGGTGAGTTTTGCAGTTCTAGACTTTGGATTTATGAGCATGCTCACAATTGCTTTCATTCAAGAGACATTAACTTATACTCATTAGAGTCCTAAAAGAAGAAGAACACAAGGCAAAAGTAAAATGCATGACAATTCCTACCAGGTGTTCCCTTTTGATGCTTAGTATGCTCAAAAGAAAGGGACATTTAGTTATGGCATAGAAAATTGTGACCAACTATCATTGATCACAACAGTCTCTGCCCAGAGCCAGGATGTCTCCCAGGTGTAACTGGAGACGCACTAACTGCTTGTGTCCTTTGACTGTCCCTCTTCTAGACTCCAGCTGGCCACAGATGCTTCAGTTAGGTCAGGAATTGTCAATTGGCTCACAACCCTCTGTAGCTGCATTTAGTCCTGTCACCTATTTTGGACGTGGGTAATGCTCAGTCTCTTCATTACACATTTCTGAAGCAATGTTTATAGTGGGTCTTTCCTATAAATGACTAAGTGTCGCCATCATTCATTAATTCTTAGCCACTTTCCTTTTTGAAAATGACTTAAGACTGAGGGTCTGGAAATATCTTTTGTGGCTCCCTAGGTAAATAGCATTCTTTCAGTGTCCCCCCCACAAGTAAATTAGGCCACTTGATCTCAGAGAGGATTCTTATGCTTTTTCAGGCTGCCCTTGGGCCTCTGTTGGAAGCTTAGCTTAGCTACTTGCCAGCTATGTTACTTTGGTTGAATCCCCAAACCTCCACAAGCCTTGATTTCTTCGAGAAAAAATGGGAATATTAGTGATTATCTGACAGGAATGTGAGGATCAATGCAGATAGTCAATTTTTATTTATATGTCAATCATGCATCAGAATGGACTTTGACCTCCTTACAGTGATTGTTATCCGTGAGGAACTTCAAGGGATGTATTCCCAAATAGGATCAGTCTTGGAAATATACTTAATTCATTAATTCAAGAATCCTTTATTGAGCACCTACCATGTGACAAATGTGAAACTCACCCAGATAGAAACAATTTTCTTAAGTGCCAAAATAACTACCTTCCCATAGGAGGTAAGGATAATGTCGATAACTAATATTGGGAACTTACTGTGTGTCAGATGGAATACTAATTGCAGGCATAATCTTATTTAATACAACAAGCTGATGAGATAGACTATTTTACAATAATCTATTATTTTGCAAATTAGCACATTGAGGCTAGAGAAACTAATAAAGTCATTAAGGTCATTCAGCTTGTAAGTGGTGTAAGTGAAATCCATATACGAGGGGCTGCTAAGATTATGCTCCTAACCAAGCTCTATGAGGGCATAGAGTAGGTTCCCTTGCTCTGCGTTTTGATTTTCTTGTGTGCTTGCTAAAAACATAATGTGTTGTATTCAAATACTCTTGTAGATTGTAGCTACAATGTTTGGATGGGTGGGAAGATAAAGGGGAGTTGTCCATCAGTACAGTGAATAGTGGTGTAGAATCCATAATGGGACAAGGAGGATTCTCAGACCAGAACTCTGGAGCAAGGGGAATTCCCCTCTAGGTACAGCCTTCTGGAATGTAGGTGCAAATGTACTACTTGGAAGAAATCAGAAATTAGAAAAGGAGGCAGAGGTGGTGAACAGATGGGCGATCCCTGCTAATAAAAGCCCAGAACACCAGAACTAGCACAGAAGGGATCTGGGCCTGCATCTTTCTCAGGGAGTCACATTCACTTCAGGGGAGCTCTCGCCATGACCACTGCCTCTCTGTAGGTCTCACTTCCAAAGCATTTATTTGTCTCTGTTATCCCTAAGCCTTGAGTCAAGTCTTATCTGATTGGCCCAGTCTGGTGTTTGCCAGCCAAAGGGAAAGGTCTTGTGTTCAGCTCCAACTGGAGCATTGAAGGGATTTCAGGCTCCCTGCAGCTTTGCCAAGAGAATTGTTCCAGGACAGAGTGTTATCTGCTTCCTCTTCAGGAGACATGCTGGGACAGCCTTGTCACCATAATACTACCAGATGTTTATAAAGTCCAGAGAATGTCTCGGAGGCCCTGTGCCATTCTCCCACCCCCAGGTCCATGGCCGCAGATGCTCCTGTTCTCCGATTCCCATAAAGGTTCAAGGTGGAAACCATTATTCCATACTTCCCTTTGCAAAGTACACCCATCTCAGAGACCAGCAGCCTTGGCCCGCTAGGGCAGAGGCCTCTTTACTTGTATCTGTGAGCTTGAATAGGAAAAAAAATTACATCTTTATTTTCACTAAACATCAACCAAAAATTGGGATCTCCTTCCAGTTTGAATGTAGGCCACAAGTCACAGAAGTATTAGCAATACCTATGATTTCATTACCAATAAAAATCATGGGTATTTTCATAACATATTATAGTTGTTTTAGATATTGTGAAATATGTGTGTTTACCACCACTTCAAAATTCAACAATTACTAGATCTGAAGCTAGATTTTGCTATTTAATATAATAGTAATACTATATATTATTATACCACAAAATTTAAAAAATATTTTTTGATAATTCTTTCAAAGAAGTTGATGTCCTTTATAATCCTATGTGATATATGTGGGGGGGTATGTTTTTACACATATGTAAATGAGAAACATGGTCATTAAATAAGAAACATGGTCATGAACATGGTAGGATTGTGCACATTTGGCATATTGATAGTTTCTCTGGCAACCTTTTAATTTCTTTAAATTACATGTTTGATTTAATTCATAGTCATTTGTTTGGGAAGAATATTACATATGTATTGGTGTTAAATTCTATCATTATGCTTATAAAAATATAATAAAAATAAGTATGGGATATAATAAAATATAAACAGAAAAATCTGATCTTAAAAATGTGAATTCTTTTAGTTGCTTTTGGATTTCAAGTATAAGTATATTTTTTTCTGTGGGAAGTTTTGTTAGAAAATGTAAGTGGTACAATCAACAAGGCATATGATATTTATCAATTAATAAAACCAAGGAGTTTATAAATCATAAAATTTTGAGGACAGTTTCTCAACTATAATATGTAACTTTGTTTTATTTGTAACTACATTATTTCAAAAATATTATATGATAAGAAAGTGAGAAAGAACATAATGTTTGAAGATCATATCAAACTAATGTATTTCAGTTATTAGTCTGTGTTACATAAATTTTTGTTTATTTATATCCTTTTTTGCTGTCACATATATGTATATTTGAAATTTTTATGTAGTATCTTCATTTCTTGTTGTCATGTATGTTTGCAATCTTTAATAAAAAAAAAAAGATGATCCTATGTGATTTTATTTTCTACCTTAAAAACTATTCTGAGGGCTCTCGTGGCTTCACCAAGTTGCTGGAGAGCCTGTAACTTTCAAAAGACATGAATCCTGCCTTAAGAATTGTAGGAAAACCTGTGTGATATTTGGAGAGACATAGGTGGGAAAGCCACAGAACTCATAAGCCCTCAGGTCAGGTGGCCTTTGGAGCAGTGCTGTGCTTGTATGGTATCTTCATTTTCTTATCACAAAAGTGGATTCTAAGTTAACAGGCACTTCTGTTGACATCCCAGGAAGAAAAGCAAGGGCCCAAATGAAAGAATAGTTTAATATTTTTTAAGCTTTGAAATATTCCCAAGTTATGACTTTTATCAACTCCTATTTATCTCCTGCAGTGAGCCACAGTAAAACCCTTAAAAGGAAAATGGCCTTGTACCTGTCTGTAGGGGCAGAAAGGAAAAGGCCACTGGGGATGATAGACTCCTTTGTAGCCAGTGGGGTCAGCACAAGAGTCCCACAGGATGAGTAGCTGGGGACAGCTTTAACAAGGAGATTCCATGTGGGTGAAGGGGATCACAGGGCTTGAGGGATAGGTAGGTGTATCTAGGTGGGTGGAATGTGGCCCTGGGAATAGCAGGGGCCTGAGCAGGTCTCCAGAACCCCTTCCCAAGGACAGGGAGGAGCCATTCCTTGGGGGAAGCTCCTTGGGCAAGACGATCTTCAAGGCACTGGAGGGGTAGCCTGGGGGAGTATTTCTCCCTAGGTCCTAGGATTATCTTCCTCACCTCATGATTTTCTCTCTGGGTATGTGTCTGTGTCCAGATTTCCCCTTCTCATAAGGAAACCAGTCATATTGGAGCAAGGCCCTGCCCTTCTCCATTAAAACTTCATCTTAACTAACTATATTTGCAACAACCCTATTTCCAGATAAGGCCTCACTCTAAGTCACTAGGGTTTGGGACTTGAAAGTGTGAATTGGGGACAACACAATCTAACCCATAACACTTCTGTTATGCAAGGTGAAGCACCTTGGCCATGGGTAGCCCAGAAGAACACAGTTTGGTCCAGGGCAGGGGATGGAGGAAGGTGGGGAGGTCCCTACTTTACAGATTTAACTCTCGGCTGAACTAAGGTCTTCCACCACCTCTTTTATTAAACACTTAAACACTCACTATATGCCTAAATTATGCTAGAGATGGAGAAAATAAACATGAATAAAATATTGTCCTTAACTTCAAGAGAAAAGAGAGACAGACACCCAAACTGCAAGACAGCAGGACCCACACAAGGTATTCATGAGAAAGATGTTAGGACCAGGACAGTCAGGGAAGGTTCCTAGGACCAGGTAGCGTTAGAACTGAACAAGGTAGGCAGTTCCTGGTTTTGTAGGAGGACAAAAGAAGGCAGAGAAAAGTACCACAGCACAAAGTGAAAGTTCAGCTGGGCTACTGATGTGGGCTGCAGGAGACAGGGATCAAAGTAGTACAGGGCCAAGTGAAGGGAATTTTCTGCCAACCAGAAGAATGTAAACTTTAGAATACAATCCTAGAGTGCAGCCATGAAGAATTCTTCCTACACCATAAACTCTAGAAAGGCAATGAGTAGTTGTGGAAGATGAGGTCAGAGTGTTAGCAAATGCCCGCCACCCAGTAGGCACTTAAAATATACTTGATAAATATGTGACTGAATGGCTTTTAGGCAGCTGGGTGTTATGATGATGGCACTCAAGGTGAAAATACACAGACACTTGTAGGAACCTCTGGGTTAAAATTTGAGGGAGGTCTACCCCCTAATCTTGATCATCCCTGTGGAGCTGGCTGGGGGTGGGGTGGGTAGGAGTTGATACTGTATGATAGGAGGCCCTCTTCTGGCTGAAGGGCTTTGAGAGCAGCAAAGAGCAGGAGCTAAAACCTAAGCTCAATGGGTCAAAACTGAGACACTCAAATGTGGTCATGAGCTAAGCTTGGGGATTTGGAAGGCAGGTGCAACAGAAAGAAAAAGGGGACCTGTAATAGGCTGAATGCTGTCTCCCCAAAATTCACATTCACCCAGAACCTTGGCGTATAACCTCATTTGGAAATAGGATCTTGCAAATGTAACTAAGGTAAAAACTGAGATGAAATCATACTGAATTAAAGTACACCCTAAATCCAATGATGGATGTTCTTATAAAAAACAGAAAATGGGGCTGGGGATTTAGCTTAGTGGCTAAATTTGGGGTGGAGCCTGAGGCAGGAAAGGAATGCCCCCTCCCAGAATGATAGATTCAGAGGGGCTTGGAGCTAAAAGTCTTCAGGAAGAATGACAGGTTTAGGGAAAAGCTGAAATGACAGATTTATAGCCAGGGAATGACATGCTTAAAATTAAGATTTCAGAGGTGAAGCAGCTCCAGATGATTCAGGTGCAAGGTCCTTCTTTTATTTTTATTTATTTATTTGTTGTGGTACTGGGGATTCAGAACCTTGCATTTGCCAGGCAGGCACGGTGCCACTGAGCTAATCCCCAGCCCCTACGTCCTTCTCTTA
The DNA here is from genome assembly GCF_012274545.1 of Fukomys damarensis. NCBI lineage: Eukaryota > Metazoa > Chordata > Mammalia > Rodentia > Bathyergidae > Fukomys > Fukomys damarensis. Next base: position 41,551,269 of record NW_022900945.1, read on the forward strand.
GAGGAGACATGCTATCTGATAAATTCACTCTAAACTGGCAAGGCAGTTCACCCTCCTTGCAGTCTGCATCGCAAACCTAAGGACTGAAAAGGAGCCTCAGTCTTCTGGGGAATCACTATCAGCTGCCCACCCCCAACTCAGATGCTGCGGGGAGGGTCTGTGTTCTGAGAAGGAGGGCTCACTGGGGTGTTGGACTAGGCGCTCTGATCTCAGTACCCTGAAGGCAGGTCTTCCAAGGCCTGGCCCAGGATCTCAGAGGGAGGTCTGTCTACCCTGGGGGCGTTCTGAAAGCCTGCTATTCTGGACACCACTGGGGATTTGGTGGCAGAGAAACTGAACACTAAAATGGCAAGGTAAAGCTGGGGCCATTTGAGGAAATCCAGAAGGAAAATCCCCAAGCAGAATCTTAAGGCAATTAAATAACATCTCCAGAGCAGGCCAGAGAAACCGAGTTGCCCTGGGGCCAGGAATTACTCAATTAAACAGCAGAAGCCCAAAGGAAAAATGGAGAAACAGTGCCTCTTTGACCCAAGACTCTGCATCCCCTATTTGTTTCACCCTGTTTGCCCTGTGCGGGCAGCTTCTCCCCAGGCCTTGCCCCGCCCCCGTCAGAGGCTCCTCCCAGCAGTCCGCACAGCCTTTCTCCTTCCCCATAGGCCCACCCACAGGGATGATCTCTTCTCCTTCTCCCCTCTGGCCCTGGGCAAGGATCTTCCTTATCACTTCATAGCTGAGCATCTGGGGCCTGGAGCTATGGTTCTCCGCTCCAGCTTCTTAAAATGACAGTTTCCTAATATTTAAAGAAGAGAATGTTAGAGAGAGAGGATAACCAGGCAAGGAGGAAGCTTCATCTCTAGCACACAAAATTCCTGATTCTATGCTCACATGCTCTGCCCCTGGGCCACACTCCTTTTATTGCCTCAGCTGGGGCTCCACTTCCTCCTCTCCTCCTTTGCCCTTTCTCCAAACCTATCACGCAAAAAGGATGGGTTGGGAGCAGAAGGCAGTTTAACTTTCACATCCCAGTGTGAGGATCAACTAAGAGCTATTCCAAGGATTGTGTTTTCCAGGAGGGAGTACATAGTTAATCAGTGAAGGTGTTTCTCTCCAGACAGCTCATCTCCACAAGCTTTGTGTGCACCTTCTCTTGGTGCTCATACAGATGGCCAGGGAAGCTCCTCTTGCTTTCCCTGCCTGAGATGATTCCTCTTTCTTCTCCAGTTACTCTCCATGCACATCTGGGAGCAGGAGCTTCCAGGCAACTCTCTAAGGTGAGGAAAGTCAGAGGCGGGTGAGAGGATGGGGACCTGGGTAGACAAAGTGGCAGACTGTGTCAAAGAGTGGTGAAGGTTTCTAGGTTTTAAACTGTCTGGGGTGGCATGTGTGTGTGGGGGTGGCAATTATATTGAGTCACCACTGATAAAATATTGAGCTGTGGGAAAAACACTCCAGGATAAATCAAAGAAACAGTAACTGATTTAAGATGCAGGTGCTCAAGTCCTCACATCATTGCTTTGCTGTGCTAAGGCAGCAAATTCCTTACTCTCTCGGGGTGGCAGTTTGTAGGCTGGGAGGGAACAGAGACAAGCTCTACTGGAGCCTCACACACTGGAGATGAGGCACTGGACCTACAGAGTCTGAGCTGCTCTCAATTGCAATTGCAGATGGACAGAGGCAGAGAGAGCATTAAGAGCCAGCCTTTAGTCCTTGGCTATTGTTCTATCCCTTAATCAGTCTGGGAAAGACCTGGAGCTGTCTGACCAGCAAAGAAGCCATGGGCCCTCCTTCCAAGCAGCTGCAAGAGGGTGACCACAAACACTTGGAAGCGTAGTCAGATCCCACAGGAGCCAGAATGCTCAGCTGGGCTTATGAAAGCAATTTGATGAAGGGAATTTATAGAGTATGGCAAGGTATATTGAAACAGCCTGGGAATGGAGACATCAGGCAGCTATTTCCATCCTTAAGGGTGTGGAAGAGATGGTGCTCTCAGGATCCAGTAAGAGGGCTGCCCAGAGGGAGGTATAGTCATAATATCAAAACATTCAGTCTGGGCCTGGTGGTGCGCACCTGTAATCCCAGCACTTGGGAGGCTGAGGCAGGAGGATTGTTATGAGTTCAAGACAGCCCGGGCTACACAGTGAGTTCCAGGTCAATCTCAACTACGTAGTGAGACCCTGTCTCAAAAAATCCAAACCAAACCAAAACAAAACATGCAGGGCAGGATGTTGTGGCCCATACCTGCAGCATTCTGGGAGGCTGAGGCAAGAGGATCTCAAATTTGAGCCAAGCTTGAACAACTCAGCCACTTAATAAGAACTTGTCTCAAAATAAAAAATAAAAGGGCTGGGTATGTAGCTCACTGCGAAGACCATTGGTTCAAACCCCAGTACCAAAAACAAAAACAAAAACAAGGCTGAGAAGGAGAGTGTGGTACAAATACCCTGACCCATGTCTTGCAGCCTGTTGTCTCCTGTGGAACCTTCCTGTTAATCTGATCAAGCTAAAAAGTAGAGAACAAGAGAGTCCTGTGATATCTTCTATGGAGATCAGTCCCTGGGAGTATGGATTGACAAAAAACAGATTTTGGGCTGGGAGCAAAGTTTAATTGCAAAGTCAGAGGATGGGTACAAGAGTCACACATAGGAAAACAGATGCATATTGAATCCGTACTCTTAAGTGAAATAAATGAGACACACGTGTAAATACCAAATAGTTTCTCTGGTGTGAAAAACCTAAAAGTGTAAATGAGATCCAAATTGTATAACTGATAATGTGAATAGGAAGAAAAGGGCTAAAGGTGTAGGGGAAGTGGGACAGGTAGGGGAAAGGAAATATGGGAAAAGAAAAAATATGAGAAAAGGAAAAAATGGAAACAAAGACTTTGTAAATAGGAGAGGGTGGAGGGAGTGAAGGAAGGGCAGTGGTGTGGGGAAAAAATGAGAACCAAGATCAGTCATGTGAGGGTACAAGATCCCAATGAAGACTGTAACTGTACTGTATACTTTAAAAGTACCAATAAAATTAAATAAAAAGAAAAAAAAGTCAGAGGATGGGGTGTTATAAATGATATACCCCAATAGAAGGAGCAAGTCTTTGAGATTCAGTAATTAGCGAGAACCCTGAGTTTACTGAATACTGCTGTGTGGTCTTTGGCAAGTCAATTCACCTCTCTGAGCCTGGTTTTCCTCTGTGGCTATTCATACCCTCTCGATGGAGTGTACGAGGATGAAATGAGATGCCCTTATGAGTGCTGACCACATACTAGGTACTCAAAAAGGATAGCTTTCCTTCTCTTCAGAGTTCCCCTTGCAAGTTTTGCTGAATTGGAGGCACAGTTATAAAGAATGGAGAACATACACAGGCTATGGATCCGGATCCTGGCTCCATGGCTATGAGCTACATGGCCTAGGCAAGTCGCTCATTCCCTCAAACTTTGTCTTCTCACTGACAGAAAGGGAATACTGAGCTCATAAAGTTGTTGTGAGGATTAGAAATGGCTTAAAGGTACCTCATAAAGGATTGAGCTCATCCTAGATGGGCCTAGAGTCAGGCTAATTTAAAATCCCAACTCCCTACAAGGGAAATTCATAGCAGTAAATGCCATACTGAGAAAACAGAGCAAGCTCAAATAAACAACCTAATGCTTAAATTTAAGCATCTAGAAAAAGAAGAGCAAGACAAACTAAAGCCCATACAAGAGAGGACATTGTAAAGATCAGAGCAGAAATTAATGTAATGGAGACTAAGAGAACTATACAAAAAAAATCAATGAATCACATAATTGGTTTTTCAAAAGAATAAATAAAATCAATAAACCCTTAGCCAACCTTATCAAAAAAATGGAAAGAAAAGGCTCAGATTCATGAAATTAGGAATGAAAAAGGTCAAGTCACAACAGATCCAGCAGAAATCCAGAGGATCATCAATACCTGCTTTGAAAACCTGTACTCTAATAAAATAGAAAATAAAGAAGAAATGGACAGATTCCTAGATACATGTGAACTTCCAAAGTTGAACAAAGAAGATAGAAAAAGTCTAAACACCCCACCTATATTCAGTGAAATTGAAAATGTAATTAAAACATTACCAACAAAGAAAAGCCCAGGTCCTGATGGCTTTACTGCTGAATTCTACAAGACATTTAGAGGAGAACTATTGCCACTACTTTTTAAACTTTTCAATGAAATTGAAAGGGAAGCAATACTTCCAAATTCATTCCTGGAATCAAGTATTACTTTGATTCCAAAACCAGGGAAAGACCCAATCAAAAAAGGAAACTATGGGCCAATCTCCCTAGTGAACATAGATGCAAAATAAGATACTGACAAACAGAATACAGAAGATCATCAAGAAGATCATACACCCTGACCAAGTTGGATTTATCCCAGGGATGCAAGGATGGTTCAAAATACCTAAATCAATAAATGTAATACACCATATTAACAGAGTTAAGGATAAAAACCATATGATCATCTCAATAGATGCAGAAAAAGCATTCAACAAAATTCAACATGCATTCATGATAAAAGCCCTACAGAAAACTGGAATAGGTGGTCTTTATCTCAACCTGATGAAGGCTATCTATAAAAAAACAATAGCTAGGGCCAGGGATTTAGCTCAGCAATTCGGTGGCCTGCCTCGCAAGCGCAAGGACCTGAGTACATTTCCCAGTACCACAAAACAAAAAACAAAAACAAAAAAACACCCCAAAAAGCCAATAGCCAATGTCATTCTAAATGGTCAAAAACTGAGAATCTTCATGCTAAAATCAGGAACAAGACAAGGATGTCCACTATCACCACTCCTGTTTAATATAGTTCTGGAAACATTAGACGCAGCAATTAGACAAGAGAAAGAAATAAAAGGAATAAAGATAGGAAAGGAAGAAGTTAAACTGTCACTATTTGCTGATGATGTGATACTCTACATAGAAGACCCAAAAAACTCTGCCAAAAGACTGCTAGACTTAATTGACAGATTCAGTAGAGTTGCTGGATACAAAGTCAGCACTCAAAAATCAATAGCCTTCTTGTACACACATAACAGAGGCACTGATAGAGAAATTAGGGAAACAATTCCTTTCACAATAGCATCCAAAAAAATGAAATATCTAGGAATAAATCTAAGGAAGGAGACAAAAGACCTCTACACTGAAAACTATAGCAGTCTGAAAAAAGAGAGAAAAGAGGATATATGAAGATGGAAAGGCATCCCTTGCTCCTGCGTAGGGAGACTCAACATAGTGAAAATGGCTATACTACCAAAACTGCTATACAGAGTCAATGAAATCCTGATTAAAATTATAACAGTATATTTCACAGAACTAGAGAAAATAATACAAAAATTCTTTTGGAACCAGATGAGACCTAGAATAGTAAAAGCCATCCTAGGCAACAGAGATGTGACAGAACGTATCACAATCCTCAACTTGAAACTATGCTACAAAGCCACTGTGATAAAAACAGCATGGTACTGGCAAAGAAACAGACCTGAGGATCAGTGGAATAGATTGGAAGATACAGAAATAACTCCAGATATACTTAACTACCTGATCTTTGACAAAGGAGCCAACCATCTTCACTGGAGGCAAGATAGCCTCTTTAAAAAATTGTGTTGGAAAAACTGAATTTCAACCTGCAACAGATTAAAACTAAACCCCTATCTTTCACCATGCACTAAACTAAAATCCAAGTGGATTAAAGATCTAAATGTTAAAACAGAAGCTCTAAACTTGCTGGAAGATAAGTTAGGCAGAACTCTCGAAGACATTGGCATAGAAGACTTTATGAACAAATCAGCAGCAGCACAAGAACTTGCACAAAGAATCAACAAGTAGGATCTCATTGTATTAAAAAATTTCTGCAGTGCAAGAAAAATCCCCAACAGAGCTAAGAGACACCTACAATGTGGGAATAATTTTTACCAGCTACTCCTCAGACAAAGGACTACTATCTAGAATATATAAAGAATTATAAAAAATCAGACCCCCCAAACACCAAGACCTGATTCAAAAATGGGCACCTGAAATGAACAGATGAAGAAGTAAAAGCAGCAAATAAATATATGAAAAATGTTCAACATCACTGTTCATTTGAGAGATGCAGATGAAAACAACACTGAGATTCCATCTCACCCCAGAAAGAATGACTGCTGTCAAGAAATCAACCAACAACAAATGCTGGTGGTGCTGTGGGGAGAAAGGAATCCTTCTCCATTGTTGGTGGGAGTGCAGACCAGTGCAACCACTGTGAAAATCAGTAAGGAAATACCTCAAAGAACTAGGATTAGAAGTTACATTCGACCCAGCTGTCCCTCCGTTTGGTATCTTTCCAAAACAATTAAAAGAATCATACCCTAGTGATATATGTGCACCCATATGTATAGCAGTACAGTTCATAATAGCTACAACTTGGAAACAACCCAAATACCCATCAACTGGAGACTGGATAAAGAAGATATGGTTTTTCTATAAAATGGAGTACTACTTAGCCATAAAGAATGAAAAATGAGAAACATTTATTACTAAATGGGTGCACATTGAGGCTATACTCTTAAGTGAAATAAATAGGACACTTTTGAGTAAATACTGAATAGTTTCTGTGGTGTAAAGAAACTAAAAGGGTAAATAAGGCTCAAATGGTATAATTGAGAGTGTAAAATAGGAAGAAAATGGCTAAAGGGGAAGTGGGAAGAGGAGGGGAAAGGAAATAAGGGAAAAGAAAAATGTGAGAAAATGAAAAAATGGAAACCAAGAGTTTGTAAATAGGGAAGGGTGAAGGGGGTGAAGGGAGAGCAGGGATATGGAGAGAAAACAAGAGCCAAGACATGTCATATAAGGGTACAAGATCCCAGTGATAAATGTAACTATTGTTTGTTTTAAATGTACCAATAAACTTAATGGAAAAAAAATCCCACCTCCCTACTTGTTGACCACATGACCTTAGATAAATTATTAAATTTCTATGTGTTTCAGTTTCTTCATCTAAAAATGGGAATGATATAAGCAGCTCTCTCCTCGGGTTGTGATAATAAAGCAATGGGCATAAAACATGCCAGGCATTGAATTGGACCTAAAAAGTTTTGAGGTTTTTTTTTCCTCCTCAATCAAGCATCCAATCCTTCTACTCAGAGCTCAGTGTCTTTCTGAGAGAAAGGCGAGTAGAAAATTGAAGGAGAGGAGAGAGACAGTTGCCCCCAAGGGGACAAGTTCTGTGCATGCAGATAGCAAACACCCTTGCCCATAACAGGTACACAGACATGTGGTGCAGTTCAACCACTAGACCTTGTAAGTCTCCCTTTCCATGTTGCCTAGACAACTGAGAGAAATGTGCTCTAGCTTTACCACCCCACTCAGGCAGTCTACTGCCTTGGTATGACGCTGACTGGCTTTCAACTGGGTAAAAATAGAAGATAAGGGGGAGAGTACAGTATGATGAGACCAGACACTGTATCCCACAGTAGTGATTTGCAGAACATCTACTATATACTATGTACCACTGAAGACTTAACATAATTCTCTTGCATCAATTTTAACACTTTTTAATCAAGTTGGAAGAGTGACATTAGTAATACTGGAAGCTGAAGTCTGGAGATGTTAGGGAACATGGCCAGCATCATACAGTCACTGGCAGAGTCTACATTTAAAATAAGATCTAATTGTTCCCAAAGCCCAAGCTTGGGCAGTGATTGCCAGGTGGCCTCTCAGAAGGGTGGCCCACATGTTGAATGTCAGTGGAGGGAGCTGGAGAGAGAATGGGAAGATGGGTGAGGCATGAGCCCAGAACAGTCTGCTGTTACTAGTCATTTCCCTGGGAGGGCTGGATGCTGAGGGGCCTCTGGGACTCCTTCCGGTTTGTCAGACCCCTGCTGCTTGGAGACAAGAGAGAGCAACCCCCTTCCCAGGATCCAGAGTTTTCCTTCTGCTGTCCTCCCCACCTTACTGCTTCAGTCAGTCATCACTAGTTCTCCACTGAGCTTCAGAGAGCTGCGCAGCGAGTGGCACAGTGTGCTTCTCTTCCCCGAGTATGCGGCAGTCTGTGTCTGGAAAGCAATGGGGAACTTTGAGATGATCAGAACTTTTTCACAATGCCCAGGTGCTTTCCAGCCCTTCATCTGCCAATCTGTCAGGCTAGGTCTGTGGTCCCGGTGTAAACAGACTGATCAAATTGTTGTGGGTAGCAGCAGCTGGATTCCCATGGCTTCAGTCCGCCTCTTCTGAGTACAGATGTTCTTCTTGGGACCTCTGTAGCCAGAATAAGGGAACTCAGCACAGTGAAGGTCTTCAGCCATGGATCTGTATGATGGAGGCGTACACAGCCTGGGAGCCCCTCAGAACTGGACAACAGAATAATCTTCAGTTCCTTGGTTTCTCCACAGGTTGCACAAACAACTGCGGAGAACTTTAGTGTGAGCCCTGTGTGATCTGGGTTAGACCGCAGCAAACCCTCAAAATGCTTAGATACAGTAGGGGAGAAAAGGCATGCACACAGAAACATACCAAATGTGAAAAGGTATCCAAACCCCTCTTTAGGATTTGTGAGTGGTCCACAGGTTCAAAGGAAGGAGAGACAGTTGGTGGGGGCGGAGAACTTACACAGCCCTTACCCATCACTGTACTAAGAGCATTGACCATATAAACTCTTGCAATCCTCCCACCCTTACACATTGCAGACCTGGGTACAGAGAGGTTGCATTACTTTGGTACGACCTTCAGCTGAGGATCTCTGGGGTTGCCAAAGTGAACTGGCTGTGTGTCTCTGAGTCTGTGCACTTAACCCCTAGGTTGTATCACTCTTCCTACCCTCATGTCTTTCCCTCTGATTATTAAAATGTCATTATGAAAAATGAGGCTGATTGTCTCTACTGGGATTATGTTCTATTGTTAAAAATCAGTATATCTACACCATGTTCGCCTGCCTGTGTCATTGTTAGATTTAAACTACAAAGAATCTCATTCAGCTGTATTATTGAGTGTCTGCCAAGAGCCAGACACTGTTGTAGCTACTTTTGCATATTTTAGGGCAATTTACTTCTTTCAAAGCCTTGGGAAATAGGTGGCAGTTTCCTCTGTGTTTTGGAGAAGAAAAAATGAGAGACAGCACTAGTAACTCATAGAACTAAGTTTTAGATAGACACAGCTCTTGTAATAAGAGGTTACTCTTTTTTTATTTTAAGGATTAACATTATTATTATTATTATTATTAATCTTTATTATATAGAACCACATACAGCATAGACTTCATGTAATATCTTTTTTTTCCTTTGGTACTGGGGATCGAACTCTGGGCCTTGCATTTGCAAGGCAGGTGCTACACCACTGAGCCGCATCCCCGGCCCCCATGTAGTATCTTTTAATTCATTTGTTTTACATGTGAAGTAGGCTTTAATTTTTATTGTTATAGCATTTTAACTCCTAATTTTAAAGAAGATGGAATGTGGGCTCTGAACTTAGCTTTGAGTTCAATTTTCTGACTGCCACTGTAGATTTGTAAACATAGGCAAACTCCTCACATCTCTGAATCTGTTTCCTCATCTATAAAATGAAGGCTCTAATAACGAACCCAGCAGATTATTGCAAGAATAGCATTAAATAAGCACTGAGTATGGTACCCAGTGTCATACTCCAGTGAGGGGAAGTATTTCAGGGGAGGTTATAGCAATATGACTTTCACTAAAAAATTTTACTTAAAAAATTTTAAATGCACACCATAATTTTTGATCTGCCCTTGTATTCTTACTTCAAAGATAGATTCCACACATAAAGTAACTGACAGAGAAGTATCTCAAAAACATGTCCCACAAAACTCCAGGGCAGGGACCTCTCCACCTTTCTTCTGTACGGGTTGGGGGGCGGGGATTAATAGGGGGTTTGGGATTCACAGGATGGGACAGATGACCAGAGGTGTCTTCTAAGCACAGAGATCACTAAACACTAGTAGTGACCATATGATGCTGTCCCCCAAGGGTGAAGATAGGAGTGCCTCTATAGCACATTTGCCAAGGTATGTTTGGAGAAGCTCAAACACTCATGAGGGGTTTAAAAAGCAAACAAAGAAAATTAGTTCCTTGGCCAAACTTATTTGGCTATGGCCAGTTCTGCCTAGGAAAGTCTCCCTGTTTGGTCTTAAGACCCGGCTTGGAAAATTGCTAGGTCTAGGAAGCTGGGCTCAAGGGCAGTGAGGAGGACACATCCAATTAGTGAATGGCATATCATTAGGTGTACAAAAATTTAGTTTATAGTGTCAGACTTTATCTGCATCCTGGTATATTCTTTGACTGTAGTAACAATGAAATTCAACTGTCATGCTACTATATAATTTTTTATTGCTCAAAGAAAAATAAATAATTGTCTTTATTTTTAAAAGGAAGAAAAAAATTGCTAGGTCTGCAGCTGACTTTGACATTCGTATCTGAAATCTGGCTATTGGGTCCAGATGTGTGGTGGTTTGAGTAAGGGTCTGTTGGTTGAAATATTGCTGAAATCCCACTATGTGCTCTGGTTGGGAGGAAAAAAAACCCTGAGAATGATGACTTCCCCTTACCAAATGAGACCCTATGTGGTGTCAGCTGAGTGAGTCCTGTGGTCCAGGGAGCATCTTTGTGCAGTTGGCTTTACTTATTGATTATAACTTAGTCTTTACCCTAACCTGTTGCCCTCCATCCTCTACCTGAGCTAAGTAGATTCTGTCTACCATCCTGAGTACTTGTCTTAGGGCCTTATGTTTGCTGTCCCTAACCTATGTGGGTCTTGGGATCCCACATCTTTCTCCTTGGAAAATCACAATGCACTTTAACATATAAAAAGCATAAGAAATGTGTCTTAGCTGATCTTTATCTTATAACACCTATTAATATCCTGAACCCACAGAACACACTTTGGGAAACACTGTCCTAATGAAAGAGGACCCAACTTTTCCAATCCCTCAATGAGCCTTAACTTCAGAGTGATCAATAAAGAGGCATTAACACTCACCACACATCGAGGTCCTGGGGGAGAACATGGAGAATGGAGGAGGCTACAAAGCTGTACTTAGTCTGAGTCTAAGAAATCCATCTCACAAATGAGGGAGGTGAGCATGCCTGTGCAGTTGAGTCTGGCAGAGGCCAAGTATGGTTCAGTGTTGGAGGATGGTGTAAGGAGGCCATCAGCAAGGGCTCTAGGAGGTGCACGGAAGGCGAAGGCAAAGGGAAAGGAAAGGATTTGGGTGGCGAATTGATGGAGGCTTAAGCACTGTGAGTATTCCTTCAAAGGCGAAGGGGAAAGAAAAGACAGTCCAACTTGGAACCACAGAACACACTCCCAAGTGGGAATGAGAACCCAGCCAGGTACACCATCAGGTGTGGAGGAGGAGGTTTGGCAGGGCCTGGCTGAGCGAGCAGCAGCACAGTGGAGGAGCAGCCACCGCTATAGCCCTGCACAGAAGGAGCATCCATGAATAAGATGGAGGAGGTTGTGGGAAGTGAGTCCCAAGAGAGTAGTCCAGAGACAGGGGAGGCCAAGCTGGCCCCAGTTTCAGAATCTCTGACTCTATTCAGAAAGGCATAGTAGGCAGGGAGAAGAAGCTGCTTACATCAGTTGTCCCTGAGACTGTCCTATGCACTCCTCTGTAGACCAGAATAAAACTATAAGGACACAATTTAAGTCTGAGTTCAGCTTCATCCTATAAACTGAGGTGCAGGTATATCATCCAGTCATTAAGTGTGGAGAGCATGCTCAGTGGAAGAGGCTGTGCCAGCTACACCTGGGTCTCTGCTTTTCTGGGGGAGAAGCCTAGGGGTAGAGATCAGATGTGGGAAATAGCAGCTTTCAATGGTATACAGTTTGGGAAGAGCACTTGATAAACTACCCACTGCAGATCCTGTGCTCATGTCTCATCTGGCTTGAGGTGAGAAGAGGTCTCCCAGGCTGGTCAGGGTGAGCTTCATTCCATTCTACTCACTGGTCTGAAAGAGCCCAACAGGGTGCTGGGTGCCTGGTGTGGGTGCAGGAACAGATAAGGAAACTAAAATGACAAAACCTCATATAGGTTCTTAGAACCAAAGAAGTCCTGCCAAACACTTCTGTCTGTTGTGAGGGAGACAAGAGATATCATACAGAGGTGGCATCCCGGAGTGGATGAGAGGGGTGATACAGAATAAGGACACGTCTTGAGTAAAAAGGAGATGGGTGTGTGAACCTAGCCCCTACAGTTCCATTATGTGGAGGCCTAGGCCTCTACAGTTCCATTATGCCTCACATGTGAAAAAGGGGGAAAGGTGAGCACCTAGCCTGGCTAGAGAATGGGAAGGAAAACAGAAATGGATGCTGACAGACTTCTAAGTCATGCTGAGGTATCTGGCTGCTACTGGGGAGCTGCTGAGGGTCCATTTGGAGGCCAACACAGAGGGCGGGATACCATTTGCTCTGTGTGCCCTTAAAAACAGCCTCTGGTGCCTGTTCTAAGAAGGCCTAGGAGGCCTGCTGAGACCAGAGGCAGGGTGTTGGGTAAAGCTTGAGTCAGGACTTGGGAAAGGATGCAGTTTAGGAACCAAAGAGGATGGGGCAGCTTTCAAGGCTGGAAACTGAGCCTAGGCTTGGGGAAAGGCTGACCCTGGGAACAGGTAACCAGAAACAGGCCAGATGCCACCTGAACTAGGGTCCCTGGGCTCAGTGACCACACTTTACTCTGTCTCTCCTGTGAACTTCCTTTTATCAAATACTATTATGCAAATACTATTTGGAAACCAGCCTACCCTGTCTCCCGCAGAAAGATGAAAACCAACTTTTCCTAGAGGGGAGAGTAACAGAAGAAAAAGAATGGAGTGACTCAAGAGAGGCTAAGAAGGAATCAATATGGTCCTGTCTCTCCATTTTGATGCCCAGGCCAAGAGGTAGGCAAGGGGAAATCTTGAGCGTATAGTGAATTCCAGGGTATAGTAAATTCCAAGCAGTAGTGAGGCAGCCCTATGCCTGAAGGCCAGTCAGGGACACCAAAATGGGTAATCATGTCCACTGATTATGTTCTCCTTTGCTAGACTTCAAAGCAGAGCTCACTCAGCTGATCTATCCAGGTGAGAGGATGTTCTAAATTCAAAATGAAGCTGGAGAGAGGGTACAAGTATAGCAGGCATCAACCTATTTACCATTTACAGTCTGGTCATGGAACAAACAAGTGGCATTAAACAGTCTCAACACGAAGCAGGTGAGTGGCATTAGACTGTCTGGGCACAGAGCAGGTGAGTAACAGATGCAATCACATTTCTCATCCTCAAGCCACAGCACTTTCTCTGAGCATTGTGCAGAATGCTGCCATGTGGCCCAGGCTTTAGTGGTTCAGACCACCCTGACACAGAAATGGTGACCTAAGGCCAATGTCCTGAAACCAAGATCAGGCAACTCAGGGTCCAAGACCCCTTGCAGTTCCAGAACTAGGCCCATGAAGATTCAGTAACCTTTCCTATGTTCTCAGCACTGTGACCAATCTCTCTTCCTCATTTCATACTGCTTAGCCTCAGAGATTCACAGAGATACAACAGAATCTCAGAGACCAAACCTGCCCAAGCCCAACCATAGAACTAGACTTCTATCACCTGTAGAACAGGGCTAGAATGGAGCTGAGGGCCAGGAGTATTAACGGGCAGAGAATGAGGTGGTTCGGCTGGAATTGCCAACAACCTACTACACTCCTTTTGCTGAGCAGACACTGTGCCTATGCTGTCCAATATAGTTAGCCAATAGTCACAGGCAGTGAATTCTATTTAATTAATTAAAATTGAATATAACTTTAAAAATTAAGTTCCTAAGGTCACACTAGCCACACATGAAATGCTCAAATTATAGGTGGCTAGTGGTTTTCCATACTGAACAGTGCAACAGAGAATACCTCAATCAGTACAGAAAGTTCCACTGGGTAGGTGTGTGACACTCCAGGGTCACAACACTAAAATCAAGCCATACCTCTTACACCATGAACAGAGTGGGATATCCTAGCTCTGTTTCCCTTTTCTCCTTAGAGCCCTCCTCACCTCTCCAGGACCCTCTTACTAAGATGCATGAGGTTCACAGTTCTACCACTGAGTCAGACTTTTCCAGGCAGTGATGTTCCTTGCCTACTGGCCTCTCAGTTGCCTCTTCCTCATAGATCCTAGCTCCCCAACCCCCTCCCTCAAAGATGGGGCATAGAGGAATTACACATGGGTGCTGCAGGGTAAAGTGTGTATTCTGGGTTCCTGATGCTGTACTACCTCAGTGACCTGGGCTGGACCTCAGTTTTCCTGAGTCTGCCCCAGCTAAGCCTGTATGATTCCCTGAGTGACCAGACCCAAGGAAGGTAGCACTAAACTACCCCTTTGTGAGATGGTATTCTAAGTTATCTTCATCTTTCACTCTGTTTAGATCTTGTTATGGTTTGTGTTTAGATATCTCCCCAAAGCCTCCTGCAGTCATACTTAGGGCTTTTTCAGAGGTGGCTGGATCTAGAGTGTGTGATATTAGGATTAAGAGTATGTCATTACTAAATCAGTTTGGTTTGTCACCTACCCAAAGCCAGTAGCCTAGACAGAATATAAAAAGGGGAAAAAGAAGCTGCTAAGCTTGCTTGGACTTGCTATTTGCTGCCTTCTCACCTGCCTGCTTCCTGTGGACTATTTATTTCTCCTTTCATATTCTTGCCTGCCACACTACCTTGGAGACAAGGTAGAGACTGACTGTGGACTGAAATCTCTACAAACTGTGGGACAAATAAACCTTTCCCTTTTTTAACTTTGGGTGTCAGGTATTTTACCTTAGCAACAAGAAAAGTAACTAAGACTTCATTTCCTCTTTCTAACCTCAACCTCCAAATGGCCTGTGTGTGGCAGATTGCTCACTGACCATCAAGTCTATTTCATCTTCTTCCAGGGCGCATCACTAGAATTCACTTCCCAGTCTCCCTTGCAGTTAGGTTGTGTTCTTGGAAAAGAGTTCTGGCCAATGTTGTGTGAGGTAATGCATGCTATTTCTAGACCTGACCATGAAAACTTCCCAGGTGTAGTCTCCATGCTTTCCCCCTACCAGCTGGATGTCAGATGCCATTATATGATTGGAGATGGCAAAACCATGGGTGCCTGGGTTCCTGAATGACTGAGTAGAGCAGCACCCTTCCCCACCAACCCAGGCTGGCACTGGAGTGAGCAGGTGGGGAGACAGGGTGTGCTCACACACGTACACACCTGCTCTCACCACATCTCACTGGAGGTGCTCCCTTGAGTTCCTGTTACTATTTCTAGTTACTAGGCAGGGCATATCTGCCTCAAGGCTCTGTGGGAGAAGGAACTTTTGTTTCTGTAGCTACTTCCTTGCCTGTGTTACCTTTCAAGTTAATCTGCAAATTGCTCTGGACAATCTTACTTGAATTCCATGCCAGAAAAACCATTCTGGCCCCTGTAAGCTGCCTAATGACTTGGATCTTGCCACTAGACAAGCCTCTTCCTCTCTTGCTGTGGAAAAGGGAGCTGAGTGATGGTCAGAGAAGCCAGGTCTCCACATGAGACCAGACCCTTGTTTCTAAATTATCAAAAGAAATCCCTAATCTTTCCTACCTCTTCCAGGTAAAAACCCTTGTGCCAGAAAAGTTTCATTCAACTTGCAGAGATTAAACTTGGAGCTCAGAAAAGATCCTTCTTGATTTTTTTTTCCTTCTTGATTTTCAAAGAGGGCCAGGGCACTACCAACAGAAGTCTTCTCCATACTGTGTCTGGCAACTTCCTTCTGCCCACCTGGGATAGGAGGGGTGGCCGTCTCCCTCACCATGTCCAGGTTCTTCTGCTCCTCCTGCTCTATGATCCCTCCCCCAAGTGGGGTATTCCAGTGAGCTTCAGGCCCTATCTAAAAACACATCAATGCATATGACCTTAGAAGTGGTTTCTGAACCAAGCTAAAGAGATTTAGTCAAGTGCTCATCAAGCCACAAATGAACAGCTGCCTCCCGCCTTGAGCCCAATGCCTAGATTATTCATCTTTTTTGGCTTTCAGATCCTCTTTTTGCATCCAGATAGATACTGCTCCTTCCACAGCCACCTCGGTTGGTTTGGAATGTCATCCTCCTAGCCACCCCCTCCCCATTCCCGGCCTTTCTGTTTTCATGGTTGGCAGGGCTCTCTTCCAGTCCCTTTCTTCAGGCTACACAAAGTCTCTGGTGTGCTGCTCCAGGCTTCTCTTGCTTCGAGTCATCCCCCCTACCCCCACCCCCATTCCAGCAACCTTACATTCATTTTGTTGGCTCTTCTCCACGTTACCAAACTTTCCTTAAAATATCTCCTTCTCTTTTATCTATCTCTATTCCATCATCCCCTAAGACATAAGCAGGTCTGGCCCTTAGTAGTGTCCTTGTTTCTCCAAGTATCCCAGGGTTACCTCTTTCTTTCCTCGTCATGGCCATCTGTCTTGTCCAGCGTCCATCCACAGGTGCTAGAACATACACCACTGATGAGTGTGTAGAGTGTGCCAGGAACCATGCAGATGCAGGTCCTGCATTTCTTCATATCATTTCCCTACAACAGCCCCATGATGGTGGAGACCATCATCCCAATTTAAAGTGAGAAGACTGAGGAACCAGAGAAGTTGGGCAACTTACCCTAGAGTCACACAGTGGGAGTGGGGATTCCAACCCAGTCTCTCATGTTCTGCTGACTCTGGCTAACACACAGCTCGGTTCAGCAAGGTTTATCAGAAGCCTATTGCATGCAAAGCCTTGGGCTAATAGCTATGTGGAAAGGAAACAAACAGAAACAGAACAAGATTCTCTCCACATCCTCGAAATGCCTCTGCCTAGTGTTGGAGACAGACATACATGTGTGTATAATACATGGAAAGCATAAGGGACAGACATAATCACAGTACTCTGACAGCTTAGGAGAGGGAGTAACTAGTAGCATGAAGGACGCAAAACTCCCCGCAAGAGGCTGTTGCTTACTTAAACAAAAAAATTAAAGATGGAATGGGAATTCATTTCGGGAAGGATCCTCCAGTCACCAGAGGAAAGCAGTTGTTGCAAAGCATCACAGAGGTTCAGCGCTTGAACTGTGTCACCTTGACCTTGGGTGGGAACCTGACATTTCAGAGCCTTAGTTTCTTTATTTGCAAAATGGTGGATACATACTACCCGCCTCATGAGGGTGTTAGCAGGATTGACATAATACAGTTCAAGTAAAGGACTGAGCAAAACAGGTATGTTTTAAATGCTCAGTGATCACTCTTCCCATAGTTTTTTTTTTTCTTAGCTAAGAAGTTCTCCATTTCTGCACTATGAAAAAATACCATTTATTGAATATTCTCTTTTAGTTCAGTGGTTTCACATGAGTTAACTCATTAAATTCTCAGAGCAAAGCTGTGAATTTTATTTGATGTGGTTGAACATCACTGTTAAAAAAAAAAAAAATGAGGGAGCCCAGGCCCAGAAGGTTCAGAAATTTGCTCAAGGTCATCTGATTACTGAGAGGCCTTCACTAGGATTCCAGTGGCTCAGCCTGCTGGGTTTTGTCTCTGCATGAGTCACCCAGAAGTCCTGGAGTGGAGTCACCAAGTGGAAATGGAGGCACCAAGATACAGGGGAAACTCAAAGGATATCAGGCAGGTCCCAAGCTGAAATATTTGGGGAGGAGGGGACCTATAGTTTACACAAAGGACTACTTGGTAGAGTCACCTGTTGACCTTGCAAATACTGATCAGTTTTCCTGCTCCAGTGGAGTCAGACAACTAGAACACCTTATTTTTCCTCAAAATTCCTGCACTTCTGTGAAAATCTTTCCATTCTGCATGGGGTTGTCCATCCTTGCTACAAGGCAATAGGAGGACACCGGCAATTGGCATCTTGTTGGAATGGATACAAGATTAGTGTTGGACATGGATTCAAATCTCAGAGTCTGGAGGACCCTGAGTGGTTCTTGGTTTTCTGTTTCCAAACAAGGATGACCATAATCACACCAGCTTTCCATGACCACAGACAGGTTATTAGGTTCAATGAGTCCATGCATGGGAGTATGATTCACAGAGGCAATGATAACAGAAGGTTGTTGGAAGAAAACCAGTCCATTCCCCAGCTGACAACAGAGAGCAGCCAGCTCCAAGACACTTCCTGGAGTCCCTTGCAGCTCTCAGGGATTGAGTTCTTCTTTCTCCCATCTGCTCCCCACCCCATCATGTTTATAGTCTACACCACATTTAATCTTCATGGAGCATCAAGCCTTCTAAACCAGCCCTGACTGAACACTCTGATGACAGAGGTTTCCCCAGCAACACATACAGGACATGCTGATTCACTGCTTATTGACTGAATCAGTGGTGGATACCTGCTCTGTTCCCTGCTCACTTTCCCTTACAGAGCCTCTTCCTGCAAGTACTTCTCCCAACACATGGGATCCATTTTTTACCAGAGCCTTTTCAAATGGGAAATTCCCCCCTCCACCGCCATTTTTTCCTTTCAAGTCTCCATTTTCCTTGGTGGCTGAGGTTGCAAATTTCAAAGCAAGGAAACAGAAAACAGCTCTAGGCTATTTCTCTCTGCTTTTGCCAGTCATACTGTTTGCTGGGCCTCCTTCCTTGAAAAGTTTTGGCTAGAACCAGATGCCAAAAGACCAAAGTCCCAGTCACCCAGCCTTTCATAGCATCTAAACCAGTAAACCAGGGCCTTTCCCCAGGCTTGGGGACTCTGCTGGGAAGTAGGCCAGAGCCCATCAAAGTGCTACCTCTTTCTTCATCATAGTGTGAGGCCTGGGCTGCATCTCAAAGAGTGCAGGCCCAGCTCTGCTGTTAAAAGTTTTAGCAGATGCTGGCTGCAGGGACCTTCAAGGCTCAACCCTACACTGACCAGAGGAGGATGCTAAGGTCCAAGGAGGCTCAGCAACTAGAATTAAGTCACATGCCAATGTGGGAGCAGAGGTCTGCTAGACCAAGGACTTCTTCTCAACCTTGGGTTATTTCTACCATTGAAAAACTCCTGGTCCCTGAACTGAAAGGTCTCATAGGCTGGTTTTCATCTTTTCTTTTAGGGTCCTGCTGTTTGATCTGCCTAAGAAAAGAAGCCTGCTTGGTTTATATTTGCTTTCAAGCTCCAATTAAAAAGAACTGGAAAAAACAGTACTAACAGTAAATACTATTGTTGTAATCATTTTATAGAGGAGGACATTGAGACTTAGAGATATTAAATATCTTGCCTCAGGTTTTACAACTAGTATATAGTGGTGTTGGGATTCCTACTCAGGAAACTTCTTGGTGACACTACGCTGCCCAATACCACATCCCTAAAGGTAGTATCACTCCACCTCAAAGCACTCGCTCTCCTTGCAGCCTTAGAAATCAGGCTGGGAATGTTTTGTCTGTCTCCTCTCTGAGGGATAACATAAGCCATGGCCAGAGTTTGCCAGGGAGGATGTGGACACAAAGAGTGTGCCCACAAGAAGACTCCTGGCTATGCACAGCTCACTGTAGAGATCCAGCCACTTTCTCCAAAGGATCTCGGATAGAGATTCTAGCAGTAACGGAAAGGATAAAAACTTTTCTTTCCCAAGACCCATTGTTTGCTGAGCCTCGGTTTTATTTATTTTTTGATCAGCAACACTAGGAACTCAAATTAGTTCCTTAAGATTCCTTCTCATTAACAATCAGCAAGCACCGAGCCCTGTCCTGGGCCTTTATATAGAAGCGTCAGCACCTGCCATCTCTGTTGGCGAGGAAGGGGCAGCCTAACTCCTGCTTCATGGTCTTCATGAAGAAAACAGAGTGTGAGAGTGCATATTCTGGTCTTTTTTGAGAAAATGTTATTTGAATTGACATAACAATTGTACATACTTATGGAGTACACAGTGTGAAATTGCAATACATACATTTACTGTGTGATGATCAGATCAGGGTAATTAGCATACCCATCACCTCAAATGCTTATTTCTTTGGGTTGAGAACATTCAAGATCCTTAGCTGTTTTGAAATATACAATAAATTACTAAAAATTTGAGTCATCCTGCTATGCCATATAGAACATTAGAATGTATTTCTACTATATAACAGCATTTTTGTTCCCGTTAACCAACCCTTCCTAACCTCTTCCCCCATCTTTCCCAGCCTCTGATGACTACTACTCTGTTCTACTCTCAACTTCCCCGAGATCAGCTTTTTCAGCTTCCACGTATGAGTGAGAACACGGTATTTGTCTTTCTGTGCCTAGATATTTCACTTAATGTCCCCCAGATGACTCTCTTATAAACTGGTCCTTGACTGTGGGCTCAAGTGGCCCTTCTAACCAGGAGAACTGGAGTTTCAAGAATAGTCCTTTCCCACTGCATCTCCAGGTCCCCTCCCACTTCAGACTGTTCAGCCTCCCTGATTTCTCAAAGTGAAAGACCTCAAGAAGCCACTGCTTGAGGTGGACAGAGACCGGCTCTCTCTGGACCTTCACATCTCTGGGAAGCAGAGTGCTGTAGGGTCAGGTAGAAAAGGGTTTGGGGGTTGCCCTATGCACTTTACACAGACCAGCATTCCCGTAGAATGCACTCACTCTGCATAGACTCATGGCACAGTGGGCATCCCCTCCTCACAAGAGGCATCTGCTACAGATGTTTGTCCCTGCACAAGGTGCCAGACAAGGAAAGTAGGTGGGGAAAAGAATAGTGCTGGAATACTCGATCATTCTTCCATTTTGTCTTAGAAACAGCTCCATCAGTTTATATAGAAAGAAAAATAAGGTCTGAAAATGACTGGCCCAAGGTCTTATGACAAAAAGGTGGCAGAACCAGGATAAAAAGCAAGTATGAGCCCAGACCTGCCTCCTCGTCACTAAGCCATCAGATTTACTATTCAACCATTCACACCAGCCACTTATGTCCCCCTCCACCTACAGAAGGAGGTTTCAGCAGAGTCCATAGAGCCCCAACTCTTCTTGGTAAGTCACAGGCTCTCTCTGAAGCAAGCTGCCCACCCGTCCCTGCCCGGGAAGGCCTGGCTTCTTATCCTCTCTATCACCTGGCCAGACAGGGGAGGAGGGGCTGCCTAGCCACTCGAGACTCTTGCAGCAAATAAATCCTTCCAGCCTCTTCCCCGAGCCTAGGGCCATCCTATGTTATCAGTCTCATCCTTCTTTCAGCAGGCAGGGGTGACTGTTGCCAATCCAAGGGGCCTGAGGCTGCGACAGCCCTGCCAGGTGGCATATGGGTCCTCACCGCCCTTGCTGGAGAGGCCCAACGTGCCCACCCGCCTTCTAATGTTTGCTGCTTGGCAAGACTGAGTGACCCAGTTTCCCCTGCGAGGAAGCTTGGCCAGCGGGCTGCTTCGGGTTTGGCATCTGCGTGTCTCTCCTGCCCCCTGCCGGTGGCCAGGCAGAAGGCTCTCCAGTGCAGATAATTCAGCGCTGGGACGCTGTGGGAATTGACTCTGAGGCCTGTAAATGTTTGCTAAAGTAACGAGGAAAGGAATTGTACATAGTTCCAGGCTCTGGAGCCTGAAAGGGCCAGAGACACACGGACTGTCCTCAACAAAACCGTCAATGGAACTGAGCCTGGGTGTCCAGTCACCTGCTCCCCCTGCAGTCCTTCCTGCAGCCCTCCTTTTCTCCTCTCTCAGTGCGAAGCATTCCTAGGAGGAGCTATTTCCCCAGCCTTAGGCCAACTAGTTGCACTACCGCGGGCCTATCAGTTTCCTGTAGCACAGTCCCGTGGATTGGTCTCCAGTGTCTGCTCTATTGCCTTCAGTGACAGGGTATTCTCTTTCCATTTTCTGGGGGCTCTATTCAAAAGCATGCTCTTCCTTTCTTCTTGACACTGAAGAATCTGTCCTTTGACACTTCCATTCAGAGACCTTCCCCCGCCCCTTTCCTGGTACTAGGGATTCTACCTGAGGCCTTCCTATTGAGCTACATCCCCAGTCCCAACCCCTCTTAAAATTTTTATTTTGAGATAAGGTCTCGCTAAGTTGTTCAATTACCCAGGGTAGGCTTGAACTTCTGATGCTCCTACCTCAGCCTCCCTCAGTACCGGGACCATAGGCATGTGCCACTACATCTGGCTGGAGACCTAGTTCTTGCTACTTGAATGCCTGTAATCCCGGCACTGCAGGAGGCTGAGGCAAGAAGACTGAGAGTTTGAGTCTCACCTGGACAACTTAGCGAGACCGTGTCTCAAAATGCATTTTTAAAGGGCCAGAGGTGTCTCTCAGGGGTTATAGCTCCTTTAGGTCCAATCTCCAGTACAGAAAAAAAAAAATCTGACCTGCTCACCCTATGACAGTCTTTCCGCTCTCTCAAGACAGCAGTCACATCCCTGAGTGTTCTCTATCCCCAGTCTAGATCCTCTACCTTCTGAGAGATTTATCTGCTCAAGGAGGTCTTGGATAACGATTTTCCAGTGGTGAATTCTACAGGATGAAGGTTTGTTAGTTCAAAGGCCTTTTGAAAGACCACCATGTGCATACTCCTGCACAACAGTGGGAAAGTTCTTTAGTCATTATTTACGGTGTTTTAGATACAAAATTTACAAAGCTCTTTCATAGGCACTATCTCAGTGAGTAAAATGATTTTCATCCTAATTTTAGAGAAGAGAAAAAGGAGGCCTCAGAAAGAAAAATACTTTAACTTGTGATTATACAGGAAGCAAAATGTAGTTGGCACTCACACCTCATCCTCTAATTACAAGGCTCTCATTCTTACTGTAAAAGCACTGACGCTTCTGTATCTTAAGAATAGTTTTTTTAAAAAGAAACAAAAAATTGCAGTAGCGAACACTTTCTATTAGTCAGATACTGTTCTAAAGGATGACTGTGTTTTAGCTTAGTGTTCAAAACAACCTAGTAAGAGCCGGGCATGGTGGTGCACACCTGTAATCCCAGCACTTGGGAGGCTGAGGCAGGAGGATCACTGTGTTTGAGACCAGCCTGTGCTACATAGTGTGTTGCAGGTCATTCTCAACCACATATTGAGACCCTGTCTCAAGCCCCCCGCCACAAAAGAAAACTCCAACAAACAACAACAACAACAACAACAACAAAAACTAGTAAGGTATATACTATAGGTATTGAAAATCAAAACTCTACCTAGCACTCTAAGCTGAGTGGCCCACGAAACTGTGTGGTCCAGCTCCGGAGCCAACCCCTGCTCTCCATACCACAACTCCTCCATGCTGCTAGAGCTGCACACACATCTTTGTTGGCCTCTCTCCTTGGCTTTCATTTGTCTGACCAGTGATTTTGTGGAGGAAGCTGAAGAGGTGGAAGCGGAAGATCTTTCCTCAAAGCAGCCAGTTGCAATGTCAAGGGAACTGAGTCTGGCTTGAATCCTGGTGCTGCCACTTTGTAGCTGAGGGACCATGGACAAATCATTCATCATCTCTTCCCCCTGTTTCATCATCTATAAAAGAGAGGTACCGCTTGCATCTATTTCACTGGATTTCTGTGAGTTACGAGCTGACACTTGTGTAAACTTAGAGAAATGAGTATCTATTGTTAAATCTAGAGCCCGGTTGTTTGAGGTGAGCCAAGCAAACTCTAGACAGTAGGAAAGGTAGAGGACAGCTGTGGAGCATGTAGGGAAAGAGTCCTGTTGCCCAGATGGAGAAGGGGGTGGAACAGGGATGGAGAGAGAAATGATGGAGGACTTGAATGATTTTCTGTGGAACCTGAACTTTTTGTGGAGTCCCAGCTTGTCTGAATTAGAAGGATGTTTCCGGGGCATTTAATGCAACCAGGCAGCTGAGCACATGGGAGTCTGTGCTACAGAGGTTTCAGAAGACCCTGCTTTTCATGACCAAGGGCACACTACATAAAAATGAATGACATTCAAGATAGGGTGGAAGAAGTTTTCTTTGTCCTTTTGAGCAAACTTGACAGCAGACAGGACTCAGATAGATGCCTGTATACCCAGCTTTCATTTGACTTAATATTCTTTTCTTTGGCACAAAACAATTCGCAGCAGAACTGTCTTAGTGCCTTGCTTATAGTACACTGATAATAATAGCCAACTGGTATGATGGAGTCCCATGCTCCAGACGCATTTCTGAATACTCGTGTTAACTTGTTCAGTTTTCATCATTGCTCTGACATCAATGTCAGCCCCCTTTACCCAGGAAGAAATGGATGCACCAAAGTTAAAACACTTCTACCACAATGCAGTGAGTGATCCAAGCCAGAGGATGAGAACCAGCCCCTCTAACTCCAACACCAGTATTCATAATCACAATGGAAAGCTAGTCCCTAATCATATACTGAAAAATCTTTATTTTGTCTGAAAATTTAACTAGAACTTTAAAGTTAGCTTTTAAAAAGCATATTTCTTTCATAGTTTGTGGCAGTATTTTCTAACTGCAGTGGTGTCATCTGTATCATCTTTCATTATTCCAGCAGGTATCTGATGCTTGTTCCGTGCTGGGCATTGTGTGAGGCTTTGGGATGTTGCAAAAGTGACATAGACATAGTGGAATTTCCTTAGTGGAGTTTGCTACCTTAGTGGAATTTCATAACCTGAGGAGGCAGAGAAACCCTGGGCAAATAGTAACACAGACATGTAATCCCACAGTGCAGTTAGGACTAGAAAGAAAAGGTCCAGAATGCTCAGAGAGTAGATGATGGGCAGTAGAAATGTCTCTAGCATGGTGGTAAGGGTAGGAAGTGCATTAGGAACATTTTTTTCCCTATAGGTTCGTAAATGAAGTTGTTTCACATGAAAGAACATCTTTCTCTAAGGTTATGTCTAAGTAAGTATAAATAATAGACGTGAACTCAAATTTCACTGAGGTTCAATACTTATTTTTTACTTCCTGGAAGAAGCTCAGAAGTTTAGACACAGGAAAGCTTCACTGAGAAGTTCTGAATTGACATAGTCCCTAGGTTTGGGTGGTGAAAAATGTTCCTCCAGCAGCCAGAGTGAACTAATATGGAGTTATCCTCATTGATCCCAGGACCTGATAGTGCCCAGCTCTTCTTTATAGAAATGGCAGTTCCTACACATTACAGCATGCTCATTCCTTTACATAGAGACATTGTTAGGAGTCCTGGCTCTGAAGTCAGACTGACACTTGGAGTAAGTTACTTAACTCCTAGAGGTCTCAGTTTCTACTCTGTAAAATGGGCTAATAACAGTATCTACTTCCAGGACTGAAGTGAACTATAAGTGAGATAATGCTTATGAAACACCTTAGAACCATTCCATCAGTCCATGTTCAATTCACATTAATTTTAAGAGGTTACTAACAAGAAGTCAGGGCAATGAAATGAATCCATGTTATCTCCAGATATAACGTAGAGGGCTGAGTTTGTGGGTCAGTTGTAAATCACTTGGCCAGCATGTCTGAGGTCCTGGGTTCAATCCCTAGCAACACCGTGTGTGGTGTGTGTGTTTGTGTGTGTCTGTGTGACTGTCTGTGTCATGGACTTTCATTTCTTTCTATAAACCATTGTTTATATTGTTTCCTTTTCTTCTATATCTTTCTTTCCTTCTTTTCTTCCTTTCCTATGTACCTATTTATACTATCTAATTGTATAAACCTTCAAGGGGGAAGGTCGCATAATATAACATTTCTTGGTGTGTTTTACATGAAAAAGGAAACAGAATCAATATGAAAATTGAATTCTGCATTCCCAATTGTTATTTATAAAATTTGCCCAGAGGGAGGAACAGAACTCTAAATATAAAACCCATGTAAAATTTTCCATTTAGGGAGCCCCAAAGTGCTTTACATCTAATGTATTGTTATGATTTGCAGATGTTATTGCTAAATTTCAGACACTAATAGTTATGGGAATACAAGCGAATGTAGCCTG
The DNA here is from genome assembly GCF_012274545.1 of Fukomys damarensis. Classification (NCBI taxonomy): domain Eukaryota; kingdom Metazoa; phylum Chordata; class Mammalia; order Rodentia; family Bathyergidae; genus Fukomys; species Fukomys damarensis. Next base: position 41,577,022 of record NW_022900945.1, read on the forward strand.
TAAGCCCTCTTGGGCCCAGGGAAAGAGGGGTCTCCATGAGTGGCCGACAGAGCCCAACCCACCGATCAAAGCTGCTTCTGTGGTGGCTTCTGGCAGTGCACTTGGGAATGCCTGTTCCTCTCCCCCAAACAAGGATGTATAACATAAAGAAAAAGATGTGCCTTTGGAGTGCCCCAATGTATGAAAAATATATTCAGGGTCCTAACCCTCAGAGGGCAGAATGCTGCCTGCTCCCACAGTTCCAAAAGAACGCACTATCATCTATCATTCTCTCCCTCCACAATGGGTGGCAGCCTGCCTCTCCGGGCAAAAATAATTATTTACCATAATAACACTTGATGTTTGGGCAACACTCTATACTCAGTAATTTGTTAAATATACATAGCATCCTATGAAATTAAGGAAGATCCTGGCTAGGCTTTGTGAGGGAGAGGAGGTTTAGAGCCTCAGGTGCAGCAACAAGTGAGCAGGCACAGCTTCCAAACCTAGCTCCAGCCCTGGCCCCAGTGCAGTAAGCCCTGGGCAGCCAGTGAGAGATTTGGGTCTCTTCTCTCTCGAAAGAAAATGAGGTAGAGCTTTCCTAAACCATTCCTTCTGCTGTGTAATGGAAATAAACATTAATCTCTACATTACATATATGCATGTCTCCCTATGCTGAACATCAAGGAGAATAGCTCCATTCTCTCCTTCCAACCAGTGGGAGGAGTGGGGCAAAATGATGCCCACAAAATAATCAAAGGGAAGGGAAGGAAAGGAGGACTTGTGGCTCCACCTCCTGGAGTGCTGAGTGTCCACCATTAGCTGCTCAGGGACTTCCCCAGCTGCAGAGCTGCAGTGCCCTAGCTCACGCTCTTTCTCACAGTGGCCCAGCTCAGGACTGATCAGTGGGGAAACACAAAAGCACAGCTGTCTCAGCCCATTCTGAGACAACTCCAAAGGGACATCCTAATTCCAGAGCTCCCATGGTGACAGCTGAGGCAGTTGTTGAGTCTCCACCACAACCCTACTATTTCCCCTTCCCTATTCTAGTTCCTTCTCTTCCTTTCCATGGGTGTTTACCTCAGTCACTCCTTATGAAATACCATGTGTGCTCAACTCTGTCTCAGAGTTCACCTCCCAGGGAACCTGATACTAGAAAGTTAGAGAAACAGGCTTCCATTAGGGCCCCACTCCATGGTATTATGGTTTACATCTAGATGTCATCCGAAAGCCTCATGGGATCACAGGTGGGACTTTCAAAAGGTGACTGGATTAGGGGTTTATAGATGAGTTGTTGTTAGGAGGTAGAGGTCTGCTTTGTGGGTTTATCTCCCTCTCTGGCTTCTCTCTTCACTCTCTGCTTCCTGTCTTTCAGGCCATGATCAGCCCTTCTCTGCCATATCCCTCTGCTACATATCCTGCCTTGGAGTCAGCCACCTATGACTGAAATGAGAGCCAAAATAAACCTCTCTTTCCCTTAAGTTTCAGATATTCAAGTGTCAGATATTGTGCCTGAGCAACCAAAACCAGAAAGTGACTAAGGCACTCGACAGAGGGGTGTGGGAGTTGGGAAGACTAGTCAAATTGGGATACATAAAGTGAGAAAGAGCAAGGATGAGGTGGAGGTAAGATCAGCTAGGAGGAAAAGAGGTGAGGAGGAGACAGACCAAGATAATGGCAGCAGATAAAGAGAATCCATAAATCTAAATAAAGAAAGAAGAGATACAGGTTGGTAGCTGATTATATTCAGAAAGAGACAACTCCAAGACAAGGCTTTTGTCTATTTTTTTCAAGACATCATTTCAGCAAATTAATAAGATTATTGGGATGGAGAATTGTGATAAATTCTGTTTTAGATTTGAAAGCTGGTAAAACGTTGTCCAAGCAGACATATCTTGCAGGCACTTGGGTCAAGGTGGTAAAGGCTAATTTGGGAGCTGTGTCACATTTTCTAAAGATGGCCGGGCGTCATCTCCCATCACACATGCTCTTCCACACTGTGAAAAGGCTATGCTTTCATCAAGCAGTGGGATCTGGTTGGATCTAGTCCAGTGACTTCTTCCACCAGGGAGTATAGTAGAAACAATGCTGTGTGACTTCTGAGACTAGTTCATAAGAGGCCATGCAAATTCAGCCTGGTTCTCTCGGAATGAAGCCAGATGCTTTGTAAGAAGTCGCACTACCCTTGGAATAGCTACTGGAGAGGCCATGTGTAGGAGGTGACAGCTGGCATCAGCTGACAACTATGTGAGTTGACTAAAGCTTCAGTTAAGCTCTTAATTTTTTTAAAATTTGCTTTTGTGCAGTGCTAGAGATCAAACCCAGGACCTTGGACATGCTAGACAAGCACTGTATCACTGAGCTATGTCCTTATCAGCCTCTGCCAACACCTGACTGCAAGAACACAGGGAATTCAAGTGTGAACTACCCAGTGGAGCCCCTTGAAACTACTGCTCCACAGTTGTTTTAAGCAATAAACACTGGGATAATCTGTATATAGCAATAGTAAGGGGACCAGGGTCATTACCAGAGAAAAGAATAGGAAATTATTATTGTTGACTGCATCGTAACCTCCACCCTTCATCATAACCTCATCCTTTTGTTCTCTTCTACTGTCCCTCACCTTATCTTACCCTGTCACTATCTGCCACATACCTACCACTTAGCTGCCAGGGATCATTTCTTATTTGTTTGTCTTGTTTTGGTCCTGGGTATCAAAACCAGTTCCTCATGTATTCAAGGCAGGTGCTCCACCACTGAACTACATTCCTAGCCCCAGGATTTGTTCTTAAGTGGTTCTCAGCTAATATGATCAAATCACTCCTTTCTTCAAAACCTTTCATAGCTACAAGTGGCACACATTATACTGTGTGATGGTTAATTTTATGTGTCAACTTGTCTAAGCCACACCATGCCCAGACATTTGATGAAACATTCTGAACTGGGAGTAGAGAGCCACACCTGTAATCCCAGCCCTGGGAGAGGTGAAGCAGGAGCATCAGCAAATTTGAGCTCAGCCTAAGCAATTTTGCAAGACCCTACCTCACAATAAATAATAAAAAAGGGGGGCGCTGGAGATGTAGCTCAGCATGAAGGCCATGGGTTCAATTCCCAGTATGGAGGGCTGAGGGGCTCATTATTTGGATATTATCTGTGAGGGTATTTCTGGATGAGAGAAATATTTGAATCTATAGATTGAGTACAGAAGATTAACTTTCTCCAAAGTGTGTGGTCCCTATCTAATCCATTAAAGACCTAAGCAGAACAAGTGGGTGGCACACGCCTGTAATCCCAGCACTCGGGAAGCTGAGGCAAGAGGATCACTGTGAGTTCAAGAACAGCCTGGGCTACATAGCGAGTTCCAGGTCAGTCTCAACTACCTAGTGAGACCCTGTCTCAACCCCCCCGCCTCCAAAAAAGGGAAATCCTCTTACCTACCTGCTTGAGCTGAACACAGGGCTCTTCCTGCTTTGAGACTCAAACTAAAACACTAGTGCTTCTTGGGTTATAAGCCTGCCAGCTTTCAGAGTAGAAATAACACCGACTTTCCGGGATCTCAAGTTTGTAGACCACAGGTCTTGGGATCTTTCAACCTCCACCGGGAGCATGGTATATAACCTGTAAAATAAATCATATACATATATATGTGGCACATTGGTTATTTTTCTTTGGAGAAGCCTAATGCAGGTTGCGCCCAGAAACTTGCTCTTAAAACAAGATCCCTAGGTGATTTTTTTTTTTTTTTTTCTGGTGGTACCAGGGATCGAACTCCGAACCTTGCATTTGCAAGGCAGGCAGCAGAACCACTGAGCCAAATCCCTGGCCTCTATCCCTAGGTGATTTTGACTTGGATTCTGACACTGGTGGGGAAACCTTGACCTACAGGATTCATTCCTTCACAACACTTTTTTGTTAAACATAAAAATCTTACCGCCTCTCTCCAGAGGACAATGGCTTCATTACAGAACTTCCGTAGTGTCTATATTTATCTACCAGCTTTCCTAGTTTGAGTTTTAATTTCTATAATCTATATTATAAAAATTTCTCATTCTTGATATGTTAGTGTATAAAATTAGATCTATAAATTAATATTTTATGTAACACGGTTTTAAATATGAATGTACATAAAATTTATAAGTTAAATAGTAACAGTGGGAAAAATACTCCAAATAAAGATCACTGCCCTTCTGTGCTCACAGAGACTCTAATATTCTACCCTACTGTGTTGAATCCCACTACTTTAGGCAGCAAGGTCTCCCTGAAGATTCTCAATTTGTGCTATTCTGCCTGCCCAGAAGACCTTTTGTTCCTTTAATATTTATTAAAGATGTAGCATGTGCCAGCTACAGTGTTTTGCAATGTATCCCATCCTCTGTAGAAAAGTAATGACATAGAGACCACCAGAAGGACAAAGGACAAACTCCTGGGTCCATAATCTATTACTCATTAAAAGCATGATTTGTGTTTTCTTCTGAGACAATGACTTTGAAAAGTTTTTGCTAAAATCCATGACTCTGCTCAGACCTATGAATGGCCAAAAATAACTGTTATGGCTGTGTCTAGATGTCTCCCATGTGGTCATAGGAGATGCTTTCCAGAGGTGGCTGGATCTAGATTGTGTGGTGCTGGGATCAAGAGTGTAATTACTAAATCAGTCCACTGATTGGTTTGGCATAGTTCTGGTTAGTATTAAGGGTGTGCTATACTTGCTCTAGAGTGAATAGCTTGCATAAAATAAGGGGCAAGAGGGTTAATGTGCCCTTGCCTGCCTGCTTGCTATGGACTGTTGCTCCTCTGTGATGCCCCTCTGCCATGCCACCCTGCCTTGGAGATAGCCGATTATGGACCGGAACCTCTACAAACTGTGAGCCAAAGTAAACCTTTTCTCTTTTAAGTTTGGGCATTGGGTATTTTATCTCAGCAACAAGAAAGGTAACTAATACTAAAAGTAGAAAAGAGTTTGACTTTTCTTCTTATAAAACTCTGGATCAAATTCTTCTCAGGTCTGCATTGAGGGAGGTTCATTTGGGGAGTGTCTGTCTAGTTAGCAGAGCAAAAGTTATTAGTTTTAAATTTACCTAGCCTGTCTTATACACCTTCAAGATGTAAGACACCAAGACAAGAGTAACTGATTTTCAAGATTCACAGAGACATCTGATTACTGGCTTTTGCAAGGTCTAGTGCCAACCCTTCCCCCTTAGATTGATGTGTAAAAATCTTGTCACTGTCCTGAACTGGTGGTCACCCGGGTCTCTGAAAAAGCAGAGCTTCACATGATTCAAGCGTTCACAAAAGCAATCATCTCATGGGAAAGTAACTGTCTCCAACTCATAAGGATTTCTTCATAGCTGCAAAACCAGGACTGAGATAATAATCACCCCTGCACCCTATAGAAATGGTCACTCCTCCTGTTTGTGGCCAGTCTGGTCCTCTTCAACATGTGCCTCTTCCAGCCACTACCAAAGCTGGGAGTCCTTTTCCTATCTTCTCTCTCACTTTCCAATTAAAGCTTTTGCTTGTAAACTTATATTGTTGATTAGTTTTAATTTCCAGTTTTACTAAAGCAAGGACCAACATTTCCCGGTGACAGTAATTGCTTCTTTCTCTAAGGGCCACAAAGCCTGAGTTCCATTTCTATCCTCACCTTATCACTCCACGATATGGTTAGCTGTACCCTCAGCTAGGCTACGCAGCTTTCCGGGTCAGGGGACACAGCTTATTCATATTTGTTTCTCAGTAACTGGCATAGTGCCCAAGACCCAGTAAGAACTCAATTAATGTTGATGAATGAGTTAATAAACAAGTGATGATAGCCCAGTATCTGGCACATCACAGAAGACTGATTGAAATGAAATTAAACTGAAAGTGCAGGTCAAAGAATCAAAGGCAGAGGGAATTGCAAGGGGGAGGGGTTGATGAACACTGTCAAAAAGCCAGATATGGTGGCACACACCTATAATCCCAGTGCTCTGCAAGGTTGAGACAGGAGGATTTCAAGTTCAAACCCAGCCTGAGTCACTTAATGAGACAGTCTCAAAAGAAAAATAAAAAGGACTCAATATAAAGTCCCTGGGTTTAAACCCGGGTTTAGAGGCAAAGGGGGCTGGGAACACACAGACACAGCAAGTTGGATTTGACTAACAGGTAGTTAATGTTAAATCCTAGAACAAACAGCAATTGACAAAACGTTTATCACAAAGCCAACAAGTAAAAATCAGTATTTACTTATTCTTAGAGTATTTGTGGCAACTCTTAAAATCAAGTTACTGGGTAAATGTCTTTGAGCCCTGCTGGTTTATTATGCCACAGTCTTCACTACCTAGGCAGGTAAAATTCCCATACCTTAGCTTACAAAGATTAAAGATCTCCCATTCTTGAATTTTAGATGCATCCATAGAATTTTATTTCTATGAAAATGTGGGACCATTAGCTAAGGGGTTGTCACCCATTACCTCCTCCCACCATTCATTCACTGAGCAAGTATTTACAATGCTACTACCCAGTGTTAAGTGGATCTATTCTTCAGCCAATGGTGTAGCTTCTATTTGTAGAGCTTGTTTGTGCTTGTGGCTACATTTTAAAAATATTAAGTCATAGGCTTGCCTAGATTCCCAGGGCAGCTGAACTCCTGGAAATCCTCCTAGAAAAAAAAAAATTTAGAATTTTTCCTGCCATTTGCTGCTTCCAGAGACTGCACTAGCACGGGCATTCAGGTTACCTTCCTTGAGTAGAAATGCTGCCCACGACATGTCCTGGGGTGCCCTGCTTATATTCTGTGGTCAAGGAAGTTGATAGTCCCTTCACCACAGGGTTTGCCAGAGTCTTCCATATGCAAAACTGCATGAGGGTAGGTGGAGGATTGGATGAGATGGTAAAAGTATTTTCTAAGCTTATTTTTCCCCTTAGTTCATTTGATATTGGGAAATGAGGAAGCGGGTCACATGGCATGTTTACATGGAAAGAACAAAGGCCTTTTTTAGGAAGGGATGGATCTGGAGGTCTTGGTCACGCAGTGGGATGACTGATATCAATTTAGACTTTATTGGACCAGGTGATGCCAATTTTCTTATCCTCTGAGTAAGTAGGTAGGCCTGGCCATTCCACCTTATCTTGAGGTCTGACCTTCAGCAGATGTGCCTCCAGCCACAGTTGTAATGTGTCCTCATCTGCTGCTCTGACTCTCTTGCAGGCCCAGCTCTGTTGGACTGCCTGTAATACTGCTGCCTAACTTAGCTGTTTTAAAGAACCTGAAGCTGATATCTGCCATGAGTAGGAGTTCACCTAGTGAGGATTCACCTTGAAGTGGGATAAGTTCAGTGACTATGTCAGACCAAAAGGCCAGTGGGAAGACAGACAGAAACATGAAGCTAGAATGGTAGTGTTACTGGCCACTTAGGTCCATATACTCAGGTTCCTTTGCTCACTGCTGACCAAATCAAGGAGGCCATTTATTTTAGCAAAAAGGAAAAAGGATTTGCAGACATTCCTCTTTAACAACCTAGTTCTGTTCCTGTGACAATGATCTGGCCAGTAAGTGAGGAGTTCTATATAGTACAGTATGTACATTACAATATTCATAACAAAGAAATGGTCAAAGAAAATTCCAACTTGATGATTTTGCTTTTATTTGCATGACCCTTATGTGTAGTACTGTAGTGTATACCAACATAAAACTACAGTGCTGTACTGGACAGTACAATCAGCAAAATTTATAATATGGTATAAACAAGGTATACTGTACAAAAATACATTGAGGCTGAATAAACTAGATGTATAGAACTGCACAGAAAATGGGTAATAAGTGTGAGCAGCAGGTCCTAAGTTCAAACAGCATGCCTTGGTTATTAAATGAGGAATATCTGTATTCAAAGATCGCTCCAAGGAGATGAAGGGGCCATATTTGCCTCAAATCACTATGTCACTATGTACAAGTGAGTTAATGTTCTAACTTTTAAAGTTCCATTTTGCTGTGCCAGTTACAGTAGGGCCACACCACATGGGGTCTTACATGCCACGCTTAGAATTCCTTTTGTTATCTGAGGAGCAATGGAATCCATTAGATTTGTGTTTCTGAAAGATCATTCTAACTGCTGAACAGAGGGCTGATGGGAGGTAGGTCCAGGGAGCAATGCATTTAGAAGCCTGCTGAAGTAGTTCAGGATGATGGTCACTTGGCCCAAGATGACAGTAATGTAACCAAATTCTCTCTCTCCCTCTGGGCTCTTGTCCTGAACACAACAAAATATGAAACCCACAGACACAGCGGTGCAGAATGAACCAAATACAGTTTATTGGAACAAAGAAGAGCTCTCGATAGCCAAGAGGGACTCCAAGGGAGGACACCAAGGGGACACCCAGGTTTAGGAGTTTATATGCACTTTGTGGGGCTGTTTTAGCGGGCATATGAAAATAAGACAATGAAACAATAAGGCTGCCACTTTTAGCTAGGATTCTGATGTCAACAGGAGTAGACTTTTCCTTGGAACCCAACTTCCCAAGGCTTATCTCAGTTTACCTGGGCCCTTGTACTTTGAAACAATGTGGTTGCCATTTTTGGCTAGGCCTTGGACTTTAGGGGAACAGACTTCCCCTGTCCTCTAGCTTCCTGGACCAGACCTTGGTGGTCTCTTTCCCATTGTGTTCCAATTTTCCCAGAGATTATCTTGGTTTACATAGGTCCCTATTCTGTTTGTCATTTCTCTATGTCCTGGCCTTTGTAGTGGGGCAGAGGCTGAAAAGAATTCGTCGTCATGTATTTAGATCAAGTCCTTCTACAAAGCAGCTGATACCATACAGAGCTGGCTTTGTAATACTTCACCAACACCTATCGACTTCACCAGGAATCTCCCTCTGTACCTGAAAGATTGAGGGTGGAAAAGGAGGTGCTCTATTTTCCTCAGAATTCAAACAAAGCACTGTGTACAAACAGTTGTCCTAGTTGCTCCTCTCCAGAACATCTGCCATCGGGATCCAAGGAGAGCCACAGGACTTTTCAGCCTAACACTCACCAGTAACCATGACCTTTAGGGCCTGTTTCCTGGTTCTGGACATTTCAACTCTGTATAAGATTTCCTTTGATATATAAGAAAACATCTCAAAAAAGAGTTAAATTGCTATATCCCCAATTACTGTAATTATTAGGATCATCCTGTCCTCTAGCCTCTGGGACAGTGATGGTGGACCTTTTAGAGTTTTCAATAATACAAACAGCCTGATGTGACACATGTGCCATAGGTTCACCACCACTGCTCTGGGGTCTTTTTATTTTTTTCAGAGAAAGTGATTATTTTTACCATAATTACCCATCAATAATGTTATACACCTTGGGCAAACATGGAGAAATATGAAGAAATGAATCCATTTCACCTTTAAATGATTTTTAAATGGAATTTACAAAAAACTGTCTTTTGGGGGGTTATGATTCATAAAAGGAAGCTGTGATAAATCTAATTCAAGAAATAGATTGGGGAGGGGACATAACTGCTAAGATTCTTCTGATCCATAATTTACTTAATAAATGCCAAGTAAAAGAAACTTTAAAAAAAATCACAATTCATTTCAAAACAGGGTCAGGAAACAGAAATACAGTCTTTTGTGGTTAACCCTGATTGACTGGAAAATATACATGAAGAAGAAGAAAAGCAAAGACTTCTGACTTTACTGTATATGGAGATTACTTTGTAAAGACAAAAAGCAGAGGAAAAAATCAGCAGAAAATGAAACAGCAGTAAAAATTTTAAAAGAAAGTTATACAAACCAAGAAAAAGTATCACATACACCCTCCTAATTCACCACATTTGAGAATGATTATAAAACAGAATTTCTTTGTTCATCCAATGAAGTCTCTTCAAAGGTGCTCTGGGGTCTTTTAACACCATCTCAGAACTCCATCCTCACAATTCCTCATGTTCTTATTGTCTATAAATAATACTATTTTCTCACAAAAGCCTCAGTTTATAGAGAGTTTACATGTCAGGCTCAAGGTTATCACTGTAAGGAAAGCTAGAGCCTACCCACTTCCACAAAACATTGCTTGGAATTTAATTAGAATTCTATACTGTGCATTATATGTTGACTGAACTATTACAATGAATACATATGATTCTCCTGACTGCCCTGTCTGTCCTGGTTTTCTTTCATTAAACTTTTATATGTGACATAACACTTACTTTTTATATTTAATTACTAAGTTTAAGTATCCCTGGTTTTTGCTATCATAGAACCAAATTGCACAAGTTGATTTTCTTCCTTTATTTTTACTGTACTGAGCATATATAATTGTTTCTTGGCCTTTTGGCTAAGATCAAGTGTAGTATCTGTACTGAGCATATAGAACATGCTTAACAAAGATAAATTCATTGCTCAATTAAAAGAATATGCCATTTTATACCAGGTCTTGAGGTGTGCACCTATTATCCCAGCACTCACAAGGCTGGGGCAGGAGGATCACCACAATTTGAGACCAGTATGTGTTATATACCGAGTTCAAGACCAGACTGAACTACATAATAACATCCTGTCTCAAAAAAAAAAAAAAAGTCAACATCTTAAAATATCATGGAAATAGTTTATACTCATGCTATGTAAACAAAAGCATTTGCAGAAATTCACTTTTTCTCCCTCTAAATGACTTGCAGCTGTTTTGAGAGGCTAGCTTTCCTCAAAGCTGGTCTGTATGCACTCAGTTAGAAGATCTAAGAAGTCAACTGCATTTGTGGGACTGCCTTTATGTTGTAAACACACCAGAAAAAAACTAAATCTACCACTTTGTTCAATTAAAAATGGTGACAAAAACACTCACTTTAACAATTTACAGGTGAGTGGAATTTGAGATACGAGAGGTAGGAGTGCTATTGGGTCGTCCCTTTAAAAATGTCTCACCCATTAAACATATTCCTTCTTGCCTCAAACAAAGAATTTGAAAAGTAGGGGTAAAGGGGTAAGGGAAGAACTAGCTCTGCTGAGCAAATTCGGGCCAAAGACAAGGATAAAAGCAAAAATAAAGGTACACTGTGGCCTAGAAGACAGAGTGGGCCAAGGTGAAGAGTCTCGTGGCATTTCATCTTTCTTATGTTGTCCACATCTTGTGGGAGCCTGAGAGAAGTCCTAAATAAAGGGTGCTGAGAATGATTTGGTGTCGTGGGATTCTGTAATTAACATGTACTGCTTATTTCCCAGTCAGGTTTGCCACACCTTTCCTCTTATATCAGGAAGAAAGACTACACAGAATACACTGTGTGTATTCTTTAAATTGAAATCTCCACCAGACACTGGACATAGCAAGAATATTTTGCCTAATACCCAAAAGGAACTGCATGACAAGCAAGCCTTTACTGCCTGTGACATGAAAAGCTTTGTTCAACAACTGACCATCCTATCTCTTTTGCCAAATGCTTAATTTCTACTTCTAAACTGCATATAATCAAATGAAATTCTTTGACTAATGTTAAAGTCATCAATTGATTAAAGCAACTCAATAAACTACCCAGATTAAAGCACCATTTTTGCCGGGCATTGTGGTGCATGCCTGTAATCCCAATACTCAGAAGGCTGAGGCCAGAGGATCACTGTGAGTTTCAAGGCCAACCTGGGTTATATAGTGAGTTCAAGGCCAGCCTAAACTACAAAGTGAGACCCTGTCCCAACAAACAAACAAACAAACAAATAAATAAATAGCTGGGAACGTGGCTCAGGGCCAAGGCCTTGGGTTTGACCCCCAGTACTACAAAAATAAAACCACTATTCTTAAAACAAGTAACTACTAACATAGTTACTACATATTTCCCCATCACATTAATGACTTATGGAGTTGTTTATATCATTTATCAAATTTTCCCTGTTAAAATATTATGCTTATTTACAACAAAGAAGGGAAGCATGGATACTGGTTAGGCAACCAGCAGTGTTACCCACAAAATGTAAGTATGTGTTAGAACAAATGCTTTATAGAGAGCGGGGGAAAGACTCCAGGATAGACATAATTCTTCTTCAGTACTTGTAAAATATGTTGGATCTCCAAACCTCAGTTTCTTTATACGAAAAATGGAAGAGTGTATTATAAGTCTGTCTCCTGAGATGGTTGTAAGGATGAAATAAGCTAATGTGGGGAAAACTTTAACAGAGTGTCAGGTACATAATATGTCCTCAGTAAAGGATTGATTTATTTTATTATCTATTGATGAATGGATCACAAAATAGGATTTCTTTGTTCACACTTCCACTTGCTGGAAGGAAAGGCTGTTGCTGAAGATTCCTGTCATTTCCAACAATCTGATTCATATTGGATATAGTGCACGTGTCCCACGGCAACAGTCAGCAAACCAGAGTTCTTTCCCATGCCTTGCAGATTGATATATATATTCACCAGAACTGCCAGTTGTGCCCCATAATTCCAGAAAGCATG
>NW_022900945.1:41589786-41610916 GCF_012274545.1 Fukomys damarensis
AAGTTATACAACACAGACTTTTAGGACTTTGTGAGGGTAGATTCCGTCTACAGAATCTAGGAGTCCAGAATGTGTTAGTGCTCCTTTTCCTTGGACTCTGCTGTCTTCTTTAAAGCAAAACCACCACCAACAACAAATATACTTAGCCTTTCTGATTCTTAGGCCTCATGTGCAATTTAGATAATTATATTTGCACTGGGTGTGATGGCTCATGTCTGTTGTCCCAGTACTGGGAGGCTGAGACTGAGGTAGGAAGACCCTAGGATTCTAGGAGTTTGAGACCAGCCTAGGCAACAGAGTGAGACTTTATCTCAAAACAAAAGCAAAATGAAAAAGATAATATTTTCTGTAATTCATATATTACTATGAGGATCAAATTAGATATTGTAAATGAAGCCAAGAACTAACATCTTATAACTGAATCCTATTACTTACCATAAGCTTTACATCTACTGCGTCATGTAACTCACCCAGTGGATAGATGTGGAAGAGACTGACAATTGTCTCAAAGTCTGCTTTTCATCTTTTTCTTGGAAATAAGTTTTCTGGTTTTCAGGTGGGCTAAAATGCAGCCAAGTGTGGTTGGATGTGTGTATTTTGGATCAAGAGATATAAAAGGAATTCCAGGTGGTATCTTAAAAGAAAGGGGGCATGTTGTTGATTCTCTCTTCTTCCCTTTTGAGTATAGTGAATGGCCCTTAAAAATCCATTATAGATAACAAGACAGCATAAGAGTTGCAGAGTAACAAAACAGAAGGAAATTATTTGTTCCCTGAAAGTTTTCTAAACCATTTAAAATTGGAGATATTCTTTTATCCTTAAAAACCTTAGCATGTATTACTGAGATCAAAGGTATTCTCCTAATTACCATAGCACAGTGATCAAAATAAGGAAATAATATTGATATATGGCCATTCAATACACACACACAAATTTTATTAGTTGTTTTAGTATTATATTTTAAAGCTTCTTTCCCCATCTATGTTATAATGATGCATAATGCATGCAGTTTATGGATATGTCTCTTTAGTTTCCTTTACTTTGAAAAAAATTTAATATCTATTTATGATTAAAAACTTTCCAATAGTCCCAGCTACTAGGGAGGCTGAAGTAGGAGGTTCACTTAAGTTCATGAGCCTAGACCAGCCTGGAAAACATAGAGAAACCCTATTTTGAAAAAAGAAAACACTTTTCAGTAAAGTAGGAACAAACTGAATTTCCTTAAATGTAAGGATAATGAAAAAAAAAAAGCATGTAATAAATATCATCCTAAATGGAAAAACACCAGAAGCATTCTCTCTAAAATATGAAAGAAATATAGGAATGCTACCACTCTAACACTGTATCAGAGATTCTAGTTAGCACAATAAGACCAGAAAATCAAATAAGGATTAAAAAGGAAGAAATACTCTATTATTTGTAGACTATATGGTTGCCTACGTAGAAAACATAAAGCATGATGGTGGAATTCCTTCTATAGGGGAGGCTGCAACAAGAGGATTACAAATTCAAGAAGAGTCTGGCAGTTTAGCAACTTAACAAGACCTTGTCTCAAAAAATATAAAAGGGGTACAGATGTAGCTCACTGGGAGGCCCTGGATTCAATTCCCGGTATAAGAAAAGAAAAAAAGAAAGAAAACCAAAAAGGTTCTATACATTTAATATAAATAATAGGAAACTCTAGCGAATGGCTACATTTCAAATCACAAAAGCATAACTTTAAAGCAATGTCATCATCATTAACAACAGTAACAAACCATAATAAAAAACACGCACAAGTACACATACAATAAACATTTTGTTGAAGGAAATTCAATAAGACCTAATTAAATGAAAAGTTATCCCTGTTCACTGAAAAACTTAATTTCAAAAAGTCACTTTTTTTCTAAATTAATTCATAGATTTAATGAAACCTCAATCAGAGACAGATGTTTATATGTGATGAATCAATTATAAAATGTCTAACAAAGAAGAAAACTTTAATATAAGAGAACATGGGTGACACAAATGAAGGAAGTGATGAAGACTTTTAATATATAAAAAGTACTACAGCAAACTGTAGTGGCACACACCTGTACTGTAACCCCAGAACTCCAGAGGCTGGGGCAGGAGGATCACCATAAATTCAAGGCCAGCCTGGGTTACCCAGGGGGACTGTGTCTCACAACATAAAAAACAAAAACAGAAAAAGATATAAAAAAGTACTATATATATAAAAGGTTGATAAAGTCAACTTTATCTAAATTAAGACTTCTATTTATTAAATATGTAATGAAGTGAAAGATAAGCCACAAATTGGAAGATATCTGCCACATATATACCCTACAATCAGAAACAAGAATATACAAAAACCCTATACACATAAGATACAACTCAATAAATGAACAAAAGACACAAATAGACTTTCATAGATGAAGAAATATGTATATGGCCTGTAAAAAAATGAAGAGATAAGCAATTTTACTAGTAATCAGGGAAACAAAACTGAAACCATGGAGAAACATTGTTTTGGGTTTTAAAAAAGTTACGAAATGCCAAAGATCTCATGTATTGTTGGTGAGACAATGAATTGCTAAACATCACTTTCAAAAACAATTTGACAGCTGAGCATGGTGTCATCCACCTCTAACCCCAGGACTCTGAGAGGCTGAGGCAAGAGGATCACATATTCAAGGCCAGTAGAGGCAATTTAGTGACTTATGGAGATCCTGCTTCAAAATGAAAAATAAAAAAAGGAGTGGGGAGGTAGCTCAGTGCTAAGGCCCTGGATTAGATCCCTAGTAAATAAATAAATAAATGAATAAATAAATAAATAAATAAATAAATAAATAAATAATCTATGTTATATAGCATGACATTCAATAACCCTTTAATCTGCTGATTCTATTCCTAGGTATCCATCACTTTTATCTTCCCAGCCCATCCTAGAAAACTTTTGCACCCATGCCTCAGGAGATAGGAATAAGAATATTCACAGCATCACTGTTCATAGAAACATAAATACTGGCAATCATCTATATACCCATCAAATGAAGAATGGATATATACATGGTATATTCAATATTATGAAATAGTTTACAGCAATGGAAATAGACTATAGCTATGTATAATATGAATATTGTAGTAACATAATAAATGAAAAATGCAAATCTCAAATCATATATAGCATATTCAAATAAAAGTTTGTATAAAGTCAAAACAAGCAAAACTAAAACAATATACTTTTAAGGCCCACAGGTGTGCATATGTGTGCAAGCATACAAACATATTGTGTTAAATGCTAATTCCTTAAAATATCCTTTAAAATTCTTTAAATTTTCTTTTATAAAGAACAAGCAAGGTTCCCTAAGTACTAGATTCAGGATGTCTATGAAAGTAGGCAATCAATAGTGTAGACAAGGGACACTTATGCAGATGTAAAATGTTGGTAATTTTCTATTTCTTTAAGTGCTCGATTGTTATGTTCTTGATGAGAAATTTTAAAGGTCTATGGATGAACCACTGATGACTGTGTGTTATAAACTAAGGATTATGATTAATCTAATTCTAGATATCCAGGTTCAAGGAGAAAACGTATCAGTAATAGCAGATATTCATACAGTGCCTATGTTTCAAAGGTCTTAATATGTTTTAATCCATTTTATCCTCCCAGTGAGGAAATTCTATGATTATTATCATTTTATAGATGAGAAAAACAAACCCCAGAGTTAATAGTAACTCTTCTGAGGCCCGCAGCAGAGCTGGGATTTAATTCAAGCTAGCTGGTTCTAGAGTCTGCGTCTGTGTTGTTAATCATAAGATGTCTAAATAAATGAAAGTTAATTAAATTAGGGCTTGGTCATAAAGAAGTTATAATACAATGCTTTTTATAACAATATTAAAGGAGGAATCACATATACAGCTCTGTAAGTATAGTAAAAACGACTAAATTGCACACTTTAAATGGGTAAATGGTATATAAATGATTTTTATCAATAAAGCTATTTTTAAAGACCCTGAAAACTACAAATAAGTCATTCTATAATGCAAATTAGGCCCATTATTATTATTATCCTTGAGGCAAGGTCTTGCTATATAGTTCAGGCTGGTCTTGAACAGACTATGTAGCCTACGTTGACAGCTTCCTGAGAGCTGGGATTACAGGTGTACACCACCACACCCAGCTATTTTATTTATTTATTTTGAAAATTGGGTTCCTAAATTATTATGTGCTATTTTAGGCTTTTAATATATGCCCATGAGTAAAATATACACTCTTCCTGCAAGCCAAACAAAACAAACCTGTCAAGAGACAGCTCACGTGTGAATAAACTATAATAGTACATAAGATCCTAATGATATAATGGACAATGTGAAATAGGAAGAAATGGGCTAAAGGTGTAGGGAAAGTGGGAAGGGTAGGGGAAAGCTAATAAGGGAAAAAAAATATGAGAAAATGAAGAAATGGAAATGAAGTGTTTATAAAGGTGGAGGGAAGAGGGGTGAAGGGAGGGTAGGGACAAGGGGAAAAAATGAGAACCAAGACCTGTCATGTAAAGGTACAAGATCCCAATAATGAATGTAACTGTATTGTATACCTAAAATTTGCCAATAAACCCAATGAGGAAAAAAAAAAGAGCTCGCTTTATGAAAGAAGATAAAACAAAAAATTTTAATCTACTATTATGAGTGGAAAAATGTTCAATTCCCAGCTTTAGCCCTTTCTACATCTGCCAGGAAATCAAACGGCTCTCAGGTCCCAAGACAAATTTCACACTGCAATCATAATTGTCTGTGTGGATTGAGGATATACAAACAATAAGACTTAGGAAGAATGAGAGTGAAGAGAACATCTGATTGAAAATATACTGGTTACCAGAGACTCCTGCAGTTAGGTTCCAGTGTTCTCCTGCTCAGTATACAATGCAGGCCTGAGAAATAAATACACTAAGAGAGCTAAGAGAAAGAAAATGGGGTGCCAGGATGACCAATGCTGGTGCAACTGACAAAGGCAGTGGCCAGTCCCAAGCGCTAACTCTTACTGGCAATCAACTGGGGTAAAGGCAGGCTATGCACAGTTTCTATGGAAATCAATGTTAACAAGGCTTTTAAAGGACAAGACAAAGTACTATCAAATTAGGGGAAAAAATAGACAAAATATACAGTTGTACTTAGAACATTGTCCTTCTAGTTGGCAGGTTTTAGTTGTGTGAACAGAATTTAGGTGTGAGTTACTCTGACCTCAGCAAGTAGGCTTCAGCTAGACTCACTTCTATAAACAAGCCAATTGTGGGGTTAACTCTTGACAGCCTGCCATAATCAGTATTATGGTCCTCTGCAATGATATTTTTAAAAATTGTGCAATTTTCATCTGTGTAAACTTTTGCTTTTAAATTTGCAACTGATTTTAAATGAGATGGAAAAAGTACTTATAGACAAAGCTAGTTCTAAATGTTGGGATGTGTCCTTAGGCCTTCAAGTTGAACAGCTACAAGGGGCCAACATTGATGCTAAAATGGACTATGACAGCTTTTCCTCAACACTATTTCTTGTTTTTTGGTGGGGCACAAAAAGGAGAGACTAAGCAATATACAGTATGATCTTCAGGGAATCTTTTGATAGTTTATCTGTTTTCAGAACTATTGAGATTCTCCTCACCCAGGTCAGCTATCCTCACAAATCTGGCAGTTGATCACAAGGAGACAAGAGGAAAACTTGGTTTGCACCTCAACTTCATGACCACCAAAAGAACATCCTCCTGATCCTCTAAACTAGTGGTGGTGAACCTATGACGTGTGTGCCATGGTCAGCTGTTTGTTATCATTGAAAGCTCTAAAAGGTTCACCATCTCTGCTCTAAACCATGGGTCACTTTTATCTTCTCAGGTCTCTCCAAAGCACATGAATAGACACAGGCTGTTAAAACCTTGCTGAGCACCTTCGTGAACTCAGAACACAAAGAAAGTACACAAAAGAAATGAAAACAAATAAACCTTTTATTTTAACTAGATGGATCCAACATTTTGTCATTATTCTGTTCTAGCGTGGACATACACACCTATCTCACGCTACATTTAATTTCCTTCCTGGTAACAAACCTTTCTTGTCTACTGTATTAAACTGACCAGTCTTCTTGACTCCAGTTCCCTTAGGCAAGGTTTCTTACTGCTTCTGGCTGTGGACAGTAGGGTCCACGACACTCCCTGGTACTCCCAAGTGACAAGCTATGAAGCCTGGAATACCTCAAGTAGTGACTGTTCAACTCTCTGAATTCTCTTTCTCAACTTTTAGGCTCCCTCAAACCCGTCATGAGGTTTGGGAAACTATTCTCACTGGTCCTTACCTTTTCCTTGGATCAGTGAGTCACCTACACAGGTCAATTTAAGCCAAAAATAGTCATTTTGCAGTCTAGTTTATCTGGATTGGCTATAGATTGAATAAAGCAATCAGATAAAAGCTTAACTTCAATTTCTTTTTTGTGTAGTACGTATTTATATAACCTAGAAAAAGATTAATCCTCTTCTGGAAAGCCTTTTATTTTGTAGTTTTATAATTGTGTTTTATCTCTCAATTTCCAGATTTTTATCTTTCGATACCATTTCCCACTAAAAAGAAACCAGAACTCCAAGGAGAAATGGCAGATTCTACGCCTGAGGCAGGAAATAGATCAGATAAACCTGGGACAAAAATAACAGAGCAGGGAAGAGTGGGAAGAGTAACGTAGATTGAAACATGATTGCCATGATCTGATAATCATTGAAAACTGGGTGTTTGGTACATGAGAGTACCTTATAGTACCGTACTTTTGCATTTTAAAAAATTTCTCCATGAAAATAACTTATGAAAGCTAAAAATAATTGCTTTCTTTTAAATTCAAAGAGTATATAGCACACGGTAAAGGTTTCTTTCAGTGTGTACCAGAGTCTCCCACTTCTGATCCTCAGGTTCCCTCCCGAAGGCAATTCCAGTAACCATCCACTTTCCATGTGGTCAAGTAAAATTTCTACGATAATATAAAAAGCATATGTGTACACACATTTATATGATCCACACAATTTTTAAAGACTCAGTTGTATCATACTGAACACATTATGCTAAGACTTATGAAGATTTATTTTAGTAGCATGGGAGACGGGGTGGACAGAGGCTTGAACCTTTCGCAGTGAGCCCCATCCCCAACCCTTAAAAATCTTGTGTGTGTGTGGAGACAGGGTGTCCTTAAGCCGTTTCCCAGGCCGAGTTCTAACCTGCGATCCTCGTTATTCATCTTCCCAGAGTGCTTGGATTAATGCTGGAGGGAATCATCACATAATAAAAGCGAATTTCTGTACTACATTCGACAGAATTTTACAGACTACAAAATCCACACGGATTTAGGTCGCAACCTAAAACAGTACGCTCAGACCATCAGCAGTGCCTCTCAGGTCTGGACTCGCCCTGGGCCGCAGGTAGGAGCATCGCTCCCCCTCTCAGTTACCCTGGGGACTTGGGCGAGAAGAGGCAGCTTCCGGAGAAGAGGCCGGGCTCTCAGCGCCGAGCAGCTTCCCAGATCTCCCGGCCTGGCGGCCTCAGCACCACCCCGGGCGTCCCTGTGACCCCGTGACCCCCAGCTCCCGCCCCCCGCCTGCCCTCCAGGTCTCGGAGACCGCGGGCGCCCTTCTCTGGCGCGGGTGGTGGGGCCTTTCCCGGCTGCTCGAGCCGGAGCTAGAGGGACTAAGATGGTGTTGGCGGGACGCCCTGGGACTGCTTCCTAAGGGAATCTAAGGCTGCGACAGCAAGAGGGCCTACAGTACCCCTCCTGTAGCACAGGCAGGAAGGTGCGGAACCCGGAAGTCTCAGGATCCCAGGGCTCCAGCACAACTAAGCACGCCACAGAGTGAACAAGTATTTGAGAGAACGCCGAAAGCGCGGGGAGGCGGTCCTACCTCACGGTCACCATCTCGCGACACTTTAAGCGACGTCGCACAACAAGCGCGTGTTCTAGGCTTTCACCTTCACGCAGCCTCTTCAGTAGGTACCTATCCCTTTAAGGAAGCGATGGACAGTTATTCCAGCCTATCAACTTCATTGTCAACATCCAATCAGATTTAAACTTCTCTCAGCCGCCGGAGAAGTTGGAAGAAAGGGGTCGAAAGAGGGGGAGAAAGGGCGCAAAAGCTCTCTGTCTCTCAAAAGCGAGGGCGGTGTGAGCCAAGCTCTCAAGAAAAAAACTCCAGAAGGATGGCCTGACTTCCCAAATAGTGGGTTAGAGAACCGGGTCACAAACCAATGAAAGGGATGAGGAGGTGGGATTGTAGCTTTCACCGCGCCAGAAGTACCGTTACAGGGCAGACTTTTCGTCCAATCAACGCCTCCAGACTTTGGGTCAGGTGGCCATAAAGTGTGAGGGGCGGAGCTACAGCCTGGCGCGAGGAACCGTTAAGATAGACAACAAATATAGCCAATGAGGCGCTTGGACTAGGGCGTTGGGAACCCAATAAAAGTGGCTGGGCGGGCGCCTTCTCCGAGCGCGGGGAGATGTAAAGACAGACAAATAGTTTTCCCAATGAGACTGTGGAAGAGCGAGCTAATTGACCAATGAGGTCTGCAGGGCGGGATCCTTTGCCGCGGCGGAGTCCAAGATGGCGGCGTGCGGTTCCGCTGTGTGAAACGAGCGCGGGGCAGCGGGTTAGTCAGCTCCGCGGAGACTACCTCCGACGACCCGCGACGATGAAAGGAAAAGAGCGCTCACCAGTCAAGACCAAACGCTCCCGTGGTGGTGAGGACTCGACTTCCCGCGGGGAGCGGAGCAAGAAGTTAGGCGGCTCTGGTGGCAGCAATGGGAGCAGCAGCGGGAAGACGGACAGCGGCGGCGGGTCGCGGCGGAGCCTTCACCTAGACAAGTCCAGCAGCCGAGGTGGCAGCCGCGAGTATGACACTGGTGGGGGCAGCTCCAGTAGCCGCTTGCATAGTTACAGCTCCCCAAGCACCAAAAATTCCTCGGGCGGGGGCGAGTCGCGCAGCAGCTCCCGGGGTGGAGGCGGGGAGTCACGTTCGTCGGGGGCCGCCTCCTCCACTCCTGGCGGCGGGGACGGCGGGGAGGACAAGACTCTGAAAATAAGCGAGTTGGGGTCCCAGCTGAGTGATGAAGCGGTGGAGGACGGACTGTTTCACGAGTTCAAACGCTTCGGTGATGTAAGTGTCAAAATCAGTCATCTCTCAGGTATCGTCGGGGGGCCTCCGCCACTCCTGGCGGCGGGGACGGCGGGGAGTACAAGACTCTGAAAATAAGCGAGTTGGGGTCCCAGCTGAGTGATGAAGCGGTGGAGGACGGACTGTTTCACGAGTTCAAACGCTTCGGTGATGTAAGTGTCAAAATCAGTCATCTCTCAGGTTCTGGCAGCGGGGATGAGCGGGTAGCCTTTGTGAACTTCCGGCGGCCAGAGGACGCGCGGGCGGCCAAGCATGCCAGAGGCCGCCTGGTGCTCTATGACCGTCCCCTGAAGATAGAAGCTGTGTATGTGAGCCGGCGCCGCAGCCGCTCCCCTTTAGACAAAGATACTTATCCTCCATCTGCCAGCGTGGTCGGGGCCTCTGTAGGTGGTCATCGTCACCCCCCTGGAGGAGGCGGTGGAGGCCAGAGATCACTTTCCCCTGGCGGTGCTGCATTGGGATACAGAGACTACCGGTTGCAGCAGTTGGCTCTTGGCCGCCTGCCCCCTCCACCTCCGCCACCATTGCCCCGAGAGCTGGAGCGAGAACGCGATTACCCATTCTATGAGAGAGTGCGCCCAACCTATAGTCTTGAGACAAGGGTGGGAGCTGGAGCAGGTGCTGCTCCTTTTCGAGAAGTGGATGAGATTTCACCCGAGGATGATCAGCGTGCTAACCGGACGCTTTTCTTGGGCAACCTGGACATTACTGTGACCGAGAGTGATCTAAGAAGGGCTTTTGATCGCTTTGGAGTCATTACAGAAGTAGATATTAAGAGGCCATCTCGGGGCCAGACCAGTACCTATGGCTTTCTCAAATTTGAGAACCTAGACATGTCTCACCGGGCCAAACTAGCAATGTCTGGCAAGATTATAATTCGGAATCCTATCAAAATTGGTTATGGTAAAGCTACACCCACTACCCGCCTTTGGGTTGGTGGCCTGGGACCTTGGGTGCCTCTTGCAGCCCTGGCACGAGAATTTGACCGATTTGGCACCATACGCACGATAGACTACCGGAAAGGTGATAGTTGGGCATATATCCAGTATGAAAGCTTGGACGCAGCACATGCTGCCTGGACCCATATGCGGGGATTCCCACTTGGTGGTCCAGATCGTCGTCTTAGAGTGGACTTTGCAGACACAGAACATCGTTACCAGCAGCAGTATCTGCAGCCTTTGCCCTTGACTCATTATGAGCTGGTGACAGATGCTTTTGGACATCGGGCACCTGATCCTTTGAGAGGTGCTCGGGATAGAACCCCACCTCTACTTTATAGAGATCGTGACAGGGACCTTTATCCTGATTCTGACTGGGTGCCACCCCCGCCCCCAGTCCGAGAACGTAGCACTCGGACTGCTGCTACTGCTGTGACTGCTTATGAGTCACTGGATAGCTTGGATAGAAGGCGGGATGGCTGGTCCTTGGACCGGGATAGAGGTGATCGAGATCTGCCCAGCAGCAGAGACCAGCCTAGGAAGCGACGGTTGCCTGAGGAGAGTGCCATACGGCATCTGGATAGGTCCCCTGAGAGTGACCGGCCACGAAAACGTCACTGTGCTCCTTCTCCTGACCGTAGTCCAGAACTGAGCAGCCGGGATCGTTACAACAGTGACAATGATCGATCTTCCCGTCTACTCTTGGAAAGGCCCTCTCCAATCAGAGACAGGCGAGGTAGTTTGGAGAAGAGCCAGGGTGACAAGCGAGACCGGAAAAACTCTGCATCAGCTGAACGGGATAGGAAGCACCGGACAGCTGCTCCCACTGAGGGAAAAAGCCCTCTGAAAAAAGAAGACCGGTCTGATGGGAGTGTACCCAGTGCCAGCACTGCTTCATCGAAGCTGAAATCCCCTTCCCAGAAACAGGATGGGGGATCAGCCCCTGCTGCAACAGCCTCTCCCAAACTCTGTTTGGCCTGGCAGGGCATGCTTCTACTGAAGAACAGCAACTTTCCTTCCAACATGCATCTCTTGCAGGGTGATCTCCAAGTGGCTAGCAGTCTTCTTGTGGAGGGTTCAACTGGAGGCAAAGTAGCCCAGCTCAAGATTACACAGCGTCTTCGTTTAGACCAGCCCAAATTGGATGAAGTAACTCGACGCATCAAAGTGGCAGGGCCCAATGGTTATGCCATTCTTCTGGCTGTACCTGGAAGTTCTGACAGCAGATCCTCCTCTTCCTCAGCCACGTCAGACACTGCCACCTCTACACAGAGGCCACTTAGGAACCTTGTGTCCTATTTAAAGCAAAAGCAGGCAGCTGGGGTGATCAGCCTCCCTGTTGGAGGCAACAAAGACAAGGAAAACACCGGGGTCCTTCATGCCTTCCCACCTTGTGAGTTCTCCCAGCAGTTCCTGGATTCCCCTGCTAAGGCACTGGCCAAATCTGAAGAAGATTACCTGGTCATGATCATTGTCCGTGGTGCGTCCTAAAGTCCATGTGTAACTTGTATTTACTACTTTGACATGGTTTCTGTTTTGTGATGTGTAATGGGATACAGCATCAGATGAAGTTTTCTTTTTAATTGTTTAGTCTTAGCCTTTTTTTAATATATATTTTTATAAACCTCTTTAAAACAAATTAGAACAGTTTAGCTATTAAGTGAAAGGGAAATCCTTAAGGTAGCAGGAAGATGGGTTCGCTTTTAGAGTTCCTATTCTTCTGATTAACTTTTTCTTTTTTAATCCCGAGCTTTAAAAAAATCCTCAAAGTTAAAAAAAACCAAAAGTTTGAAAAATCAGAATTTGGACAAAAGAGTCTTCTGACTGTAAACAGATGGTAACATGGCTTCCTTGGTGTGTAGGTAAATAATTCGTTTACCAGAAACATTACTTTTGTGACAAATTTGATCAGGGATCTCAGAAATATACGCATTTAAATTGTTTAGCAATGTAATTATTTTAATCAGGTATTTGAATATTTCTCTTAAAATATAGCTTGTTCTAGGAGAGTTGGCTTTACATGCATTAGCTCTTGAGTTTTGTATCCCATATGTGCACTTTTGGTTTGTAGCTGTAACTGTTTGGTAAAAATTGAGGACTGTGTTACAAGCTGTTTATGTCTTATGCTTAGGCTAGTATGCAAGAAAGTGAATAGATGCTTTATAAAATCAGAATTTTTAGTCAGTCATAGGTGTGTGGTGGTGTTTTACTGACTTTCAGAGGTGTAGCAGGTACAGTTCAAATTTAATTGCATATTTAGAAACTTATTCTTCATCAAAGGTGAATTTTTTTTGTATCCGTTCAAATTTCTGGTTTTAGTAATAGAAAAGGTGGCTTCAGGCTTTTGTTTCAGTGGGCATTAATCAGCCATATCTGGATTGCAGATTTTTTTTTTTTAAAGTCAGTGTAAAATGCCTTTGATACACTTTTTTTTTTAAACTGCTGGTATTTTTATTTTCATATTTAAACAGTAGTAGTGACATTACATTATTAGAAATGTTTTGAACATTTTTGAAATTTTATGCTTAATATTTTCACTGTTATCCAGCCATTGAGATTTGAAATGTAAGTGTGGGGAAATCATTTTTTATTGTTTGCCCAGACACCTGTAATTATTATAAAATGATTTAGCCCACCTACAGATTTTTGTTTTGGTTTGGTTTTTAATTTGGGTTTTTTTGTTTGGTTTTTTTTTGTTTGTTTCTGTCCTCAGCTGAGAATGATATATTACTTTTGGTTCTTAGCAAGGACTCATGCTATTTTACGGAAGTGGATGGTTTTTATTTTTACCTACTCCTCTGCCACCACCCCTGATTCCTCAGGTCATTAATAAGTATATTTTTCTCCCTGGACTTCAGTGGTGAAGACTTAAGGCCCTTGATATTTTTTGGAACCTTCTGGATCATGGTCAAGTTTTTATTCTGTGAAAGTGACTTATTTAAAGCCTGGCAGATCTCAGTAACTGTTTTCTTTCTGTTATCAAAGCTGGTAGTTTTGAAATAGCACCAATAATAACCCAGGGAAATGTCATAATTTTTATTTCCATTATGACAGGTGTCTCTTGCATGTTAGCCTGAAAATCTCATCACTACTGCGTCATCTTTTAGGCTTTCATTAAGCATTTCTACATTTAAAAAAAATTTGGATGTTTTTGTGTTTTTTTGTTTCATTTTTAAACTGGAAAAACTAGCCATTTTGAGAGAAGGAAAATACTAGGCTATGAGCACAAAGCTTCTTAGTGTTCCTGCAACTAAGACTTTGGGTGCCTTTTGTTTCCCAAAAGCAGTGGCTGGTATAGAGTAGGAACCTATTCAGAAACTAATGCAAGTGTGGAGCTTGTGCTTCATGGGGTCAAAGGACAGTTGTAGCTAGATACATTTTTCCAGTTTAAATAATTTCACCAACCATTAACTTTTGAATATGTTTTGATAAGATGGTTAGACAAATGATTTTACTCTTTTAGAGAGTGATGTCCATGTCATCTAATTTTACTATAAACCAAAATATGTGGGTTTTCCCTTTTTCTTTTTGTTTTTTTGTTTCAAACTTAAGTTGGTGTGATAGTTTATTGAAGAGCACTGTGGTTTTTGCTCTGTGTTTGTTTAAAGACTTATCTGATATTGCTGCTTTTGTTAAACCTGGGCAATTTTGTGCTGCAATGTTTTTGAAACAATGGCTTGATACCATTTCTAAATGTATGTCTTACAAAAAACTAATGATGTTTAATTTGATACTTATCTACAGAGTACCATTGTCCAGATGAATCTTATTTGTGTTGCCCATTCTGTTGTGCAGGTTAAAAATATTTGTAAATTATCTACTTAAACTTTCAGAATTTGAATGAAAGCAAAAGTCTAAAACTGGTTCCTAATACTCAGAATTTCATAATCTCAACACTGGATGTTTTTGTAGTATCCAAATCTTTTTTTCTTGAGTTACTTTAGTGTAACTGATTTTTTTTTTTTTTTAGGAACTCTGTTAAAATGAAGGGAAAGAAAATTTCACTGTATCATTAAATTATTAAGTATTACTGGTAAAAATAATGTAATTAAGACTTTAAGATCACAGCTTCAAAAATTATGGAAAATTAAGCACTCAGCTCCTAGCAAATAATTCTACTTTGTTTTTTGGTAATATTTTGTTAATTGTAATTGAGATTCCTGTGAAGAATTTTTTTCACTTAAATTTCTGGTTTAAGATAACTATGAAGTGAGAGTAGAATTTCCTTTAGGATTTGCATATTAAAAATGTCTGTCCTCTGGCTGGCCTAAGCTTTTGTCAAGTTTTGAAGGTAACATACTCCCTTCTTGACTCAGATCATTTGATATATAACTGTTAAAAGGTGTTTTTCAGAGTCAAACATTTCCAGATTTATTTAAAAACAATTTTATGAGTAAGTGTTCACTGATGATTTTAATTTTCTGAAAATTTAAGTCCATTTTTAACCTTAAGACAGTGAAATTGCTCACTTTGCACGCACAACTCAAACTGTTTAGTTTGGGTCCATATAGGAATCATTCACCAAAATCCCTGTTGTAATAGAATTAGGAAATCCTCTTAAGAAGGCCTTAATGACCTTTTGTATGAAAAGTTTTGGAGAGAATTTCTGTACTTTGCAATCTATGTCACAGTGTCTCATTTTGAGATAGGAGTTAGATATGAGAGCAGGAAAAGAAGTGGAACTGACCCTGTTAACATTCTGGTTATAGTGATGTCCTTTAAAGGAGAAGGTGATAGTGAAATGTTAAGCTTAATGAAGTGTTAATGTGTGTGATTTAAACAGTTGAAAAGTGAGAGTCCTGAAGCATTCTTTTACTGCTTAGCAATTGTATAAGTGTTTTCTTAGCAGAAAATAACAGCTGCTGTTTTTGGTAACATACAGGAAGGTGGATTTTAAAATGACTTTGTATCGTGACCCTTTTCTAAATAATGGAGTAGTAATCTGTTACTCCATATAAATTACAGAATGAAAGTAGAGGGGGTAAAAGTTTAAACTCCACCTTTTTATAGTTTCACTTTTTAAGTTAATATTTAAGAGATATTGGTTGATTGTAAAATTGCTTTTTTTCTGAAAATTTTTTCCATGTTTTACTCAGTTGTATGAGGATAAAGGATATTTGCAGTCCTGTAATCCTCAATTGCAATCGTTAAAAAAACTCACCCTATTGTTCCACTTGTTAGTTGTCTACACATACAGTAAATTCATTTCAGGGTTTGTGCCAGTGGGTATTATTGGTGCTTTTTGAGGTCAAGGTGGACTATCCAGAAAGGTCTTGTTAATATTATGTTCATCTGTAATGCATAGGGGAAATATATATATATATATATATATATTTTTAATATTGTAAACATTTGTACTGAATAACCTTTTTTTCCCCCCCCGCAAGCAAAACTGGTGAACAGCGGATGAAGATACAGAATTGAAAGCTCTAATGGACCTTTTTGAAGAGAAGTTGTGGCTTATGTGGAGTTTACATGGGCCTCTGATGGAAGAAAGCTAATCTGTTTAGTATTTGTGCATTTTACTAAAATGGCAGCTTAACGTTGTGTATCTGCTATTGTGATGCCAATGCCGGTGTTTTAAGTGGAAAAAAAAAATGACCTCTTTGCTTTGTGCTGTGTACACAAGATTTCTGGAAAAAGTAAAGAAAAACCCTTTTTATGGCTCACACAGCTTAAAAGTAGCTGTCACTCAAACGTGCGCTCACAGTTGAGCTGCTTTTGTTTTATTCTAAATAAATTGTTTCTTTTGAGGAAAATGTTTTTCTGCCTGGAAGTGAATTGACGGCAAACCTTGACCCCTTTGTTTGCAGCCAAGGGGGTACTTGCTGCTGCTCAGAGCTTGTATGTCTTGAGCAAGAAGCAGGGAGACCATCAATTTTCATTTTGACTATCACGGTGTGTCAATTCTGAAGGATCACTAGTGTTACCGTGGCCCCCTTTGTTTGCAGTGAAGGGGATCCTTTGCTTCTCTGTCCTCAACGTGATGAGGAAATGGTGCTGTTGGCTGGTACACAAGAAGCTGGGGCAAGCACCCTAAGCCTCACCACAGTGCACGAGTCTGGGGCTTTGCTGGTTTGAAGAGCTGGAGTTGCTGAATTTAAGTTTTGATTTATTTTGTTCACCCATCACGTTTGGCCTTAGTTTCATTTTTAATTTGAAGAAAAGTTTGAAATTGCTTTATCTTGCACTTTTAACATTTGCACCAAATTGCCAAAAGAAGGAGAAATACTCCGTTTGCTTTTTAAATGTTAATGATGATGTTAATAAAGCCTTTCCTGACACATTTGAGGAGCTCCTCCGTCTCCAGGGGCTTCTTACCAGAGTTATGCAGTGATGGGTTTAGTTCTGAATGGATGAAGAGTTCCTGAGAGATAGCGTTTGTAATTAGAACCGTTACTTGGTATCTGTGCCTTATTTGACCTGTGGTTCCACATGCCTTGGATGTGCATGCACCGTGACGGTTTCATAGGTACGAACGCACACTCAGGCCCAGTCACTTCGGTTGGTAGTACAGATTGTGAGGAAAAAAAAATGGAGGCATCCTTAAGGAGGAGAAATTGTTTGCCTTTAGTTCCTGCATTATCCTGTACAGGGGCTCTTGAGCTTTGGAAGCCTGTTCCCAGTACAGGAGAACAACTCCCCTGTTTGCAGCAGGAGTCTTCGGTGCACAGTGACAACGCTGGAGTTCAAGAGGAAGCCAGCAATGCTGCACCTTTGGCTTCAGACACCATGGTTGTTGTTTGCCAGTTTTAAACTAAACTAGTTGCAGACGAAGACCACCTTGAAATGCAGGCTTGTTGGGCTTGTTTTGAATTTTAACCTCGGATGGAAGAGCCCTAGTGCTGTCTGTCTCCATGCGGGATTGATGATTGCTAGGCAACAGGTGATTATCAACCAAGGATGCCACGGTTATACTCTGCAAGGTGGTGTTCCAGTGGCAAACAGCTGTATAAACTTGTAAACAGGTAAGAGGGTTTTTAGAGGTCAAAAATGCATAATTAATAGGGTGAGGGCTTTTAATGTTTCAAGTGTGTTTCTCTGGTTAAAATCTAGACACTGCTGCCATTACTAGCTTCTTTTTGTCACCATGGTATATTTACAAAATTTTTAGTATTTGAAAAAGTCTGTTAATGTGGGAACAGAAATTTTAAAATTTTGGTTTTGAACTTGGGAACTATGGCTTTGATGCCCTTAATGTTTGGCTTTTTTCTTTAATATTTGCTTTTTGTCATGATTTAATGGTGCAGGAAGACTTAACTGCTATCAACGTGTTCATTTACAAACACTTCTAAATTTCAAAGTTAAAAGAGTATTGTAGTATGTAATAATAATGAAAATGTGCCACTCTTCTGATTGGGAATGATAGATATTTTAGCCAAATGTTTTTTATAAAGAGACTGAACAAAAAATTAGGAAACTGTATAGACAGTTTGAAAAAAGTCTGACTTTCGTCTTCTGTTAACATTTTCATTCTCTAGTTAGTTCTGCCAGTTTTCTTAGCCTCCTCTCACATTAAGTGTAGGGCTTTGACAGCTTATCAAAGCATAACTTTTATGGTATGTAATACTGCTTAGATTTCTTTTGTGAAATGGAATAAAAATTTTTGAATAGGTTATTTTCTTTTTCATCTTTTCCAGAAGACTTACAGGATTGATAAGTATAGTAGCTGATATGTACAAGCTACTTTTTTCCATGAGTTTGATTGAGCCCCTTGAATTGTTTAACTGGACAGCTCACCTACCCAGACTTTTAGAGAGTAAAGGGGCAAAACAGACATTGGGAATTTTGATGGTCTCTGTGTGTCATTTTCAGATGTATTTTTAAAAAGTTATGAGGTGGTTCCATCTAATGTTTTCCTAAGTGATCTCCTCTTATATTTCTTTGAAACATTTAATCGGTGGAAATAGCAGTTTTGAGTGTCTTCTTTTTCTTGCTAGCCCACATTGTAAGTCCATTAAGTAGTTTTCCAAGTAGTAAGAAGTTATTTTATGTTTTTGGTACTGGGGTCGAACTCAGGACCTAGTTCTTGTGAGGCAGGTGCAGTGCCACTGAGCTAAATCCCTGGTCGGAGTAAGCAGTTGTTTTAAATCACTGTGGAGGTTTAAAGGATTATCATGGACTTTCTTTATATTTCTGCATGTTTGGTATCTCCCTAAAATTTCAGACTTCATTTCTCAAGAATGAGGCAAATACATTTCAAACGGCATTTGTTTATCTATGGAATCGTATGCAAAGTGGGAAGGTACACAGCATGACAGTGTTTTGAAACTATAGTACTTGGGAAATTATTCCCAGCTACACTGAAGGAAAGACTAGGTTGAGTATGAGATCCAGAGTTCTGATTTTATAAATTGGAAAGTGCCCTTTTGAAGTATTTGTGTGGTTTTCTAGTATCTTTCATTTGATACAAATGTAGTGAATGTTCTGTAAAGGATATAGTTCCAGGAGCACTTCTGAATTCATTTGGGCTCATTTTAAAAGGTTGGCTGTATTATTAAAATTGAAAATAAGGATTACCCTGACTTCAGTAAAACAACCCAGATTTTATAAAGTGTTACTTCTATAGCCTAAGTCATTGTTCACAGATTTTTTTTAATCTGAGGCAGTAAATTTAGTGCTTCTGAATTACACAGCATTGCTTTTTTCTTTTAGCCATATTATGTCTTATTATGGCCTCTCTGGCCACCGGCTTCACCAGTTAAGGTTTCTCTAGTCACTTAAATACTCTTTGTATATTAGGAGCTGAAGTGCTGGAAATAGGAAATAGAGGAAAAGATCACTTAGTCTCTGGAGCTGTTCGCAATTTATACTATAATTGGGGAAAGTAGATATGAATAGACAAATACTAAATACAGTTTAAGACAACTATAGGAAGGAAATCACAGATTAGTAGCAAATTAATTGCTAATGAATTTTTGTAGGTTATAAAGGTATATGAACAGGTTACTTAAAGCTGGTATGGTCAAGAAAGGTTTTGTTTTTAAAAGGATATGAGATGGTGGAGGGAGGTTGGGATTGATAAGTCAGGCAGACAGACATGAGTAGCAGCTTGTTGGTTGATGTTTTGAGAAAATAAGCTGCAGGCAGAAACCTGGAAAACTATTAAGATCATTGGGTCTATAAAAACAGGAAATCTTAGCAAGAAAGCCAGGTTGAAGAGGGTTGGAGTGGGGATAGATGATCAGTTGGGACATACTGATAGCAATTATTTATTGACTACACACTTCATGCCAAGTATTCTGTCAAATACTTCATTTAAGTCTCACCATATACTGTAACCTGACAACTAGTAAGTGATGGAGCCAGAGTTTTAACCAGGCTTTGTCTCAGCTAGGACTGTCTTAGTCATTGTACTGTTGTGCCTTGCAACCTTTAATCTGGCAGCTAAGGATAGGATTAAAGCTACAAACTTGAGAAAATGGCCAAGGATTTTGGACTACAATAAATCAATATTTGTAAAATTTGAGAAACAAGCAGGCTCTTTGCTGTTTTGAGATTTGTTTGGAGTCTTTTTTTTTTTTTTATAAGCTCCCCATTTAATTCTGATAGATCCTTCTGTGGTGAGTGGACCCACAGTGTAGAGGTGTAAACTTCCTGGGGTATTTAAGGATGTGAAGAGACTATATGAAAGTCTCAGTAGGAAAGCAGGATAGTATTCTGTGTCAGAAACTGAGAAGAGGAGCTTCCAGAAGATGAAGCTTTTACAGTAGGCAGGGAGAAGGAAACAAAATGCCATGGAATTTATCTCTTAAATGTAACAGTTTTATAGTCATGTGATTTACTTATTTTGCCTCCATACTGCAAAGAAGGACCACTGTTTATGAAATGCTAAAGGGATAACAAGAGTTTTGTGATAAGACTAAGGAATATACAATTAGGAACTGATTTGAGGTATCCTTGAATTTTCAGATGTTAACCTAAAAATAATGTGACTATCTTCCATCTTAAAATTGAAAACAATTCTGGGATTGAGCATGTGTGTATACACATGAAAGTTATTTATTAATGAGCCATTACCTATATCACTTCTTAACTAGATTACTAATAGGACTGAGACAAAAAAGTTTCAGGTTAAGCAGCCCTAGTTTGAAATCCAAGGTGCTCCAAGATCTGAAATCTGTTGATCATATTGATGCTTAAATTTCAGATTTAGGAGTATTTCAGATTTTCACTTTAGGAATGCTGAAGCAGTAAATTTATGCAAATATTATAAAACTAAAAAACTCCAAAATATGAAATACTTCTGACCTCAAGTATGTTAATACTCAACCTGCATAAGTAGCGGTATATCTTTGCCTTGTAAATCATTGGAAGAATTCTGATTTTTAATGATCTGTCTTAACATTCTATATGTGTAGCTAATTCTTCAATTACTTAGGTAATATATACTAGGGATTATTCTATACCTTGGGAATATATTGGAGAAAAAAAATGGACAAGTTTCTCTTTTCTCTTGTAGTTTATATTCTGCTAGGAGGCATGAGGTAAACTATAAAGTTAGATCCTTATGGCCTGGGACAAGAGGTTTGGGTTGTATTCTAAATATGTAATACAGTGAAAGCCATGGGAGGTTTTTAAAGGGAGGGTCAGGATTTGCTCAAGATTTGACTGCTTGTGGCTAGAGATACAGCTCAGTGGTGCAGCACATGCTTAGCATGCAAGCGGTCCTGGGTTCAATCTATAGCAATCCCTGCCCCCTCCAGTATTTGAGTACTTGTTTCAGGGAGGTAATATAAATTTACTTCAAATGCCAAAGAAAATTATTTCTTAGTATTCAGATTCTTTATAAGACCTTGAATATATTCCTGTTCAGAGATCAGTATTTTATCATTTTGGGGGTGGTGGTGCTGGGGATTGAACCCAGTGCCTTGTGCATGCAAAGCACACACTCTACCACTGAATTCTTACTTAGTTTTCTTTAAATCATACGATTTCATTTTTTTCCTTAGGGCTCAATAGTTGACTACCCTGAGGTTTCAAAACCAGTGTTCCTTCTTTTTTTTTTTTTTTTTTTTTGGT
>NW_022900945.1:41611036-41633972 GCF_012274545.1 Fukomys damarensis
TTTTTTTTTTTTTTTTTTTCTGGTACCAGGGATCGAACTCAGGTCCTTGTGCTTGCAAGGCAGGTGGCGGAACCACTGAGCTAAATCCCTGGCAAAACCAGTGTTCCTTCTAATACAGTGGCAGCCGAACTTATGACATGTGTGTTACTTGTTTTTCTTTTAAGACAAAAGATGTTAATGTATGAGTTGTTTTTCTCTAAACTAAAACCACAGTATTCAAGTTTAATTGCAGTGTTTGGCACTTCGTGATAAATATTGGTTTTGTGTTGCAGTTTGAACGCTTGTCTCTAAAACCTTTGCCGTCACTGTTTTAGTATATCTTCATTTTTTCAGTATGCTGTTTCATCTTTTTTCTTTCAACAAATTGTCATGACATTTTTCACTATAGAAGATAGTTTGTGATAAGACACACTGACCCTGCTTTCTGTATTTCATAACTTGCAAATTTTGTAATGGTATCAAACCAAACTTTTCATGCTAAAATTTGAGGATCTTTTTGTGAAATAGTTATCCTATGCAAATTAGATATGTGTGTATATGTTTTTTGCTTTTGTTTTTATATTTTTTTGTACTGGGGGATTGAACTCAGGACCTTGCATTTGCAAGGCCCTAGAGAGCTAAATCCCTGGTCCATGTGTGCTTATGATTTTTAATAATTGGATTTATTATCTGATCTTTCTCAAGTAGTGAATGGATTTCCTTTTCACCCAGGAAAATAACAATAAAATATAAGCATGTATTATTATATCTTTGTCCACATTAGAACTTTAATTTCAGGCAAAATTAACATTTTGAGGTGTTAAATATGTATTTTTATTATGCATTTTATTGCATATTGGCAAAATTGATTCCCACAAAATGTATTTCAGTGTGTAGAAAAAACTATCAATAGTTTTGCCTATCTCCACAGATATATGCTAGTTTGTATTTATTTTCTATATATAGAAACATTCCAGTAAAATGGACTCCTTAATTGGAATTTTTTTGCATTTTGTGGCAGAGGTCTTACCCTGGCTACACATTAGAATCACTTGAGGAACTTTAATAATAGTAGCTGAGGCTCTTTCTCAGCATTTGATTTAAATTGATCTAAGGGGAGTGAGACTCTACGAAGCCTCATGTGTTGTTTTTTTCTTTTAGGTATCCCAAGACATTCTACTGTGTAGCCAGAGTTGACTGTCCAGAGACACATCTTTGTTTGTTTGGTTGAGACAAGGTCTCAATATGTAGTACAGGCTGGCCTTAAACTCACTATGTAGCCCATGCTGCATGCTGGCCTTGAACTTGCAGCATTCTCCTGCCTCAGCCTCCCGAGTGCAGTCATATCCATGCCTGTCTCAGACACACATCTTATACCCACAATCAACCTTTTAAAGATTGTTTGAAAATGTAAATCAAAAAATGTCAGAGTATAATTTGGGCTCACTTCAGGATGTATATTGATTCGTCTTCTAGAACCCTTGCTAACAAGAACAACATTGTCCCCAGACCAACAACATTAAGTTCACATTAGAATTTGCATGTGAGATTCATGTTAGAATTTGAAACTTACGGCCTCACTGACCTGTTGAGTGAGGCAGGTCCCCAGGTCACTCAAACACGTTTAAGATTGAGAATTACTGCTTTAGATATATAAGTATTCTTTTGTATGTGATAAATTGATAATTAGGATCTTCCTCATGCATAAGATTCTCAGATTTGTTCATTAGTTAGTGACTTTTACTGTGAAGCATTAAAAAAAGAAAACCATTTTCAACAAAAACAGATGCAAAAGAGTTCTGAGGTAAAGAACCTTTGGTGACCAGAAAATTGCCAGTGCCTGTCACCAGTGTTATTCTTTTTGCTGCTCCTAGTTTCATTGGCTGTTTTGTGTGTATTTGTGCGCACTTGCGTGTGTGTGTGTGTGTGTGTGTGTGTTTGTCTGTGTGTGTGTTACTGAGAATTGAAAATAGGGCCTTCACACTGAACTATATCCCCAGCCCTTTTAAAATTTTTTGTTTTGAAACAGGGTCTTGCTAAGTCACTGAGTTTCCTAGGCTGGGTTAGGACTTGTGATCCTCTTGCCTCACCTTCCCAGAGTGATTGGATTATAGGCATGTACTACCATGCCTGGCTTTGGTTGGCCCTTACTTGTTTTGTTATATATATATATTTTTTCTCTCCTTCCCATTTTATTTTATTTCACATTGTGAGATAGAATATGAGTAAAGGCATATTTGAGAATCTGTGTTTGCTGATAGGTGCTTCCAAAACTTAGAAAATTTGGTAGAGATAAGTATAGAACTTTTTTTTTCTTTTTGTATGGTTCTGTGGATGGAAACTAAGGCCTTGTGCATGAGGGTAAAGCATTCTTCCACTGAGCTGTGTCCCCAGCCCTAAAACTTTCTTTGGAAGGATGGATATAGGGAGGAGTGAAGAATAGTTCTATTTAACTTTGTTAATGGTACTATGATACTAACTTTGTAAATCAGCTCTCCTTACATAGCAGCATGAATGAAGAATTTAATTCATATTAAAATACAATGACAAAAAATAAACATTAAGATTCCAGTATGAATGTTCAGAGAATAGTTTAAATTGCATGTGTCAGTTTAGATACAGGGATATTTTTAAGGTATAAATTTATGTGACAAAAGATTCTGAGATGTATTTGTCAAGCAACCATGTTGATATCCAATGAATAATTGCTGCCTGATTATTTTCACATCCCCAAATTTTTGAATCTGTATATCTGATTTTCAGGGATTTTTCATCAACGACAGCAGTGTCTGCATCTCTGGGAGCTTTTTATGGATTAATTTATAATTTTTAGATTTCTTCTCCAATGTGAGATTTTAGAGAAATTTAAGTGTATCATTTATTTCTCACAAATTTTATTTGTGAAATTTACCCTCTGCTCTGAAATCCTACTGAAAATTCATTCCATAAGAGGAATGGATTGATTTGAACTTTTAAGATTTGGTGATTGGAATTACTTTATGGTGATACATTTACTGTGTATTGGTTTTAAAGTATTTTGAATCTTCACGTATATCTTTTGTTTTGTTTATTGTTTAAATTTAAGCACTGGTAATTTTTCTCCTTTAAGATATGGTATTGGATCTCCCTCTTTTTTTAATAGCCAAGTTTAAAGGGAGCATTTCTAAATACAGTAATTGGTTAAATATCTCTTTTCCTCCTGGGTTTCTTTTTAGGAACTACTGACAATCAAAAACCTATAGCTGACTTTGGGATCTGGCTTTATTATTCAGCAACTAAAAGATGAGCTCTAATTGACAGACTTCTGGCATTGGCATTTGTCCTCCTGTTTCTATAGAAACTGGTTTGGAGGTCAGAGCTGCACAAAGGGAAAGGGTAAGTTTCTTTTAATTCCATATTTCTAAACCCATATCTTATTAACTGTGGCATGGTGTCTGTTTCCACATATCGATATACATGAGTGAACTAGAGCTCAAATATGAACTGCTAATTTTCACTGGAGTGGAAACTGACATCAAGTCATTAAGTATAATAGGGTTTAAATATGGATTTATTTTTCTTATGACTGATTCAGATGAACTCAATATAATTCTCACTTTTAGTTATTTTTAATTTGGGGGTCATAAAATTTATTTTTATCTTAGACCTTATTGTGTTATACATTTCTGGTAAGTGAAAATTGGAATATAAAATATATGCAGAGGACATTTTAAAAGTCTGCATGGATTATAAGCTTTGTTGTAGCAGTCTGATTTCTTCTTTCCATTATACAGGTACTGTACTACTGACCAGTTTATTTTAGCCTCTCCCTTCTCTTAGCCAAGCAGGATGAATTCGGCTGTTGGGCACTTAATATTTGTTGTCATCCAGACAGATACCCATTATTTGTAAAACCTAAGACACCCGCCACTTGGTGAGTCATCCTCTTGCTATGGCTTCAGAGAGCTGTGCTGTAGTGGCATTTAGCCTTGAAATTGTTCTAAGTGTAGTAAGCAAACTCCTCTGATTTACAGATTGGTATATGTCAGCAACTTGTATTAAAGTCTTACTGGCTTTGAGATACAAGAAGAATGACATTCTAGTGTTTGCTCTTTAAAAGCCACTTAGCTTTTATTTTGGTCCTGATACACAATTCTTAAAAGGCTAGAATTCTCTTTTCCCTCCTAAGAGAACATTGGTTGGTTGACACAGACCAAAGTGTGAGACATCTTGGCTTTATTTCCTCTCAAATACTATTTGAAAAGTAGCATAAGAAGTAGAAGTTGGAAGTTTCTCAGTGAAAAAAGTCAACTCATTTTTTAAAATTTTTACTTCAGAAAGCCTTCGTTCATTTCTGATGTAGGTTCTCATTAAAAATATTCTGTGTTCCCTTGTTACTTTCTGTTATGCTAGCCAGGGCTTGCATGAGGTAAAAAGGAATTTGTGAGGGTGTGTGTGTGTGTGTGTATGTGTGTGTGTGTGTGTGTATGTGTGTGTATGTGTGTGTATGTGCTGCCTGCTATCAAGTATCCAGACATATTCTCTGCTCCTTAAGAGTAGACAACCTGGGCCGGGGATTTAGCTCAGCGGTTCGGTAGCCTGCCTTGGCTTGCATGAGGTAAAAAGGAATTTGTGAGGGTGTGTGTGTGTGTGTGTGTGTGTGTGTGTGTGTGTGTGTATGTGTATGTGTATGTGTATGTGCTGCCTGCTATTAAGTATCCAGACATATTCTCTGCTCCTTAAAAGTAGACAACCTGGGCCGGGGATTTAGCTCAGCAGTTCGGTATCCTGCCTTGCGCAAGGACCGGAGTTCAATCCCCGATACAAAAAAAAAAAAAAAGAGTAGACACCCCATCCTAGTTTTAAAACTCAAAAGCCCTGGATCTCAAGAATTCCTTCATTGCTAGCCAGACCCTGATAGTTGGTACCCTAATCTTAGTTCATTCTCTGCATCCCTGAAAAGGTTGATGATCATGTTGGATTAAAGGTGATTTCACAACGTACTAGCTTCTGTTGCAGTGTACTAGGGATTAGGTTCTTTTTAAGAGAAATGACTTGTCTGATTTGTTCCAGTGATCCTGGGTAATGCCAGTTTATCTCTCATAGAAATAAAATACGAAGAATTTTATACTGATTTTGGAAGCAGATTCTAGGCACTTTTTAGTTATTTTTCATTTAGGTCTGTGTGATAATGTGAGACAATTGGATGGATATTAGTAGCAAATGAGTAACAATAGGAGTCAGCTGTGTAGATCTAAAGCATTATAAAGATGTTTCTGGCTTAAGAGAGACTTGATTTTAAAAAGTACTGGACGTTGATTTTATATTGAGATCTTCAGAGAAAACACTATTGAAGTTTTTTGTTTTTTGGTACTGGGAATCAAACTTGGGTCTTTTGTGCTTCCAGGCAGGCAGTGGAACCACTAAGCTAAATCCCCAGCCCTGAAGTTTTTACATTCTGTTTCTTTTCTTTTTTCTTTTTTGGCAGTGCTGGGGATCAAACTTCGGACCTTGTGCTTGCTTGCAAGGCAGGCGCAGTGCCACTGAGCTAAATCTCTGGACCTACATCTGTTACTTAAAAGATTGAAACATTAATGTATGGTGTTTTTCTCAGGTAGAAAAGAGTGATTCTATAGTTAGGTTACTTTATTTACACAGCAGCTTATTTTTTGCAGTGTATCATATATTTATGTGTCTAAAATATTTGAAAAATGTTACAAAATTATTTCAATCCATTTAAGTCTAATTGTTGCTCTAAGTAAATTTAAAGTAAGAATTATTATAAAGGAAAAGCCAGGAGCTTAACCTAATCAGCATTAATAATTAGATTTAAATTTTTGTGAGGGTGTGTGTGTGTGTGTGTGTGTGTGTGTTGCGCATGTTTGCGCGTGGGCGTTAGGGATCAGAACAAAGGGCCTCCATGTGGCTTTACTACTAAGCTACCTGCAACCCAATAATTAGGTTTTAGATTGGCTTTGGTAAGATGTAGCTTTGTAACCTTAGGCAAATACCTTGATATTAAATTGCTTTTGTTCCTTAAATACAAAATCATAATCATAATACTTGTCTAAACATCCTCACAGAATTAACATGGTAATGAGGTAATAGATGGAAAGGAGCTCTAAAAATTCAAAAGTATTGTAAGGTAGTTGTAATATCAGAGATATATTTTATTTTAAACATATATGGAAAATTTTATAATGATGGTATGGCATGTTCTTAGAGCAGTAAAAAATATCGTAACCAATTTTATATATAATCAGTATCTTACAAGAAAATAGACTTGGCTGGGATTTAGCTTAGTGGTTCTGCCGCCTATATTGGAAGCACAAGGACTGGAGTTCAATCTCCAGTATCAAAAAAACAAAAACAAAAACAAAAACAAACAAACAAAAAAGAAAATAGACTTATTTTTATATTCAAATTGTCATAGCCTTACTAGACATTTTCTTCGAATTTCAAAGCTTATAACTTATAAACATTCCAACTAATTATTAAAGAATTATAAATGGCCTGTAGTTAAGCAATACCTTCTTTGATTGGATTCAGTGAGTATTAGAACTAAGAAGGTGGGCCAGGGGTTTAGCTCATTGGCACCACATCTGCCTTACAGGTGCAAGGTCGAGTTCAATCCCAGGTACCAAAAAAAAAAAGTCCTAAGAAGGTTGATTATTAGCAAGTACACTGTTATAGCAGATATGATTTGTGTTTTTTATGGGAGTGGTTGATTGTTAGATACTTTGTATTATCTTTTTCATTGCAATCTAGAAATTAAAATTTAGGCAAATTTGAGTTAAAAATATATTATAAAAGGGCTGGGGATTTAGCTCTGTGGTACTGTGCCTGCCTGACAAGCACAAGCACAAGGCCCTGAGTTTGATCCCTGGCACCGCAAAACAAAGAAAATATATAAAAAGTGTATTATAAGGTAACTGCTTTGAGTGAAATTAGCTTCATAATTTGCTGTTACTGCTAAGAAGCCCGAGTAATATAAAGGGGGAAGTTTAAGGTTTCATGTCAGATTGTACGTGAATTGTGACACCATTTACAGGGTATATAATTTCTTTGACCTTCAGTTTATTCATTTGTAAATTAGGTATCACAGTATCTGCTTCTGAGGTTTATTGTGAAGATTAAGTCAACACTATATCTAAGGTAAGGGGGAATTGATAAGAGAGGTTCTTAGTAAAACATCTTCCTTTTTAAACAGAAGAAAGAAAAAGTAGCTATTCTTCATGAAGGATACTTTGATACAAGCATATTTTCGTGTAATTCTCACAATACATCTGTGGAGTAGTTTGGTAATATCCTCATAAAGAGGAGAAAATTGAGGATCAGAGAAACTAACTTTATGAGATTTTATGGTAATGAGTGGCAGAGTTGAGATTATATTACTAATCAGCTATTTTTGCTGTTTGTATGAGGGGTAGTATTTTTGTTTTTTATTCATATGTCTTGCGGGTAAAATGTGAAAAACATATTTGACATTTACACTTAAAGAAAACTACCTACTGTCTTTGAGATAATAGATTTCAACCTAGTTTAATTTGGTTTCAAACTTGTGGTAGGCCTTTGAAAATACAAAAATGAATAAAACATTACCTTGTTGATCTAATGCACAAAGCTGACCTCTGTTTAAAAGTTAGATGGGATTCCAGATCCTGGGGAAGGTTTTTCTAAAGGAATGAGCCTTTGAGTCACATTGTAATGATTAAGTGAGGTTGTGTCTGATAGAAAAAGACAAGTCATTGGGATTGCAGCAGGTGGCAAAGCTTGGCCAAAGGTATACATAGTGAGAAGGCAAGGTTTGGCATCTTGGAGCTAAAATGAGGCTTTCTGTTTACGATTTTTCTCATTAGGGAATCATCAGATGTTCTAAGGCATAAAGAAATGGAAGGATAGAATAATGATGATAATAATTTAAGAAGTGTTCTGGGAGGTTTTAAGGGAGGTTGGTATTGGAGAAAACATCCCCCCCTGCATAAAGATCACCCAAATAAAGCCAGGGGTGGTGGCACACGCCTGTAATCCCAGCAGAGTTCGAGGCCAGCCTGAACTACATAGTGACACCGTGTCACCAAAAAAAAAAAAAAAAAAATCACCACAATGATTACATATATAATACATTTTAAATTTAAATATGTTTCCCATTAAAACTACCTATTCAACTTTTCCATGAAACTTGTGGTTCTTCAGAGACATCTAGATATTTAACATAAATATTTTCAGTAATCAAATGTAGTGAAAAAGTAATGTTGTTTAGATGGGACAATAGTAACATTGTTTAAGAGTGCCCTTAAGAAGATGTTAGTTTTGTAGGGTTTTTATTTATTTATTTTTTTTGGAACTTTTGGGGAGGTGTATACCATTCTAGTCACTAAGCAGTTTTGAGTATTCATTCAGATTCTAAGTTCTAGTCAACCAGTGGCTATATTTACTATTTCTGTAAATTAAAAAAAAGATTCTTCAATTTAGTGATTGAATTACCAAGGCACAATGGAGAATTAGGATTAATTTATTATAGTACACTTTCTACCGGGATAGATATTCTTCAGAGTGCTAAAACAAGGAGGAACATAAAAACTATCTGGTTTACCTTCTCATTTCACAAACAAGGAATCATCTTCTAAGCTTTTATTTCCAAAAACTTACTAATCTATGTTTTCTTTTGTTAAACTTTCATCACTTGATTGTAGTCCTCTTTCCTTCTGGAAACTGTTTGCTTGTCCATCTCTCAGCCAGTGGTACAAAGAAAAAGGACAGTGAGGAGAGGAGATAGCATGTTCCAGAGAAGTAGAAAGAGCCAGTGTACGTCTCTGTATAGTCATATAACCAGCCTGAAAGGAAGGAAGGATTTCTATTAGTGAAACAAAATTTTCCATTAGAAATTCCCAACCAGTAACTGCAACGTAAAGGAAAGGGCCTCCTGTACTTACAATCCATATTGTGACCCATTAGAAATTTAGTCAAGCTTTTTACCTGTCTTTCTTGATAAAATTGAAGTTTCATCAAAGACAGTGGTAAAAATTATTGTAGTCTCAGAATTAATTTCATCTTATAATTAATGTTGGAGAAAATTAAGGACACATTCTTTTTCATTTTATGACGAATCTTATTAGAAAACTACAATTCTTGCAGAGAAAACAATCCTGAATTTTACTACTCTTGCCCAAAGGGGGAAAAAAATAAGAGAATGAATTACCCTTTTTCCTTTACTAAACAAACATTTGAGTACTTAACTATGTTCCTGGCAATATGCTGTGTTAATGATAGTATTGAGCCAAAACAGGCATAGTCCTTATAGAATTTATAAGATAATGGGGAGATAGGTGTTAACCACATAAAGTACATATGTGTTGAGTGCATTGAAGAAAATGCTCAGGGGTCATGAGATCGATCATATGAAAAGAAGTGGCTTGATGAATTGGGTTAAACTAGTTCTCTAAGCACTTTTTTTTTTGTCAATATTAGGGATTAAACATAGAGCTTCTCCAATGTTAAGAAGTACTCTTGACACTGAGTTTACATTCCCAGCTAAATGCTTTTTAAAAGGTGGAGTGAAAAAGACCTCAAAATCTTTAGGCTAATGGCATAAGTAGAACTATGTAAACCTTCTTATACTAGGGCCTCTCTACTGAGCTCCATCCCTGGCCCTTGTTTTATTTTTATTTTGAGATAGAGTCTCATGAGTTATATGGGTTGGGCTTGAATTTGTGATCTTCCTTCCTCAGCCTCCCAGAATGCAGGGATTATAGGTGTGTGCCACCATGCCCAGCTCTTGCCAGAGTTTTTTGTTTTCTTTTAAACTGTATATAATGGCCAGAAATATTTGCCAAGCCTTCAGCATTTAAATGTTGCTGTAAAAGTCAACACTCTGAAAATGTCTTAGTATTATTATAGTTTTAGCCTCCTAGACTCCCTTATAAGGTCTCAGGAACATGTGGGAGTCCACTTCACTTTGAAAAGCTCCTTTTTAAAAGTATTACATGTATAATATTATATCTATTTACCTGTTCAAAAAATTTTAGTAGCTGGACCTGGTGATACACTTCTGTAATCCCAACTACATGGGAGGCTTAGGCAGGAGAATTGCAGGTTCAACCAGCCTAGGCAACTTAGTGACATCTTGTCTCAAAAAATAAAAAAGACTAAGGATGTAATTCGCTGTGAAGCTCTAGGATCTGGGGATATACCTGTGAACAAGTAGATGGAAATACCTACTTTTTTGGTACTTACTTTATGCCTTTTGATTTTCCTTTCCCTTTTCCTTAGATCATGACTTGTTGGATATGTGGTTTATTACTTCCTGCCATCCCCTTTTGGTATAGCTGTGTGTGTCTTTCCTGGCTTTGTTCTTTTATTTGGTTCTGGTATAGACTTTCAACT
Source organism: Fukomys damarensis (assembly GCF_012274545.1). Classification (NCBI taxonomy): domain Eukaryota; kingdom Metazoa; phylum Chordata; class Mammalia; order Rodentia; family Bathyergidae; genus Fukomys; species Fukomys damarensis. The sequence continues at coordinate 41,621,381 of NW_022900945.1, forward strand.
TTTTTTTTTTCTTTTTTGTACTGGGGATCGAACTCGGGACCTTGAGCTTGTGAGGCAGGCATGGTACCGCTAAGCTAAATCCCTGGCTAGACTTTCAACTTAAGAAAGAAAATTTGTTTGTGGTTTGGGATTTTTCATCGTTGTTGTTGTAGTTGTGTTGTGTATACGTTGGGGATTGAATCCAAAGTTTCATACCTACTAAGCATGTATTCTATAACTGAGCCACTCCCAGCCTCTGTTTATTATTTCAATAGCTTTATGTTTCCTGTTCTTAATGTAATAAATGAATGGAATGCTTTATAGCCTCTTAAATTGAACTGAGTTGCTTTTTGCTTATTGATCCCCATTTGATCAGTAACCTCCATTAAATGTTTCTTGGAAGTAAGTAGTAGAGTAGAGTGAGACCAGTTAGGACAAGTTTCTATATTATGTTGATTGTGATTGACCTATTACTCTCTAAGAAACAGCACCAGTCTGTTCACAGCTGCTTCAAGAAAGGGGAGTAAGAAAGGATGTATTCTTGCTTTAATCCCATCAGCACAGCAGATTTACTGTGAATTTTAAGGTAGGGGTATGAGAAATGTCAGGATGACAAAGCTGAAAATAGTTGAAAGAAAACTGCTTATAACCCCCCCACCCCTTCTCTCACTCTTAAAAAGAGAATGCTGTTTTTGAAACATTTAAGTTTAAGCTGGGCATTGTGGCACATCCCAGCACTTAGGAGGCTAGGGAAAGAGGATTCAGAGTTCAGGGCCATTTGAACTGGACCATTTAGACAAGTCCTGTGTCAAAACACAATACACAAATATTTAATAATATTCTTTCCAGGATGGGGGGAGTCAAAGAGCATATTTTATAGCTATTTTCATTTTTCATGTATAATTGGATGAAATGGTTTGTTTTAAATCTTATTTCTCCCATTCATACTTAATAATTGAGATCTTAGTGATTTTAAACTTCTAATTAAGATCCACACTTGTCACTGAATAGGAAAATGGCGTGTTGTTGGGTATTTAGTTTTACAGTGTTATTTGTAATAGCAAATATGAGATGAAATTGATAATCTTATGGAAGTATAGGTTGAGCATCCTTAATCCAAAATCTGATATTTTTGTGAGCACTCACATGATGCCACAAGTGGAAAATTCCACATCATGAAACTTGTTTCATACGCAAGATTATTAAAAATATTATATAAAATTATCTTCAAGCTATATAGAAGGTATATATGAAACATAAAGGAATTTCATGTTTAGACTTGGGTCCCTCCCCTCCCCAAGACATTATATATATGACAATATTCCAAGGGCTGGGGATTTAGCTCTGATTCCACCACCTGCCTCATAAGTGCAAGGTCCTGAGTTTGATCCCCAGTACCCCACCAAAGAGAAAGAAAGAAAATATTTCAAGTTTAAAAAAAATGTGAAACCCTAAATATACTGGTCTCAGTCATTTTCGATAAGAGGTACTACACCTATATTAGCTGTACTAATCAAGCTTAGCTTGAAGTTGTTCATAGGTAAGGTAAGTTAAAATTTGAGCTTCATTGGTATTTAAATATCTACTCTGTTAAGTTGGACTAGTCTTTGCCCCAACAGAAAAAAAAATGGTATATTTATTCTGATTTTATTATATCACTTTGTACTGTTTATGGCAGTAAAAAGGCTATATATAAATGCACTTCCAACCCTAGACAGTTGAGTGTTTCTAAGAAATTTTTTTTCCAAAGAAATTAGAAACTGTATTCTGGAGTTTTAAATGGAAGCGCACATATATGCTGACACTCAGACTAGATCCTTTTGTAGTTATAGTGGAAGCAAAACAAATGTCAGGATGTTATGTAAAATGTGTGTATTGGAGTGTTTATTCCATGCTAGGTATTACTATATGAAGATAGCATTCTGAAGATACTAAGTAAAGCAAAGATATTAACTAAAGCAAAGCCCTCTATAAGTATTTCCTCCATATTTCCATAGTACAGCATCAGATTTGCCTGGGATGCATATTAAATTATTAGTTCAAATTATTTCCTCATGGTTGTAAACCTTGTTTTGAGCAGGAATGTCTAATAGTGTTTCCTGTGATAATTTAAAATGAGATTGGGTTGAACTTGTTTTATTTATTTTTGTTGTTGAGACAGGTGCTTGAACTTGTGATCCTCCTCCTTCAGCTTCCCACATGCTAGACTTATAGGTGTGTGCTACCAGGTCCAGCTGGGTTGAGCTTCTTTTTTTTTTCCTTTTGGTTTTTTGAGACAGGGTCTCACTATGTAGTTGAGACTGATCTGGAACTCACTATGTAGCCCAGGCTGGTGTTGAACTCACAGCGATCCTGATCCTCCTGCCTCAGCCTCCCGAGTGCTGGGATTACAGGTGTGTGCCACCATACCTGGCCCTTCTTTTTGGTTTTTTTGAGACAGGGTCTCACTATGTAATTTAGGCTGGCCTTGCACTCACCATGTATGTTGGCCTTGAACTTGCAGTAATCCTCCTGCTTTAGCTTCCCCAGTGCTGGGATTATAGGTGTGTGCCACTACACTCTCTAGGGTTGAGCTCCTTTAAACAGTTTTACAAACCAAACTGATCTCTCTCTCTCTCTCTCTCTCTGCTAATGTTTACATTTAAAATCATTCTACATTATTTTATGAATTAAACCACATGTAAAAAAAAAAGGAGTTTAACATCTTGCTTAGGAAGTATTCATACCATCAGATATTTTAAAAACTTGGTTATTGGGCTGAACTCTGAATTGTTTTTTATTAGGTTTACTATTAGTCATCTTGTTAAAACTTGAAGTATACCTGGAAGGTCTCTAACCTCAAAGGTCCTTGATGATTCAAGTAAATGGTTGATAATTCTGTGACTGGCCAGTTTAAGTGAGAACTTCCAGCTATTCGGCTGTAGCACAGTGGCAAACTTCCAAGGTGTGCAGATACAATGATCTTTTGTCCCAGGGTCACTGAAGACAGTGGTTGGCTAAAAACCTTGTTCTTTTACTTTGGATGTGTTGTACAGATATTTTCTATATGTACTATGATAGGAATAATCTTAGGAAACATGAGTTAGCAAATTTAAACATCAAGGTCTTTTAAGACAGGAATTCACTAAAGGCCCACAATATAAATCTGCAGGAAGAGTTACTGGGAGTGCTTTAAGCATTGGTTGTGTGCTGTACATTTTATTGAAAAGACTGTAGTCTTTATTAGCATTTGGAGACTGTCCCTTCTTGGCTTTGTAATATGTGTTATATTTGGGGAGGGGACTTCCACCAAACCATTTTAAACAATAGGGAGATATTTCGATTTTATTTTTGATGTTTTTGTAGGTTTCATCAATCCAATCCCAGGAAACCTAAAGCAGAGTGAGTACATTTCCGTGGGACCTTTGCTGGGGGAAATAGTCACCAGATGAGTAAATGGTTTACATATTTTCTTTTGCCTCTTCACTGTATATTCTTCAGGATTTATAGAGGACAAAGAACTTTGTGTGCTTTTTTACTTTCCCCCACTCACCCCCATCCTCCAGAATGTATGTATATACACCAAAAGGTTGAGTTGTTTTGTTCTTTCAAATAAAATTTTAGGCCATAGAGAAATTCACAATTGATAAGCCAGTATAATAAGACCGTGGAGGTCCTGTTTGGTAAATCGTAGAGCAAGGACCAGATTGATTATATTTGAAACGAGAATGAAATAGCGATACAGAATGACATTATTTCATAAAATAATAGCTTGTCTCTGTTAAAGGGACACAGATGAACTTAGATGAATGGATTTCCATCTCATCTGTTGTCTTTTCCTAGAAAAAACAGTTGGTACAAAATGACCAGTTTTACTGCATGTCATATCTGATGAGCTATAAGATTGTCAAGTAACAGCAAGAGAGATATGTACTTAAGAACTAGTTAACTTTAACTTACTCTGGAGAGCAGCTGACCCATATTTATTTAGGTTTAGAAATAGTTTTTCTAGAGTTTGTTGGAGGTAAAAATCACTTCTATGAAATATGTTTGATTAAAACTTGTAAATATTTTAAGATTGTTTTTGCCATCCTACAGCTCATATTGTCTTCATTTTTAATGGTAAGAAAATGGGTAAACACATTAGTGTGACTTAATGAAATTTTCATTTAATAAAATAAAAGAATGCTGGGTCGGGATATAGCTCAGTAGAGCCGTGCCTGCCTCTCAAGTGCAAGGTTCTGAGTTTAATCCCCAGTACAGGGGCAAATAAATAAAAGAATGCTGATTATAATAGTTCTTAGTTTTTGAAGTTGTAGATTTTTGTCCTAAGTTTGACACCCAGTCCGTTTGTCAGAGTGGATACCATGCTACTGCCCAGAGAGCCCTGGATGGACTTTGCGAGGGTAACTTCTTTTTTCTGTCTCGTGTAGCATCTTATAGAGTGCTATGCTAATAAATTACTTGGTAATTATTGAATGGACTGTGGAGTTATATAATTACTTTAGATTTTAAGATTCTAAAAGATTTGTGATTGATTTAAATAAATACATTTATGGCTATATATGTGCATAATTATACATTTGTTAGTTGGGAATAGGGAAGGGGAAATGCATTTGGCTTTGTTTTATAGCAGTTAATGTAGTCCTTTGGTTTTATTTTTAAGTGAAAGTGAGACTAACTTTTTTTTTCTTTTGGTTTTTAAGGCTGGGTCTCACTATGTAGTTCACGTTGGCCTTGAACTCACTTTGTCACTGAGACTGGCCTCAAACTCACGGCAATCCTCCTGCCTCAGCCTCCCAAGTGCTGGGATTACAGGCATGTGCTACTACATCCAACTGAGACTTAACTTTTGAGCTCAGATGTCAGATATCTTGGATGCAGGATTAGGATTTCATATAAGTAGTTTACATCTCACTTATATGTTAAAGATTATGTTTATATACCTGTTTTTCTTTCCAACGCACTGTAGTCCTGATAAACTTTCTGCAGGTTTACTTTTGTTAGGGATCTGGTAGATAAAATAAGGCTTAAAAATACCAACTTTTTAATTCTTCCTTTGCTTCCATCTTAGTGTATAGTTCTGAATGCTATCTGCTAGGAAAACACCAGTAGTTCAGTTTGGATGAGCCATGACATTTGGCTTAGATTTAGGCCTGCTGATCAAGCTTTGTCAGAAAACCTAAACAGCCCTAAAACTGATCTAGTCTAGTTCTGGCCATATCATTAGCTAAAATTGAATTTGTTACCAAATACTAGAAAGGGATAAAAGGGACTATGGGTTGGAGTGGGCAAGGGTGGTTCCTTAACGGAGAAGTATGTGTAGGGAAGGTAAATTTTCATCCCTTCAATCCCTGTCAGTTTCATCAAAGACGTGACTAACAAAAGTTTGTTCTACTATGTTTCTTGTCGCATTCATAATTGAGAAAGGTGTAAAATAATCTCTGCTCATATGCTCTATTTTTGTAGTTTTTAAGAATAAAAATAAAAAATTACCCAGAAGACTGAGGGATTACAAGTTTAAAGCCAGCCTGAACAACTTAGTGAGATCTTTGTCTTAAAACAAAAAAGACCACAAAAAAGTTACTCCTGGCTCCAGTACCTGTAATCCCAGTACTTTGGGAGGCTGAGGCAGGAGGATCCACAAATTCAGCCTGAGCAACTTAGCAACTTAATGACACCCTGTCTCAAAATATAAAAAATAAAAATCCTCAGGGATGTAGCTCAGTGTGAACACCACAGGCCCAATCCCCAGTGCCAGGGGTGGGGGAGCTGTGATTCCTATGCTTTTTTCTTTTCTTGAATTCTTAAAAAATACGTTATAAAACTAACTTTTTTTTCTTTTTCATTTCCAAACAGGAAGGAGAAAAATACTATTCATGTAATCAGTGTTACCACTCTTAACTAGTGTTTTGACTGAGGATTTACTGTTTGTCAGATTCTTAAAGTACCTATAATCTTTTATAGGAATTTCAACATTTGCAATTTGGTAATAACAGAGCTTGGTAAGTAAAATCTCATAGCATTTTGAAGATCTAAGTTGAGTTGGGAATTCGGTATTTTATCACCAGTAGGCCCTTAAGATTAAACACAGTATATAATTGCCCACACCTCTTGAGAAATGAGTTCATCTGTAAATCGACATTTCTAATGTTTCTTTGGTAGTTGCTGCTAGAATCAGAATTTAGGGATAAACCTAAACAACTTATAAAGTCCTCTTTTTTTTTTTTCACAGAAGAATCACTTATAAAGGCAAATTCTCCTAAAATTTCTCTCAACAAGATGCTTAAGTGACTTAAACATTATAATGAGAATACTGGGATAGAGAGATTCAATTAATTGAATTGTGCATTATCTAAATCTCATTTGAGATACTATGAGCAGCCCCCAGACTAAAAAAAAAAATCTATACATAAGCCTTCAGCAGTATTTTGGCATTTTTATGGAACTTACAGCATTTATGATTGCCTAATTAATATTCTCCGAAAGAATGGATACAAATATTAATTATGAGCTCTTTTTATCCTCACACATACTTATAGGGTGTTCTGGACTTTGGGTAGTAAAAGACATAAACATTTTTTTTGACTGACAAAATTTTATATCATTTTATATTACATAAGTATGTCTGCATGAAATAAAAGTTACACAATAAAATGATATACTACTGTGGTTTTTAAAGTACACTGTGTTTTCTGATCTCTGTTCATCCATTTTTTAAACAAAATAAAACTATTATAATTTTATAAGATTACAGCCCAACAAATTGATTTTAAGATCCATATACACACCTGTAGCTGTTTCTTCTCAGGTAGCAATCCTCACAAATTTGCCTTGTCTCCTCATATAATAAACTCTAACATTTTAAGATATGTACAACAATATGAATAACATTAGACATATTGTAATTTTGTTATTTGCCTTTGAGTAAGATATTTTGTGCCCTGGTCTTTGTTACATCACTATACTTTTGGCCGAATGGGTGTTTACAGTTCCAAGGCACCACTGGGACAACCAGTAAAGAAAGATCAAGATTCCTCAGCATCGCAAAGAAAAACAAAAATCAAGATTGAAAGAAATATATGAGCAAACTGTATAACTGTATTTGAGTTGTTTTTGATATCTTACGGATGCAGATCCCAGATGCTAGCCATAAAGTAACTCTTAAAGGCGATTCTGGTACATAGCCTCCTTTTACCAGTCCCTATATAACAATTCTGGGCTTGACTTTGAAATTCTAGCCTGTTATATAGGTGCAAAGTGCAAGCTGAGAAGCATCATGGGAAAGGGTGTGTTCATAAATGCAAATAATGCAGTTGGTTGTATATTTGTATAATTTTTCCCTTTAGAATACACTTAGACTGGGGCTGGGGATTTAGCTCAGAGGTTCTGGCGCCTGCCTTCCAAGTGTAAGGACCTGAGTTCAATGTCCAGTAACAAAACAAAAGAATACTCTTAGACTGAACCTCAATTCCTAGAGAGTATTTTCCTCCTGGTAACACTTCTTGCTATCCTAAGTTTGTATTTTTTTTCTTTCAGTATTTGCCTTTTCTAAGTGTTAAAAGGTGCAACCTTAACATCATGATAAAATTAATTTTTAAAAAAATTCTTGGGCTGGGAATATAGCTCAGCAGCATAGCATCTGTTTGGCAAGCAGGAGGCCCTGATTTCTAGTGCCAAAAAAATTATAGCAGGGCAAGATCAGACCCCTTTTTTGTCTCATGCCAGAGCTGAAAGCAGCAAAAGTGAGTTTTAGGCTAAATTCCTTTTTGTAGATGATTGTAAATATTGCACTAATTTATACATTCGAATATATTGAAAACCTTTTAGTTTATAAGAAATTAACATCTAAGCCTTGTCCCTGAAATATTTGTATGAATAGTCTTACTCATTAGTAGTCATTAGTAGTCTTAGATTAAATGTGTTTTAACAAACACAAAATATCCAGGTAGGTAAAAGGTGAATGTAAAACTACAGTCAGTCTTAAATAATCAGAATTCCCCAGATAGTTACTGTATATAATTGTGTGTAATATTTATTAGTGGACCCAGATAACTTCTCCATAGAGATTCTCCCTTTAGGCCATGTGTTCTACTCTTGTTGTAGACAGAATATGAAGGTTCACCTTCTAAAAAGAGATCCTGGACAGCCTTGGACAGCTCTGGCATAGCAGAGAACAAAAGTATCAGGCTGGTAGCCTTCAAGCTCAGTAAAAGTGACTCCTGCTTAGATAAGTAACACTAGTGATGTTTCTTTTTTTAAAGCATCACGTGGTTCTTTGAGACTGATGAAACTGGATTCTCCCCAGATAAGCAGACATATGCAATCCTATCTCAGATACAGAAGAGAATGTAAGAATCTTAGTCACATCTGTTGAATTAAACTATATATTTTCCTACATTGGTGATGAACAGTATGCATAGGAAAGCTAGAGATATCAAAAATTTTAACTGGATATATCATTATATGTTACTCTTAATCCTAGTTCAGTGTTTCATTGCTATTGAAATTTGCTTAAAATGTGGCTCAGTTACCTGCTGTAGGCGGTCCAGCAAGCACAGCCATGCCAGCAAAGAAACTAGCAAGTCCCAAAAATCTGTGTACTCTAGAATTCTTAGACAGATCAACCTGTAGGGATAAAAATTCAGTGTTAGCCATATTAAGGATAAAATTCTATAAAGATCTATTGACTACAAAGAGGCAAATTTATAAACATATATCTCAAACTGATCACTTGACTTCATAGGTAATTTGGATTAAATAGGGAACAGTAACTTGGCTAGGTAGGCAGTGTTCGCAGATTATTGGTAGAACACTGGTTTTGGTTTTTAGTTTTTCAATACTTTTATGTGGTTTAGGAGTGCCCCCCCATCTCACTGATCTCTATTAGGAAATACTTTATGATCTGAGCTGACAGTGATACTCCTGAATCCATCTATGGCTGATTACCAACCATGGGTTTGTAAGAACTCAGATGTCACAATTTAGTTGATTTTGGCTTCAGGAAGCTGGAGTTTTGCCTAAGTGAGCTACAGTGTCCTGGTCAGTAACAGGCTAGAAATGTCCCAGGGATTTTGTTCTAGCACATTGAGGACCTAGTTGTAAGAGCCCAAGGGATTTCAAGAACACAGAAGTGTTTTCATATATTTCAGTTCTGTCTGGCCTGGGATTTTGAGCCAATTTAGGGTAAAAATGAGATTCAAAAACAAAAAACCACTAATGTCCCTGTTAAAGTACACAGGACCAGTGCTAACAATCTCAACAAGAAAGAAGCCACACTGGTTCACTGGTTTTTCTCTTGAAGAGTTCCCTGAGTACTCCAATATTGTGCCTTGGAGGCAAAGACTGTCCGGGAGCTGAAGGAGAGAACACAAGTAGGAGACTGATAAGCAAAATGAAATCCTCCTGATCCCTCTTCCGATTTAATTCCTTTTTGTCCCATGTGTCTGGCCCCGTCATCCTTCCCCTTAAGGTAAGATGAATAATTGGACAGAATATGACTAGCTATGGGTTTCTGAAGCCTTCAGTATGTTTTTTTTTTAAACTGTAAAAGTAATATAAAATATGTATTCTCTTTTGGGGAGATTAATACTAACATCAAAAATAGTAACGAATGTCTACTCACCAGTACAGGAAGTATCAGTGCCAGGTAACCACCAGCAAAAATGGCAAAGAAGATGGTATAGGTCATAAGTAGTGGAAATGTGGTGGCTAAAGGAGCAAGCAAGTTAGTGATACCACAGAAGATGAGGTAAGACTTGTGGTACTGATACTTCCTGATCCAGTTTTGATCAGCAACCCATCCAGAAATAAGCTGGCTGACTGTCTCAACGATACCTGAAACAGAAAAAGTCTTAGGAAATCTTAATTCCATTTTCCTAGCCCCTTAAAAAAAATAGGAATGCATCTTTCCCCAAGTATAATATCAACTCATTCTGAGACTAAGATATGTGAGGGGGAAAATATTTTCATTTGTCTACCAAAACAGCATTTCCATTTACTTATTATAAATTCAGTAAAAACATTGGAAAGACAAGGCTTCTCCAGAATTGAGCGGGAAACTATCAAGTTGCAAGGTATGGGGGTATGTATGGGTGGGTGTGTGTATGGTGGTGTGTGTGTGTGTGTCTGTGTCTGCATCTGCATCTGTGTCTGTTTGGAAAGCTGCTAACACTTCACTGGGAATCCCTAGGCTTGGACCTGCCCAGTCCTTTACTTTTACATGTCCTGCAGGTGAGGAAATGAGATTTCTCTCTTTGTTTTTTTTTTCTTTTGAGACAGGGTCTCCTTATGTAGTTTAGGCTGGCCTTGAACTCACAGCATTCCTTCTGCCTCAACCTCCCAAATGCTGAGGTTGCAGGTGTATGCCACTACACGGGGCAGGTTTATTTTAGTCTCGTCGTTTGTGAGAATCTTCAGCTTCTTGATCAAGCATTCTGTCTTTAAACATTTTTATGAATATACTCAACTAAAATGGTTTTGAGTTATTTTAAATATTATCTAATATGACTAGCTTCGAGTCATATTTATGTTTTACTATTATTTTAACGGGAAATAACTGCAAATACCGATCTAATGGTATTAAATGCTTCCTGTAGGCCAAGGCACTATATACTAAACCACATGCACTACGTTTTTAATCCTGACCCTTATGAGGTTAGGTACTATTATGTGTATGTCACAGATGAGGACATTGAGGACAAAGAAAGCTAGTAACTTGCCCAAGAACACAGAGCTAGGAAAAATAGCAAAACCTGATCCTGGGAAATTAAGCTCCAGTACTAATTTCAACTAGGGTAAATCTAGGCTGTCCATCTGGGATTTAACTTCTTAGAGTAGCTGCTGCCTCTGAGCACCAGCTTTTTAAAATTCTGTATCATGTACATGAATATACGACTTGGGTGAGGGTGCCTTATCCAGTGGAATCTGTGCAAAGTGTAATGACAGATCTATGCACAGGTACACCCTAGTACTCCACCTACCCTTGAAACCTTGCTTTTCCTGTCCTTCTTCAACTTTTATTGCTTCTCTTCAACTTTTAAATAACATTTTGTAAACTAAATTCATTTTCCTTCTAGATAAGAGGTTGTAGGTTTCTTACCAGCCACAGAAACGAGGTAGGAGGCGTCCATGATGTCAGTCCCCAGTGTTTTGGCTCTGGCAACTAGGTGAAAAGTAGGGATGAAATATGCCAACTGACTGAGGAGAAATGAACAGGTAAATATGCAGAAGAAAGGATTCCTCAAGAGAGAAAGGTCAAAGAGTTTCTGTTTGCAACTACATGAAATAGCCTTTTCCTTACAACTTTCTTCATTACTCGTGATTAACAGTTTATTCCTGTTAGGCCCACTGTTGATCTCTTCACTTCGATTTTGTGAAACTGTTAAAATTTCATCAGGTTGTCCAGCTTTCTGCAGAGTACTGTCCTTGATGAAATACTCTTGTGTCTCATTACCATGTGTTTCTGTTCCATACATTACCTCTGGACCACTTGCAGATAAATTGCCAACTTTAATATCAGAATTGTTCTCACTTTTGATATGGATAGGTCTTAAGAGCATACTAGAAGGCACCAAATTCAGCGCAATAGCTCCAAATAATAAAAGGGCACCTAAACAGAGAAATTGAGACATTAAAAAGAACCTTTCATTCATAATACCTTGTGGTCATAGTCTCAGAAGAGACCCCACTACATGGTACAATAATCCTTGAAAACACTTTTGCCTCCAATTTAAAATGAAAGCATTCAATTTAAGCCTGTTGACTTGTGAGTTACATTGTTATATTCATGTCCTTTGAAGATAGAAAACTATTAGGTGGTAGGGAAGCAGAGGTATTTATTTTTGTTAAAGGGAACAAATATGTATTTTTTGAGGAACAGGTAGTGTTTTAAATAGTAGGTGACTAATGTTTTAAATAGGAATTTTAAATATCCTGAAGTGACAGTTTAGATTTACGTACAGAAAATACACAGTTAGATGACAGAAATTATTTAGAAACAACCTCAGAGGGCCAGGGATGTAGCTTAGCAGCACCGTGCCTACCTGGCAAGCACAAAACCCTATGTTTGATTTCCAGTACCAAAATAAACCTTAGAAAAGAGGACAGTTTTTTATACTATGACATTTGAAGGAATACAGATGCTTGTCTTGTCTTTGATGCTGAGGAGTTGCTTGGTTTCAGTACATCCTTACCAAAGCTGTTACTTGTTGGGGTTCTTAGAATGAATGAGTGTTAGGTTCTGCTGTCCATCTTAATTTGTTGGTGTTATTCAGCATGAGATTACTGAATAAATTTTACTTAGAAAATAATCTATAGAGTTGTAATGTAGAAAGAAATAGGCATATGACTACACATATTTACATATATATATGCAGTATATATATCTTTTCTAGTAATTTAAAGATTATTTTAACGGGTTCTTTTAAGGTATAAAGAAAATTATGGCATGAGTGATTTTTATTTGTAAAAATTCAGAATTGATTTAAAAATGAAAAAAAAAAAAAAAAAAGTAAGGCCTGGGATTTAATTCAGTGGTTTTGCCCCCTGCCTTGCAAGCACAAGGACCCGAGTTTGATCCCCAGTACAAAAAAAAAAAGATTTAAAAATGAATCCTTTTTTTTTTTTTTTTTTT
>NW_022900945.1:41633982-41636937 GCF_012274545.1 Fukomys damarensis
TTTTTTTTTTTTTTTTTTTAAACCTAAATTTCTTTTTTTGGTTCATCTATTTTTTTTCTAGTAGAGGAGGAATTTTTTTAAAATGCATATAACTTTCTTAAAATATGTAAAGTGAGCCAGGAGTGTTGGTGTATTAATCCATGCTTTAGGGAGGCTGAGATAGGAGGATCCCTGTATGTTCCAGGCCATCCTGGGCTACTTAGTAAGCTCAGAGCCAGCTGGGACTATAGAGTGAGACTACCTCAAAACAAAACAAAAAAATACTAAAAGTGAATTTTTGGTGGTGGGAGGCTTGTTTCTCCTGGGGGTTATCACTGTCACAGCAAGGATGTTCACATACACGCAGAGTGGCCTCCATCTCCTTAGACACTACTCTGATGAATATGAGTTCCTTGTGTTAGCTGGCAAATCCTGTGTGTCCTTCAGGATCTCTTGTGGTGTATTCTCCAAGGAAAAGGAGCAAGCTTACTTTAGATAGCATGCTCATTTCCTCTCTGGCAATATTTTAAAAGTTTTTTTTTGTTATCCTGCCATGGCAATACCTTTTGAAATGGTTTTCTTTTAAATTCTTCATTTCTAGTCGTCAGAGGGATAAAGCTGAACGTTATATCTTGAAGAGCCAATAATTTAGAAACTCAAGTTGACTCACCTGTCCAGTCATAAAGATCTATCAGGAATTTTGTAAAGGGGGCCAATAGAAATGTCAGTCCCATCCCAGAACGGGCAATAGCAGTAGCGAGAGCCAATCGTTTGTTGAAGTATTTGGTAGTTACCACAGCAGCTACTTGGTACAAAAATGCAGAACCCAAACCTAAAAGAAAAATAGTAGTTTGGCATTATTTTTAACATTAGATGGTTTGGCAGTAGATGAAATATTCTGGATTTGAGATAATACAGCTGGGCCTTTTGGACCCATAGGCAGTTGAAGGGAAAGTTCCTGTTCCATCTTTTATAGTCATCTATTTACAGTGTACTCACCAGGTAAAAGTCCCATAGTCACACAAAGAAAGGGAATACTTGTGGCCCAGCTGCTGATCACATAGCCACCAGCAACAAGCAATGTCCCGAGAATGGAGGTAGCTTTCTCTCCAATCAGTTCGCAAATAGTAGCCGCCAGAGGACCTTAGGGAAAAGAAAGAAAGGCAACTACAAAGTAGATTCCTCTAGCATCCTTTCACCTCTAATGTATGATTTGAAGAAGAAATGATTGCAGGAAAATCAGAGGACTTTACTATGGAGTATTGTATGTCCTTCAAAAACACGTTTTTACTGAGTTTCTTAATATTACTAGACCCACAGTATTTTGCTTTTTAGGGAGTTAAGATGGTTTGGAGGGAAATTTTATTGAAAATAATTACAGGATGTCTAAAAAATGAGGCTGTACTAGTGGCCTTTGACTAGTACGAAGTCAGATCATTAACTGCTACTGTATTACAGTGTCAACTAAAACTAGAAAAAAAATTGGTTCTGTTTTGTTTTGAGTGTGATTAGATGATTAGAACTTAATGGTCTGACTTCCAGATAGATGGCCTGGCTCATTGGCCTTGTACTAAGGCATCATCAGACCAGTAGGAAACTTATGAGCTGGGCCTGGTGTGGTACATTGTGAGACCCTACCTAAAACAAAACAAAACAAAAACAGGTGAGGGTGGTACAGGCCTGTAATCCCAGGGGAGGCTGAGCAAGGATCACTGTGAAACAGACTGAGTTACATAGTGAGACAGTCTCAAAAACAAAAAAGGTATGAAAATTTAAATCATGGAATTATTTTTTTGGTACTGGGGATCGAACTCGGGACCTTGGCGTTTGCAAGGCAGGCACCAGAACCGCTGAGCTAAATCCCCAGCCATGAGTCATGGAATTAAATAGCTGAATACTTCAACTTCTTAGCATGCTGATTTTTTTCCAATTTAGATGCCAAGTCAAATAGAAGGTAAGCATTGCAATTCCTTACTTTCTTGGCGTTAATATATTAGTGCATATTCATAAATGAACTTGAATTTTAGCAGTGTCCTCTGTGGGCATTTGCCATGAGCAGCAAATTTATTACCAACTTTATACCTGCAGAAAAACGAAGTGATGACATGATGGATCCAATCCAACCAATTTGCTCGGAGGTACCTTCAAACTCCTCTTGAAAGACCACAAAAAAAATTGCAAAAGTCTTGGTGGTTCCCATCACAAACACATTTACCTAGCTCAAAACAGACCAGAGAGTCCAAGTCAGGTGCTGAGCAAAGGAAGTACAGAAGAGGTTACAGCTGCTAGAGGTTCTGTTGCTGCAGCTCACTAGTTACCAGTTTGCTTTATTGATGTATATCTTAGATTTGGTGGTGGTGGTCATTCCTCTTTGGAGTGACTAAGCATATTACATGAAAGTGACTCATTTAGTCCTTGTATCTATGCTTTAAGTATGTCAGTGTTAAATTTTGTATGAGGGGACAGACAGTTGAAATTTAGAGGGAAAAATGTTTGAGAGGCTGAGATTTGTATGCAGATTGACTGACATTCCATGACGCCACAGTCCTGTTTCTGTAGTATTTATTAAGGTCAGCTTTTCACTTACCTATGTGGGAGAAAGCCTTTGCCTTTAGAAGGATTAATTATTCTTGTCAGTTCTTAGACTAGCTTTACTTTAACTCTGCTCGTGAGCTGAATATCCTCCTTCACTTGGTATCTAATTAGAGTAACCATGTAATTTGTCATCCAAATTGGGATATTCTTGAAAACAAAACAAAAAATTCTTAGGTCTGCCTGGACAGCAAAGGTTAACAAGATGTTTGGTCATCTTGTGTTTGGGTCCTATCCCCCCAGCACCTCCCCACCCCGTCTTTGTCCTACTTAACCCTGTTGCTTGCCTCTTACACTCCTTTCCATTTGAAGAACTGCTCCTTTTCAGCTTAGTTTTCATTCTGCATAGTCTTATTGTGTAGCTTTTTTTTTTTTTTTTTTTTT
>NW_022900945.1:41637041-41664742 GCF_012274545.1 Fukomys damarensis
TTTTTTTTTTTTTTTCTTTTAGGTACTGGGGATTGAACTCGAATTTGGGCTTGCAAGGCAGTGGCTGAACCACTGAGCTAAATCCCCAGCTTGTGTAGTCTTAACTTCTGCTTCTTAGGACTCTAACTAGCCTGTAGCCAGGCTAATCCTCTTTTATCTGACAGACTGTCCCCTACAGGATTGGGGGTGGGGAGAGATAAGGGAGGTTGGGACTCAGGGAAACCTAGCCAGGTCTGTGCTCACTGAATATCTAGAAGCCAATTTGTGTTCATTCTGTCTCCTTTCCTTCTTTCACTAGCCTTGGCTTTTCAAGCCCACCTCTTCTTTAAACCTGGCTAGGCATTGTTAAGCACCATAGGACCCTATGTTGTCTTTTACTGATTGCCCCTGCTCTGTCCACCGGTATTTTCACCTGTGGTTCTGTACTCATTTCACTTAATACTGCACATGTTTTGTGGACAGTCATTTACTCCTACGGTTTTATTTATTTTTTGCAGTACCGGGGATTGAACTCAGGACCTTGAGCTTGCAAGGCAGGCGTCGTGCCACTGAGCTACATCTCCAGCCCTCCTAAGGCTTTAATTACTTCCCACATACTCACGATGGTGCATTTTCAAGTATAGATCGGTTAGCCAGACTTGGCTTCATTGCAGCCTGGCTCAGCTTCCCATTAGAGATGCCTCTGGGTACCTTGAGCAAACTACTTCACAGAGGTTCAGCTTCCTCTTTTGTGAAGTGAGGCTAATGAAAATGTTAACTAGGGCATAGGAATGCATACATTATTTAGAAATTTGTGGGAAAGTACTTAATACTTGCCATTTAAACACTGAAATATGATTTTATTATCTTGTGGTTTTTGTTCTCTTCCAAGAGTTTAAACTCATAACTGTCTACCTTTCTAACCCTGATTAACTTGCCCAAACTTGAAATCCTGTGTCTTCTTTTTTCAGTTTATTTTTTGGATTGATACTATCTACCCACCACAGTCAGGGACTTGCTTCCTCTAAGACACCTCCTTCTTTCTGCCTGTTTTTTAAATAATCAACAAGGTCTTCCCCTCTTTTATCACCATCACTAGACTTAGTTTTGACTAGTATTTTATCTGGAGACAAGGCACTAAGAATCAATGGTGATGCTCAGGCTGCAAAAGTTATAGTAAGAAAGGAAGTTCTTAAATGAATTTTTTTCTCATTCTGACTTGATAAATAGTACAAAATTTATTTATTTTGAAAGAACATTGTTATGGGTACCCGGGCTATATATTCAAAAGTTTAAAATGATACTTTATCAAGCTCCCTCGGTCAGGTAATTTATGCCTGTAATTTTCCTCCAAGACCTATCAGGAAATTAAAATCAAGCTGGAAGATATATACAAATCTCAGATGACCTAGACTTGTCTCTCACTTCAAAATAGAGTGATGATTGTGTCCTCTCCAGAACAAAGACTCAAGTAGGGTATCATTCTGTAAAAGAAAACTCCCTTGTTTTTCTGTGGATGAGTTCTGTGCTGATGCCCATAAGATGCTGATATTGGTGTTCTTAGCCACCTAAATTTGATTAACTACTGGTCCAATTTAGAATCTTATTTCTTTGGTCTATCTTTGATATCTAGGTATAGCAGCAGTGAATACCTATCTAATAAATGAGTCAGTGTATTAGGAAAGCCAGGGGCAAAGCCCTCACATCTACTCTACTCCTTGCCCTTAACTTGAAATCTTCCCACTTCGTTTCCATATTGACTTAAAAGATACTAAAATTTTCTCCCAGGGTCTGTATTTTCCCTTAATTAAGCAGATTACATAAACCTGTATTTGCTTGAGTCCATGCCTTGGACCATGTGTGATGGATTTCAATCCTGTCACCAGAGTCCACATAAGACCCTGTAAATGGTACCCTCTCAAATAAAAACCCTTCAGATTCTCCAGTCCCCTCATTTCCTTATTATATCTTTAACAGCAGTTAATTGAGTTGACCTCGGTGGGAGCACTTCAAGCAGGGCTTCCCCAGCTCTCCCAAACGAAGAGCTCGCTCACCAGGTCATTCTAACTAACATGAGTTAGGCGACCTACCCATTTTGAAATCAGAACCGATGTTGTCAGAGTTACTTTTATTTAATAATAAAATGCTTCTTTTTCCTCTGTGTCCCTCTAGTATCATCCCAGCTTATCCTTCACAGACAAGCTTTTTTATAGAAGTGTCTATCAAGGTATTTCCACTTCCTTTCATCCTATTGTGCTGGAAATTAAAGTACACTAGCTTCATTCCCTACCACTCTAGTATAACAGCTCACATCAAGGTTATCAGAGACTTCTTTGTTGCTGTGCCAATAAGTTGCTCTCAGTTCTTTAATACTTGACCTCTAGCAGCATCTGCAAATCATATTCCTGAAAATTTCTGAGTTGTGATTTTTCTGCTTCTCAGTATCCTCTGTGGGCTGTTCCATTCATCTTCTACATTAATTTTTTCAAAGCTTTATTGTAGTCTCTCTTCTCCCTCTCCAATTTCAATGGTGGTTTTACCCGCCTTGCCCTGAAGTCCAGGCTACCAAGTAGGTGGTAGTGTGCAGATGCTGTGCTCCAGATGTACACAAAACACATGCCAAACACGTGCTTAGTTATAAGTCCCTCGGACTCACTATCCATGGTTAAACAGAGCCATCTTCAGAGTTTTCTCCCCTTCCTGTGCACTCCAAATCAGTAAATAGTACTCAACCTACCAAATCGGTCAAGCCAACAACCAGAACTTAACTCCTTTTTCTTGACAACTAATTTCTCTCCATGTCTTAGAGATCTACCTTCCCTCTTTGATATGTTCAGATCTGTATTTTTTCTCTAGCGCCGTTGTTACTGTCTTAATTAAGGTCATTGTCTAACCTGGATTATTACAGCATCCTTCCAGTGGATCTCGCTGCTTTAAGACATAAACCTCACTAATCCATTTTCCACCCAGAAGCCAGAACTGTTTCTGAAATGCAAATCAAATCCTGTCACTCCTCTGCTTAGTTCTTCTAACACTTCATCGTTTCAAGATGTCTTACATGTTAGCATGTCTTACAAGTTCCTTTATTTCCTCTTCTTCTTTACTCATTACTATGCCTATCATTTCATCCATTTAATAGCAAGTAGTTACTGAGCGCCTCCTGTGTTCCATGCTGAACATGAGGGCAGGGGATAGTGAGGGTACACTGGTAACAGTGCAGATGTGGTCCCTGCCTTAAGGAACATTCAGTCTAATGAGACACTGGACTCAAGTTACATAACTACAGCGATAAAGTAAGCTAAATTAGAAATATAATCCTGCCTCCTTAAGTAGGATGCTCCTAAAGCACCTCGTTATTTTTCATTTACTTTTTCAGAAGCTCAGATGTTGCAAATATATTTGTGACTTACACAGAAAGTTCTCTAAGGAACAACATTGTCACAGCAAGCAGTTGCCCCGAGGCGATTTTTAACATCTTGATATTTTTTGTATGCTTTAATAAAAGGCATCACACTCCCCAAACTGGACATTATTAATCTGATCACTAGGCAGTTTTTCTTATCAGCAACTAAATTGATCAGTAACATTTCATTCATAGAAAGGAAAGAGTGAGTCTTAGGGAGAAGAACTAGAGACCCTTGCTAATAACTTCATCTCTGCAAAGCATGATTTGGGAGGTGGCCCAGCCAGGAAAGGCCCTCAGACTCCAGGCATCCTTATTTTCCTACTAATATTTCTTTTTTTTTTTTTGGTTTTTTTGAGTCAGGGTCTCACTAGACTGACCTGGAACTCACTCTGTAGCCCAGGCTGGTCTCAAACTCACAGCAATCCTTCTGCCTCAGCCTCCCGCGTGCTGGGATTACAGGCATTCATCACCATGCCCAGCTCCCTACTAATATTTCTTAGGGCAGTGGTGGTGGAGGGAGAGGGAGGACATATTCATTGGTAATGAAACTAATGTTTAACAAATAGTTCTTTATTACATAAATCCTAGCTGGGACCTCTGTCCTACTTTCCCCTTGTCTGTCTCTAGGGGGTAGAGTATTTTCCCGCCTTACTGTTTATAGAGCTGTATATCGTTAGTCATCAGGGCCTGTGATATCATTGCTGGGCTACTTACTGTGGCCTGAGCAAAGGAAGAGCATCAGAAGGAAAAAGGCTGTTTTTCTGAGTGCATCTCAGAAGAGCACATCTGGATCACTTAAGCTGTGGAGCTAGTGCCACTTGGTGCAAGGGTGTTTGGGGACACAGCAGCGACAGGATCCACCAGGATTCTAGAATGGGCTGTGAATGATGCACATCAACCCCAACAGTGTCCAGAAGGATAAAGAAACAACGTTAAGAGAATGCAAGTTGGGCATGGTAACATGCCTGTAATCCCAGTACTCAGGCCAAGGCAGGAGAATCTCAAATTAGTCTAGCCTGAGAGAAAACTCCCCATACTGGGTCAGTGGAGGGGCAGCTGTCAGCTGTGTTGTATATATATGCTTGACTGAGCTGGGCACTTTTTTTTTTTTTTTTTTTTTTGGTACGGGGGATTGAACTCAGGACCTTGTACTTGGAGGCAAGCATAGTGCCGCTGAGCTAAATTCCTGGCCCTTAGCTGGGCACTTATTACCACTGCCAAGTGGATGGTTAAAAGTATGATTATTTCTAAATCCTGACTGCTGTATAGCCAGGGCAGAGCTACTAGAGCTACTGATCAAAACTAGAGCACTCACCAGATTTAAGATATAGTAGGGTTTGAGGAAGAGTAAAGGACTGGATCGGAACATTTTTGTTTTTAATCAAGAGGATATTTCAGCTTTTTCTTGGGCTCAACATGGGCCTCTAACTACCAGTTATGGGTAGTTATGGCCTCTGCTTACTCACGTGCTAAGGATTTCCTAAGTGATGTTGCTAGGCTGCTCTGAGCCTTTTTCTAAAGAGCCCAGGCAGTTGGGAGGGGGAACATACCAGGAAAAAGTGAAGCACAATCATCCATCCCCATCCTCCATCCAGGGTTTGGTCATCAGGTTGGGCCTTCTCTGCTCTCTTCAGCATGATGTTTCCTGTATTAATCGCAAAGAATCTGTTAAGAAACTATAAACTTTTAATCTTCATTTTTCTCAGTATATAACCCCACTTGTACTGTCATTTTTCCCACCCCCTTAATTAAGTGAAGTCTCCCTGAAGCAACCAAAGACTTAGTTAACTGCAGGGCTTGTGTAACATCAACACTTAGGACCCTTTTTCTCAAATCCTCAGCTGCAAGCCAGTTCTAGGGAAAGATGTATCTGGGCAGACTGTAGAGCAGTAAGGGAGGAGAACCTTGGTATTAGGAAGTCCTTTGCAAAGTATCTGCTAAATTGTAGCTATTCTAAGGGACTGAGTAAACAATAACTGCAGTCCTTAAATGGATTCTGGATTGAAAAGATGGGAAGTACAACTGGGGAAACCAGAATGTGAACTGTGCAATAGAGTGTGCTGAACTGATTAAATCTCTTGGGTAGAGTGGCAATTTTAGGGTTCTGTAGGAAACTTGTTTAGAAATGCTAAATTACTGAGGAGCGAAGTGTCATAGTGTCTACTACCTTATAAAGCAGTAAAACACCATATAGTGTAATATATATATATAGTACATATATATGTATAGTATGTGTGTGTGTGTGTGTGTGTGTGTGTGTGTGTGTATAATGAAAAAAACGTGAAAGTTCTGAGAAAAGTACAGCATTCGCTATTTCCCAGTGTCAGC
Organism: Fukomys damarensis; assembly: GCF_012274545.1. Lineage (NCBI taxonomy): Eukaryota > Metazoa > Chordata > Mammalia > Rodentia > Bathyergidae > Fukomys > Fukomys damarensis. The sequence goes on from NW_022900945.1 coordinate 41,642,755, forward strand.
TTGAAGGCAGGCTGTTTCTGGAAAGGAGAATCAGCCAGAAGTGTGGTGCAATGGCTGTCCAGAGCAGGCTGAAAGCAGAGATGCGGGTTGTTCCAGACCTCTTGAAAACAAGCAAAACACACTACCCCTTTTCTACCTTACCTTTGATGTGGTTTTCAGCAAAGGAGTCTCACACACCAGTCACAGCAATTTAGAAGCAAAAATAAGTGATATTATTAGAATATTACTCTTTTTCTAAAACATTTCATTCGTTGCCCTGTGAAAACAAGTGAGCATTGTAGAACGAGAGCAGAGCTGGTTTAGGCACTCCAGTGGTGGACTTTACTTCCTGAGAGGAAGGGGAGAGGCTGAAACTTGAGTCTCAGGCCCGCCCCACCCCCTGTTCTTCAAAAGGTAGACATTTTCACTGTCGGGTCAAAAAGTAATTGTTAAGTAAACCAAAGGGAAAATCCTTCCGGTGACTGCTCAAAGCTAGGAGATGGGACTCCAGCATTCCAATCAATACATGTGCCTTAAGTTCCTTATGAGACTGAAGACTTGCTTATTTTGGAAAAGAAATATACACTTCCTTGACCACAAAGTAATAGAGCAAGCTTGGGCCATAGCTCAGTGGTAGAGCATGTGCCTGTGTTTGGCCCTGGATTTGATGATCCTCTGTGCACACGCACGTGCACGTGGCAGTTTTCCCCAAACTCAGCCCGTGTGTGTGTGTGTGTGTGTGTGTGTGGTTTTTTTCATTGAACATTGTGGTTACTCGTGTGGAGCTTCAAGTCTCATTTTGTTCTTTTGATACCAGCTTACCTTAATTTCAGATGCCTCCCACAAGAGATGTGTATATATGTATATATGTGTGTATATATATATATATATATATATATATCAGTAATTTTTGATAAAACATTTTTCTTATTGCATTTTAGAAATAATTAAAGTTGAATCTCTTAGAAAATTAGTGAGATAATTCAATTTTTATATTCCCATTTCCTTCCTCTGCCCCTCCCACCACATTCCAAAAAAATAAATAAATAAAAATAAAGAGTCAACAGGAAATTGCTTTCATCTCCCAGCACCGACATTCCAGCTCTTAAGCCAGACTGTATTTTAGGCTAAAGTGTGTTTTTCTTATTTTATCTGGAAAATCTTCACGTTTATGAATGTTCCCTGTTAAAAAGCAAGGGTGTTCTCAGCATCTAAAGCCAAACTCTGTAATGTTTAATCAAATATTTCTTTGATTAAAGTGCTTGCAGAAGGACAGTTTTTAGACATTTAAGAGGATGCTCTGAATAGGTAACCAAGAGAAGGTCATGCAGTTTCGTAGTGCTGATGTTAGGGATCAAATAAACATTTCAAGGGAAGGCAAAACTCAAACAAAGGGAATGTTTTTTAGTCTGAGCACCACCACACCCAACTTCACATTATGATTAAAGTCCTACTTTAAAAAAAGCAACAAGGCAGTGGTGGAGTTTGAAGTCAGCCTGGGCTACATAGCAAGACTCAAAAACTGAAGAGCAACAAATGTGCCACCAAAAAATTACAGTGGTCCCACAGATGTTTAAGAACGTATAATTAAAGAGCTGAGAAGCCACGGTAGTGCACACCTGTAATCCCAGCACACCAGAGGATAAGGCAGGAGGGTCACAAGAGTACAAGGCCTCACTGGGCTAAATAGTAATTTCAGGGCTTGAACTTCATAGCAAGACCCTGTCTCAGAAAACACTAAAACAACAAAAAACGAACAAATGACATGAAATGAGGGTAAGCTTTATATATTGATAGTTCTGATTCCCAGGGCTGGGATCAAGTTTGCAAAGTGATGGAAGAGGCTTAAGAGGTTTGCAAAATCCTCAGTGCTGAGTTTTTAAATATCATGCACATAAATACATTAATAGGAAACTGAGGTGTAGTGGAGAATGCAGATTTGGTTAGAATTGCAACTGTGCCATTTTTTTAAGCCTCACTACCCTCATCAAGTTACCTTCTTTGAGTCTTGTTTCCAAAGCTAAAATATGGCTAATTCCATTTTGCAAGGTTGTTTCAAGGATTAACAATACTTATGAAAGATGACTGTTATTTACAGAAGTGCTCCTGGTACTTCATTAAAAATTGCTGTTAGTCAGATGGGGCCTAATAGCAAGAGCAAAGAATTAAACCATTTAGTGATAACATTTTGGCATCTGGACTCAGTTGACTTAATAAAGCTTATAGGTTCTTTAAAGATAAATAATTCCCTCAGCCTCTCACCTTCTAACTTTTGGCCCTAAAGCTATTTGACAAGAATGCAGCAGGATTTCCTAAGTCACCACTGGTAGCCTCAGGGAAGTCAAATAAGTATTTTTTGCGACTTAAATACAGTATTCTCTGGGATATTTTTTTTGGTTGAACCCTTCCCTGTCCTTGTGTAGAAGTTAACACACCTAGCTTGAGACTCCTATCCTTTGAAAGCTCTGCTTACAAAATTGACCTCAGGCTGGGTGTGGTGGTGCACACCTGTAATCCCAGCACTCAGGAGGCTGAGGCAGGAGGATCGCTGTGAGTTCAAGGCCACCCTGCGCTACATAGTCAGTGAGACCCTGTCTCAAAAAACAAAAACAAAAACAAAAACCCAAAATTAACCTCTGGTTGGCATCTGAGAACTTGGGAGAGTTCCCTAAATGTGTGCAGACACTATAGTTTGTGCTGAATTGTTGGTTATCCTTCTCAAAGTTTGGTTAAGTGTAAGGCAGAAAGTGCTTATGTGATGATCAGCCCTGCTTTGGCATTTCATGTGTATGGTAATTCATTGCTGGGGGAATGTAGTGCTTATTGTATGGCTTCACTGAAAGTGGAACTTGAAAGCTCGGGCCTGATTTTTTTTGTTTTGTTTTTTGGTATTGGGATCAAACTCAGGACCTTGTGCTTGTGAGGAAGGCAGTGGAACCACTGAGCTACATTCCTGTCCCTGGGCCTTTTTTCTTGACTTTGTCCCATCCACCTTTTCCTTCTGTTTTCTCTACGTGAGTACAAGGAAATAGTCCTTTTGAGTCTAATGACTCCCCAAACTTAAAGGACTGTTATTTGTCTGGGTTTTCAAGGACTGTTTGTCAGAGCCAGAACCAATTGGTACTAGGGGGTGAGGATATTAAAACTGATATATTATGAGGCATTGCCTCACATTCTAGAGACTTTAAGCCCAAGTCAGCAAGGATAGTTGAGTGTGACCACTGTGCCTGCTCAGTCAAGTCATACAATTCTAAGCTTTTAAATATTTGGTTTGAGACAGGGTTTTGCTAGATAGTTCACACTTGCCTTGAACTATGTAACCCAGGCTGGCCTAGAACTCTCAGCAATCCTGTCTCAGCTTCCTGAGTTCTGGCATTACAGGTGTGCACTATCACACTAAGTTTTTCATTGTATTTGTATGATACCCACTCACACTGAAGATAACCTGCTTTACTGTCTACTGGTTCACATGTTAACGTCATCCAGACATATCCAGAAATATCTAACAAAGTATGTTGGTCTCAAGGTTTAGTCAAATACATAAAATTAACTACCATAGGAAGTCTTGGGAAACTCCATATAACCACACTTTAACCAATTCCAGCCTATTTTTTTCTAATCTAAAAAGGGCATTCATAAGACAGGACAAAATGAGATAAACACATGCAAATTAGGATGTCTAGTCTATGGCCAAAAAAGTCTGGCTCTTATGCTGGGGTAGGAATTGGAGATACATGAATGAGCAAGAGGAAGTTTTCCTCCAAAGAAAAAGTAAGCTTGGTCTACAGGTTAACCTTACACCTCCAACCTTTACTCTCATCTGCTTCAAAATCCATTCTGACAGGAAAAAATCCAGGATTGTTAAGCAGCTACTCGATTTGAGTTAGCCTGCCCAGCTTTCTAGCTTTTTCATTTCCTAACAGACAAAGCATTTATCACATAAATACCCTTTTTTTGCTTTATCCTTTCATTCCCATTTTTTCTGCCTAAAAATCCCTTATTACCTATCACAACCATCTATACTCTTTGGAAGCCCAGTTTATACCACAAGACTCTCTTGTATTAGTATATGTATGTGTGTGTGTGTGTGTGTGTGTGTGTATATATGTATCCATGTATTTGTCAGGTGTTTATTGTCTACTTAGTATCTACTAGGAAGTGTTCTAGATGCTGAGGATCCATCTGTAAATATGATAAAGCACATGTCCTCAAATGTGGATGTTAAACATATAGCATATGTCTGGAGTATGGCATACATATCCCATCTATGAAAGTACAAGCTCCAGGGCTAGAATCATGCCTTATTCCAAATCTTTATTACCTTCACATAGCACCTTATGTTGTGGATTTTTATACTCTGAAATGTCAAATTACTAATGAGCAATAGGCAGTGTATTCAGATTTAACACTGAGGTCCTTTGTGCCTGCCTGTGTACCATTCTGTTGAAAACTAAAGGCTAAAGAGAAGGCAACACTGACCTGTACTTTCATATGGTAAAAAGATTTTTTTCTGGCTAAATGTGCTTATTTCTTTGATGATTTGAGGGTTACAAGAGTACTGGCTCTAAATTGGAGTCCTGAGTCCAAATGACTATTAAATCTCTTAGTCTTAGTTTTACAAATATATGACAAATAAGAGTACCTGTTGTACTATATGAGAGATAAGTTTCTGGCATATGATAAACAGTGATATCAGCTATTATTGAGGAAGAAGAATATGCTTGATTTAAATATCCATGGACACTTCTGTGACACTCTAGGGCATTTCAGGAACCTGAAAGAGAAGTAGTTTTGGAACAGGTATCTTTTTGAAAAAAATTACAATTTGATAACTTGGAAGAAAAAGCATTTGAGAAGAGTTTAAAGAATCCAGAAAAGATGTAAGCTTCCCTCTACACAGATTTATTGAACTAAAAATTCTATATACAAAGTAACCTGGATCTGCTGCCTCAAGACATGATCCTTTCCTACTCATCTTGATAGGTTGGTCACAAAGCAACTTACTCCAAAATAAATAGAAAAATGCCCAGTACACATCAGATGAATGGCCTAATCACTGGAACTGTAATAGTTTTACAAGATGATTAACAAGTAGGACTGAGTCCCAATGAGAGGGTGCTGAGGAGCTGACAGGAGACATCAAGAGGCCATTTTGTGCACTGCCACCGTGATGCTATCATGTTTCTGAATCATAATGTTCCTGAAAGGCAAAGAAAAAATATTCAGTAAAATGTTAACCAGTAGGACTTAAGTGTAAGATTCAGAGATGTCTGATTTAAGACATGATTAAAATAACATGTATAGCCGGGGATTTAGCTCAAGTGGTTCGGTGGCCTGCCTCGCAAGCGCAAGGACCCGAGTTCGATCCCCGGTACCACAAAAAACAAAACAAAACAAAACAAAAAACCAAATAACATGTATAGAAGCAATATATGAGCACAATCAAAAATATTGGTAAATAAAATGTAACAATGAAGTTAATCCTTATCCTACTACTCAGATACTGTTACTGTTTTCCTGGTTCTTTTTCTTCTGCAGCATGGGTGATCCAAACCAAGGCCTTGCACATGCTATTTCCTGGTTCTTTTTTAAAATATGCATCTATACATATTTTTTTTTTTATAAATTGTTATCATACTGTACATGGTTTTGTGTTCTGAAGACCCTCACTTTGAATATCATTATTCTATTATTTTTAGAAGTTTCTATTCTTTGATTACTCTTCTTTGTTTTGGGTACCGGGGATTGAACTCAGGACCTCAAGCTTGCCAGGTAGATGCTGTGCTGCTGAGCTATATACATTCCCTGATTATAGTCTTCTTTTGTGCTATTGTTATTTTTCTTGGTTGATAGTTCATGAAAATACTTCATTATATGTCATCGTAGCCTGAAAGCACATTAGCTTTAGAGATCAACCTATCTGCTTCTGTGGTCAAAAGGGTGAGGAATCCCCTGCAGGAGTAATTTTTTTTTCTTTTTATTTAGTTTACTGGTACATTTTAGGTATACAGTACAGTTACATTTGTTATTGGGATCTTGTACCTTTACATGACGGGTCTTGATTCTCATTTTTTCCCCTTGTCCCTGGCCTCCCCTCACCCCCTCCTCCCCTCCCCATTTACAAACACTTTATTTCCATTTTTTCCTTTTCTCATATTTTTTATTTTCCCTTATTCCCTTTCCCCTACCCTTCCCAATTTCCCTACACTATTAACCCTTTTCTTCCTATTTCACATTGTTAATTATCTCATTAGGATCTTATGTACTATTATAGTTTTTTGCAGGAGTAATCTGACTAAGGAATTTATGATGAATATAGGACAGACACCCCAGTCAAGTTTCCCAGGGATATTTGTGCACAAAAGGGACAGGAAGGCATCTGGTATCTTCTTACCCATTATCTGATTCTAGACACACCACAGGAATATCAGTGGGGTCAGAGGTCAGTTTAGCTGCTTGCTGTGCCAGAACAGATATCACCCCAGCATGCTCATCTGATAGAGTCCCACGGCCTAAAAAAAGAGATGAAATCACTAATTGTACCCAAATAAGTATAGAGCTACAGAAGTGTCTCCCATTAAATTATTCACAAAAAGGTGGTTGGCTTGTAGTCTCTTGGATTAGGTACTGACAATGAACAATTTATTTCTCCCTCATACTGAGCTGGTTACATCATTGAGAAAGCCAGGCAACAGTTCTTAAATTAATAGTCATAAATGACACTCAGTTTTCAAAGTCATTCCCATCCTTAAACATCTTTTCAAGCATTATAAGAAAGCTGTAATTCAGGTCCATCTGAAATTCATTAATTTATAGGAATCTTATTGAAACTAAGAAATTTAGAGGTGAGACTGACAAAAAGCAGTCAACAATGGCAAGAGACTATGGGAAATCTGATTTCCTTTTACTGAGCTCCACCTCAAAGGACATAAAAGTCTACTCAAGTTCAACTGTAAAAGCACCTTGATAGCGTATGTGAATATTCTGTAAGCAATTATTTCTGCTACAAGAAGCTGCCTGCCTGTTTTCAACTATCAACAGATGATATATACAGAACCTAGCAGTCCCAAGATATGGAATGAATTCAATAAAATGAACAGGTATCATTTGGAGACTCAATTTAAAATAATTCAAATATCTTAGTGGAGACAGTTATTTCATAGTAGATCTACAAGGAACTTCTACTTTTTAAATACCAATACAAAGTTTCAGTTTTCTAATCTGAACTCACAAAAATACTCCAAGTGGCAAGGTAACAGAAGATAAAAGCTAGTAGCCCAATAGCTCCAAGTTGATTTCTGATGGAGGTTGGTGTGAGACACTTACAGCCCAGATTAAGTCCTTGTGAATCTGTACACAGGACTCCAACAATGGATGGATTCTTCATTCTAATTGGAGAACAAAGGAAAGGGGTATTAGATGAGAAAAAAAATTTAAATAACTATAACACAACTTTTCATTATCGCCCCCAAGAGAAAAGGTTGTCAAGTACTGTTGTACCTTAGAGGGCTGCAAACATAAGATCCAGTATTTTTGTCACCCTTGTTTTCAGTGCATGCTTTACTATATAAACTCTTTTAAAACAATGTTGGAAAAACTAAGGGAGCTGAGTATAGTAGTGTACAACTGTAATAATCCCAGCACTCTGGGAGGTTAAGGCAGGAGGATTGAAAGTTCAAAGCCAGCTTGGTCGATTTAGCCAGACCCTGTCTCAAAATAAAAAGTAAGAAAAGGGTTTGGGATGTAGCTCAGCTTAAAGGCTCTGGATGGAACCGCGGTATGAAAACAAAACAAAAACTAACGGCAGTAGTCTTCCAGAGTGTAAGTGAGAAGCTGAGAAACTCTGCTGGGAGGGTGGTGTCTCCCTGTAAATTTTATGCTTTTCTAATTTTGAATTGTCATAGATCTGAAAAAAGTGTAGGGGCCAACTTTTCTTCCTTAAGCACCAAGAAGCTGAAAAGATCACAGGGGAGAAGATACGTGTGTGTTTACACTGCAGGGCTCGACTCTGCACATCTGGTACATCCTTTCCAAAGGTCAAATCTGTGTCCCACATTCTTCCAACCAACTACCCTGACTGTACAGATGATTTCAAAAGGCGATTTGGGCCTGAGGAAGAGTGTAATCCTGCAAGATACTAATTCTGAGTTACTCGCCCTACTTCACAATCCCAGGGTAGAGCTCAGCCGCCCTTACCCCGTCCTAAGCACTCGCAGCACGCACTATTTGTTTCGCTCAAGTCTCCCACGCTGTGACCTCACGACAGGTCCAAGCAATCCCTACTACTCACGTATCCTCCAAGTGCTGCTCTAAAGTAGCTTCCATCCTGCCGGCAGACGTCCACTCTAACCCAGAATCCGGCATCCAGTTCCAACCTCCACTGCAGGCCTCAGTCACATGACAAGAGCTAGACGCGCCCTCGGACGGCGCCTCCAGAGGACCAAATTAATAGAGATCTTCATACGCCCTTTTTTTTTTTTTTTTTAACCCGGAAAACATTGCTCCGTAGCCACCGCACCGGGCAGAGTAGTATGGAGTTAGTAGTTCTGCTTCGTGTAACAGGGAAGCTGAACGGCGCCTGGCCCCTCAGTAAAATCCGGCTTCCTCAGGTTACTCCTCACCGGGAGAGAGGTCTGCACTCGAGCCTCGGGGCCAGAATTCCTGACCTGCCACTTTGTCTTGAGGATTTTGTTTTCGGTACCGGGATCAAACTCAGCACTTTGCGCTTGCGAGGAAGGCGCGGTGCCAACTGAGCTAAATCCCTGGATCAGTCTTGACGATTTTTAACCTTTGGATTTCGGTTCAAACTACTTCGAGCACTCGGTAGGGCCAGATCTTAAGTTTTATAGTAACCCGATGGGTCAGGGAGAGTCAGATGGGGGCGGGGGGCAAGCTGAGTGCTGAGAAAGTGTCAGATTTTTAACAAAGACATTGGTACTACTTACGACAAGGGCTTAGAAAGTTGGTGGGAAGAATGTGGCATTTAAAGCCTAACTTGTAAAGACTGGGTAGGACTTCTTAAAAATAACCTTAGCAATTTTTTTTTAAGAAAGGAAGGAAGCCATCTATAGCCTTACTGTTTTGAGATGATTGTTAATCCCTTGATCAGAATCTTTTTCAAATGACTGTCTTTGCAAATGTATACTTTCACTGTTTTTGTTTGTTTCTTTTTAAACAAAATTGACAGACTTACTGGATATATAATTCTGTAGCTGGATTTTTTCACTGAATTTAGAATAAACGTTTTTCAATAACTGAATATTCACTCCCTCCTTCACAATAGTTGCAATATATCCCATGTTATAATTACATTAATTTAACCAACCCTTCATTAATGCCTCGCATTTTCTTTTTGTGTTCGTCTTGGCTATTGCAATGCTGGGTGAGTATCCTTATAGCAGATATTTGTACAGTTTAAATTTTATGATGTTATCAGGTGGGGTGGCACATTCCTGTAACCCCAGCACACCGGAGGCTAGGGCAGGAGGATCGCTGTGAAGTTCGAGGCCAGCTTGAACTACATAGTGAGACTGTCTCAAAAAACAAACACCCACCCCCCAAAAAACCCAAAATAATTTCATAATATTAGAAATGGAATTAGTGGGTGAAATATGTGGTCATTATATTTTTAAAATTTTTTATTACTACATGGTGGCAGCACGTAATGTATTCATTTTGTAATGTCCTTCTCTGTGGTCATTTTTATTATTTATTTATTTATTTATTTCCGGTGCTGGGGATCAAACTGGAGATCTTGCCCTTGCCAGGCAGACACAACACCACTGAGCTACATCCCAGGCCCTCTTTGTGGTCATTTTAAAGACTTTTGATATATGTGTATTTACAAATTGTCTCCCAGAGAGGTGACAGCAATTTTCACTCATATCTGTAGCATTTTGATCAAAATGAGAATATATCCATAGGCTCTCTCATCCCCCACACACCTCTAGCCACCCCCGTATCGTCCTGGCTTTAAGTTTCCTCCAACACTCTTGCATTCAAGAGTCCCTCTTCTTTACCAAACTGTCATAATGAAACTTGCAGAATTTTCATTTCCTTAAAATTGTAGTGTGTTATACCCGAGGCATTTTGGATCCCGGCTCTAGAGAAGTTATGTTAAATTAGAGGTAACATATACAGATCTTGCAAACTAGAAAAGCAGTTTAAAACTGCCCTTAAAAGATAGTATAGCTAAAACTTGGAAATAGCCCATTTGCCCCTCAGTTGGAAACTGGATAAAGAAGATGTGATTTTTCTATAAAATGGAATACTACTCAGCCATAAAGAATGAGAAAATAGATTCATTCATAGGAAAATGGATACATATTGAAGATATACTCCTAAGTGAAATGAATAAGTCACACATGTGTAAATACCGAATAGTTTCTCTGGTGTGAATAAACTGCAATAATACATAAGATCCTAATAAGATTACTGACATGGTGAAATGGGAAGAAAAGGGCTAAAGGTGTAGGGAAGGTGGGATGGATAGGGGAAGGGTAATAGGGAAAAGAAAAAAATGTGAGATAATGAAAAGATGAAAATAAAGTGTTGGTAGATGGGGAGGGGAGGAGGGGGTGAAGGGAGGGCAGGGACAAGGGGAAAAATGAGAACCAAGACCTATCATGTAGAGGTACAAGATCCCAACAATGAATGTAACTGTACTGTATCCCTAAAATGTACCAATAAACTCAATTAAAGCTGAAAAGAAAAGATAGTATTGCAAGGGCTGGAGATTTAGTTCAGCAGTTCCGTCGCCTGCCTTAGCACAAGGATCTGACCTCCATCCCCGGTACCAAAAAAAAACAGTATGGGAAACTGGGTTTGGTGGTGCACACTCCAGCACTCTGGGAGGCTGAAGCAGGAGTATCACAAGTTCACGGACAGCACTGTGAGACTGAATCTCCAAAACAAAAACAAACAAGAGACTGTAAGTACTAACTACTTAAAGCAAAATTTATGCCAGTTGTCTGGGAATTTCATCCTGTTTCCGGCCAAATCAAACCCAAGGAAACTCGACATCTCATGCTGCCCTCTTGTGGTTCCATGCAGTAAAGCTTTGTTGGGCCGGGGCTCCCAGCTCTGATTTTCTTAAACCTTCGTAGCATTGTCCAAATAGAAATACAATGTGAGATACATTTGTAATTTTAAACCTTAGTAAATTTTAATAACATTTTATTCATTAAAGGTATAGCCAAAATATCATTTCAATGAACAGACACTTCTCAGATGAAGAAATAAAAATTTTATATGTCAATAAATATATGAAAAAATGTTCAACATTTGAGAGATGCAAAGTGAAATCACACGGAGATTCTGGCTATTATCAAGGAATCAACTAATAACAAATGCTGGTGGAGCTGTGAGGAAAAAGGATCCCTTCTCCATTGTGGGAGTGTAAACTGGTGGAAATCAGCACGGAGATTCCTCAAAAAACTAAAACTAGAGGTCGCATTTGAACCAGCTATTCCTCTTCTAGGTATCTTCCCAAAAGAAATGAAAGCATAATACCACAGAGATATATGCACACCCATGTTTATAGCAGCACAGTTTGTAATAGCTAAACCTTGGAAACAGCCCAGATGCCCATCAGCCATTGAATGGATAAAGAAGACTTTTTAAAATATATAATGGAGTACTATTCTGTCATAAAGAAGGATAAGCTTGAGACAGTTCTAGGTAGATGGATGCACCTTGAAACCGTACTCTTAAGTGAAATAAATGGGAAACATTTAAATACCACATGGTCTCTCTGGTGTGAGGAACCAGAAGTGTAAATAACTACTAAAATGTATAGTAGATATTGTGAAATAGGAAGGGAATGTTCAAGTGGGAAGGAGAAATATGGAGGAGGGAGGGAGAATGGAAAGAAGAAAAAAGGAAAAGAGGATAGCAGGAAAAATGGTAAAGCTATTGGAAATGAGGGGAAAGGGTTGAAGGGAGGGGGAGAGGAAAAAAGAATCAAGATAAATCATATGCAGGTACAAATTCCATGATGAATGTTACTATGTATATCTAAAATGTACCAATAAAATTCATTTTAAAAATATTTCAACATGCAATCAATAAAATGTAGTATTTTGCATTTTCTCCCATACTACGTCTCTAAAATCCAATGTACCAGCACCCTGGGAGACACTCAAGAGGATCGTGAGTTCCAGGTCAGCCCAGGTAATTTGGTGATTTAGAAAAGGATTTTAAAAAAGAAGAAGAAAAAATGGAAGGCAAACAAATGGAAACAAAACTTCTGTAAATAGAGAGGGGAAGAAGAGTTGACAGAAGTGCAGGGGAGTGGGGGGAAAAAAAGAATTGAGATGGTATTATGTTCAGGTACAAATTCTCCATGGTGAATGTGAGTGCTAAGTATGGCAAATATGTACTAATAAAAGTTTTAAAAAACTTTTTTCAGAGCTAGAGTTGTAGCTCAAAGCAAAGGCCCTGGGTTTAATCCTCAGTACTGTAAAAAAAAAAAAAAAAAAAAAAAAAAAAAAAAAAAAAAAAAAAAAAAAAAAAAAAAAAAAGACAGCAATGTATATTTTACATTTACAGCACGCTTCAGTTCAAACTAGCCACATTTTAAGTGCTGAGTAGGGGCAGTGGCTGGTGGCTACCATGTTGTCCAACATAGCTCCAGGGTATCACAGATTATCTCAAAGCAAAATCACTGATTAAAGGATTCTCAGAAAGTTTGATTACTTTCAAACTGCAGGGAAGATCTTTGAAGGGAAAAGTTTAGGAAGAAGATTCTAGCCGGCCCAGAGAGCCTCAGCATATCAGAAGTGAAGTAGAGGGGTCCGCTGTTTCATCCCGTCTCCTTAGCCTGGCTGTCCTGTGCCCCTGAGCAGGCAGAGGAGGGAGAGGAGTAGCACAAGAAATTGAGCGGTGCAGGTGGCTGGGTTGGTGGTTGCCGGAGGAATCTGATCCCTATTGTTTTCTGCTTTCATTAGCTTTTGGGGTATTTGATGCACCCCCTCTCATTCTGGGTCAACCTTCACACTAAACTGGGTTTAGCCTTCACACTAAGCTAAATCCCCGACCCTTTAACTTTTGTTTGTTTTTGAGGAGGCGAGAGACAGGGCCTTTCTAAATTTCCCAGGCTGGACTCAAATGCGGGATCCTTCTGCCTCAGCCTCCCAGGGTTCTGGAATTACAGATATGTACCACCATACCTTGAAATCATCCTTTATTATTATTATTTTTTTGAGACAAGATTTCAAGTGTATGTAGTTCAAGGTGGCCTTGAACTCACTATGTAGCCCTGGTTGACCTCAAAATCATGCCTGTTCCCCTGTCTCAGCCTCCGAAGTCCTGGGATTATACGAGTGCACCATCGTGCCTAGCTATTTTTAGTTTTGAATTCTGGTAACCATTTCTGAGGTGATAAAAAGAGGCCCAAGTCACCCACATTAGAGTTTGCCTTTATTGTGTTGTAATTTTTATGTGTTCGATTTTCAGACAGGAAGTGTGCCTCCTCTGGGTCTGCATTCTGAGGGCACAGAGCAAACAGGAACTCAGTAAATACTTAGTGAAGAGTCTGGATGGCATCTTTTGGGAAAAGGATCTAACCCCGCTTCTTTGGTCTCAGCAGAATGCTCCAGAGAGATCCATTGAAAAAGTGCAGGTCCTGGATTCAGCTCTGAGTGCAGAGGGCGCACTACCCCAGGGCTATCCACTCTGAGCCATGGGGCAGTCTTTCAGACCCTAAGGGTCACAAGTCTTAAGTGGAATAAGCCTTCATGAGCCACCAGAGGGCACCAAGGGCTCAGTAAGCCCTGCGCAGGTGCATGGGCTGTGGGTGGGAAAGGTGAGTGAGTCGGTTTGGATCCTGGCTCCTCTACTGACCACTGGTATGATCTGTGAGCCTCAGGGGGTGCGTCTGTGATATGTGGGTACTCTTTCCTTCCTTATCAGGTGTGGGGAGGCACTGTATGTAAGACAGGCTGGTGCACTGTGGCCATCAAGCTAAGGAAGAAAACCTGTTTCCTCACACTGCATGTCTGGGTGTTGGTGCACATGGAAAAATAACAGTTCAGCTGGGCATGATGCCACATACCTATAATCTCAGTGAGCCCAGCCTAAGCAGTTTAGCAACTTAGCAAACTGTCTCGGAGTAAAAAAACCAAAAGGTCTGGGGATGTAGCTCAGTGTAAAAGCCCTAGGTTCAACCCCAGTACTGCAAGAAAACAAAACAAGAAAACCCAACTCAGTGACACTAAAAGACAAATGACAGCTACAGAGACATCAAACAGTCTCATGTTCATGGAGGAGGCTAGATTTACATAGCTTCTTATACAACTATGATAAGTGTAATCATTTTATTAGAATTTTCTACAGTATAAATATAATAAAATACAAGTACAGTGAGAAAAAAAAATCACCTGAAATTCTAGCTCTGACTAAAGGAGCTAAGTAGAATGGGTAAGATTTGGAGGAGGTAGACAGGAGGAAAGTCACATCACAAAGACCATCGGAGTCTTGCCAGCTAAAGCATCTCAGTCCTCTCGAGCTGTAGCGCAGGGCCCTGGTGGTCAGTGGGCAGGGTGGGGCCCATCTTATCTTCTAGAGGCGAAAACTACCAGAGCTGACCCCAAACTTGACTCCTAATGAGAGTAGGATTCGTATCATTAGTAGCTCATATGTATGGAGTGACAGCCATGTGTCAGGCAATTCACAAGCCTTTTGTCCCCATAACCTTCCTGAAGAATCCCCATTTTCCAGTTAAAAACTCCAAGGCTCAGAAGAGCGACATTTGCTCAAGGTCACCCTGCTTGTAAGTGGTGGAGCTGAACCATTAACCACCCTACTGTACTGCCTTACTCCATCATTTCACCAGCACACAATGTGGAACTGTGGTAGAAGGGGGAGATTAGGGCCAACTCCAGATCTCTTACCCTTCAGAGAAGAGATCTGAGGCTCAAAGAAGGGAAATGGCTTATTTAGAACTGTAACTTCTGATCCTTAACTTTCTTTCCCACCATGTTGTGCTGGCAGATACTATTTCGGAGCCTTAGTTAAACTAGCTTCAGTAGCACTTATTGTTGCATTTTGGAACTGTTGCTCCTCAAAATTCATATATTGAAATCTTAAACCCCCTTATTTGGAGATAGGGCTCTTATAGCTGTAATAAATTTAAAAAGAGGTCATTAGAGTACACTATTACTATTCCTATACAGGGAAAATTTGGACACAGAGTCATGTATAGAGGGTAGACACTAAATTTATAGATTCAGGGAGCAGACAGCCATCTACAAGCCAGGGAGAGAGGCCTAGTAGCAAACAACCCTGCAGACACTTTAATTTTGGATCTCTATCTGCTAAACTCATAGGACAATACATTTCTATTGGTTAAACCACCCAGTTTGTGGCAGTTTAATATGGTAGCCCTAGGAAACCAATATGTTCATATATCCAAAAAGTCTACAAGTCAAAGACATCACAGGTACATGGCAGCCCTTCATTGAGTCACCCTGCCTCCCCAGAGGCAAAAGAGAGCTGATGATCTTTCCATCTTGTCTCCAACCTTGTTATTTGGGTATTTTTCTTTATTGGACATTGGCCAAATGGGCGCCATGGGTTCCACTTGACTTTAACCTTCTTTTATATCTCTGAGCCTGGTCTATAGAAGATGCACAATAAATACATGTAGAGGAAATGAATGAGACAGTAGGCTCCTGGCTACTCCACGCCTCTCCAAGGAATAGGTTGGGCAGGGGAGTTAGCACACAGGTGCCAGTGGATGGAGACTGAAGTTAGGTACTGTTTAAAGTTTAGAGCTGAGTCCATCTTGTGTGAGACACTGAGAAATGTATTTTAGATGACGCAGGGTGAACTAAAACGGTTCCAGTACAGGAAGCTATTTTTTTCTGCTTTATTAATTTTGCTACTGAGGATAAATAAGATGCAGACTTCTATATCTAAGTCTTCATTGGATACCTGGTTAACACAGCCATGACAAATGGAAATGAAGCCCTTGTGAATAAAAAAAAATGATCAACCAGAGATAAGAAAATTTAGAGGAGCTGATAAAATACCCTACCCTTAATTAGACTGTCTGCATCACACATCAAATCAGCCTTAATGCCAAGATTTATTGGCCTCGGGATTGGGTAAATGAAATAAGTGCTGGAAAATAGATGGAAAAGAAATTACCTATATTAAAATGTATTTGCACTGCAAGCCTGCACACAGGAGCACTTGTCAGATGTAGGCTTGCACCTGTTTTGGCTACACATCCCTCTCCCCCATGTGCTCCCCTGAACCCCAGGTGGCTTTTAGAGACCCTGCTTCTAGGTAATAATAGATTCCACTGTCAACTATCCATGTTGTTGGCCTGGAAAGATTCTCCTTGGACAGTGAAGTATCTCTGTGTCTTTATTTTACCACCCATACATCTCCTGAGATGTTACTAGCTCTCACCTCAGAGAAGACAGTTTGCAGAGGAGATGACCTGTTCAATTCTGCCCACCTCACCAGAGAGCAAAGCACAAAACTTTTGCCACAGTCCACCACAGAATCCATGTTTATCTCTAAGAAGTCATCTGCTGTCACAACAGGTAAGTAACCTCTTGTGGAGACATGGACACGATCTCTGAGACCATGATAGCTCAGTTTTTCCCACTGTAAATGAAGGTAAAAGTAATACCACCTCATAGCGGTATGAAAATTTCCACAAGACCATGCACACAGTCCCAGGGACCACTGCAAAAACCGACTGTATGAAAGCTGTATTTGTCCTTAGGATCTCAAGAAATGATAGCTGAAACAAATATGAGTTAGGCTATCACTCAGGGTTCTTAGTTGCAAACAATAGGAGCTGAACTTGGCTCACTGATTAAAGAAGGAAGTTATTACAGTGACATCAGGGAGCTAATAGGGCTGGAGAGCTCAGTCTAAGCTTCCAATGACAAAGCTCCAGACCACACATAAGGGAAATGCCCCTGCCACCTCCACCCCTGGCATGACTGTCCCCACACTTGCGGGCAGCACCAGGGTCACTTTGCAGCTGGAAAATACCCTGCACTTACTGCTGCCCCCAGCACCAGTGCTATTGCTGCTGGCCTTGCCAGCAAAATAGAATTTTTCCAGAGCCTCTGAACTGAAGTCTTGTGTAGGTAAACTTGACTATGGAGCCTGGATCACATGCCTGGCCCTCATAGCAAAGGAGGCTGTGGGGGAAATAGTCTACTTTCTGTAAAGGTCTTGAAAGTGCCTCTAACATAGGAAGGCCTAGGTGACTGGGCATGGAGAAAGCATTCTGAGTGTTTTTGAGCAGTTCTTGCTCTGCTGTAGGTAGAACTCAGGACACCCAATCCCTTCCATAGCTGGAAGACAACTTTCTTTATCACCATTACAGGCCCTGATGAAGGGAGGGGTCCTTTCTGCCCTCTCTTTTGCCTGAGGCTTATAAGGAATTCAAGAGTGTTGGTCATTTTGCTTGGTGCACCCAAAGATAAGGGCAATAAAAATGCATCCCAGTGAATCTGTATCAGCCAACGTCATCTTGTGGCCTCCTTGTAGATCCCAAGTTCAATTTCTTTGTTGATTCTTTGCCGCTAGTTTATCAAATATTGTTCTGGAAGCAACAGTAAAGCAGGTAGGGCTTCCTCACTCACAGAGCTTGTGTCCTATATAGTGAGCAAGCTAGAGATACTGAAAACAAAACCCCAACCTGAGAGCCTGCTGTTTCCAGTACCAGCTTTTAAGGAGAGGTTTTGAGTGACACATCTGTCACTTTCTTAGGCCTTTCAGAGACAGAGCTGCTTCTAGGAGGGAGAAAAGTGGAGGAAGATGAAAATAGAATATACCAAACCTTCAGAATCAAGGCCTTTTGAAAGCTTGAGTGTTTTATCTTTACATTCCATGGTGCCTAGACAGGTGTCTGGCACACAGATGTTCAGTAGATGTCTGTTCTGTTAGTGAGAGAATCCCTTTTGGGAATCGCATGGGGATTTAATCTTCTCCATCCTTTCAGCTGTGCTTCATTCCAGCTGCCAAGGAACCAGTAGAAATGTTAGCAACCGCAAGTGTCCGCAGCAGTGAAGGTGGCAGATATTTTTTTCTAAAATCCTGGGCTGCTGCAGATTTCACCTTGCTAGTCCTCAGTTCTTAATTCTGTACACTGGTATTTACAGTTGTGCTTAAAGATAAAAAAAAAATCAGCCTTTTCAAGCACATCTACTGACACACATTATTTCATTTTAATCCCAGAGTAGTCCCCTGAGAGGCCTCTATCCCCACACGTGGATAAAGTCTCATCTGGAGAGGTCAACTGACTTGTTCAGGGCACAGAACTTGAAAGTGCACAACACCTTGGGACTGGGGCTGTTTCTCAGAGTGTAGTTCCCAGGTGAGGTGGCCCCTCTGAAACTCTGTCTTTTCAGCCAGAATAGATAGCACAGGGCTGTGAGTCAGTCCTATAAAGTGCCAAGGGCTGCCTTTACCCTGGTTCCCCTCCCAGCAACTAGAAGACTTGTTTTGCCATCAGACACCACACAGTAAATCAACGGCTACATTAATCCTGGGCCATCATCATTTTCCCCCAGGAGAAAGTCAGAGGCAGAGTCTAATGCCTCACTGGTATTTTCATTTGCTAGAGGGGAAGTGAGAAGAGTATAATCCTATCCATCAAGGGGCAGCATAGATAACTTTAAGGAAAGAGCAGTTTGTCACTCTGGACAAGATAGTGTGAAATGAAGACCAACCTCTTTTATGAGTTGGTAAAAGCATTGATAGGCAGAAGCAATGTCTAGGAACATGAGCAGCAAGTTCTTCAGACCTTTCTCCACTTGCCTCTACCCAAGAGGGACATTATGTGTTTATGTGTGCACATCATGCAAACAGGACCAAATCCATAACCTGCCCCTCAATAATTAAGTACCATCTGTTAAAGATTGACTTTTGCCAGGCATTGTACTGTTTTATACAGTTATGCACTTAACAAGGGGAAGGGGACCCTTTCTGAGAACTCCCTCATTAGACAGTTTGTCTTGTGACCATCATGGAGTATATGTTCACACACCTAGATAAGCAAAATCTTGAGAGATACATTATTCCCCAAACAGTGCTTCTTCATTTCTCCATCTAATTCAGGAAGGCTGTGTAGAAAGAGGAGCTGGATCACACCTCACTTCTTACTGCTCTTGTCATACACTGACACTGGGTGCTTAGTCTCGAAGATCCTGGGGCTCTCACTGTGCCAGATCTCAGAGTTTTCAATTTGTACCCTGCAATGTTGACCCCAGGGAAGACTGATTCTGTCCTTAGCAGCCTTGAAGCCATAACTGACTCGATCTCCTTATGGAGAGTCCTTTAGGGGTCCATTTCCAGAATAAGGAGGTTTCATTTATGTTGAGCATTCACTCTGGCAAATAATTTTCCTATTCACTCCTGTACTTTATCCAGAGTTCCCCAAAATTCTTCAGCTCTCCTCACATCCGCACTCACAGACTTACCCCTCACTCTTACATTATGTGATGAATAGTAAGCCATCCAGAGCGAACAGTAAATTCAGCATCATAGTCAGGTCCTGCATTTTCTTCAACATCACAAACACAGGTTTTGTTTTGGCTATGGCCACCCTGGTGCTGACCTTCATGGATGCACTTCTGTGTCTGGCCTTCAGTCCAGGTTATTAGAAGTTTCTCCACATCAGACAGGCTCTTAACAAATTTGTGTTAGTCTCACTGCCTTCAGTGAAGCAGATCCTCTAACAGCTCTGCCTCTCTGCTCTTGTTCTTCAGGTCTGTAGCTAGGATGCAGTGGGACACGCCTGACAGGAGAGAAACAGCCATCACTGGCTTTTCACCTTGGTCTTTGCGCACTCTTAATTTCACTCCCACGTGAATCGTGACAAGGCCTATTACTGGCCACATTAGCAGTGAGTTTTGTGTTTGGGGATTAAATCAAACGCAAGGGAAAATGATTCAGTGAAAAGTGAGAAAAGCACCAGTGGCTGTTGCCACGGTGACCCAGCATACGGTTTTACAGGAAACATTTTCCTTGTAAATAGAAAGAACACTCTCTAAATGATAGAAAGTATTATGTAGGAAAAACATAAACCAGTGACATATGCTATGATCATATCATACCTATGTATTATACATGCATATTGATATTTTTTTAACTTACTTTTAAGTACTGGGGATTAAACCCATGCTCCTTGCACTGTGCTATATCTCCAGTCCTTTTGTTTGTTTGTTTGTTTTTTACTTCGAGACAGCTCTCATGAAGTTGCTAAGTTGCCAAGGCTGAGCTTGAACTTGTGATCCTCCTACCTCAGCTTCCCAGAATGCTGGGATTACACCACCATACTCAGCTCTGTTATGCTTTTATACAACTCAGGTGCCTCCTGATTGCTTCTGTGTATAAATTTTCAGTGGAAGAGAAGTGAGGCCACGGGCAGTCTCTTGCTCAGTTACCAACTAGGGCATTTAACACACCCAGCTGTGGTGCAGGGTGCTGTGGTCCCTGGGAATCTCAGAAAATGTCGTGGCCATGGGTTAGGAAGGCCTTGGGGACCACATGATATAACTGCAAAAAAAACAAAAAAAAAAAACAAAAAAAACAAGGAGGAACGTGCACACATGAGATACTCAGAATTCACAAATTTCAGAGTTAAATTCTGACTTTTACACCAGCCAGGACCAGAAGCACCCTCTGGAGTACAGAGCCCTGGCTGTGGCCAAGGCCAAGGTCACTCCAGGACTGCAGGTCTCATCCACTGTGGCCAGAAGCAGGTCTATCTAATACCACTTTAGATCTGACAGAGATGGTTGCTGCATGTCAGGGTGGTTTTCTGTTTATCCTGATTGATGCTGGTAACATTTAGAGTCTCCCAGGAGATATTTCACAGATGCCCCATGTGGTGGGTGGACAGCCTGGAAATGCGATTCCCTGGTCAAGGCAGAATCCGAGCCTGATAATGAGCCTTGATGGAAAGGCACAGACCCTTTTCAGCCTCTAGTGGGCCGGTGAGGGTCTGGCTGACCAGGGCTGGAACAGGGACCACTCACAAAGGGCTATGAAAAGAACGACATGGGAGGATTCAAGAAGCTTTTGCTGGGCTTTCTCATGGTCTTATGGGGTCATGTCTGTGTTGGTAATTCTGCTGGGTAAGACACACAAAGAAGGAAGCACATAGAATAGTCAGTAAGAAATCATAGAGGCAGAATATAAAATGTGGTTGCCAGGGGGATGGATGGTGGAGGGGAGAGAGGGATGGAATGGGGATTTATTGTTTAGTGGGCATGGAGTTTTGGTTTTAAAAGTTGAAAAAGTTCAGGAGATGGACGGTAATGATGGTAATAATGAGAAGGCACTTAATATAACTGAACTGTACACTGAAAAATTAAGATGATAATTTTTATGTTATGTATATCTTACTACAATTAAAAAGAAAACAAAACCATGACATTTAAAAAAAATGATAAACTTTGGTGTTATCTTTCTACTGGATGTAAATTTTTAATATCTTAACCGAAGGCTGGGGATTTAGCTCAGTGGTTCCACAGCCTGCCTCGCAAGCGCAAGGTCCCAAGTTCAATCCCCAGCACCAATACATAAATAAAATATAATAAAATAAAATTAAAAACATATCTTAACTGGACAAGATCGAGAAGTTAACGTGTAAATTCCTAAGATCTGAGCCCTTAGTAGTAAATAGTTAAATCACATTCCCTGAGGTAATTAAGCAATGGTTGGGTAGGCTTGTGAAATAATGCACAAAATGCCTTTGGCAGAACACACTGTACTCTTTTGGCCTTATTTCTAAGGTTTGCATTATTAGTATTATTATTTTTTAAACACCAGAGTCATTTATGTCCTTGTTTTTCCCACTAGTTTCTAGTTACTAGTTTTTTGAGAAGGGGGATTGTGTCTTATTCATGTTTACCTCTTGGCTAAGTGCTCTGCTTTGTTGTTAAAACTGAAGAATGAACAGCAGGCTTGTGCTGTCGTTGTTTCTGTGACCTTGATGGGTCCTGTAATTCCCCCCCCCCCCCCCCCCCTCCCT
>NW_022900945.1:41665257-41682839 GCF_012274545.1 Fukomys damarensis
CGGCGCGCGCCTCTTCTCGCCCCCCCCCCCCCCGAGCCTTGCTGTTGTCACCTCCCTTTGATGAGCTTGCACCTCCTAGAGCTGTCCAGTCTCTGGGCTTCCTTCCTGCTCCACGGCGCTTGTATTTTCGTTTGGCCAAATCATCCATACGAGACAGGAATTGTTCCAGGCAAGCACATAAACCGCACAAGGAAGCGAATAAACGAAGAGTTCTCCTGCAACACCCAGAAGCACTTTTTCTTGCTTTTCTTGGGACAAGTACCTTAGGTATTATGTGAAGCCCTGGCCCTGCCTCCTGGGCTGGGAAAGATGTGCGTTTCGAAGCTTTGCTAGAGACAGAACAGCCATTTGCTGATGGCAGGACCATCTCCTCCCAGAAGCCAAGGCCCCTGGGTCAGCAGGCCCCAAAGGGGAGGAAGAAAGCGGACATCCAAGCCTGCCCTCGAGACGAGAGCAAATTACTGTCTTATGAATTCATGAGACTCTCACTGCTGTTTTCAATTAATTTCTTGACAAATTCTGGCTCTTCCTCTTCTTGTTTTCCTCAGGATAGTAGGCGCCTGGGCAATTCAGCTGGGAGCTCTGGGGAGTTCTTGATGAAATTAATTTGAGTGCTTTAGAGCGAGATTTACAGAGTGGAACAGGCGGGGGCTGCTCCTTTTGGCAGGCACTGCTGGGCCACTGTGGATGTTGTCACCTCTCTTCCCAGAATATGCAGTGTCCTCAAAGGTCTTTGGAGCTATGCCTTGCCCCATTCTGGCACCTGCCTGTGCTCCTTGTGCTGCCATGGAGGTCCAGCTACTTCAGTTGGCCAGGGGTCTCACCAGCCTGCAGGCAAATTGATCTCCTATCCACTCCCACCGGTCTGGCCCCCCACTTGCAAGCACTTGCAGAGTGTTCAGAAAGAACAGATCTACTGTCTGCGCCTGGAGGTGAGTCCCAGTCTCCTGTGCAGCACCTTGTGTTAGCCGCAGCCACAGATGGGGCTGAACTCATGCCGACTGGATACAGGGGTCTCTGCGTTTGTTCTCTACTCCCCAGGCCTGGGTTGGAGGATGGTGAGGGGGTGCCCCCTTCAACAGGGGAATTTCCTTGGTTCCCTGGTGCTGCTTCACTTCCTTTCCAGGCCCTCAGTTTCCACAGAAGAAACTAAGAATCTTCCTAGCATGAGGTATTAGTCAGTACTGGATACCCACAACTTAAAGGAAAAAAGGTTTAATTTTGCTTATGGTTTTGGTGGATTCACAACACGGTCAGCTGGCTCCAAGGCAGGAATATCATGGCGGAAAGGCATGGATGGCAGAGCCTGAGGTGTCTGGGAAGCAGGGGACAGTGCCATAGAGGAACCGGTAAGGGACCGTATGTAGCACCCGAAGTCATGTCTCCCTGACTCACCCTGACACACCCAGTGGTTGGCTTTATTAATATGCTGAGTGTTTCTTAATCCAGTGAAGCTGACATATTAGGATTAATAGGTTACATAACATCTTTTGCTGGCTGCTAAGCGTTCCTGATCTGAAACAATTACCACCATAAAAAATTATGTCTGTCTTCCTTGTTTTAAACATGTACTATTTAGCTGACTTAAGGGGAGGAATCAGAGGCCAAGAGAGGTTAAATAATTTGTCCAAGGGAACCTACCCCCTAGCTACTAAGGGGTGGAAGAACATCTGAGCTTAGTTTAAAATGACCCCCAACACTTATGTTCTTTTTGTTTCCTTTTTCTTCCATTTGATAATCATTTTAAAGTAACATGTCATTGGTGTTATTATTATAAAAGGAGCACATGTTCAAAGAGAAAACTGAGTTGGGTGTGGTACACACCTATACTCCCAGCACTCAGGAGGCTGAGGCAGGAGGATTGCCTTGAGTTCCAGGCCAGTCTGGGCTGTGTAATGTGTTCAAGAACAGCCTGAACTATATAGCAAGACCCTTTCTCGAAAAAGCCAAACCAACAACCCCCCCAAAAAAAAAAACAACAAAAAAGAGAAAAGCTGAGAGAGTGTAAAATTGTATGAAGACAAAAAATGAAAACCCATGACAATCTAGTCATCAGCAATCCATCTTGTGAAGATAAAACAGTTTCTCTTTTTAATAATTTTTCCCCGTGTGCAGATGTGTGTGTATGTTCATGCATACACATACAAAATGGAATCACACTGCATTTCTCTACATCAGTGGTTGACCTTGAATCCTATACTCATTTACTCTCCAAGGCAAGTTCTGTCCAACTTTGTTTTGTTTTTTTTCTGTCCAGTCACAGACATCCTTTCTGGGCTACAACCCAGGGTGACACTGAAGCTTTGTAAAGCAGAGTTTCTTGTTCTGTATCGGAGAGGCTTGACACATGCTTTGATTCTCCATGAATCTGTCAATTCTATTCCTGATGGGTCCTGTTATCTTGTTCAAAGCCCTTTGCAGAGGGGCAGGGGAATCTATTATTAGAGTGCTCTTCCCAGAAGAATATTCCAAAGCTGGTGTAGCTCCTTCACCCTCACAGTTGATTTAGAAACAGGAGGATGTGAGCATGTCTTTTTTTTTTCCCCTGTTAAATTTATTGGTACATTTAAAGCAAACAATACAGTTACACTTACCACTGGGATCTTGTACCTTTAGTGAGCATGTTTTTATTAGGGTGGCTGGCCCCTTGAAGCAACTTTAGATCCTTTCGCAGAGGGTACTCAGTTATTAGCCTTTGGAAAATAATTCTCAAAGTAAATGTCCAAGGGGATGATGGAAACCATTCACTTGGGACCAGCAGGTTCTAGGTCTTTTTTTCTCAGAGCTGAAAAGAAGTACTCTGAGAAGGTAAACATCAACTGAGGGAAAAAAATGAAGAATATTCCCTTGTTTGGGGGAACTTCTCTGAACCTACAGGCTTCATGTTGACTCATGTGTCTGTGTTATTGGCCTCTGTCCAGGATGTCCAGGGTAGGGTGACCTTTCTAGAAGAGACCATCCTAGGTGGTGGTGTTCTTAGGCAGCTTTTTAAGGAGTCATTCTGGGCCTATTTGCCAAAGGACTAAAATTAAAAGGTGTATTTATTCTATGAATGTCTAGGAATGCAGAAATAAGTGTCAATGAGTTATAACTCCATACCCAACACAGGTAACCCATCAGGGAAGAACCTTGATTCTAACTGTGAGACCTGGATTAAGAGGTTGAATGTAGTGCTAGAATTAATTCCTGTGATTAGAAGCAAAAACATAAACTTAGGCCTCTCACTAGGCATTGAAACACCATTGACCCTGGGCCTGTGGTTGTTATCTCATTTATATTTTTCCCAGTGTAAGTGGATTATTTCTTTGTAGAGTCTTGGTAATGAATATGGTAAATTCTTGGATTGTAACGTTCTGTGAGTCTTCTGCAAGATGGGTAAACATTTCTTATAAATTTTAACTTGATAAATGAGTGATGTCTTACCATATGAGTAAGATGTGGTGGAACATTACATGATCACACTGAGCTAGTGGTTCATGTCCTCTCTCTCTCTCTCTCTCTCTCTCTCTCTCTCTCTCTCTCTCTGGAACTGAGGGTGATTGTTTTCCAACAGCAAGAGGTTAGAGGAGATCTCATCTGCGGAGGAGGAGGAGAAAAAAGGTGGAGGAATCCTTCACTTCAGTTGATACTAGGAGATGTGTAAAATGTGGGAAATAAGGCAAAATTTTGTAGAAAACCACCACCCAAATAAGGGTGTAGCACTGTGAGAAATGAATCTGCTTAATGACAATGCAGACATTTCCATGAAGTCCTCAAAGGGAGGCAAAAGCAAGTGGCATCTGTATAGGCTCCTTTTAAAATTTCCACAAATAGAAAAAGACTCTATTGAGCCAATAGATAGACAGAAGTGACTTCATTAGTGACAATGAAAGTCATCCTATATAATAACTCTCCTCTCTCGTAGCTCCCTCACACCAGCCATGAAGGTTTTCAAAGGCAAGTGGAGGTTAATTTATTTTTCTTTATATTTTATATTTTCTTTCTTTTTTGTCTTATATTAAAGTATTATAGTTATCTTTATATGAATATTTTTGAGTTGTGGAACAAATCATCTGAGTTTCCATTATATCTTCTGGGGAAATCCACTCTGGTATACAAGTGCTTGGATTACAAGCTTGTACAAGGTTTTACTTACGTGGTATGTATGCAGCATTTGCCAATGGGGCACTCATGGCACCTTTCCCACTGAGCCTAGAGATGGCTTTTGACTCAGTTTCAACTACTCTTCTCTTAGGCAGCCATATGAATAAGTCAGCATTAGCTTAGGGAATGAAACCCTTTGCCATTCCTGAATTAGTTTCTAATCTTAGGCAGGAATTATACAGTAAGTCGTTATTAGCTAGAGAATAGTTAGAAGCCCTCAGGTTTGAAGAAATGAAGGCAGAAATGGAGGCAGATAGGGGAACTTGGACTGAAGAAAGCCAAGAACCCTTCTGTTCTTGCCACTGAGATTGGAGTTAGGATTCTATTACACGGTAAGGACAAAATGGAGTTGGGAAGTCCAAGGTGGAGTCTGCTCAGTCACTGCCTTCCAGGAATCTTACAAAAAACAACTTTCAGATGTCTGAGGCTGGCAGGGACCTCCCCAGAGCATGAACAGGTAGGCTGTTGGCTCAAGGGCACATGGGCCTTGTGTGAGCACTTTGTGAACACTGAGTAGATTGGACCCTGAAAAGGACATAATCTTCTATAAGGTAGAGTTCATATTGCTTGCACAATGGCCCAAACTCCCTTGTAAAACCTTTTAAAGTCCCCAAACAAAGCCCCCATGGGTATCTTGCTTAGGACCCCCTCTGACTTGTGGGAGTTCTATAGTCTTTGCCTTTATATCTTTTACTTCCTTTCCTTCATAGCTCTCAAATAAATCTGTTTGCACACTGCCTCTTCCATCTGAGTTTTCATTTTTCTGCACTGTGGAACATGACCTTGGAGTTCTGGTGTTACTGTTTTCTTTGCTTCCTTTCTTTTTGTGTTGTGGCTGGGAGTTGAACCCAGGGCTTCCTGCTCTCTGAGCCCTTGTCTACCACTCTGAGCCAAGCTTCCGTTTCCGGCCTACAGAAAAGAAGTGACTCTGCAGGCTTTTCCCCAGCAGTCTCCTCTCCTGCTCACTCATAGTCCAGCCCTGTGAGTCGTCTCACTTCTAGGCAGGGCAGTTTGAAGCAGGACTGTGATACCTACAGGCAGGTGATGGGCAAAGTCCTACACCCATGTCCATGTAGGTGGGTCATGCCCTTGGATCACACAGTGAACACAGGCTCAGGCCTCACTGATCCTACCCTTCAGGAAGACAAGTTCGGTCCCACATCTTATGTGGGAAACAAAGGAGGGAAGTAACAAATGTTCCTATGCTCAAGAAGGTTTTTAAATTGCCCCGGAGAGAATTGTTTTTAATTTAATTGCTTTTATTTATTTTAATAAACTATTTCAAGTACATAAAAGAGCATATAAGTTTGGATTAGAGAAGGATATAAAACAATAACCCATGTACCCTCTGTGCAGCTTAAGAAATTGAAGGATTATTCTTTAATGAGGAGAAGAAGAGACTCATATATCTCTTAAACTGGTCCAGGGGCTCTGGGGGCCCTCCAGGAGCATGTGGCTAACTTACTGCAGTGGAAAATTGGCCAGCACGGATTTATCACCGAGCATAAAGCTTCAGCTCTCAGCATTCCCCTAGCAGCTTCCGTTTATTCCTGTGTTCGATCAATGCTGGGTGGGGGTATTATTCCCTTTCAGGGACTAAGACCCTGGCCCCAAGTCTGGAGGGGCTGGGTGGGCAGGTTGTTGTCTCTCTGACACTCCATCTGTGTCACGTTCAGACCGTCCTGGGTTTTTTCCCCCAAGTGTTTATATGGCTTGGCCTGTGTGAGAGATTAGGGAACTCAGTGGCTCTGCGGCTGTTTTCCAGTATATGCAAATGACCATTTGCTTCCTCATGGCCATTGTCAGACCATGATCCCCAGGAAGAGCACAGAATGCTGAGAGGGGCTTTGGCACATATGTTAGGTTTTCCAGGTGGACGGACGGCTCTTCATAGGAGAAGTCCAGCCTGCTGTGTGTGTGTGTGTGTGTGTGTGTGTGTGTGGTAGGTTAGGGTTTGGCTTACACTTCACAGGTTTAGCATGCAGAGTGACTCACACCTTCCTTCAGCAGAGGCCCAGGCCAGCGACTTTGCTTGGTGGTCTGAGACTTTGCTCCTACGGGTGAGTAGAAAGCTGCACTTACAGAGGCTTTGTCGCGATAGTTATCATCAGAGTGACCATCCAGGAGTTGCATGAATATCCCTTAGCAGCAGAACACCTGAAAAGCCCACTGCACTATGCTCTTCTATTCCTCAGAACCCTTTAGGGGTTCCCATCGCCCAGAGCGGTGCTGGCGAGCCTATGGCATGCACTCAGAGTGCGAACTCAGAGCCCTCTCCATCAGCGTGTGCGCCCAATTGCCCCCGCATTGCCCCAGCAGCCGAGTGTTGGATAACAGCTCACATAGGGGCCATGTGCGTGCTCAGAAAGGAGTAGTCAGCAGGAGTTGATGTCACCAGCTGTGACACATTAGCCACGACTTGTCTGAGATTTCACACGGCTGGTCAGTGCCCAGGTTTAATTGCAGCAATGGCACTCTGTGATAAATAAGTTGGTTTGGCACTGCAGTTTGGGCACTTGGTCTCTAAAAGTCATCACTGGCCTAAGGTTAAGAGTCCAAGGCCAGGCACTTGGACATCCATGAGCACCTAGAGTACCTGCTTATACCTGCAGTCTTGTCTCTGCTTCAACCATTAAATATTTGTCGTAATCATTGAACTGGACGATGCCTGTACATTCCCTCTCCCTACCCACATCTCAGTCTTCACTTATTCTCAGGACGCCTTTCAACTTCCCCTACCTCCCAACTGCCCAAATCCACCACCCACTCATCACGGTCAGTGCTCGGAGCGGTCCATGGATAGCTCAGTCATGAAGAGACGGTCATGCTGTACTGAGCTGGCCACATGGAGTTTAGATCGAGATTGACTCTGTAAAGTCTTGTGAGAGAAGTGGCTAGTGAGTCCCAGAGGAGGCAGCCACCGGCTGCATACTCTGCTGTCTCCCTCCCAGGCCCTTCAGTAGCTCTCTGTCCTCATCCTTCCTCAGTTCCTCTTAAGCCCACTGCCCTACTTCACATTCTCCAGGAAATTGTAAGAATACCTACGGATCTATTTCCACCAATGAGTCCTGAGTGTTCAGTCCCAGCCTCACTCTATGGACCAGAGGTGTCCAATTGTTTGTTCTACATCCCACAGCTAGGAGCAACAGAGATGGGCTGTCTCCATCTGCTCTTTGACTCATGTGTTGCTTTGCTTTTCAGGCCTACCCTCTTCCTTCCAGGTCTTGCTCTGTGGCCTAGGGGGTTGGGCTGGCTTCTGGTTGTGCTTGGTCAGTGGGGAGCCCTCACAGGAGGAGAGGAATGGGTGAACATGAAACTGGGCTTTTCCTCCTCTAGTATGCTCCCTGTTAGGTCCCTTGGGTTGGTGGTCCTTTAGCTGAAGGGTTACATATCTTCTGCTCAAGGTAGTTTCTCCGCAAGATTCTCCTGTTCTCTCCCTTGTCTTTTGGCTAGCAGATTGTAGAATCTACCAACTCATTACTAGACCTAGGTTCCTGCATTGACCTTTGCAGTTAGTCTATACCAACTCACACCTTTGTGAAAGCTCTTCATTCTAACTTTCTTGCTAAGACAATCAGTCACCTATTTCCCATTTTCTGTGTGCCTGAATCAGCAAATAGAAATAATATCCACATAGCTGTCTTGGCCCAAACTTTAATCATCTTCTGTTATTTCTCTCTCACCTCCTGCAGCATCCAAATGCTGCTAACACCCATCACTTTGGCTCTGGGCACTCCTCACTTTCTCCCTGTATGTTGAAACCACTGCTAGCTGGTCTAGCATCATCTTATGTTTACATTATTGTGGTCAAGTAAGAAAAATGGTAGTTTGGAGTACCTGGGGCAGATAGGAAGAGTCATTTCTTGTCACCTAGCAGTTTGGTCACTACCAAATGATAGCTTCCCCTGGTCACCGGGGGCCCTTGCCAAAGGTCTCTATGTGTAGCAAGAAGATTCCTTCAAATGATTCCTCATTATGCACAAGATGCAGCTTAAACCGATCAGCATGGTAGGCAAGGCTCCATCCTCACTCTCTATTTTCTTGTTTCCAATCAGCATTCCCACTGTTCTCCCTGTGCCCCAAATCCTGCCTGTTCTTCTGCCGTTATAAACACTGGTGCTTCTGGCTGGGGCAACTTCTCTCTGTGCCTCCAAGGGCACTTCACTCCTCTTTCAGTTCAAGTAGGATTCCCCATAAGCCTTTCCTTTTGACTACCGTGGGAGCTGGTGCCTGTGTAATACATGGCCTGGGTTTACTGACTGGATCTGTGTGCAGACCCAGTCCCCTCCCCAACTTGCTGTACAGCACAGCAAGACTTGAATCAAGAGTGGCTTTCAAAGCTGATGTTCTTGCTAATAACCTGAACCTGCTCCTCATAAGAATGCCTATTTCATAGGGTCTTTGGGAGGATTACGTAAAACAGTGCCTGGCATACAGTAGGTGCCCAGGAAATACTGAATGAATAAATGAATGAGTTGGTTGGGGTCTTGCCCCTCATCTTCTACTTCCCATGTACTTTCTGGTCCTTCTGGGCTGCCCCCAACCTGGAGCAAGTTTCTGGGGTTACTTATCCTTAAAGCTTCAGTCGAGATGCGTCTTTATCTGCAAAGGCTGGCTAGTGAGCCAGCTGTCAGGAAGCCCAGTTTGTCAGGGCAGAAAATGAAAATGTTATTAACAGGAGCAACTCTGGTGAGGGTGTGAGACTGGGTCCCCAGTCTCTGCGGAGGAAGCACCGTCCATCGGGGACAGGAAACTAGTTCTTGCCTCTGCAGCAGTTTTTCCCAGCTACTGACCTCATTCAGCCACATTGGCACACTCATGGGCAGAAATCTCACAGAGACCCTTCTCAGACTAGAAAAAGGGCACCTGAATTCCATGACTACCTGATTAGCATTAAGAAATCTCAACAACTTAAAAAAATCCATTTATTTCCCCTATACCTGGCAACATTTCCTTTTAACAAAGGCTCCACTCTTCTACAGGGTCCTGATGGACTGTGGTAGGATTTCACTCTTAGGGGAACCCCTACATGTCAGTCTGTCAAAGGAGAAGGAAAGGACAGAAGTGTAGGCATGTGGAGGCATCTGGCATCACGGAGCTCCTCCCCCAGCCTAGTGAGATATACCTGATAAAGAGGACAACTTGTATGAACCCCATCTCCTCTCTCAGCACCCAAATACCAGGGACAGAAGGAAACTACTTCCTGAGCCCAGACTTGTTGCTCCCACACCAGAAAGCCACTCACTTATGGATCCATCCTGTCTTCCATCTGCCAGGCTATGCTAGGCCCAACTGGGTGAAGTGAGAGGAGTTAGGGCCTCCATCCTCCTTTCTCAGAGTCCGCATCTGAGTGGAACCCTGCCTCAGGTGGTTGGGACCTAAGCATCCTTGTCCCTGGGTGCCTCCCCCTGGCCCTAGCCGGGGGCCTACAAGGTGCCCTTGGAACCAACCTTTTCAAGACCTCTGATGAACTTCTCATTTTTCTTAGTCGTCTCTGTCCTCTCTGCCCCTTTAGGAACCTGTCATGGTGTCGGGAGTCATTGCCCAATAGAGTGCTTGTACTCTCAGCCTCGGCACACAATGGGACACGGGAGGCTGGGGAGTGGGAGAAAGCTGCATTCTCCTTCCTTCTTGCATCGGCAGCTTTAACGAGAGTGCTTCCGTTTCCTTTACCAGGTCACAGGGGAGGGTCAACTTGGGTATCCATATTTCCCATTTGGATGAAGGGGTTTCCATTCTACCAGTCATTCATCTGATAAACGTATGTTTCCTACTGAGTCTGCCTCCCTTCAGCTGAAGTCTAACGAGAGGCTTTCAAAAAACAAATCAGAGTATTAGACATAGTTTCAGGAGATGCCATCCTGTTTTTACTTTGGAGACAGGGTGCTGAACTCATTATATAGTCCAGGCTGACCTTGAACTTGCAGTGATCCTCTTGCCTCAGCCTCTGAAGTGCTGATATCACAGATGTGTGCCACTACGCCCAGCTGCTTTTAGTCTATGTGTGTGAGGAAGAGAACTGGACTCAAGATTAAAACACCTTAAAGGCTGCTGGCTTTCAAGGCCTGGCACCCCAGAATGGAGGGGGACACTAGTGTGTGCCCCTAGACGAAGAGTGGAGACAGTGTGGTCTTTCCCCAGAAGCCTATAGTTGGTTGAGATAGAACCAGGGTTCTATCTGTGAGCAGGTGGCTGGACACTGCATTGGAAGGTGTGCTTTGGCTACAAGAATAAAGAGCCTGACTGTCACCGGCTTAATAAGTGTCAGATCAAAGATATAATTTTTTTCATCTTTCTGCTCTGTCAACCTCAGGTGTGATGGTTCCTATGACTGGCCACCCAGGTGGTCCTGACCCTGTAACTGCTTCCCCCAATGGTACCAGGACAAACTGGGGCTCCATGCTTCCTTGGCTTACCCAACTAAAAAGAAACCACTTCCCAAAGTCTTTGTAAATAGGGGAGGGGTGGAGGGGGTGAAGGGAGGGCAAGGGTATGGGGAAAAAAACTAGAACCAAGACCTGTCATGTAAAGGCACAAGATCCCAATGATGACTGTAACTGTACTGTATAACTAAAATGTACCAAGAAACTCAATGAGAGAGAGAAAAAAAGAAAGAAACCACTTCCCAGTCATATACTGCGAAGAGACTACAGTCCAGAGTATGGACTTTTCAGCCTTCCCTTCAGACTACAGAGCAAAGCCAGCTCACGTGAGCACCTTGAACTAACAGCAGTTGCCAGATGAGTGATGTGGTGGGGCTGACTCTGCGCTGAATTCAACACTATTGCTGAGCATACGGTGTCCGTTTCCTCTGGGTCTCAGGTTATGGGCTCCTTGGGGAGTTGCACTGTATGGAGGAAGGGTGTAGGGAATGGTCTCGCACAGCGGTGTTTTCCAAAGGATAGACTGAGATTCATTACAGGCCATGAAACCAGTTTAAAATGTGGCTCACGAGGCCAAATTGAGTCCAGCACCTGATTTTGTAAATGAGATGTTATTGGAACCCAGCCTCCTCCATCTGTTTCCTACCATCTATGATCATTTCTGGCTTTAGGGGGAGACTTAGCTATGAAGGAGGTTCTAGGGCTTCAAAGATGAAAATGTTTGTTATCTGGCTTTTTACAGAAAAAAGTTTGTTGGTCTCTGGTTTAGAGGGTTACAGTAGCATTAAAAGATGAAACAGAGCTGGGTGTGAAGGTGTATGCTTGTAATCCCAGCACTCTGGGAGGCTGAGGCAGAGGGATCATAAGTTAAAGCTCAGCCTTGGCAATGTAGCAACTTAGAGAAGGTACCTCAAAAACAAAACAAAACAAAACAAAACACTTTTTTTTAAAGGCTAGGGATATAGTTAGGTGTGAATGTTCTGGGTTCAATCCTTGGTACTGACAAAAAAAAAAAAAGAAGACATTAGGCTATAATAGGAAATATCACACTGCATTGCCTTGGAGCATTCATACTTGCGGGTGCGGATTATAATTTATTACTCTCAACAGATCATGGTCAAAACAGTTGCAGTCACTTTTGCCACAGAAATAACTTTATTTGTTGGTTTGTTTTTGAGACAGGGTCTTCCTGTGTAGTTCAAGATGGCCTAGAGCAAACAGCAATCCTTCTGCCTCAGCCTCAGTGCTGGGGTCACAGGTATGTGCCGCCACACCCGGCTTGGAAATAGTTCCTACAGAGGCCTGTTGGTAATTGTGTCTTCCCTTGGGTTGGATGGAACCTACCCACTTGAGAGCAGGTTGGAAGTCATCGCTTTGGTTGTGAGCTGACTGGGAATACTGAGGGAAATGGTGGCGGACTGGGAGGAACCTGGCCAGGAGAAAGCTGCAAAGCCTGGTTGGACTCAGGAACCTCTCTAGGAGGGCAGAGGCTGGTTGGTGAAGTCAGAGTCCTGACTTCAAGCAGCCCCTGGCCTCAGGTGGAGCAAAGATTGCAGGCTTCTAAGCCCATTCACCCGGGTGCTGAGGATGGAAAACCAAGGGCCAGGGAAGACCACACACAGAGTCCCGGGACAGGCTTGTGGCTCAGGCCCCTGGAACCTTCCTGCCCGCCTCCACCTGACCCCCTACTTTCCTTGGATTAAGCTCCAGCTATGTCTAGAAAGAAACGGGATGGAAATTGCCTGGCTTCTCCTCTCCCAGCCAGCACAGAAGGAAGAAGCCTCTTCCCACTGCATCAGGGAAAGGAGTCTTTCTCTCCATAGTTTTCCTTGTTTCAGAGTCTCTGGCTTTTAGCAACTGTCCTCTTTGCACCCCAACACTGAGCATCTTCCTGCCAGGCTGGAAGTTATTAGAGTGCAAGGGTGTTGAAGTCCTCTGTTCCTGGTGAGGTAATACTGAGCTGTTTATGGCTGCTGCCACTTCAAAGACCCTACTGGGTCCACAGAGAGAATGGCTTTGACATTTATAGGGCAACCAAAGAGCTAATGAACCAGTTTTCTAGTGCCTGGAGGATCCTCTTACAAGAAGATCTATCCCAGATAGAAATGTCTGGAAACTTATGGGAAATATCCAGCCAAGGGTGTATACTAACCCTGGGCCTCATTTTCATGACGCCTCATGAGCAGATAGGCAAAGGGTTCTGAGACTGCCTTAGAGAGGAGGCCTCAGTCACACGGTTTCAACTGCAGGCTGCACTTTAGCAGGAGTGGGAGGGGGGATTCAGCTCTTTCTTTGGAAATTACTGACAGAGTCTGCAGAGAACATTCAAGGTCCACTCTCTCAGTGGTCAACATTTCAGAGCACAAGTCCTCTGAGAAAGACTCACACTTGGAAAGTCAACCCCACTGTGGAAAATAGCTGGAGAAGGAGCTGCTCTGAAGAGCAAGGTGGGGGCTTCCAGATGAACTTCACTCACCCCTGGACCACCCAGAGGCACAGGGTCTGTAAGATGCCTATTTTGCAGAGAAGGAAAATTACATCCTAAAGCATCGAGGGTCTGCTTGGGTTCTCCAGAAGACTTATCCAGAGGCAAGGCCTCAGAACTGGTGGATTTGTTGAAAGTAATGTGAGAAAATGGGACGGAATGGGGAGGAGGAAGGAAGGAAGCAAGGACTGGCAGTAAAGAATGTGCTCTCCAGGACCAGTCTGGATTCTTCTGGGTCTTCTGTTGGGGATTAACTTCTTCACTTGCAGGCTGTGGCTGTGGTTGTGGGTGGGCTGAGCTCCTGGAGGGCAGAAGGGCTCTGAGATACTATGGAGCAAGAAGTGGCCTTCTTCGGGCAGACCTTGTCAGCACAAGGTGGATCTGAGCTCCCGTGACCTTTCCATTGCAGGGGCTGCCGAAATCCAGATGAGTGCAGCATGGTACTATTTGGGGTACCAGTAGATTTTAAACTTAAAACTGAAGGTCCAGACAGCCAGTGAGCTGAGCCTCGGAGCCCAGGGCTCTACCCACAGCTGTAACACAGGAGTTACAGACTTACGAATGCAGATGCACGCAATCTCACATGGGCACAAAATCACACACACACATGCATGCACACACACACACACGCTCATTTGAATCTTAGCATATTAAAGGATTGTGGAGATAAGTGAAAAAAACAAATCAAAGGCTGTTTCTGCATTTGCTGTAGCAGGGAGTCAGTCACTGGAAGTTTATGGAGTAGGAAACACGAGGCTTCTGTGTGCCCAGATTGGAGGCTGTTGGCCCAGGAAAGCTGTAGGCTTGATGCTTAGAAGTGGGACATCCTGCTTGATTGGCTGGGGTGCCTAGTTTCCTCTGGTTGGTTCTAAATAGGACAGCTGTGAGGGGTAGCAGTGTTTTTCTACGAGTCTTACAAGAGGCAATTTCCTGGCTCATTTGTTGTAGGTAAGGGGTTGGTCTCCTGGCTGGTTGCTGCAGATTGTACGTCAGTGATGTGTTTTAATGTAGGATCTGACACTGTTCACTTGTATATTTAGTCTCTCAGGGTCTTAAAGGTTAAAGAACAGGAGCATCCCTCTCTGACAGATTTTTTTTTTCATCACTGGGGCTTGAACTAGGGTCTTTGAACTGCGGTACAGCCCCAGACTTTTTTTTACTTTTTATTTTGAGGCAGGGCCTTGCTAAGTCAACGCTGGTCTCAAATGTGTGATCTTCCTGCCTCAGCCTCCCAGATCACTGAGATTGCAGATGTGTCCCACACATCTGTTTTGGAATCTACTTCCATGGCAGCCAATTCTCCATCCCTGGGATATTCTTATTTATAAAGGCCCTATACCATTCACATTTCAATGCTGCTTTTGCTTTGTGAAGCAACATAGAGTAAGATTTCTCAGGCCTCTCAGCAGCCTTCCCACTCAAAAGGCAGTGAGGCCTGGTGGTCAGTCCTTTTCAACTCTCCAGCTAGAGGATGAGGGCACTTTTGGTGCCAGGAGTTATGTCCTATTTCTAGGAAAGCCATCACATTTCATGAAACATTAGCCTGCTCTCTCTCCTTTGGTTCCCTCAAAAATTCAAGAGGTGAGACAGATGCCAAAGACGTGGCCTCAAAGGAGAAGGGCATCCTAGCTGATTTATGCATCAGAGCCAAGATTCAAAATCAACCTTCTTGATGGGCACTGTGACATGAGCCTGCAATCCCAGCTACTCAGAGGCCATGGAGGGAGGATCACAAGTTCAAGGCCAGCCTGGGAAATTTAGCAAGACTATGTCTCAAAAACCAAACAAAAACAAAACCAATCTTCTTCATTTCTTGTCTCATTCTCTAGCTGGGTGGAGTCTGGGCTCTGCCACAGTCTAGCTGGGGCATCTTTGCCTTTCTGAGCAGTGAGGGAGCAGTGAGGGGGTAGGGACAGATCAAGTTGCCTTGGGGCTGAGCCTTGGGGTACAAACAAATGTACCTTGTCAGTTGGTGTCCGAGTCCTGTGGCCTTCTGCCACAGTTGCCTTTCAATCTCCCTTGGCCAGCCCAGGCAGGCCTCAACTGAGCAGTGAGTGGCCATCTTTACAATGCCTGTAACTCTAAGTCCTTATGTATACCCCTGGGGGATTGTGATGGGGAAAATAAGCAGGTGCCACAGGGCCCCTGGGAGAAAGCATCTCAGCATTTCTTAGAACAGATTGAGAAACAGACAGACAAACAAGCAAACAACAAACACACACAAGTTGTAAATTTCCAGCTTGGTCTTTGAGGAAAAGCCAAGATAAATAAGAATTAATTATCCTGTTCTACTCTGCAGAAGTGAAGCTGGGGCACCAGGAACCAGCAGCCAGTTGCTTGTGGTCACCTGCGTTTACTCACTGTGGAAGGCTGGAGAAGCCAGCTCCTTTCCTGGGCAAGGGAAGGCAATAATTCATTCAAGCTTTGTGCTCCGGAGAGGCCTTCCCCATGGTGACTGCTGGGAAAGGAAACAGGGTTTTACTGTGACGGTGGCTGGCCAAGGCCTGGTTTCCTTGATCCTCACTGTAGCAGTTCCCCCAATTGGAAGAGAAGAGTAAGTGAAGAGAAGGAGGGCAGATGACCTCTTGAGAGTCTGCGCTAATTTCCTATGGCTGCCGTAATAAATTTCCACACACAGTGGCTTCAAGTTACTTCCTCCCAGGTTGAGAGGCTGAAGATCTGAGGACTAGGCGGCAGTAGGAATGCATTTCCTCCAAAGTCTCTGGGGGAAGATCCTTGCCTGTTTCAGCTGGTTTCCTTTGGTTTGTGGCAGCGTGACTCCAAACTCCACCTCTGTTTTCATACAGCCTTCTTCTTTTGTCTTATAAGCACAAGTATCGCTGCATTTAGGACCCACATCAGTAACCCTGGATGAGCTCATGTTAAAATCCTTAATTTAATTGAATCTGAAAAGACCATTTTTTTCAAAGATGATTATGTTCATAGGGTGGAATCTATTCCTTTTTAGGGTCACCATTCCATCTACTATAGCGCCT
The DNA here is from genome assembly GCF_012274545.1 of Fukomys damarensis. Classification (NCBI taxonomy): domain Eukaryota; kingdom Metazoa; phylum Chordata; class Mammalia; order Rodentia; family Bathyergidae; genus Fukomys; species Fukomys damarensis. The sequence continues at coordinate 41,681,265 of NW_022900945.1, forward strand.
AAATACTTTGCAGAGTTATGTCCTATACTTCTCCTAATACAGAGAGCATTATACAATAATAATGAGAGCATTCCTCTCATTTTCCAGAAGAGAAAACTAGGATTTAGCGGGAAGAGAGAACTTGTTTAAGTTCACACTTTGGGGAAGTAGCTGCATGAGGTTGGAGACTTAAGGCTTCATCAGCAGACATGGGGAAGGGGACCAGCACTCGGAGAGGTAAGGAGGATGCAGGATTGACCCAGTGAGGACGATCTGAGAGCAGTTTTGTCTTGTTAAAAGGATCTGTGTGTGTGGGTGCACGCACACATGCGCGTGATGGGTGATGAAGCCGAAAGGAGTGCTCGTTAGGCCAGGTCTTATTCTGGAGTGCAGGGAAATTTGGAATTTAGAGAGTCTCCAGGTTTGGCCATTGAGGTGCTGCCAGGCCACCAGTTGTGTAGGGAGGACACAGTAGTGGGCGATTATGATTTGCAGCTGCTGGAGACTTTCTCTGTAAGCTGCTAAGAGTCTGCCCCCACCACTGGACCCCCACTATCAGACAGTCCATGTGAGCCTTCCTCAGGACTGAAGAACACGAAGAAAGAGGCTCCAGGGGCTTGGCTGTTGGCAGAAGGTCTGGCTCTGTACAGTGCCTTCCTCATTAGCCAATTAATTCTATGCTGTGGTTCTGGGCATTGTGCTTGGACGCTGATCTCCATCCTGTTTCTCAAGACACCCAGAGACTCAGTGAGCTCCACAATAGCTCCATCAAATTCCCTTTCTGCTTTAGCCAGACAGACTGGATCCATTATTTACAACTAAGAGCCTTGAACCATATAAGTGGGTTTGGGGGTGAATGAAATAGGGCTCCAGGGGACAAGAGCACGGTGAATGTGAGGTGTCAGTGAGGCATCAGTGTGATGACTTTCAGGCCCATGTGGGTCAGGAGTGCAGATTTGAGGCTGCTGGCACTTAGGTGGCTGTGAGGGTCATTCAGGAAGAGTGCATTTTTCCAGGGAATTGGTTTAAGGAGTGGACAGAAACAGAGATTTTTCAGGGAACAGAAAAAAATGGGAGGGCTCTGAGAAAATGATGAAATAAGAAGTCTTGTGGTTTAAGCCCATTTCCCTTTGCCCTGAGAATTCCCCCGGTGGTATTTGCAGTTGCAGGGTACCCACAGATAACTCACTGACTAGTCTTAAACTTACCTCCTGCTGGGAATGTTGGTTCACGCCTGTAATCCCAGCCCTTTGGAGGCTGACACAGGAGGATGACTTCAAGTTTGAGGCCAGCCTGGCCTACACAGTGAGTTCAAGTCCAGACTGAACTACACACAGCAAGACCCTGTTTCAAAAAACTAAACCAGGGCTGGGGATTTTTAGTTCAGTGGTTCTGCTGCCTGCACTGCAAGCACAAGATCCTGAGTTTGATCTCTGTACAAAAAAAAAAAAAAAAAAAAAACACAAAAAACAAGTAAGAAACAACAACAACAAAAACCTACCAAACAAGCAAATGAAACAACCAAAACAAACCTTACATTCAAATTTGCCACAGACTCTCTCTTATTATTTTCTAATCTAACTGGTCGCTGTGAAA
>NW_022900945.1:41684495-41719495 GCF_012274545.1 Fukomys damarensis
CGCCCTGCTCCTCCTGCTTGTTTTCTTGCTGAGAGGGCTGCTCTTACACTCATTCCATGCAATGGGAGGCCAGCAGCATGGCTCCTGATACCTTTTACCTGCATCCCAGCCCAAGCTTGCTTCTGGGCAGGATCCTGCAAACACAGGACCTGTGTATCTGCTGATTGCTGCTGTTTGTCCCTAGCCTGTCAGAAAACAGAACCTTGTGTGTACCCCCCTTGTGAGCATCAACTCCCCAAGCCTGTACTTATTTTCTCACTATCTAATGTCTCCTTGTTAAAAATTTTATCTTCTGTGGGACCAGGGACACCACCTTACCCACATATAGCTGAAAAGCTACCTCTGTGCTGAGCCCATGGTAAATGCCCAAGTAATCCTGTCAGCTTGCATGTGAGAGAATCAGTAATCCTCTAACTCGCAAGGTTTGGTGCAGGGAAGGCTACACACCAGTGTTGCAGATCCTTTAATTCATTACCGAAGCCCGCCCTCACCCTGAGCATCATAGAAGGATGCTCAGAGGCAGACGTGCATATCAAGTGGGGAGGACACAGTTAGTTGTCTGAAGCGCGGTGTTCTCAGAAGAGTTAGAGCGACTGTCACAGCCCCTGACATATCCGGTTTTTATTAGTTTTGATGGTGACTTGATGTTGTTAGGGATTCAGGTCTCGTCTTCGCCTCTGAGATCATCTGAATAACGTTGGTGACAGGGAAGGGGATGTGGAGGATGAGGCACCCACAGGCACCCTGGATCAGACTATATAAATCTGGGAGGAGGCAGCGGCAGGAGAGCCTGGCCTTCCCAGCTTGTCCGGCACAAGGCTGAGCCACAAGCGAGAGACGTCGGAGAGGAAAGCGCTTTCCTTCACCCCAAGCGGCCATGAGAGGGGCCATGGGAGTCTCAGTCGTGCTTCTCCTGCTGACTGTATCTGACTCTGCGGTGATCACGGGGGTAAGTCCAGCTTTGTCTGTGCCCCGTGTCAGCACCTGCACAGGGTGTGAGCCTGGAGACTGCTTGATGACCACGAATGGAGGGGCGTGGGGAGGCCACCATCAAACAGCACCTGGCGGGGGGACTGTATGAGATCTCAGATTAGTCACTCCTCCTGCTGAAGGGCAGGGTTGGCTTTTGAGGAGCTGTGCATGAATGAAATCTTGTTTTAAAGGCACGAAGAGAACATGAACATTTTAAAGTTTGCTCCTTTGCTAAAATGAAAGTTGTGTAATAGGGAATTCCTTTATAAAGTGGGTTAGCGCCCCCTAATTTATCTTGTGTGTAAAGTTTGGTTTTATAAGGTCCACATGTCAGTCAGGACATAGTATATTGGTTTTGTCAAAGCGTGAGTTTATTAGCTGCTCTTTTGTCAGTTTCACCTCCTCTGTGTCTACTTTTCACAAGGGTTAAGAATCCCTTCTTCCCTACTATACCCAGTTAGTTGTGAGTGGATGTTGAACCAACGTCGGGTCGAATACACCCTAAGCGAGTGGAAAGGGACCCTCACGGCACAGGGGCAGCCCACAGGCCCTGCACTTTTCATGTTGAAATGCCCCAGGTTGTGGGTCTTCTCATATGCCTGATTCCACCTCAAACCACTCTTGCCTGGGCACACGGTGGGTGAGGGTGGCAGGACCATTTTTATTAAAACCAAAAGCAACGCTTCTCTGAGAGCTTTCTGGATCAAAGTCACAAGAAAAAAGAAGGGGAATTAATTTTCATTTCAACCTCTTCCAACTTTTTATTTAGAGAAGGGAGATGTAGAGTAATGCCAAACAATTCCTGGAACTGGAGTAGTCAAAATGTTCAGAGAAAGGACAACTTCATTCTCCTTTTTTAGAGGACAACGTCTGAGTTCAAAAGAAGAACAAATACTAAGGAAAACCAGTGCTTTGGAGACACAAAGCAGAAATGAAATTGTGAAGGCAGAATGACATCCTGCGGGTGTAAAGTGCTGAAGGCTGGCCCCTGCTGTGTGCCTGGAGGTCTGGGTGGGAGTAAGAAGGAAGGAAGGGAGGAGAGAAGCCAGGGGTGGCCCACAGTGAGGGACGGAGCACATGGGAGACCTGGAAGCCCAGCTGTGTCTCACTGGGGCCACTCCAGTGCCTGGGTCAGAGTGGTGAGAGAGAAAGCTAGAATTGGGGAAATGTGTGAATGGCAAGATGAATAATTAAAAATTAAAATTGACTGGAAGTCAAGGGCTGACCCACGATCCTTTGGCCACCGTCCTTTCCCCATGTCCGGCTGGTGTCCCACACGTGACTCTCAGGGGGAGACCTGACTCTACCCTCACCAGACTCCCTTGATCCTGGACTGTGACTGTTCCCAGTTCAGGTTGTATGGCTCCTTCTCACAGAGCAGGACAGGAAGGCCGCACCACTGCAGGAGCACAGTTGAGTGAAATCTACTTCCCCACCCTCAGCCCCAGGAGACTGGCTGGGGTGTGAGATGGGCCATTGCCAGGCTGGAGACTGGCAGCCTCCTCAGGGTGAAAAGGAACTTGGCATCTCCTCTCCCTCCCAGGGCCGAGAAGGTTGAAAGCTGCTAGTGCGATCCAGTCTCTCACAGGCACTAGAAGGTGCTCTGTGGCCTTCTGCTGGGGAAGAGCAAGCCAAAACCCAGCTTTGGCTATCACATCAGTAAAGACAAAAAGTCCAAATTGGTCAGCTTGGGACCTTTGCCATCAGGCCCTGCCTGAAATCTGGAGCGGTTTAGAGTTCTGTTCTCCTGACCCTGGCTTTTATGTGAAGTGGGTTTGTGTGGCCTTCTTTACAAATGACAAGGCCTTGCAGCCTTTTCTGGGAGCCCAGCCCAGCAGAGAGGTGCTAGGGAGAGACAGCTGTTCACAGCCCTGAGAGTCAGGGCCAGCATGTGGAGGGGTCACCAGCCACAGGTGCTGGAGCAGGATGGAGAATCCTGTTCAGAGACAGCTCAACACTGACCGCCAGGGGTCTGGGATCCCCACCCACTCCCAGGATTCTAATTAATCCCATCCCACCAGCATCCGCTGTGAATCCGCTGGCCTGGTGCTAGAAAAGCTGTGCCTCTTAAGCCTCCAGACTTGTCAGACAAGGAGAACCACCTCCCACCAAGCGGCCCCAAGGCCGGGCAGTTCCTCAGATCCAGGTCTGATGCCCTGCAGAGCCCTGAGCATCCTTCCTGTAGGGGGAGCAGCGACAGTAACCAGAGCCCCAGGTATCCCTAGGCGGAGGCTTCTTCCCAGATCCCGATGGGGTATCTGGTTCCTCTGGGGAGCACTAATGGTTTGCCCCCTTTCTCTGCCTCTGCAGGCCTGTGAGTGGGACGTCCAGTGCGGGGCCGGTACCTGCTGTGCCATCAGCCTGTGGCTGCGGGGGCTGCGGGTATGCACCCCGCTGGGGCGCCAAGGAGAGGAGTGTCACCCTAGCAGCCACAAGGTATCTCACTGACACCGGGGGTGGGGGTGCCTGCCCGCGGGCAAACCAGGGACTGAACCAACGGGCAGTGCTGGGCCGGGTCCAGCTGGGGCTTCTGAGGGCAGGGCAGGGAGGGCAGCCTGCTCCTCCAAGGCGGATCTCCCGGCCTGCAGGAAGGGAGGCAGGAAACATGGAGGCACAGTGTCCTCCCCACCTTACTTAGTGCCCTAAGGGTGACCTTTGTGCAGTGTACACAGCCTGACACCTGCAGCTTTCTAGGCAGGCCGGAGGATCACTGATGTTATTTGATCCCCACGGCAGCTCTGGTCTCTGCTTATGAAACAGGTACAGCCCGGTCATGTGACTGGCTCAAGGCGCACAGACAGTGAGACAGCTGGCCCTGGAACTTCGGCAGCGCGTTGCATCTCACTGCTGTTGGCACTGCCTCCTCTTTTGGGGTAGAATGGTGGTCCCAATCACCCAGGCTCTTAACCTTTCATTTGCAGTGTGGCATTGGGGAGTTAGCTTAACTGCTCTGGGTCTCATGGGTGCATCGAAGAGAGTGAACTAATTACCTCTGTAGTCCCTTATGGATCTGAGAAATTTAGTTTTTGAAAGAGGCTCAAGTGCCCCCTGCTGCCTAGGGACTTCCCTTTAAGAACATGAAGACCAGAAAATGGCCTCTCAACTCCTGGGGCATCAGTGCAGACATGTATCTTGTAGGCAATAAAAACCAGTGCTGTTTCTTCCATGCCACTCTTTATACCAAGCTTTTTGTCACTATATTATTTCATATTGTGAGGGCTACTGATCCACTGTAAAGATGATTATGTTGAGGCACAGAGAGGTGAAATAAATGGCTGCTTGATGTATAGCTGAGAAGGGTCAGACCTGGATTTGAACCTGGGCAGCCGACGCCGGACCTATGCCCCTAACTACTCCTATTCAGAGCCCTGAAGGATTCCTCAAGGCTCAGCGCTCCTTTGGGATGGGAACCAGAGGGCAGGCCCGTCCCTTCACAGCTGCTCCAGTCACAGAGTCCGGCATGTAAGAGCTGCTGCCTGCACCCCAAGCCCAGCTCCTCTGCCCACTGGCTGTGTGATCTTGGCACGTCGCTCAGTTACTCTGTGCCTGGGTTTCCGTCTATACTTGCTAATTACGCTAGGTGGTAGGAGGTGGGTGGGTCATTTGCCAGGGCTGGGGGGGCCAGTGGCTCCTGCGGAGGCTACCTTCCATGTGGTAAGCTCTCACTCTCTTCTTTTCCCAGCTACCCTCCTTCCGGAAGCGTCAGTACCATGCTTGTCCTTGCTCGCCCAACCTACTGTGCACCCAGTTCCTGGACGGCAGGTACCGCTGTTCCATGGACTTGAAGAACATCAACTTTTAAGAACATCTTAACAAGCAGGGCCTGGCCCCGAACACAGCTTCTTTTGGGCTATGCGGCCAGCTTCCCCTAACACCCACCCCTCTGTGCTGCAGCCCCCATCCGGTCCCTCCTGCCTTGCTCACACATGTGCATACCTCCCTCTGTAGCAGGGCCCACAGGCTGACCCGAGCCTGGTTCTCTCGACTGCTCGGGCTGCCTGAGGAGTTGTGAATGTGGAAAGGACCTTGCCTCCTCCCTGGGCCCTGGCCCTGACCTACACGTGCCCTGTCCCCCTGAACCAGACATTCCTGAGCACAGGTCTCTGGGTACCTTTCTGAATCATGTGGGGCCTGGGAAGACCAAACCGAGAGTTGTCCATCTTCCTCTGATTATAATTCCATACATTTAGATCTCAGACCCAAGGCTACCAGTTCCCAGACAGCAGAGGGCTGTCCCTGTGAGGTGGGTGTGGGGAACTGGAGAGATCAGGCAGCCTCCTCACAGCCAGCTTGTGGCCTGTGACCTTCAACCTACCCACTAGATCAGAACTGCAGGGCCTCTAAAGCACCCCCTAACATTCTTTACCGAGTTACCAGTGAAGCCCCCAATTCTCAGGGGCTTCCCATTAAAATGCAAATGGTAGGCTTCAGTCTAATCTGATAGCAACCTGTTGAAGGCAGCCAGAGAGTTACCTAAAACAGCCCCCTGAGAACAGACCTGGAGGAGGGCCATCCCCAGTCTGAAGGGGAGAAAGGCGTAGAAGCAGGGACGGAGAAGACAGGGAAGAAGAGAAGGAGAGGAGGACCTAGGTGCTTCAGCTTTGGAATAGAAGGACAAAGCCCAGGTGCATAGGCACAGAGCTCCTGCCTCTGCTTTAGCCAGGGCCAGTGCCTGTGTGAGGCCTGGCTGTGTCCAGGGGAGGAAGGGGAGGGGCTGGCGTTCCTTCTCCCAGAAAGGGCGATAGTTTTGGAGTCCATGGATGTCAGGGTCTCTTTGAATGAGTATTGAGAGGCAGCTCAAAGACTGGTAAAAGTTGGAAAGGTTGGAGGCAAGAAGGGGGCTGTGTGCTGGTGTGGAATGGGGAGTCTTGACTAGGAGACTGCTTAGCTGACTGTGATGTCTAATCTTGATTTTCAACTTGACTGAGGCACCTTGGAGATTAGTAAGGCACACTTCTTGGTGTGTCTTGTTTAGAGGGACATGAACTTGGAGATTATATCTGTTCCCACCTCCTTTCTCTCTTGCTCTTTCCTTGGCCTTTGCTTCCTGACAACAGCTTTTCTCTGTCATGCCCTTCTGCCATTGGTGTCCCTGCCTTGCAGCCAGCCTACCATGGACTGAAACTGTGAGAAAAAATAAACCTTTATTCCTTGAAACTGTGAGTGTCAGATATTTTTTTCCCAGCAATGGAAAAGTGCAGTTGCAACTCTGATTTCTGAAATTTGTCGTATACTTAACCCCGGCAGGTCGCTGATAGCCCAGGGTACGGCAGGCCATGTCAGAGCCAGGCAGCAAGGCCCCGAGCCTGCCCCTGAGCCTAGGGCTGGGAGCTCCCTCTACGTGCAGGTCATTGCTGCTATGGACTCTTCCACACCTTAGTCTTTATGCTATACAAATGGAAAGTATATCAGATCCCATTTGATTTCTCAGGAGCCTCAGAATGATTGGAGTTTCTAAGCCCAGAGCTGCCGTTCTCCCTGAGAGCTTCTTCTGCACCTCTGCTCCCTCCCTTCCGAGCCTCCTCGACAGGCAGTCTTTACTCCAGGATCCACCCCTTGCCATGCTCTCCTTTAGCAGGCATCTTCCCCTGTTCCCTGACTTGTGCAGAATTTCCCCTCTTGAAGCCCACACATCACTTTCCCTCTCCTTGCCAGGCTCGTGATCCAGTTGTAAAGTTTCTTTTCAAGTCAAGACTCCAATTTTGCTACCCCCGTGCTCTGGATCTCCAGGGACTGCTGATTGCTATGAGACCATAATTGTGGGGGCCCTTCCCAAATCGCACTTCTCCCAGGAGCACCGCCACCCTTATTGCTCCAGGGCTGGAGAGAACAGATACTAGGATGTCCCTGGTTGTTCCTAAAACCACCCCCTGCCCCCCACAGTACTGCCCTCGCTATCCTGGCCTATGAAAGGCTAGCGCAGACACATCAGTGGCAGAACTGTATTCACCTAATTGAACCTACTCTGGTCTTTTGTAATGGAATTTTGAGAAATGTATAACTGGGCTGTACCCCAGTTCCCTGCTGCTCAGACAGGAGGGTAGGCAGAGGGGTTGTTGGGGAGGCTGAGAAAAATACATGTGTGAGTATTCTTCCACATTTAGGAATACATTATTCATACATGTAGGCATGTAAAGACTCTACTTATAAGAATGATATATCTCTAAGGCAAATGTATTCTAGAAGAATAAGATCAGGCGAGGCTCATATCCCTTCCAGATCCGATTTCAATGTTTACCTACAATTTGGCTGCAAATCTTTCATCAGAAATGGTGGTGTCTGGCATCATCTAGTGGTGAAAGTGGGGATAACACAGAACATTCAGGTAGAAGAGGCCATCGCTTGAAAGCAGATGGGATCATTCCCCAGACATTCCCTGCTGTTGGATTCAATCAAAGATGTAGAGGGCCAGTGCTCCCATCTGCGGAAGAATTCTGACACCCAGGGACCGCAAAAGGCACACTTAATTGTCATTTGGGGCCACATCTCATCCTAGAGACCTCTTGCCAGTTTCCTGCTGTGATTTTAGGACAGGCACTAAGGACGTTGTCACAGTTTATCCAGGAAAGTGGATGTGGCTGAGGGTCAGAACAGCATGACTGACTGTTCTTCACCTTCCCCTGTGCACCCCTAGGACTTGCTTGAGTGGATTAATGCAGCTCCCCCGTGAGACTTTCCACTCAGCATTTGTGAAGAAAGGGCCGCAGCGTGCCCTGGGAGCCTCCCACTTGCTCCTGACTGTCCTGTCTCTCCTGCTTGGACACAGTGGGGAGACAGCAGTCGGGTCTTGGGAAGACCCCTTGGCCTAGGTGGCAGAAGGGATGTGATTTATTACCTCGGCCCCCAGCCTGTCTCTGTTACCCACAAACCACAGAAATATCAGCTCCTGTTCCATGCTTTGAGGAAGAAATCAGATGTGTGGGTCTTTGAAGGGCTCTGACCTCTGGGGGCCTTGACTTGTGTGGGCCCACGGAGATTCCAAGGCCCTGTGGGAGCCAAGGGTCCTACAGGTGGGGGCAGATGGTCAGCGAGCAAGATTATCGGGGCCTTTTCAGAGAGAAACCATGGGCAAGAAGCCAGGGGCTCATTTCTGACAGAGCCAAGTGAGAGGAGTTCTCACATTGTCACAAAACTAAGCCCCAAAGATTAAGCAAACACATATGTTGAAAGGCAGTTTGACATTTTGTTGGCAGTTTGCATTGTGATCATTGGTATTTCTCAGGGAATTAGTGGCGGTTACCTTGTTCATGTTTCCTGAGCGGTAGGAAACACAATGGTTGATTTGAGCCAGCCTGCCCTGGTTCAGCTAATTACTACTGAGGGTCTTTGGCCGGGTTACTAGATGCTCTGTGCCTCAGTTTCCCCATCTGTAAATGGCAATGGTAATGACACCATCGAGGACTGTGGGGAGGGTTCCCGTTGGTGCATGCGAAGCCCTTTAGGTGAGGCCTGTCATTTGGAGGCGCCGTGGGAATGGATGATTTGTTTTTGCTTCTTTATGAGGACATCTCAGTCAGTCCTGGGCCTTTGGACCAGCTCACTAAGCTAGGGTTACCAGGAGGCCCCTCCGTAGTGGGGTAAACAGATCAAATGGCCAGGAAGGAACTCAGACCTCTGAATGTGCTTCAGCAGGAAGAAGTCAAGTCAGATCTGCTGTTATTGTGAAGGACAGACCCACAGGTTTATGTAGGCAGAGCTCGATAACAACCCATCTGGGAACAAAGATACGTAGCTCTTATCTAAGTGCTTTTTAATACCTTGTTTAAACAAATGAGTCACTGTTTCAAAGAAAAATGGAATGTTGGCTCAATATGGGCTCTGATCTTAATACTGTGCTATTCAATTTTTTCCCTAGAAAAAGCATAAGGAGAGTAGGCTTTGACTTCTGTTCTGGCTTTTCCCAGATTGTGCTCAAATCAAACCTACCGAAGTACATGTGTTCCCTGAGACAGATGTCACCCTTGCCAGTGGCTACCCCAGGCGTGGGCAGCGCTAGGAAATGTCACTCAGCCCCTAGACTGGCAGTTCCCAGCTCTCGTGGGCTTAGCAGCATCAGAACAAAATGTCAGGGTGAAGAGTCCCAGGTGACCATGGGGACTGACTTACGGGGACCTTTCACTATCTGCAACTCTGACACCAAGGTCCCTGTACTTTCCACCCCCATGGAAACATGGCCCCCGATGAGTCAGTCACCCCCATGTCTGGGGGGAAATTGGTTAGACAAATAGTGAAAATTCAGCTTTGCTTTCCAAGAAGCAGAGGCCGCTTCCCTTATGGAGAAGCTCCATTTAAGGAAGGCTGCGAAGGAGAGAGGAGGCCCCTGGAAGGGGCAGTAGTTTCCGGTCGCTCAGAGGTCCCTACCCGCCCCACCTGGATGCTGGAAAGCACTGCAGGTGCAGAGGCCACTCTGGCAGCTCCACTGAAAGGAGTACAGGTGTCCCGCACACCCTCTCAGCCCCATCTGGCGCCCAGCTGGGGAAGTCTGGGATGATGTGGGCCACTTGGTGTGTAGAAGGGGTGTCAGGGAGTCAGCACAGCAGAGAACAAGGTCCAGGCCTCTCTCCTGGGGGCTACCTCACTCCAGGAGCCTGAGGAGCTGCATCAGGAGCCTCAGCGCACCCCAGAGTGAGGGTGAGGGACGGGAGCATCCCCGGTCACTCTGTTAGGTCGGCCCAGCCTACTCTCATTAGCCCACAGAAGGGAATTGGAGCAGAGGCTGGGGAGCAGGCCCGGGGAGGCAGGGTCAGAGCAAGGAGCTCTTGAGGGCCTCAGGGGAACAGAGCACTTAGGAGCCTTTGGAGCCAGCAGGGTCACTTTGCCTGCTAGAGAAAGATGAGAGAGAGGCTCTTCACTAGCTCTCTGCTGGACGGCACGGTCTCAGGGCCCTCATTTCCATCCTCTCTGGGGTCTGTGGGTGCCTCTGATCATAGGGACGCTGCCTGTGGCCAGCATTTCTTAGACAGCCTCTTGCTCCCAGGAGGACAGGAGAGCAGTGGCCTGGGAAGGCCTTAGATGGGGTGTTCCCAAGGTTCCCTGAGCTCCTGAGGGGCTGGGGACACTCAGGGCTGCATCTGGTCATGTGCTGTCCCACAATCTCCCACCCATTCTCTTGGTTTCCACCCTCGCCTCCACCTCTGTGAGGGGCCGCTCTCTTCCTGCCCCGTCTTCTCTGCCCTCCAGGACCACAAGTTCAGATGGCCTGTCAGCTCCCCAAGGCGGCAGGTGGCTCTGAGTCTGTTTCCGAATCTGACGAATGCCGGCCCCATGGGGCTTTCTTGAGGGGTGCCCACAGTGGCATTCCCAGCCTGCCCTCATCTGGGGGTACTTGATAAGTACCCAGAGTGCTGAGCTCCATCCAGACCCACTGGATCCAGGTGTCTGGGAAGCTGGAGCCTTAGCAGTCTGAGGAATGTTGGACCCGGATGAGGCACGGGGACCCCCTGTGACTCGCCCTTCCTGGTGTGAATCCTGCCTCTGCCAGCCATCTGCTAGCAGTCTGGGGAGGCACCTTCTCCAATCCCAGCCTCCTCTTCCTCAGCACCTACCTCAGTGAGATGGGCAAGCCGAGGGGCGGGCCACAGAGCTGCCAGGGAAGGGCGGTCAGCGGTTCCTAGGTGAGCTTCCGGAGCGAAGTGCTCCGTGGGCTGGTAGACAAAAGTTTTCCTTCTGTGTATACCAGGTGGGTTCTGCCTTCCCTTCTGCACCCACCAATCCCCAAAGGGCAAACATGGACAGGTGGTTAGGTGGCACAGGGCGGCCTGCCCACTCGGCCTCTGACCCAACAGGAAAGCGACCGAGAGGCTGAGCTCCTGCAGCCGGCTCCGGGCTCCCGTCCCGGCCCTCGAGGAGGGTGTCAGAGCCCTGCTGGCTCAGCCTGCAGCCCTCTCCCACACCCACTCTAGGGTCCCTTTCTTCCTCTCCTCCTCCTTTCCCTCTCCTTTTCAAAAATGTCTTAAACCCTCCCCCACATAGACCTGCTCCCAAGTGGTTTTGCCCTCTCTAGCCCTCGCCCTTCTGTAAGCCCCTCCACGGAGTTAGTCTGCTCAGGGCAAGGTGCAGAAGATTTTCACTCGGGCTGTTTATAATCCCCCCATAAAGCCGAGTGTTAGTTTCAAAGCAGTCACACCAGATGACTTGAAAGTTGAGAGGAAAACAAGCGTTATTATAAATGAATGTTGCCAGTGCTAAATATTTGATATTTTAATACACTCTCATCTCTGAAGGATAAGTCCTCTCTACTCAGTGTGGCTGGATGATGCTACCATGCTGCCATTGAGGCAGGATTACTGTCTGATAGGAGAAAATAAGCGGAGCCTGAAGGCTGAGTCTGGGGTGCGATGGGCCAGGACTGTCCAGGGTGAGCATGCCGCGTGGCCACTCCCTGCCTGTCCGTCCTGCCCGGGATCTGGTCTGGTCCAGGTCGGATAACCCACTGGTCAGCACCATCATGTCTTGGGAATCTGATGCTTTTCTTTAGTCTGGCTTTGCCCATAAGGCAGGTGGTTAATAGCTGGGGGTGTTACTGACGGGAGCTTGCTCCTGTTACAGGGAGGAGATGCCTTGAGTCTGGGGGTGGCCCTATCTGCCTTATTTTCCTGCACAGAATAAAAAATAAACAACTGCTCTTATTTCAGAGTTATATATTTTCTCCCAAATCTGCATTTTGTGTATCTATTGGAAGATGGCAAGTCCTGGTGTCCCTGGGTGTGGGCTGTCTCTGTGGAAAAAATAAATGGTGACTTGTCTATTTGCTTATTTTATTTTATTTTTCAATTCATCTGTCTGTTTAGATGTGTCTGAACTTATCATTTGTTAGGGTCCCCACCCCTTAGGGAGCCACCTGGTGGCTGGGCTGGGGTTAGAGTCTGACCTGTTGAATGCTGTAGGCTCGCACTGATTATGCTATGAGAAAGGAAGGAATGAAGTAATAAAGTGGGGAGAGAAAACTGGAAGGGGATTATATCAATTGCATATTTTGAGACAGTCTTGCTCTGTAGTGCAGACTGGCCTTGAGCTCTCTGTGTAGCCCAAGTTGGCCTGAACTCATGTCTCAGCCTCTCAAGTGCTGGGAATACAGAACACAATTATTTACAGTTTTATATAAAGTTGCACACTTACCCCATAGCTTAGGAAAAGCAGAGACAATCTGTAGACTCTGGCTGGTGATTTTCAACACATTGGCCATGATGTCCTTTATTACTCACCTGGTCCCCGTGGGCATTTGAGCCCTTCTCTCTTACCCAGTGACACTGAGCCTCAGGATTCTCATCTGCTCAGTGAGGCCCAGGCAGGCTGCGATAGAAAGATTGTGGGTTTTGAGGTCAAAGTGGTGCTGGGTTGAGACCTCTGATCTGGGAGCTGGGCAAATGACTTCACTTCTTTAAACTTCATTTCTCTCAGTTGTAAAATATGGATAAATAACAAGTAGGCTGTGTGCTTCTGGTCTAGAAAAGAGGAGTTTAATAATACTAAGAGTTTGCAATTCCTGGAGTGCCTGCTGCCTTCCAGGTGTCTCCCAGGGTCTCCCTGATTGTCACAAAGCCCTCTGAAGTGGAAGATGTCTACAGAGAGGTGGACGAGGCTGGGAGGACCGACTGCCTCATGGCTAGGGTCTGAGCTGGAGGGACACGTATACTGTGGGCCTCAGGGATCGTTGCTCAGGTCTTCTCCAGTTTGGAAACCCTCCTGAATCCCACAGATCAGACCCTGCACCTTTTCCTTGTACCATGGTCCAGGCCCTGGGGACCATGTCAGGAACAGGTTAGTCTTTCCCATGTTCAAAGAACAGACGCGATGCATGGAGTTGTCCATCTTTTCTACTCTCAGGTATATATTTCATTTATTGTATTCTAGCTTATGCTGTGCGAGTCATCACTGCCCTCCATCTCAACAAACCCAAAAGTGTGCAGTAAAACAGTACATCCCTGTCCTCCACTTCCCCACCTCCCAGAACTCGCCTGTCTAATTTCTGTCTCCAAGTTTCACCTCCTCTAGATTCCTCATACGAGTGGAGTCATGATATTAAAAAAATCTTTTAAATTATGGGTGTCAGGTATTTTGTCCCAGCAAGTGGAAAGTGACTAATGCACCCCTGTGCATATAAAACAATCCTGCATGAGCTTAATATGCACAGCCAGTGACAACATTTGTCCCGCAGAGCCCTTGAGCCTCCCTGTCACCCCCTTTCTGCAGTCTGTTCCAGCTACCATGTCTTGGTGCCACGTGGGGAGTTGGGTGCATCTAGGAAGGGCCTGTTTTCTGCTAAGCACTTTTCACTCGATCTTTCCTCTCTCCTACTGCATTTATGTCTTCTTTTCATCTCCCTACCTGAACAACAGCCTGAAATGCTACTCAAGGCCTGTGTTTGGGGCCTCCTTCCCTGTAACTCTAGCTGCTTTGTTTTCTTGTTTCCCTCAGAGCAGGGGCCAGGGCGTGTGAGTTCCTCCTTAGTTTCCACCCTTTCCCCTCTGGTCATGCTGGCAGCGTGTGTCCAGTTTTTATTTGGAGAGGTCCTTGGGTTATCTTGATCTTTAAGATTTTTAAATTTAGAAGTAAGTTTAAACTTCTAAAAAATAGCACAAAGAATCCCCACCTACCCTCACCGAGACACCCCAAAGGTTGACATCTTAGCACATTTGCATGATCTCTCTCATGCCCATATATATTTTCATTTTTCTGATGTTTTAGAATCCTGTAATCCTATTTCAGTTTTTCTCCCAAATCAAGAACATTTCCATATAAATACAAAACCAAAATCAATACACATGTTAACCAGGAAATTATTATCAACATATAATACAATATAGTATAATATAACCTAGAGACTCTATTTCACCAGTTGTCCCAATAATGTTTCTTAGAGCAATAGGAAAAATGGTTTAGGGTTCTTTCTTTTATTTGTGTGAGTTTTTGAGGCAGGGCCTCTCTATATAGTGGCCGGGCTTGTACTCACTGTGTAGCCCAGGATGGCCTCCAACTTCCAGTCATCCTCCTGCTTCAGCTTACTGAGTGCTGGGATTACAGCTGTGCACCACCATGCCATTTGGAATTATTTCTTGACATGCCAGAAAGGGAGGGACAGAGCTGCAGAGAGAGACTGAGGAGGCCCAATGTGCTTGGGGCCTCCCACAGATGGGGTCCCAGTGGAGGGTCTGCACATGTACTTGGTCATAGAAGCAAAACCTGTGGTGCCCACCTGCTGCTTCATGGGAGGAAAGGAGCCTTTGCCCTCTGCCCTCCACTCCACATCTGCTTCTTCTTGTTTTTTGTGGTACTCAAGAATGGACCCAGGGCCTTCTCACTGAGCTATATCCTCAGCTCTTTTTACAACTTTGAGGCAGGGATTTGCTAAGTTGCCCAGCTGGACTTGCCCCCAGAGTGCTAGGGTTGCAGGGGCGCATAGCCTCACCGGCCTAGACCTTTCTGAGGAGGCGGTTGGGATGGTAACTGCAGTGACCAGCATCCAGGTTTCTTCCTCCACTGCATGCTTAGTTGCACTCCCCGAGTTCAAATCCTGGCTCTGTCACTCACTGGCTGGGAGATCTTGGGCAGCCAGTTACTTACTAGTGGATTATTTAACTAACTGGTGTTTCGGTGCCTTTGGAATGGAACAAACTAGAATCTCACTGGTAGGATTGTGGCTGTCTGTGGTTGGGAACAAATGATTGCATGCATTCAGAGTCTCGGGATGGCACCCGTACTCTCCTTTAACTATTACGTAACCTAGCTTGATGCTCCGATCTGGGGCAGCAGGATCTCTCCTCACCACCTCTCAAGTTATCCTATGATGCTGGCAACAGGAGCATCATGCAACTAACATTCAGTTCTGGAGTTGGGAGCATTGGAGAGGGTGCAGGCTGGGGAGAGGAGGACCCCATCTGTTCTGTATCATCCTTCTTTCTGTATTAAAGTCACCATCTCATGGGTTACTTTGCTTGGTGGACCACTGTTGGCTGAGGTCCCTGGCTAGACTTGTCCAGAGATGTGCTAATAATTCCAGGAGCAGCATCATTATATTTCTTATAGCTAGCTGTTCTAAAATGTACATTATGTTGTAGAAAGACAAAGTCATGGAAATAATTGTCAGGAAGAAAGAAGTCACAGATCCCTGGCACACAATGCCATGTGGGGTCACACGGGGAAGCACAGAGGTGGAGAGGGTGGTCCAGAGTCTTATGGGGCTCTCGCAGGGAGGAATGGGTGACCCTGGTGGGCGTGCTGACTGAGCTTAGGTGGATAACTTCAGTGGAATCTGAGCTATAGGAGGGTCCCTAGTTGTCCAGTGTCTATCCCTCGTCCAGGAAAGGACGAATATTGGCTTGGTGTGTGCAGATTTGATGAAGGACAAGGCTGAGCTGTGGGCTCTGGTTGGTTGTCTTGTATACTGAAAGCAGGTTCAGAGGAATGTCATTTGCTGTCTCTAGGTATTAGCTAGTTGTGTTAGTCAGCTTTCTGTTTCTTTCAAAAAATATGTGAGACAATTAATTTATAAAGGGAACAGGTCTAGTTGGTTCACAGTTTGGGAGATTTCAGTCTATAGCAAAACTATTCACCTCATCACTGGGACATGGAGAAAAGAGAAAAGAAAGAGACAGGGTTCCATAGTTTCCTCCAGGGCATGCACCTAGTGACCCAGTGACCAGCGAGGCAGTACCTCTACATTCCTCCACCACCCAAGAGCACCAAGCTAGGGAACAAGCCTGTAACATGGGTCTTTAGGGGATACAACAAATCCAAATTTTATAGCTCAGTCCTGGGAGGGGCAGTCTTCCTACGAGCAATGCCCCAGATCCAGAGCCTCAAAAAAAAAATAGAACATCTAGTGACTGCCCAGCTCATCTTTGGACTAAGCTCTCCTTGGCGGAGTCAAGGGCTCTATACTCCCTTTCCAGCAGCACCTTCTCCATAAGCTAGTTAAAGACCTCGTGCATGGAATTACACCTAATTGTTAGCATGTCTGTGTGTCCTACTGGACTAGGAGCCTTGAGGGCAGGAAGAACATCTCCTTCGTCTCTGCATGCTTGGTGCTTGGGCCAAGGACTGGTGATTCTTTGGCAAAGGGGGGCAGGTATAGCTGCGGTGGGCTATAGGCCACTAGAAGGCCATACGTGTGTCCTCTAGCTACTTCTTTTCAGATGTCAACGACTGGAGACCTCTTCTATGGAAAAAATTTCATGGCCTCCTATACAGGAGCAAGCATGAGCAGAAGTCTGCTGTCACTGCTTCTCTCTTCCCCTTCTTCCTGCTTTGATATGGGCTGTGACGATTGGTGCAATAGCAGCCATAAGAAAAAGGCCAAATCCATTGCAGTTGTTTTCACAGAACCAGTGCCATATATCTCTGGACTTCTTGCTTCGTGAGAAAAATAATCTGATATTTATTTAAGCTATTCTAACACCTGGCTTTCTCTTGCTTGCAGCCGAGCTCATTCCTAACTGATTTAATAGGAGAGGTAAGGAAAGGCTTTACATAAGCCATATCTTTGGAGGTCTTTGCAAGAGTCTTTTGACTTGAACTCATCCTTGCTGTGGGAACCTCCTGCTTCATGGGGTGGC
The DNA here is from genome assembly GCF_012274545.1 of Fukomys damarensis. Lineage (NCBI taxonomy): Eukaryota > Metazoa > Chordata > Mammalia > Rodentia > Bathyergidae > Fukomys > Fukomys damarensis. The sequence goes on from NW_022900945.1 coordinate 41,701,022, forward strand.
TGCAACCTGGTTCCTGGTCCTGGAACAGCTTACTGCTGTACCCCAGTTTTCACCCGCCCACCAGTCCATCTCTCTCCCTTCTTGCCAGCCAAGAACTCCCAGGGGCTTTGTGCTCTCTAGCAGGGCCCGGAGGAGATTCATGGAGGCACGCCCCTCTTTGTCCTGGGCTGAGGTCTGTCCCTGGGTTGCTGACAGCTCCCCCTTGGTGTGACTTTTTTGAGAACCATGTCTTGGGAGCAGGCTTCATCTTGAAAGCCTCCCTGTGGTCCTCAGAGAAGGCAGGGCCCCCATCTCCCTTGACACATGGTGCAGAAGAAAGGCTTCTGTGCCATCAACCTGGTGCCTCTTCATGTTGGTGATGGCCCTCACCCTTCCCTTGGTTCTTTAGTTTGACTTGGACTGCTGGAGCCTGAGCAGCATGCCTGCGGGTGTCTTTATGATCCACGCCATAAAGTATCCATTGCCCTCCTTTGCCTACACCATCCAGGTATGAGTCTCAGGACAGGATGCCCTGGCTCCACCTAGCAACCCTGTGTCCCCTTCTCCTGGTGGCCTGGCCCTGGTGATAGGAAGTGGCCCTGATGGATGGAGAAGGCAGGGGATACTTTTAGCTGACTGGCCCTTTTGACTGGGGCCATGGTATCCTTGGGCCTTACTTGTGGCCACTATTACCTCAGCCTAGGGAAGAGGGAGGACAGAGCACTGAGGCTGGGGGGGCGGTCAGTGGGACCACAACTGCCCATGGGGGCCTCCAGCTGCTGCTCAAGCTTCTAGCAATGGGGAAAGAGGTTCCTATTCAGGTTGTCCTTGGTGATCCTGCCTCAGGGACCGAGGCCTGCTGTGGGCAGTCATCAGGGGAATGGGTGCTGGGAGCATAAGGGTAGCGGGCTGGAGAGAAGCAGTGAGAGGACAAGGGGTCCCGTGTGGAGGATGGGGAGCTCAGAGTTCTAGGACCCCCAGGGTCATCGTGGATTAAGTCACTTCAATTTTGGATTCTCAATGTCTTCATCTGTCAAGTGAAATGAATCTGATGCTTGCTTGCTTACCTGGGAAGGTGATTTCAAGGACAAAATGGAATATTGGCAAGTAATCGTGGAGTGGGGTAGACAATCACCTATCCTTAGGGAGAGCAAGTAGGGGGACCTGCTTCATCTCAGCCACTTCTTTCCCAGGACCAAGGCTTCTGTTCCAGTGGCTTCCAGGACAAGAGTTTCCAGAGTTTTCAGTCAGGAATATTAGTGTCTTCGGCAGGGCCAACAACTGTGTGAGGCTGGCCAAGGAGATCTGATTGCGCTACTGACTGTGAGCCGTGTGTTCCCTGAACTCACGTGCATACACAAATGTGAACACACAGAGACGGTTTCCAATAAATGTCACGCACATTTCTGCAAAGCCTGTTGTCCCCTGTCCTCGCTGGGGCTGAAGTCCCACAACACTCTGGGTGTGAGGTTGTGCCTGCTGCATGGTATGTGGGTAGAGCTAGAACCACAGGAGTTGTGAGGGGTACTGAGGACACAGTCGGTGGGTAGAGACTTTGGCTATTTTAAGCTCAGGTCAGGGAAAACAGGATATGTCTTGCCTACATTGTCCCCCCTCTCTAGATCTTTCTGGATAAAGGATGCCTGAGGATGGAGATGAGGGCCTGGTGGTGGTGGGTGGGCTGAGTACAGCCTACTTGGCTCATGGAGAAAAAGACTCCAGGTCCATGGAGAGAAGGGCATCACTGCTGTTGAAACAGAGGGACAATGTGACAGATCCAAGGTTGCCACTCACTCTGGGGTGAATGAACACCAGTACAGCATCCTTTCCTTGAAACCCAACTGCCAGTGCTCTCTACTGATTAGGGCATAGTCAAGGTCAGTGCCAGTGTTTGGGTTCCCAGGGAAGACTGTGGTTCCCAAGCAGACCAAAAGTGCATGCCCATGCAGCCCTGGGAGAGCCATGCAAGGGAACCAAATGTCACAGGGCCAAACAAAGGGAAGCAGGTAGACTTGTGAGATTTTTTTCAGTTGTGTTGTGTTGAGGCCCTCAGCCACTTTGGGGACAGGCATCTGGGGGACCCTGGGAAGTGTGGCTCTGTGTCAGAACAGCCCCGGCCTCTTGCAGGAAGGGGTAGCGCAGGCCTATGGTGGGTAATGTGGCAGAGAAAGGCTCAGGCTGCAGCTCAGGGGAGCTGAGGAGCCTGGGGTAGCTCAGGCAGAGGCCCCAGGAGGACTTGCAGGAGTTCAAGGACAGTGGGTAGGCCCTGGTGTCTGCATCTCACTGGGCCAGGGAGGTGGGTATGCTGCCAAGGAGTGAGTTCCGCTTTGGGTGCCTTCTCTAAACCTCACTTTTCTTATCCAGGACCAAAACTGTCTTTTTGCCAAGAGTGAGACAGAATTGGGCCACTTTTATTATTTTTAGTCTTGTAGATTTAAAAAAAGAGAGAGGGAAAAGAAAAGATATGCCGAACAAGCTTGTAAAAATTGTTATATATTGCCATGGTTTACATTTAACAGTTGTATTTTAAACATCCTAACCTCAATGAGAGATAATGGAGGAAGTCTAAATATAACTCTCATAAATGTGAAGTTTGGTCTAAATGGCCCTCTTCCCACCTGGCCTGGCTGGCCTTGGTGTCAGTCCTTGCCATGAGAGGGGAATGAGGATGCAGTGAGGCTGGCATGTGTGGCCTCTGCCTCCTGTGGCTTCCTGTGGCCTCAGTGTGTTCCTGCAGTAGCAAATGCCGGCCTGGAACTCCAGCCCCTCCATCAGGCTTTAAAGCCTCATACGGGTGCACATCTCTTCAGGACGCTCCCATCCAGGCTGGTGTTTAGTCTTGTAACATCCACTTCCTTGTCTGTCTCCCTCGTGGACCGTGGGCTCCTGAAGGCAGACACTGGGCACTTCTCATTCTGAAACCCAGGGTGCTTAACTCAGCGGGTGCTTCATCAAGCCCTGTGGAATGAGCGAGCCACTCAAATATGAGGCTACTCTCTTGGCCTTGGTGACTCCTGTAGCTCTCCTGGCCCTCAGCGCCCATTCCCCATAGCTCTGCTGTGTCTGTGGAGGGTCTCTGTGCATGTTGGGGGAGCACTAAAGGTGGAGGATGAATTCACTTGCCTCAATGGCATTGCTCCAGGGTCTAAAACGGGGCCCCACTGGGCTCTGGGGCTAAACCCAGCTCTCTCAGCTGCTCTGCTAGGGATTAACAGAGGGGCCTGGGGAAGTGGCTGTCAGCTCATCCGTGGCTTGGGAGGGCCCTGAGGCTGGAGCAGGCCTTTGTAGGGCGCAGCCAGCGCACTAGCTGTCCCTGTCCTGACCAGTGTGGTCTGCTGGTGAGCCCAGGTAGGGAGAGGAGGGCTTGGCAGCTATGAATGTTGCTCCTCCTTCTGCCGTGGTTGCACCCAATGCAGCTGCTCTCCTCTGAACCTTCTCTGGCTGTTCCCTTTGCCTGCCCTGCACCTTCCCGCTCCTTTGACCTGGATCCCGCCTCATCCTTCGGACCAGCTTAACCCTTGTTGGCTCCTCTGAGGTGACAGCCGCACTCCTCTGCCTCCTCCTCGTTCAGCAGTGCTCTTCACCACAGCACCGCTTAAGCCATGGTCTTCGGTGTCTGGTGGACAGAGCCTGTGTCTGTTCTTCATCTCTGAGTCCCCCGGGGGGCTGATGCCTTGTGATACGAATGGGTGCATCTGAGTGGCCCAAAAACACAGTCGAAAAGACAGAAGCTCACAAAGACACACACTCTCTCTCTCTCCTTCTCTCTCTCTCTCTCTCTCTCTCTCTCTCTCTCTGTCTCTCCTTCCCCCAGAATGGACAGGCCAAGGCCTCAGGCCTGGGGATCTTTATTTCCAGCCCCAGTCCCTTCTGTGTCACTCAACTGCCTGCCAGTTCTCATGCTAATGAGAGGAAGCTTTTGGCCAGGGAGAAGCTTGGAAGGGAAGGCTTTGAAATGGAAATGTTATGACAAAATGATGGATTGTTTTCCTGAGCTGTGCGGTGGTGGTGGTGGGGTTCTTGTGGCAGGAGGGAGAATATAACTGAAACGGGCGTGCTGCAGGCTGCCCCATGCCAAGGAGCCCTAGATGGTGACAAGTGCAGTGACACCCACACCAAGAGCAGGAAGCAGGTTATAGGAATGGGGTCAGGGAAGGCCCAGGGAACAGACCCAGCTGCTGTTCTGTAGCTTTACCGGGGAGCATGGAGGAAGTGGGAACTGCTGAGGCCGAGAGGAACATCTGGAATGTCCTTCTTCCACTGCTGTGCCCAGTACCTTCCGCCCACCTCTGGGTCTTGTCTGGCTGTTCCCTTTGCCTGTTGTGTCCCTCCCTCCTCCTCCTCCTACCTGTGAGCTGCTTCTCATCTTCAGGCCAGTGTAAATGTCACCTCCTCTGAGAAGCGGCCCGTGACCCCTATTCGTGCAGGCTGACTCCGAATTGGGACTCAGACTTGTCACCTGTCCTACTGTATCTGTGCACCGAGTGCCTACTGTGTGTGACGCTCTGCTCTAAGCGCCGTGTTCATCAGTGAGCACACACTGACCCTCCAGCCTCCGGCAGGTCTCATTCCGGAAGGACAGAGTGAAGACCATAAATGTGGACCCGTGGTTCCAAGCGCCATGGGTTGAGTGGAGCCGGGGAACAGCATGGGAAATACTGAGCTTGAAATGAGGGAGGAAGGGTAGCTAAGGCACGAGGCGACAGTTAGGCAAAGATATGAAAGAGTCACATGGGGAAGGGACTATGTGTGACTAAGTGCATCGGCACTCAATGAAGAGAATAAATAGACAAAATTCCAAGCTGTCCCTCTCCTACCTGGGTCCTTTGGGTGGCCCGAGAGTCAGCTCTAATCCTGGAGCGCCCTCTAGTGACCACATCTCAGATATCAGCTCTGAACCCCTTGTCTATATGCAGCCCCATTCTTCCAACCCCAGGTGACTCTGGGCCAACCCAGCAATAGAATTGACTGAATGTCTCCCACATGCAGGACAAGGTGGCAGCTTCTGCAGGAGGTACAGATACAGGAGAGGTGGTCGCTGCCCTTGACACCTCACTGTCAGCCCTCGTTCTCTAGCGGCCTCCCTCTTGGATTTTTGTGGATCATCTGTAATACTGGAATTACATGCTAAGCCAGAGCTGTCCAGGTGAGGACGCACCTGCTGGTTCTCCAGGCTCTCCAGGTCAGCAGGACAGCCGATTCCTCCATAGCTGTTTCAGCTCAAGGGGTCTGGAAAAATAGCCAGGGTCTGGTACACTAGATTTTCCATGGAGTTTCCGTGTGGGGCTGGGACTGGGTAAGACGCAGGCATTTTGGCTGGAGAAAATGTGCCTCCTTTTACCAAACTGATTTTTTGGTACCGGGGATAGAACTCGGGCCCTTACACTTGCGAGGCAGGTGGTCGAACCACTGAGTCAAATCCCCGGGCCTCCTGTGCCTCCTTTTAGAGGACGGCTTGTGGGTCTGGCAACCTCCTCTGGGCTGGTGGCCTAGGTATCCTCAAAGCCGAGGTTGAAGCTTCATCCCAGGTGCTCAGCCTCTGCCACCTTTTGTCCTTGCTGGCTCCTCTGTCTTGGGCCATGAAACTTGAGAGCCCCTTTCATCCCCAGGGCTTCGCTTAGCACTGGGACCAGAATAACTGTGTCATTGAAGCTTTATTTTTAGGGCCCTTGAGAAGAAATAAAGAGCCTCTGGAGACTCCAGGTATAAGGGGAAATCTGGGAGGATGGACACCAGCCACATCTCTTCAGCGGTGAACTGGTGTTTGAGAGGTCTGTGCTGGGACCCCCAGATCCAGCCACAGTGCTCAGGTCAGCTCCCTCGGGTGCATTTCTCACTGAGACCATCGCTCATGTGCAGTGGAGTGGACTGTGGGCATCTGGCTGTCCACATGACTGGGTTTGAGTCAGCACCCCTGGAGCTCCTTGAGTCTCCTGGTGGCCAGTTTCTTGTCCTGAGCTCCTGAGACACGAGGCACATGGCCTCGGCTGCAGAGTTCTTTGGCCTGCATTCCAGCACACGGGCACATACCTCTTTTGAGTGTGGATAACAGGCAAAGGGTAGAGAATTCTCAGGTACTTTCCCAAATCCACAAGATTCCCGGAGTCCAAGGCATAGGTCCAGCAAAGTGAGAATGGATTGGAAATCTGAGAATCTTTGGAAACTGTTGTCCTTGGCCAGCGAGTCAGATGAACTGGTGCAGAAAGAGCTGAGAGGCTACTGACATCTCTGAGTGGCGGGCTGGCAGTATATCTGGGCCAGGCTTCAGGGACTTATTTTGTCCCAAGAGGAGAGGGAGAGTGTTCTGTATCCCATAAGTTGCTTCCTGGTAAGGGCCAGTGGGTCTTCATGCAGGTGTCTCCCAGGCGTCTTTCTGTCCTCTTCACCATAACTGTTAACCCCACTCTGCCCTGCTGCCCATCAGTCCTTACCCACTCCACACTGTAAAAGTGGCTTCTCTAGAGCTGGGGCTGCCCTGGCTGGCTCGGGAACTGTGGCTCAGGGACTGGTCAGACTCAGAGGGGTGTAGGTACCAGATGGTAGTCAACAGTCTCCTCTAACAGGGGCAGACCCCTGCTCCACCAGAGGAAGTTGAGGTAGGAAGATGAGAGAGGGTACCACAGAGGATTTTTTTTTTTTTTAAATATCAACATGGCTGATGGCCTTGGCCTGAGGTCTAGGCTCCCTGTCAAAGTGAACTCAGTCTCTCTCATATCAAATATTCCCTGGCATCCCTAGCATTGGGTGTTTGAGCCACAGTGGTGAGTGAAATGCTGTCATCTCTTTCACCTCACAGAGCTTTAAGAGGTTGAGAGCTATGGAGAATTTTATCCTCATGTGATTTATTGGGAGGGACCATGCTTTGGGTTTAGATTTTAAATATTCTGCCCCACTGTTCCCTCAGGTGGTTGCAGTGGCCTAGAAAAGCTGACAATTTGGAAATCAAACTTCATCTGTCAGTCTGTTAGTTATGCCAGTGAACGTCACAAAAATCTTTGTTAGTCCCTGCATCCCAATTCTTAGTCCAGAAGGTGTGGCTATCACTTAGCCAGTGTTTCTGAGCCTGGCTGTGGAGCGAGACTGTGTGCAGGGAGCAAGTGGCCTGGCTTCTGGAGTCCCCAAGCATGTGCTCTGCCTGTGTGTGAAAGCCTGTGAAAGTGGGGCCTATGGCTGGTCTCCCATCTGCTTTTCCACATGGGCCCCTTGGGCTTCACCAGCCTCTGAGCAACCTACAAAGGTCCCCGGATGATAATTCGTGACCTCTATCATCCCCACAGGGGTCACTGGAGGGCCTGGGCACTGCAAGGAGCTGTGGTCAGATGGGGACCACTAGGAAGGGGACTTCATGGACTAAATTGTTTCTCCCCCAGCTCATATGCTTAAACTCTAACCCCCAATTTAACTGCATGTGGAGATAGGGCCTGTGAAGAGCTTATTAAGGTTAAAAGGGATCATGAAGATGGGCTCTTGCCTAGTGTATAAGGAAAGAGACCCCAGGCCAATGTGTACAAGGAGGAAAGGCCATGTGAGGACAGAGTAAAGAGGTAGCCACCTGCAAGCCAGGAAGAGAGGCCCCACCAGAAGCAAACCCTGCTAGCACCTCTATCTTGGATTCCAGCATCCAGAACCCTTGTCTGTGCCACCGGTCTGTGGTATTCTGTGGTGGCAGCTTGCTTCCTCTTAGGAGGTCTTGGGGTAATGACTGCTGCCTTACCACATGGTTTCCATAGGGGTGCTGCTACCTTTAGGCCTCTCATGCTCTGGTTCCAGTATGAGCATGACTCTTCCTGCTATTCTTCAGTGCATGGGCTCGTGATGACCCAAAGAGGCTAATGTAGAGCAGCATATCCCGAGATGGTCAGGTGCATGAGCTATGGTGTGGACCCAGTCAGTCTCCTGGCTAACTTCTTTATAACAGACACCATCTGCACTGGTGCTGTAATAAATTATCACAAGCTTAGTGGCTTAAACCAACACACTTATTTCTGCATATCTTAACGTCTTAGAGGTTAGAAGTCCAAAATCAGTCTCAGCCAGCCAAATTGAGACAACCCTGGGGCTGGGCCCATGAGGGTGTGGGGGACTGTGTTTCATTGCTTTTTTAGTTTCTATAGGTACCTTGGCTCTAGTCCCTTCACTCTGACCTCTACTTCTGTGGTTACAACTCCTGACTTGGGCCTCCTGCCTCCCACTTGCCAGTGCTGTTGTGATTGCATGGGGCCACCCAGGTTATCCAGGGCGATCTCCCCATCCCAAGATCATTAGCTTCATAACATGTCAAAGTCCCTTTGCCTTGTAAGGAAAGCATTCAAATGTTGTGAAGACTAGGATGTGAACATCTTTGGAGGACCATTATTCTGCCTACTACGTCTTATTATCCTTTGCCATGAAGCTAATGTCTAGCTTTTCTTCTTAAGGTCCAGATGCAAGAAAGCGAGGTTCGAGAGACAAGGGCTCCCCCTTTGTCTGCTTAGGACACCCCTCCTTGGATGACAGACTTCAAGAATTCATTTCCTTCAGCCCACAGCTTGCCCTCATCCTCAGGGTGTGACCTTCCCTGTGGCTGCAGGTCAAGTTCATTAATCAGTGAGTGCATCCAATATCAGTACTGACCCAAACATAGCAGGACAGGCTCCTTGAAAAGCTCAGGGAGTTGAGCACAGATTCACAGCTGGACTCCTCCCCACCTTATCCCATGCTCTGCTCACCAATCTCTCTCCTCTTTACTGGGATAGTTTCTAACGGGAGAATGTTTGGCTTTTAGGTGTTGAAGATGGGGAGAGGACTCCTAAAGTAGGCAGGCAGGCAGGCAGGCAGGAAGCAACCACCACCTCTAAAGCCTGGAAGCCAGGAGTTTCTCCTGAAGTCCCAGGATGGGCACCTGGGCCCACCTTGGGGCTGGGCTTGATTCCATGGTGGGTAGGGAACTTCTGCTCACCCAAGCCAGGAATCTGGGGAGAATGGCACTTCCTCGATGCTAAATTTTTGGCAAATAAGTAGAAATATTTTGTGCTCATTCTGGGTAATAATTGTGCAAAACTTCTCTCACTTAGAGCTAGTACTGGTTAGATGTAGAAGCAAATTTTATTATTTAGATACATTGGAGGATATAAGGCTGCATTCAGCTCCAGTCTTGTCACTTATTAGACTATGTGACTTCGACCTTTCTGGGCCTCAGTTTCCTCAGGAGTTAAAAGGAAGCACACAAGAACTATGGCCAGAGCATAGTCACAAGGAGCGAGATAATGAATGTGAAAGGGTTCAGTACAAAGAGATGAGCTACGCAGGAATGTTGTTATTCTTATGGGAATGTGAGCAACCCGGGGAACATTCAACACTTAGGAGGCTGGAAACAAGGGGGACAATCATACATCCCTATGGCCCATGCCGCTGTGACAGGAGACTGGGATGCACAGCACAGCGATTAACCCAGTGTGGATACTTTATATTTCCATGTGAAAAGACTCACAGCTCCGTTCACGCGTGCTCCTTTCATTTTAACCATCCTCTCTACTAGCTCCACTTTGGCAAGTGAGGTGATGTCTTATAAAACCGTTACCCTCTGTGGATGACAGCCTTCCACAGTGGCCTCCTGTAATCTTTGCCTCCCCATCTCCACACCAGTGTGGGCTGGGTTTACTGACTCACTGGTACTCCACAGAAGAGCCAGCAGCGAAGAGGCACCACTTCCGGTGTGGCTTTGCAGACCGTCGCTTCCACCTCGCTTGCGTTCTCCTTGCTGACCCTGAAGCAAGAGGACAGGTTGGGTGCTGCCCCATGGAGGGGTCCATGTGGCCAGAAGCTGAAGGTGACCTCCTGCCGACAGCGAGAGAGGAGGTGGAGCCGCCCCCCACGGCCACACACCTGTCTAGCCTTGAGGTGACATCAGCACTGGCTGACAGCTTGTTCCGGAGTCCCTGAGCCTGGGGACCCAGGTAACAAGTGTCTGCCTTCCTGACCCAAACTAACTATGAGCTGTAAATATGTGTTGTTTTAAACTGCAAAGTGTCAGAGAGATTTATTATATCACAGTAGACAAATAAAAATTTATTACATTTTTTCCAACAGACACGGTCTGATCTTTGTATCAATTCTCTTTCTTTCTCTTCCCGCGGTACCTTATTTCCACAATATTTTTTGAGGGTCTTTTATCCACCAGGCACTATTTTGGGATAATAATATTCAAAGGACACAGGCTTGGCCCTTGCAGGATTTCTATTCCACGAATTATCTGCCTTTCAGAGGTTGTTTGCTGAGCATCAATCTGTCATGGAAGGGTCGGGTCAGTGTCTACTGCTGTCTTTCTCAGAATAGCACCTTTTACAGCTTTCTAAGGAATCTCCTGTAATGTATCACCTAATTCTTGTAATAATTTTAAGAACTTGATACTATTCATTGCTGCTATTAACAAATGGGGAAATTGAGCCTTATGGCTTGTGTTTAGATGTCCCCCCCAAAGCCTCCTGTGGATGAGGTGGGGCTTTCCTTTTCAGAGGTGGCTGAATCTGGAATGTGTGATGCTGGGATTAAGGATCTGTGATTACTAAACCACCACACCTGAGTGACTGGTTTGGCACCGCCCTCATCCGGGTAGTCTGGATGGGATGAAAGGGGCAGAAAGACGCTGTTGAGGTCCCTTGTTGCTTTTGCTGCCTTCCACTGCCTTGGACTGTTGCCCCTCTGCTGAGTGTCATTCTGCCTTGGAGCAAGCCGGTTATGGACTGAAACCTCTACAAACTGTGAGCTAAATAGACCTCTTTCTCTCTACCTTTCAGTGTTGGGTATTTTGGCTCAGCAATGAGAGAAAAATAACTAAGTCACTGGGGCCTGGAGATATTAAAGTAGTTGTCTAGGGCCATAAAGCCTCTGGTGGCAAATGAGATGTGAGATTTTTCCATAATGTCAACAGTTCTCCTTTTCAACAGGCTGAAGGGGAGACAAGTATGCTATGAGGGATGAGAGTCCTTTAGACAGGGAAAATCTCTGTATCGGGTGAGCCTCCTGCAATACAGGTGTCTGGCCAGGCTGCCTTGGGATTCAAAGCAGTTCAGTAATCTGAAACATCAATAAGTTAAAATTTAAAATTTAAACAAGATGCTAACGTAAAAGAGACATCCAGCTTCAGAGGGTGGCGGACTCACTCTCAGTTTCCACACACGCACTTTGCCCTGTAGTGAAGGTCCTGGGATGGGGTGAGAGGGAAATCATTCTTGACTTCAGTGGTCCCTTTCTGAGTGACTGCGGCAGGACATTAAGGAGCTCTAAAGATGTGGGTCGAACAGCTGAATAAAAGCAGCTTCATCCTAAAAACCATACCGAGTTGTTTCCGGAACCTACCTGGGTGTTCCCTTGATTAGAAACCAACCAGGATCCAAGAGAAGAGTTGGAAGGAGGAGGCTCCTCCCTCTGGGGGGCTTGCAAGCCCTCCCAGCACCCCTCCTTATCTGTCACCTTTCCCTCTCCTCATTTCCCTGGAGCTGAAGAGGCAGCAGCTCTGAAGGAGGCAGGATCAAGGCTGTTAGCTGGGAGCCTTCCTCCTGCTTCCCACCCTAAACTTGAAACACCCAGAAGGGACAGCTCCGTGGTGCAGAGCCCTCTGTACCCACAGCCTGTGATGGGGTTCATGGAAGCCTTGAGGTATCTGGACTGGAGGATGGCTTTCCTTAGCTGCGTGATTTGGGGCGCATGATTTAAACGCTCTCAATGAGTTTCTTCATGTGCAAGGGAAAGATGAATGTTATGGGTTGATTTGTGTCCTCTGGACCAAACCAAAACAACAACAACAACAAAAACAAAACAAAAAAGAAAAGAAAAAAGTTGGAGTCATCAGAACCTCAGAATGTGATCTCATTTGGAAGTAGGGTCTTTTGAGAGTTAATCAAGTTAAAATGAGGTCTTTAAGGTAGGCCTAATCCAGTATGACTGGATTATAAATGTTAGAAAAAGGGAACATTTGGCTGTGTGTGGTGGCACATGCCTCTCATCCCAGAGCATTCTGGGGTACTGGAAAAAAAAATCTATCTATCAATCTGTCTGTCTATCTATAGCATATATATCTTTTTGGGAAATTTAGACACAGATATATAGAGAGGAAAGACAACATGAAGAGATACAGGGAGAAGATGACCATTTATAAGGCAGAGAAAGAAGAAACCCTGCTGGCATCTTGACCTTGCATGGACGTCAGCCTCCAGAGTGACAAGACAGGACACATTGTTGATTGAGCCCCCAGGCTGTGGTCCTGATTACAGCAGCCCGAGCAGACTCTCTGAGTGTAGACCAAGCATCTTGGCCTTAGGAAAGACTGATGTCTCTTGGGACAGAGAGCGGGGAGTAGTTCTTTTCTTGTCATCCCCTTTCCCTACCCTATTTTTTCACATTGCGTATGCTGTTTCTGATAAACTGTGTTGTACCTGACTCTGCTCAGGGGAGGCAGCCATAGTACCAGGGAAGGAAGCCCTCAGGAAGAGGTGGGTGTGAGATTGAGATCTTTAGAATCTCAGTAATTTTTGTTTGTTTGTTTGTTTATTAGTTGTAGTACTGAGGATCAAACCCAGAGCATTGGCCATAGGTGGTCAGTATTCTACCACTGAGTTACAACTTCAGCCCTTAGAATCTCAGCTTTATCAGCTCTAAAGGAGGAGAAATACCCAAACCTTCCTGAAAAAGTCTGAAGAGTCATTGTTAGGTTCCCATGAGATGACAGTCTGTGGAATTATGTTGAAAAGCCACAGTCGTGAGACCTGTGATCATTCCTGCCCTAGAGGGAATTCTGAGAATGATCCAGAGGAATATGGAGGTAGACATTCTTGCTGCATGACAAAGTGTGACACTATCTGTCCTAAGAGGCTCACAGTGACAGAAGCCCAAGGTCCATGCCCAGCTGTGTTGCTAGGGCTACACTCCCCTGAGTCCAGGTATGCTGCAGGGTAGGGGTGGGGGCTCTGGGTGGATCTAGGGTCACCAGCCCACCCTTGAATTTCCCTGGCTTGTCTCTCTCTCCCACTTAGAAAGAGGGAGAGGAGTCAGTAGTTTACTGGCAGAAGAAAGAGATACAAAGCCACTCTGTGGAGTGGGGACCCAGAACTGGGTAACTGTTGAGTATGGGCAGTGGTCCTGTTTTTATGGGATTGAGGTGGAGGTCCCCCGCTGTGGGAGCAGCCCTACCTGATTGCTTGGTTTGTTGCTAGGGTTTTGAGTCTCATGGACTAATATAGGAACTTGGGTACACATAGCAACAATTAGGCCAGACAGTGTTACAAAAGCAAGGGCAAACTGCCTGTTATTTACATTATTGGAATGCTGCAGAAGTGCTTTTCATCTAAACTCTAAAGGACAATATCCCTTATCTGACCTCATCTAGGGATCCCATCTATCCCCATCCTGTCTCCAAGTAGGAACAGGGAGCCTGCTTATCTTTTGTAATTTTTCTGAGATTCCATTGGAAAGCCACTACTTATTTAGTTCCAGATCTATGAAAAGGTCTTTATATTTGACTTCTGTGTTAGTTAGCTTTCTGTTACTGTAACAAAATGTCCAAGACAATCACTCAAGAGCCTGTGGTAGAGGAAGCCAGTTTACCTCAAGACTGAATGTAAAAAAGAGAGAAGGGACTATCATCCCACAGTCCCTTTGGTGGGGACACTAAATCTGCTACTAGCTCCTACCACTTAATGTTTCTAATACCTCCTAACCATGCCAGTCTGAGGACTAAGCCTTCAACACATGGGTCTTCGAGGGACATTCCAGATCCAAATTATAGCAAGATGTCACTGAATTTTCTGGACAACTCCAATAGATGTGTACACTGAGCCCTGACACAGTGGACAGGACTGAATGTCAGAGAGCTTGAGTAACTTGGCTATGGTCACACAGCAAAACTGGGATTTGAATGTAAGCCTGCCACACACGGCATATCAAAAGGTGGCTCCTTCCTCACACTGCCTTTCCAGATTCAGTGTAGCATTTCCTGATGGCGCTTCCTTAGCCAATAAAATGTTCCATGCTTTACTTTTTTAAAAAAAGCATCTATCTGTCACTCTAGCAGTTGAACTTGAGTATATCATTTGCAGAGAATGTTTAGGACAGATTATAACAACCAAACCTTAAGATATCTGAACACCTCCTTTCTGTCCAGAAATCACTTTTAAACTGATGTGGTGGCGCTTGCCTGTAATCCCAGCAATGGGGAGGTGGAGGCAGGAGGATCACTGCGAATTTGAGGCCAGCTTGGGTTACCTAGTGAATTCAAGGCCAGCCTGAAGTACAGAGCAAGACCCTGTCTCGAAAACCAAAACAAAACATAAACAAACAAAACCTCAAGAAAAAAAAAAAAAGAAATCATTTTTAGTCTGAGTAACCTTTTTTCTTTTCCCCCCTTCTCTCTCCAGCTTCACAGAACAGGCCATGGCATTTTGCTCTTCTACTCATTTAAAAATTTTCTCAACATGGTTGCCTTCAGATGCCCAGGGCATAAACCTTCTCTTGTCTGTGGCTCCAAAAGGAGAAAGTCAGCCCCAGATCCTTGCCCATTCTCTCCCCTGGAAGGCAGGGTGAGTCTCACTGGGATCCGCAATACCTTTTTCTCCCTCTTCCCATTCAGATGCTAGCGTCTTAGCCTTTCATTGTCCAAGACGGCAAGGAGGCATCTTTCTCCCTTGTGTCTCTCCAGCCAGAGCTTCTTCCCTGGCTTGTGTTTTGTTCATCACTGGGCTGACTTCTCTCCTGGTCTCCAAGGTCTTCTCCAGTTTAGTGCGACTGTTTGTCTTCCTGTGAGCAGAACACGGGTGGAAAATGGGGTCTTTAGTTACCCCCTCACTCCTCGGGTGCTGTCCCATGACGGGTCAGAAGACGGGCCCACACAATTCCAGTTTTTCTGTTTCTTGGGCCAGGGAGCAGGAGGTCAGTTTGCTGTTAACTCCCTTGAAGCAACGGGTTATGAAGCACAAGGGTTTATGACTGGTCCTTCTGAGAAGCCTATTTCATTCCTTAAAGGCAGAGACACTGCCTCTTAGTTGGCCCTGAGGCAGTCTGGGCATCTGGCCCAAGGCAGGAACTTGATGAATTTTGAGAAAACAAAGAATGTGTCACCTATACCCCTAAGAAAGTTTAATGTTACAGTGGATGTTAGTTATCTTCTGCTTGGTATCACAGGAAAAAAGAGAATTCAGGACCTGTATAGAAAACTCTGTACCAAGAAGTTATTTCAACCCAAGCTCTCCAGGTAGATAGGTCTTGATTACTATCAACTTGGGGGGAGTGTGGGGAAGTTGTGGGGAGCCCTCCTTCCTTATATTTTCCTTCTTTTTTCTCTCTCTTTCTTCCTCCCTCCCTCAATAACTTCCATTGTTGAGCATCTGTTATGGACCAGACCCTGTGCTGGAGTTGTAACAGTCACTGGGCACAGCCACAGCCCCTGAAAAGTTTCCACCCCTCAGACAGCTTTCACTTCAGGCTTTGTGCATCCTTCACAGGTTGTCATCCAGCATGGATCTACCATGTAAGGATCAAGTCACTGTCTGCCACTGCTGACTTTGTGTAGCACCTGCTACAGTTTGTTGAGGAATCTCAGCAGTACACTAGTTAATTCTCACAGAAATCTTGGGAGCCTGGAGTTATTTATTGTTTTTGTTATCTTCATCATTTCTGTTAATAATAGAACAATAAGGTGCAAGTGTGAGACCAGAGGGATGAGGGACAGGACTCTCAGCCAGGACACCTTTGTTCAGAGGAGATGAAGGGACCCATCTAGAATTCCTAAGGGGGATCCCTGCCATTCTCTCCCCAAGCATCTGACTGACACCTCAGCCACGGGAGTGGAACAGCATTCATTATCTGGTGACATTTCCCAGGCAGCCTTTTACCTCCGCTTCCCCTGAGATGTGATAACAAAAGCTTGTCTGATCTTCTTTTTCCCATTTCCCCAGTTTCCTACCACCTCCAGTTCCTTTTCATCTATGCCTGGGAGGGCAGACTCTCTCCTGTCTCTAAGGATGTGTCAGAGGAGCAAACACAGTGGTCCCCGGGGAGCTCCAGCTGCCTTCCTTCCTCCCGCTTCAAAGGGTCCCTGCATCTCTCCACTCCATGGATGGACTAGAGGTGCTTTGTTTTTTAAGAGGCCAGAGTCAACTGCCAAGCAGAACAGTTCACTTTGAGTATTTCCTTCCCTTCTCCTTCCCAGGACCCAGTACAGAGGGACAAAGTCAGAGGATGGGCTCCTGGGATAGGGCTGGAAGTAGCACTGTTAGGGTCTGCGGAGGCGGAAGAGACCACTCTAGGGGCCCAAAGTGGGCAAGGAGCCAGGCTGTGAAAGCAGGAACTTCCAAATCGCCCTTCCAGAGCAGCTGTGGTTGAAGGCTAGGTTGCTCCTTTGAAAAGCTTGCCAAGGCATCCTAGATGGGTCCTTCTGAGAGAACGTCCCAGCTCATCTCTTTGCCTGCCTTAAATTCTGCCCACCAGGAAGCACACCTGGGATCAGGGGAGTGCAGGAAGCTGTCCACTGAGAAGGACAGGGACACCCCTGCAGGCCACAGCTACCGCTTCTACCTCCCGAGCAAACACCCTTCCTCATCACTCAGAGGGATGTTTGGGAGAAGAAAGCCAAAGACCAGATCGCAGGAAATCACTCAGTACATACCCTGATACAAAAACCTATAGCCTTCTTATGTGCATTTCCTCCTTCTGTCATGCACATCAGATCTCTTTGCAGGCCAGCAGCTCTCTGGGAGGGTTTGTTGCACATAGCAGGGAAAGGTCACTATCCCAGATGCCAACTCTTCTGCAGCCGGCCATCGGTCTGCAATTTGAAGAAAGTACGGGGCAGGGGAGGAAGCAGTCTTGTCAAGCCTATCAGGCAGTGTAATTGAGTCTTTTTAGGGAATCTGTAAAGGGACAATTGATTAATTCAACGAATATTGATTGAGTACTCACTATGTGCTATGATAGGCACTTTGAATACAGCAATGGATTAAGACAAAAATCTTTGCTTTACGAAGTTAATGTTTCTGTGGCAGATAGTAGGTAATTAGAAAGGTGATTGTGTGTGTGTGTGTGTGTTTAATTATGTGTGTGTACATTTGTGTTCCTTTCTTTTTTTTGGCTAGAGGGTTAGGTTGTGAACTAGGGCTCTCTGCCCCAAGAAGTCTGGCCTCCAGGAGAAGGAAAGAGAAGAGCTGAGATGCACAGAGGTGAAGAGAGCACCAGTGGTAGGGTGAAGCCCTCCTTCTGCAGCTCTCAGGCACAGGAGCCCATGCAGTCCTCTCTCTCCACTCAGTCTGAGTTGGGATTCTGCCATCTGCAACCAAAGTTGTCTTGCTAGTGTATTCCTGCTCCAGCTGCACCTCCTCAGTGTGTGCTGAGCCAGTCGTGGGAGGAGCTTCTGTGATCAGAGGAAGCTGATCAGCTTGGGAGAAGGGCAGGGAGCTCTGTGAGCAGCACCTTTCTGGCTGAGGTGCTAGGCCACACTGGGCTTGTGCCCCGGAGATTGTCCTGCAAGTCCCGCTGAACCTTTCTTCTCAGAATAGTGGCTCCAGTCAGCCTCTCATGATCCAGAACCTCAGGGAGTGGGGTTGGCCTGCATGGTGGTGACTTTGGTTGTGCTGTAAATGAAAGGGAACTGAGGATGGAAGATAGGAGTTAGATTCTTGCCCAAGAAGATGGGGAAATAGGACAATTAAGGTACATCCATACCTGATTTGGCCAATTCTGTACCTCCCTCAGTGGGGTGCCTAGAATGACTTCTTACAGTTTGGGAAATATTACTTAACTTTTCAAAGCTTCAGTTTCCTTATTTGTTCAGTGGAAATAATTCCTAGGATCCAGTGGTTAAGATGGCATTAAAACCATGTGTAAAGCATCCAGAACATGGCAGTGGGTTATTAAACATGTGTCATCCCTGTCCTTCCTACTGTCTGTTCCCCATATCAGTTAATCCTGTTTTCATGGTGTCTACACAGACCGACACACAGACACAGAAACAGACACACAGAGTCACAGACATAGATTTTTCGATCAACTGACTTCTGCTGAGGGCCAAGATCTGACCAGATCTGCAAAGGTAAGCTCTATTCTCATTTGGGCATCCTTAAAATCAATCAAAGAATGATAAGTAATTTCATTTGTGATGTCCTTTACTTCCATAAATTATTTTTCGTGATGCTCCATCATTGAATTTCCCCAGGAGCTTGGCGAGGCAAGTGTAATTCTGTCATTGTTTTCAAATTTGGAAGTAAGCTCAAGAAGGTGGAGGATAAGAATCAGAGAACTAGGAAACTGCAAGGGACCTGTCTCCAGCATAGGGCAGGTCCCTGGAAGCCACTTTGGAGACCTGCAAAGGTCCTGAGGAACACTGCTGGCCATATTAGGTGAGGACACAACAACAGGAGGACTTGGGAGCCTGCTCTCTCTGGGGTAGGGTGTGATAAGAGAATGCTGTCATATTTGCTGTCAGGGAATTGTTGTTGTTCTTGTCGGTGGTGGTGGTGATGGTGGTGGTGG
>NW_022900945.1:41720679-41753911 GCF_012274545.1 Fukomys damarensis
TATATATATATATATATATATATATATATATATATATATATATATATATATATATATATATATATATATATATATATATATATATATATATATATATATATATATATATATATATATATATATATATATATATATATATATATATATATATATATATATATATATATATATATATATATATATATATATATATATATATATATATATATATATATATTTATATACATACAAAACTTTATATACTTAAAAATCTACATATACACACACATTCCTGCCCTATTTGTTCTGTTTCTCTGGGAAATCTTGCTGGTTGGGTGGAGTTGTGCTGTGCAGTGACTTGGGATCCCGGCACATTGTGTTAGTTTGGACTTAATTTTGGGATGTGGATATCGGGCCTGAGAGAGGCATGGGCCACTTTACTTAGGGTGCGGGGAGTGGAGACTTCATTTCCTGCCTATTGGAAGCTCCAGTTTCCTTCCCTCATCCTGGGCTGGGAATTTAGCTCAGTGGTTCCACTGCTTGCCTTGAAGGGGCAAGGGACGGAGTTCAATCCCCGGTACCCACCCCACAAAAATAGCTACTCCTTCCCTCATCCTGGGAGCTTGGCTGGCTGGGCACGCTCCTCCTGCAGAGGGCCCACTCCTCAGGTTGGGCTGCCACATTCCTCCCCTTGGATAAATCTGGCCTCTGGTCACCAGCCTCAGGCCTTGCCCTTCCTCTTCAGCTACCCCACAGGCTGCTGGTCACTTCCTGGTAACTCAGTGGGAGCTGAACTCTGAAGCAGAAGACCATGTCCCTCTTCTTGGAGCAGTTCTCTGGGCCTCACACTTCACACACACAGGATCCCAGTTTCCATGGCAGCCCGTAGAGATAGGTCAGGTAAGAGGCACCTAGGAGTGTTTCTGCCTGTCCCCTGCCCAAGGAAGGGGCTGTGGAGCAGGGAGTGAGGCACTCTTTTCCAAACTGCTGAGATCCTGGGGCCTCCAAGGGAGAACACCAGGCCAGACTTCTCCAGCTCCTGTCACTCTCCCTAATTCCATCACATCCTCTTCACTTGTGGAAAAAACATTGGGCACAGAGCTAGGAGATTTGACAGCACTGACTGTGTCATTGTTTCTGGGTGACCTTAAGTAAGTTTCTGCTCCCTGGTTTGTGTAATAGAAATAATCAAATCTGTTGCATTGGTTGTATTGAGATGCAGTGAGAAAAGTTAGACAATGCACTTTGAAAATGTATGCAATGCTGCACAATGATAGGTGTTATCATCATCATCATCATCATCATCATCATTAACATTATTACCATTGTTATTAAACAACTCTCAGCTCTTACACATTATTCATAGCAGCCTTGGCCTTTTAATAGGCCTATTTGAATGACACTAAACCCAAGTGATTTTTAATGTACAGATAAATCCAGTAGCATCTTGTCAAAATGCGGAATCTGATTCAATAGGCCTGGGAAGCCTGGATTCTGCATTTTCACTCTCCCAAGTGATATCAGAATTTCTGAGGTAGAGACCTGAACTGTCTCCTTCAGAGGAAGGGAGAGGAAAACATTCTCTTAATGCATTGAGAATAAATAGCTTAGAAAAAACAGCAGAAATATGTATTTATTATAACAGCTTTAGTCAATGATGGCCTGTTGGTCACAAAAGATAAATTTCAGTTTTGGGCAAGCAGAAAGTGAGGGGAAGGAGGGAGGGAAGGACAAAGAGGAGTCGGGGAGAGAGGAGAGAAGTAAGGGAAGGAGGGCGAGAGAGATGGAGCTAGAGACTCAGACTCAAGAGTCCTCGGCCTGATCACTTTCTGGACTTCTCTGTGGAACAGCCACCATTGGTCTTATTGAGAGAGTGTGTGCTGCCCATTCCTGAGCCTACACTGTCGAGGATTTTACCAATTTCTGCTGGGATGTTCTGCTTCTCCTCATTCTCAGTTTCTCGGTGGTAGAAGTAATTGAAGTTGGAGACAATGACTGGCACAGGGAGGGCAATGGTGAGGACCCCTGCAATGGCACACAGAGTGCCCACAATCTTTCCCCCTGGGGTGGTTGGGCACATGTCACCATAGCCTACAGTTGTCATAGTGACCACTGCCCACCAGAAGCCATCAGGAATGCTGGAGAAATGGGACTCTGGCTCATCCACCTCAGCAAAGTAGACTGCACTGGAGAAGAGGATGACTCCAATGAAGAGGAAGAAGATGAGCAGCCCCAATTCCCTCATGGAAGCTTTCAGGGTTTGCCCCAGGATCTGCAGCCCTTTGGAGTGGCGGGAAAGCTTGAAGATGCGAAAGACTCTCACCAGGCGGATAATCCTCAGGATGGCCAGGGACATGTTCGGCTGGGCACTTGGTTCTGTCTCCTGGACCAGCTCTGTGACGAGAGTTGCAAAGTAAGGGATGACGGAGACGATGTCGATTATGTTCATGATGTTCCTAAAGAAGTCAGTTTTGCTGGGGCACACCATGAACCGGAGCACCAGCTCGAAGGTGAACCACACAATGCAGGTGGACTCCACCGCAAAGAATGGGTCAGTGAACATGGTCTGTGAGAGGGCTGTTGTGTTTGTGTTGAGGCTAGGATCTCTGATCACCTTCAGCTCCCTGTCCTCCCGGAATTCAGGTAGTGTCTCCAGGCAGAAGATGGTGATGGAGATGATCACAACCAATACAGAGACCACAGCCACACCTCGGGCAGCGCTGGAGCTCTCAGGGTACTCAAACAGGAGCCAGAACTGCCGATGGAATTCATTGGTGGGGAGCAGAGTTTCAGGGTCTTTGATGAAGCCTTCATCTTCCCGAAACTGGTCCATGGCCTCACTACCCAGCTCATAGAAGGAGATCTCATCAGCAAAGACATCGATGGGGACATTGGCTGGCCGCCGGATTTTACCACCAGATTGGTAATAATATAGGATTCCATCAAAACTGGGCCGATTGCGGTCAAAGAAATACTCATTTCTCATGGAGTCAAAGAACTGCATCCTTTTCTCCCGGTCCCCAAGGAGAGTCTCTGGGAACTGGTTGAGAGTTCTCAGCTGAGTCTCAAATCTTAGCCCCGCTATATTGATGATCACCCGCTGGTTTCCTTCATTCAAGATGGCAGGCTCAGGCTCCGGGGGATCGGCATAGTCTCCTGGGAACTTGGAGAAGGCAGTCTCATGGTTGGTGCTGTCACTGATGAGGATCCTCCAGTTGGAAAAGGGGCTGCTCCCAGGCCTGCCTTTTGGGCTGGTTGGATCAAAATCTGTGGCATAGCCTGGTTCTTCCTGGATTTCATCTGAGTTATCAAAATTCACCAGAGCAACCTCCATTTCTTTCCAGCCACACACATCCATGCTAGGGAGTTTCAGGGAAGCAGCATGAAGACCCTCAATCTTCACTGCCCACTGAGCTGTGGAGAAGAAATTTATTGTATCTGAGTCAGGGTAGGACACAGCTGGCCCTGGATTATTGGGGTAAGGCACATCAGTGGATTAAACAATGAATTGTTTTGAATTTGAGAAGAAATGTTACTATTGTTTCACCAGCATTCTTCTCCTGATGTCAGTTTGTACCCTCCTGAGTTTACACACACTCATAACTGCTAGGAATGGCAAATAAAGGGTCTGGGGAGAGAAGCAAACTTTCCCCAGCAAAGGAGACTCTGTATGTGCAACAACAGAGAAGGGTCACGATAAAAGAGAGTTATTATTCCACTTATTGTTATTATTATTTTGGTACCAGGGATTGAACTTGTGTCCTTGCTCTTGCAAGGCAGGGGGTGGAACCACTGAGCTAAATCCCAGACCTAAAATATAATTTTGTATTTGTGTGAAGTCCTTTAGTCTACTCAACACTTTCCCACACCCCTGTGCATTCTTAACTCCTTTCTTTCATATTCATTGTGAGTCCCTCATACATCCTTTTGGTTACATCTTCCAAATATATCTAGAAGTCTACCAACTCTTATCACGTTCACAGCTACTGCTTCTTGGACCAGGTGGAGAGACCTGGGAGTGGATGCCTGAACTTGGCTGGGATTCTGTTCAGAAGGAGGAAGAAGAGGCCAAAGGCAGGGTGACCTAGCAACACTGTCCTCTGTGGTAATGAGCTGTTTGTGCCTTCGGCCCCTCATCTGGAAGTAATTCCTAGAGTGGCTTTTTAAACGAGATACATATGTAAATGCTTGGCAGAATGATGATTATATTATAGCTATTGTTTTTGCCAACTTCATCACAGGAACTTCAGAAGCCACCAGCCATTGGGATTTTTTGGCTTGAGTCCAAGGTGTTCGTGGGAATAATTTAATTTTAAAAATCATTTTTTGGTGGAATATAAGTAAATAATTTTATGCATGTGCACATATGTGTGTGTGTGTGTGTGTGTGCGTGCGTGCGTGTGCGTGTGTTTTGAGGGTGGGGTTGGGGAAGCAAACCCAGCAGGGTTGGATAGCCACAGACACAGACTAACATTCCTTCCTCAGTGCACACTAGCTGCAATTTCAGTTGAGGAATACCAATTCTTGGCAGGTTGGACTGAGGGTCGGAGAGAGTTAAGAAACTTAGCCTGAGGTGAAGTCTCTAGTGGTCGTGGCACTGGAGTGGTTTCATTTACAGGTTACAGGGATATCCTACAATGTACAGTGTTGTCGTCTCTGCAAAGTGACCCCACATCCCCTTGTCTCACTGGATGACGATAATTGTGTGAGGTTAGAAGATGCTGTCTTTGTTGAATCACAGGGGCCAAGTGACCTTCCCAAGAACTGCAGAGCTAGAACTGCAGAGCCTTGACCCCAGTCTTATCACAGCCTCCTGGAATGGGGCCTTTCTGGCTGTACCACAGGGTCTCTGTGGGGGGACCTCAGAGGGGAGCTGCAGGTCAGGGTTACAGAATCATGGAAGTCAATGATCCTTGGGTCCCGCACCTTCTTTTTTCAGTTCTGGTGCCACACGTGTAGTGATGAGATTGGCTGTGGCCAGCCAGGGCTGCTGAGCACCTGTTTCACTTCTTAGGAGCGAGTAGCTTTTGCAAGCTTGCTAATTTCATCATGCTGCAACTTCCTTTGTTGTTGCCTGGGGAAGGCTGTGCACCCTGCAGAGCATGTCAGGTGCTGGCCTTGTACAGGGTGCTTGGAGGGTGGCAGGGTGGCTGGAGGGTGGGTGTGGCCTTGGTTAAGAACTATGAGAAGAGAGTCAGTTGACTGAGCTCAAATCTTGGTTCTGCACATAGTATGGTGTGGGGAAAAGCTATCTGCACATGTGGCTCCCTGGGCCCTGTTTAGTAAATGTGGATTATTATAGACATAAGGAATAAAGAACCAATCCTGGGGAAAAGAGGCCTGGCCTGAAGCTTTGTTCCAACACACAGGAATACATATTTTTGAGCAAATCACTAGATTTTACGACCCTTAGGTTTCCGATCTATGAAATGGTGAAATAATGGTAATTCCCACATCCGAGATCATACTGAGAATTAAATAAGGTATAATAGTCAAAGCACTTTGTAAATTACTTTAAAATGTAAGAAATTATCCTCCACACTTCCCTTCCTTCTGCTCCACACATAAACCCAATATAACATCCTTGTGGGAAGAAAACACATTTCATGTGAAGAGTTGCAGGAGGGCTTCTCAGCTCACCATCTTCCCCATCTGTTCTGCCCGACCTGCCTCCTCCATGCCCGTTTTGTCCTCCTCTCATGCACTTTCCCCTCCCCTGTCTCTCCTGACTGTCCCTGTCCATGGAGAGAATGCCCACATCCTGCCTTGTCTGAGGAGCTCACCCTTGCCAGGCTGGCAGGAAAAGTCCCTGCATCTTCTGGGCTTCTAACCTCCCATGCAGATCACTCTTTTGCTCCGAGTTTGGAGTGCCAGTGACCATGGGCTCAACCTTAACTCCTAAACTCTCACAGGTTTTCAGGCAATAGAAAAGTCTTATAGGGTTTTCCCCCCTGCCTTATATGGTCTTGAAAGATAGGTTTCACTTCTGATCCCTATTTGTGTCACCCTAGGGTCCAGCTTGAGGTGGCAGCTAGGAGAGCGGCTGATAGGGATCAGGCTGGTAGGACAGTGATGATTTTGAACAGTGTATTGTGTGGACCCAGTGATTAACTCCATTAATACTAACGTCTAGAATAAGCAAAGTTAGAGGAATAGAAAGCAGATCAGTGGAGTCCTGGGAATGGGGGCAGGGAGGAGAGGGCGGGATTTCAAAGAGCCTCCAGGGAACTTGTGCAGGGGTGACGATTCTGCTCCTTGTCTTGATCCTGGTGATGGTTTCACGGGTGCATTTGTGTGTCAGAACCCATCAAGTCGCATGCTTTAAATCTGGTGTGCATCGTTTTATCTTAATAAATATATAAAAAGAGGCAAAGAAGTCAGCAAGCAAACAAACAAAAATAAAAGTGCATGCTTGCCAGTGATTCTTTAAGATTTTTGTAAGGACCAAAGAGATCATGTGATGGCTTTGTTGAACCGCGCAGGTCATGTGTGAACACTTGCATAGCACTCACCATGGCACCCAGCACCGTGTCTGCTCTGCTGCAAGGACTCAGCAAGTAGTTTAGGAAGAGTAAATACACGCCAAAGCCTGGGGCCAATGCTGAGCCTCAGCCCACCCAGCAGTGCTGACCTCTGCAGAGCAGCCAGTGTGGAGGTCACCCTGTCTCAGAAATGTGTACAGAGTCAAGGGGCTGTTGCAGTTACCATGACATGGGAGCCAAGGCGGAAGTTGGTTTTGCCTTTGGAATCTCAGGAGGGGCTGCCCTCCTGTTCCCCACACTGTCCTGCTAGGAGGAGACAGACACTCGAGGTGGGGTAAGTCCCCTAGAGAGGAAGAAGCTGCAGAGCTGAGAGCATTTAGGGTCCTGGAGCCTGCTCTGGTCTCTACATGTGAGGTTTCAGTCTCATAGTCCTAGATCTTTTCATCTGGCTAGCACTCCATGGCCTCCGTAGAGTTGCTCTGGGATGAACCCCGAGCTTTGCTGTCATTTGGGTCTCACAGCATGTGGCACACAGGAGCAGGCTGGTCCACTCACTGTCCCACGGCATTTTACACATCCTGTCTTTGCTGATCTTCGCTGGCTCCCCCTCTCCTAGAGCCAGACAGACTTGCTCTATGGCCCTAGGACTGTTATAACCTTTTGAATGCTGCTTTCCTCTGCTGTAAGTGAGTCCAAGCATATCTTTCCTCAGGGTTCTTGGAGGGAAGAACAAGATATTGAATGTTGTGTACAGCACTGTGCCTGGTACACCCTAGGCTTGCCTTAGATATGAGTGAATCTGTCCAGGGGAGCCCTTCCTTCCTACCCACTTCCGTTGCCTTGGTGCCAACCACAGCCGTCCCAGTAGCCTCTGCACTCTCTAGCACATCCTGTTGGCACAGAGATGTAGTTGAATCTTTGTGGTGTGATGGTCTGGTCCTTAACTAGAGCTGGCACTTCTTGCAGGCAGGCTATTGAGGGCTCTGTTCTATGCTCCTTCCAGAACATTCCTTGTGTGGATGTCTCTGGCTAGTGCTGGGACTGTAGGTCGGCTTTTTTTCAAGGTTACTGAGCTCTACTGAGCAGGCAGGGTCTGAGACCATTCCCTGGCCCTTCCCCACAGGTTACCTTTGGTTTCCTAGCAACCTCAACACCTTCTCCACATTCAGGTGAGGCGGCAACTGACCTGAGTCAGACAATGATCCAAACAAACCATCCTACAAAGGCAAGTGTGCACTGTGTCTCAAGGCCCCAAGGCTCCAGGGAAGAAGTGAGTGAGCAAGTTCACATGTCACAGACTGGCAGCTTTTGGGGGAGACAAGAGACTCTCAAGTGGGCCTGGGATGGTAAGACCCACTGGTGTTTAGGAGTGCACTATTGCTGGAAAGTAGGGGTGGAATGTGGAGATACACTCTGATTGCAGTGCAGCCGACAGAAGAGGGCGCTGTGGTTCTGCTGAAAGCAATCCCTGGCCATTATGTGGCTGTACCCATCCTTCCATCTTTGATGTCCAGCTCCTTCACCTCTTAGGGCCCACCAGACCCCAGGCTTGCTGTTCCACCCCACCGACAAGGTAGCTCTCAAACCTGCCCCTTCCTCCTCTGCCTCTTCTTCAGCAAGCTCTATCTCTGGCTCTTGCCGATTTACAGAGTCAGCCTCTTGGGAGCTGAAAGAGGAAATTCTGTTCCTTTCTTTCTTACCAGTGGGCAGGATTATGTTTCCCATTTCTTCAGAAGCCTAAGTTTTCCCATCTAGGAATTAGTAAGGAGGAAACTTGGGCATGACTTTCTGATTCTGCCACTCACCTGAGCCCTTTAGCCCCTTGTGAAAGGTGACCACAAATGCCCAGCTCTCCCAGCTTTCTGAGCAGAAGGTGCAAAGTGGGGTGGCAGCTGTGGAGATATCAGGGCTTGAGGTAGAGAGCAGCATTGTGCTAGAGACCTGAATCCGGTGGGAGAGAGAAGGCAGGTAGCAGGCTAGGGGTGGGGTGGAGGGTGGCCCAGCACCCAGCCTTGTCCCCACCACAGGCTCCCATAGTCAGCCTGAGGCAGGTTCTAATCTAGACCAAGAGCAGGCTCCGGGGACAGATCAGGGCTTGGCACTCAAACATGGTTTGGCAACTTACTGCCTATGTGAGGGAACACAAGCTAGTTTTTCTCCCTTAAATTTTCTCATCTTTAAAGTGGCCTTACTGGTACCTGCCTTGCAAGTGTGTGATAAAGAAATGATGACCTGTAGAAGTCCACAGCATGGGAAAGGTGCTCAGTGAATGCCCACAGCTCATAGACTTCTGTGGCCTGTGCTGGGGTGAGGCGGTCTTGAGCGGGGTGAGGCGATCACTCCAGGTATGGAAACTCATGCTGGTCATACATCTCCACATGGGGCTTGAGCCTCACAAATTCCCCTAGTGTAGATAGGGATCACTGTCCCCATTTAACAGAGGACTCTGAGGTTCAGAGTGGTGGATGACTGAGCCCAAAGTCTTTTGGCCTCTAAATTGTAAAGCTGTGCTTCAAACCCAAGAGTACTAGTTCCAAACCCAGCACTTTTACCCTCATCCTTTGCCTCACAATAGCAGACCCACTGCCACATGTGACGCTCATGCAGAATCATTCATTCTGCCCTGGGATGGGCCTAGGACACACATGCAGACATGTATGTGCCTTCTCATACAGATCGTCACAGACATACATACTGAGCAGAATATTACTAACATACCTGAACACATAGACACATAGTCAGGTGCAGATATGGAGATGCATGAGACCAAACTCCCATGCACAACTTTGCAGTGCACAAACCACCCACCCTACACAGATGTTTGTGTTCCAGATGTGTCCTGCCACCCCTTTTCCCATCTCATCTCTCTGCCAGGAGAATGCTCTGTTGTTTGGAACAGTTGAAGGAGACAGAGAGGCTGGAGGGGGCGCATACGCTCGGTCACATGGCTCTCTTCTTTGTCTGAGTGACGATGGGCACAGCGTGGGCAATCTGTCTCTCTGCCTGTGGGAACTACTCAAGGACAAAACTATCTTCCTAAAGGGACAGGATGATGGCAGCAAGAGCGCTTTCATTTAAAACCTGAGCAGCTACAGTGATGCTGAGAAGAATGATCACACGATAATTCATTGCAGCAAGAATATAAGGGCTTACAATTTAACTGCTTTTAACTGTGGAACCCAGAACAGCCCCCTCCGGACCTTAGGGGAAATAGTTTTGTTCTGGTAGTCAGCTGGGGAAAATGTCTCCTCAGTCCTTTTCCTGGACTTCGTTAAGGCCTTGTATTGCTTTCCTGTTTGCCCTGGAGAGAAGGGTGCACCTGCCTTTGATGGTACAATTGTTAGGTACCAGGAGAGATGGTGGAGAAGTCATGGACTTGAGACCCTGAATATCTTCTTGCAAGTCCCACCTGTGAGGGTGGTGGTTGGGGGGCTGGTTTCACCAGTGCCTGGATTTTAAGTGCGGCAACTTCTGCCCAAGTCTTTCAGGGAAATATCCTTTGGGCTGTCTCTCTGCTCAGTTCTGGGTGTCAGCTGCCCCCAGGACGATACTTTGGGGAAGTGTGGCACTAGGAGGGACAGTGCAGAGAGCTGAGTCTGGCCCAGCGCTCCCCATGTAATCACTGCCTCGTCCTCAAGCCCCTGTCCAGCCTCCCTCCACCCCACAGAGTTCCCCACTGGTGAGCTCCGCTCAGCTTCTGGACATGGGATGGGGAAGGGCAGGCGAAGGACGTGTTCTGGGCCTTTTGTTTCTGTGTAACCTCTCCTGCCTACTCTTCCCAAAGATGGGGCTGTTTTTAGTTAGTGCCAGGGGTAGAAAAAAGAATGTTTTAAGTAAAATTGTAAAATAGAAGACATTTCTATTTAGTCCTCTACTCCTGCCAACCTTGCCCTCAGCCACCAGTTTTTATCAAGCCAGTTTACTAGCATGAAAGAACATGGTATGTGGAGTCAGTGGACATGAATTCAAGTTTTGCCTCTGTCTCCCACTAGCTGTGCAACTATTATTTCACTATCATTAAAATAAGCACAGAGACGCCTGCCTGGTCTACCCACCCCGGCGGCTTGTCTGATAGGTTCTTAATACCAGCGTGTTGAAGAGTCTGAAGACCATGTGAGTCGATCTGCCACTTGGGGAAGAGCCCTTAGGAACAAAAGCACAAGAGGCCCAGGGCTCTCCCACCCTGTAAATTTTGTATTCCACTCACCTCTGTCCAAATCCATGACTTCTAACTTTGTTCACACTCACGTTTTCATTTGACCCTCACAACAGACCCAAGATGGACAGACTGCTATTATCATCTCCCTTTTGCAGGTGTGCAGACAGCGAGGTCCAGGGCGTTGAGCATAGGAAGTACCAGGGCCAGGGCCCCACGTTCCCTTGTCTGACCCTGAGCCTAAAGCTCACAGGGCTGCCAGATGGCCTCAGTCAAGACTAGTGATATGCATCTAATCTTCCCTGGGCCTCTCAGCAACATCTTGCAATTCATCATTCATAAATCCACCTAAGCTTAATTCATTGCCTCCCTGCATCCTCCATTTATCCTCCTGGGAGGCAGCGTCTTTAGCACAGTGGTTTCATCATGGATCCAGCAGGTCTAAGTTTGCAACCTCAGGTTTGTGACACCTGCACTAGTGTCACTTCTTCTCTGTTTCTTTGTCTGTAAAGTGTGGGAGACTAAGTACAGGTAAGGACGATAAGTCAATTAAAGGTCTGAATGTAAAACTCTTAGAATAGTTCTCGGCACACGGCAAGGGCTATGCATAGTTGGTTCCAGTGTAATGAAGTCTGGGCTTGGATGCTCTGAAAGAAGCTGCCTTGCTCTGGCCTGATTTTGAGAGTGTATCTGGGCCTTCCCCTGTCCCCTCTAATTGTCTGAACTTACCCTGCTACTTCCTTGCGCTGGGGTATGCCTTAGTCTGGTTCTCTGCACAGGTAAAGTTTTCCTTCTCCCGACCCTCACCCCCACCCCAGTTCCCAAAGCCCATGAGATCTGCTTCCAAGTCGTCCTTCCTCTAGTTGACCCTCCCTCCCTTTCTCCCATCGCCACCCTGTCCAGATACTTTGTCTCGCCGGGATTGATGTTATGGCCTCCCAGTCCTTCCTGTCCCTTTTATGTGGCTACCAGGACGTTCTAGGTCTTCTCAGCCAGGCTGGGCCGAGTCCCCACACCCAGCCTGGCACGTAAATAGTGTGTGTCTCTGTCCCTCATGCGGTGGGGTCTCAGCTTCATCCGCTCTCTGCAGCCAGTTCCCGGTCTGTGGGGATGTGACGTCCCTGAGGATGGAGGGAACACACTTGGGCCCTGCTCCAGCTGGCGGTAGTCACTTACTGCACCCCCCTCCCCGCTTTGTCCCCTCTTCTACTTGAGTGACCCAGGCTCAGGCAAGTCCTGGGGCTAAGTATGGACACTGAACAACAAGATGTCAAATGCCAGCCTTTCCTTTGTGCAAGTATCCCTAATTCTGAGTTATTTCCCTGGGGTCTTCTCTCTCAAGAACCACCTCAAACCTATGTTCAGGATTTCTAAGCTACATGACCTTGGGCTAGTCATTTGACCATTTTTTGTTTGTTTCAATCCCCTCATCTGTAAAGCAGGGGTAATAACAAAGTCCACAGAGAGATATGAGGGAAAGATTTATAGCCCTACAATCACCCTAGTCCCTAGTACAATACATTATCTTGCACACAGAAGAACCTCTGAAAATATTTGTTGAATAATTCATTGATTGATGTGGGCTATGGGACAAAGCACCCATAGTAGAATTGCAGACATCTGGATGTGAGGGTGGGGTGGATGGTGAAGGCTGCATGTGCCCAGCAGAACACCACAGAGGTTATTATCTATTCTTCTGGCTGAAGTTTTGCTTTTGGCTTCTTTTGGCCTGTTTTTCTATTGACTTATGTGTGGGGTGTTGACTGGGGGCGCTGATGGGGAAGGCTCTGGAGACTCGTTAAACCCCCAGAAGGCTCCAGAATTTCTGGAATTGAAAATATGCATAGTGGATGGGAATGTGGGGGCAGCTGTATTCTCTCCTGGTGGAAAGTCAAGGCGCAGACTGAAACTGCTATTCCTGGAAGGCCCAGAGCTAAATAGCTAGGAATGTGGACCATAGAATAATACTCTCCCTGAAAGCATGCTGGGAAGTGAGCCAGTCAACCCACTCTGCTTGTTGCCCCGCATGCAATTGAATTTCCCCAGAATGCTTCAGGAACTCTAGAAGGATGACTTGGGCCTCTGTTGTGGTGGTTAAGATCCAGCCACAGGGACTGAGGGAGGGTCAAAGGAAAACAAAACGGCCACGCACTCACCAGCAGAAGCAGTGGAGGGGAAGGCATGCCTTCCGTAGCCTGTGGATCCTTGGGTGCTCTGGCTGGGTCAGCTCTCCATGGCGGAGGGATGTGCTGGTTTCAGGGTGGGCCAGAGGACTGGCAATAAGAAGCCTGCCCAGCAGATGCCTAGGATTCAGAAATCCTATCCTTCTGTGAAACAGGATCATCCTGGTTGTCTGTGTCACTGAGGAAGCTTGAGAGAGGGATCCAGCCATGGTGGGTGGGTGGGTGCAGGGTGGCAGGGTAAGCTCCTGTAAGGACAGCCTCCAACTCCTCAACTGAAGGTGTATGGTCAGCCCCGATCCAGAGGTTGAGTTAATATTTCCTGTGGCTATGATCACTTGAAGCCAACAGAAGGTGATGGTGCTGGCCCGTGTTTCTGGCATTTACTGCCTGACGGTGTCCTAGGTGCTGGAGTACAGAATGGAATCCATTGGCATGACTGAGATTATAGCCTAGACATAACTTTGCATCTGCTACCTCCTGATGATTTTTAAACGTAGGTACAACTAGCATACAATAAACTACACATATTAATAGTGTAATATTTACTAGTTTTAATGTAAGTGCACACCTACGAAGCCATTACAATCAAGCTAGTGAACATTCCACCACTCCCAAAGGCTTCTTTGAGTCCGTTTGTACTGTTTCCCCCTTCTCCCTACCCCAGTCCTTCCCCAGTTAATTATGAATCTGCTTTTTGTCATTTGAAGTCAGTCGCTGTGTTCTAGTTTTGAATAATGAAACCATGGTGTGTGTGTGTGTGTGTGTGCGCGCGTGTGTGTGTGTGTATGACTCAGCAGAATTATTGTTGTATGTATCAATATTTCATTCCTTTTTATTCAATTTATTAATATTATACCAATTTCTTATTCCTTCATTTGTTGGAGGGCATTTGGGTTGTTTCTGGGTTTTGGCTATAACAAATATGCCATGGGCATGCATTTCACACTGTGTGAATTTAAGGTTCCATTTTCTTTGAGTGAATATGTAGGGGTGGATTGGCTTTCCAGTTTGAGCTGAATTCCCAGTGTCTCTGTAAGCCATTCCAGACTTGCTGAATCTTCCAGAATCTTTCCAAAATGTTCTTGGCTTTTGGGAAAGGGTATTCTTATTTTCTTGAGGAGAAAGCCTGTGGACATTCACAGGTACCCTGGAGATAAAGAGGTTGGAAAAGGACTTTGTCAATGAGCATATGTAAGAATTGTCTTCCTTTGAGCCAGTAGGACACGATCCTTTGCAATCTAACTACCAAGGCTCAGTCATCAACTCTGACTTCTGGGATGCTATCCAGAGGCATAGCTATGGCCAGAGAAGAGGCCTTATCTAGTTTTCTGGGCCCTAAGGGGTTTACTTGGGCGTGGGAGAGATGAGACACCTGACCTCAGATGCTAGTGCAGCCAAGTTATTGGTTGGCACTGTAGTGTCAGCCCTGGGATGTGAGCAATTAGAGAGCAGACTCTGCTTGCCCCTGTAACCAGGGCTCCTGTCACACTTGGCATATAATTCCATTTGGTGTCAATTGGTCCTCTCCTCCCAGCTCTGAGTCCAAATCCAGGAGTACCACTCCTGAGGCATTCTGTGCCTTCTTTCATCTAGAAGGGTGGACTCAACCTGGCTTGGGCTTAGCTACCCTTATTCTGAGGGATCTGAGAAATGGCTTAGTCTACAGGGATAAAAGTGGGAGCCTATGGGACTCAGTTCCTCTGCTGACTTATTAATTGATTAAAGTCTTTATTTACTTAACAAATGGTTGTATTAACCAGGATTCTCCAGAGGAACAGAACCAATATAATGTATCTATAATTATGAGAGAACTTATTTTATTGGCTTATATGATATGAAGCTGAAGAATCCCATAGTAGTCATCTACAGACTGAAAAATTGGAAAAACCAGTAGCTGCTCACTCTAAGAAGTTGCAAGCTTCAGAATAAAAGAAACCAACTTCCCACTTCTGTTTTTTTTTTTTTTTTTTTTAATATGGGCCCTCAGCCTATTGGGCAGTGCCACTCACATTCTGGTATTAACTTTCTCTCTGTTAACTGACTCACATGCCAATTATCTCTGGGAACACCCTCACAGACACCCATAAAAGTATGCTTTACCCATTTTTAGACATCCTTCAATCCAGTTAAGTTGATGAGCACTGTTAATGTTACACCACTTATTGAACATAGAAACTACCCTAGTTGTTTGAGTTACAGGGGAACACAGAGTTAGGGTTAGATGCTCATGGTTCAGAAGGGCAGCCTGATAAGGAAGCAATGACAAATTTTCTAGTAGGAGATTAGCACTGTGATACAGGCAAGCTGTAGGGACACCACTTTTCTTGACTAGGCAGCCTTCCCGGCCAGCAAAGAAGTCAAAAGGCAATGGAGGCTAAAGCTGAATAATGTAATGCCATGAAGACCGGTTAAGAAGCAGCTTTTCTAAAGACAAAAGCCCCACCTTTCTAATTTCTTTTCTCTTCCTTATGTTGCTTCTTTTTGTACTCTCCTTGGCCCAGGAACCTGGCATTTTTGTCAGAAGATCCAATTGAGAAGAAAACAAATGTATTTGAATTGCATATGCAAAAATCATGACGGGGAAAACCTGCAGGAAACATTGGAATTTATCACAAACCCCCCTGAGTGACATTATTCACAGCGGTTAACATTTTTTGAGCACTTTGGCCAGGTGGTGCAGGGCCAAGGGCTTTGCCCATGTTTCTGCATTTAATCCCCATAGGAGTCAAAGTGTATTCTGTTATTACACCTGTTTTACAGATGGGGAAATTGAGTCCCTGGGGAAGTTTGCTTGCTCAAAAAAATGTATCAAGGCTTATAGACTTGAACTGTTTGGCAGAAGAGTACCATGTGAAGGGTGGCAGGTGGCTGTGGGACACATGGCAACCAACTGCCCAAGGGAGTCAGCAAGGGCCCCACTGGGCAGTAGCATTTGAGTGAAAGGAAAAGTGATTCTGGGTAAGGAAAGGTGTGGAAGTGGAGGCATTCAGTGGAGAAGAGACCTTCTGAATCCTGTGAAGACTGGAAGAGCAATTCTCTTACTCCTGGCGTGTGGGAGCTCAGGAAGGAGGGCATCTAAGTTAGGTAACATCTACACAGGCCGTCACAGGCTTCAGAGTTGTGATGTGATCTGTTCACCAACTGGGGTCCTTGATATGACTTCCTCACATGGCTGAGACTGAGACTGGGCATCCAGGGAGGAAGAAGGAGCCCAGCTCTGAGACCCAGGGCTCAGGGCATTTACAATCCAAGGCAGGGTGAGTTGTTCTTCTTCTCATTCTCTTCCTTTTCTTGCTCCTCCTCCTGCACCCTTTTATTCAAAGGTCTATTAGACTTTATGACAGTCTAATCTAAATAGATGGACCATCTAAATAGTTTCATCAAAAGATGAAAGAGTCGGTGTTCTGCATGAATTATCTGGGTGGAGCCCTGAGCTGTGCCTGCCTGGACCCTTGGTGCCCTACTCCTAGGATCTTCTTTAGCTCCTCAGCATACAGCCTACTCAGTGGCTACCATCATCATGGTTTTCAGTGCTGCCCATTAAGAGTCTGACCTTTTTGGTTGCTCTGGTCCCCTGCCAGGATGTATCTTCTGCTCTCCCCTCTTCAGCAGTCGGCTGAGTGACGCAGTCAATTTGGTTCCCGCCCAAGAACCTGATCTCCTTGCTCTCCATCATGACCTCTGGATCTTTTACAACCCCCAACCTGGGAGAAACGCCAGGGGCTCAAGGCCTCCATCTGTCCAACTGGACACCAAGCCATGAAAAATGAACTCCCCTATCAGATCCCAGGGCCTCTCAGGCTTCAGGGTAGGCTTGCCCTTCTGACCTAAACTCTTGTCTTTCAGTTTCTGGGACAAAAGGATCATCACGGTTGTGCACCCCTCAGGGATTCTATATTTTCCCAACAGTATATAATGGAATTAGGCTTAGCAGGGAGAGAAAAGCAATCTGAAGGCAGGAGAGAGTGAATTCAAGGGTGGAAGATTAGGAGAGAAACTACCATCAGGTCTAAGTGCTTAGAGTCATGTTTTTATTTCTACTGTCTCAGGCAAGTGTAGACTGGCTCCATCTCATAGCATCTGAAGACATTAGTGATGTGGGCAGGTCCTCTTCATATGTGCCCAGGTCTGATAGCACCTAATATATGCCCTGGTATTGTACTCAGTATTGGAGACAGATGTAGTGGGTGTGGGGTAACAGAAAGTAAAAAAGACATAGATCCATGAGTATTAGAAATATCAAGAACCACCTCAGAATGCTAGGAGGACTGACCAAACAGTGTATGTATGTCACTTTGCTCTGAGCCTGCTTCCTGGGAGGCTTTCGATAAACAAAGCTGTGAGATAAATGGGACAATAATAGAAATGTTTGTTATGGGATCACAGAGGAGGGAGTGCTTAGGCTGGGAGGGGAAGATCTCACCTCTCAGCAGCAGCTGGAGCTGAATCCTATGGTATAAATGGGATCTCTTGAATCAGAGCAGAGACTTATTTGTAGAATGGAAGAAGGGGTACAGGGAAGGTTATTGTGGGCACAGACAAAGGAAAGCACGCATGCACGTGTAGACTGGATTTATCTGGCAAACTCCAAACTCAGGTGTATGCCGCCTACAGAACA
Organism: Fukomys damarensis; assembly: GCF_012274545.1. Lineage (NCBI taxonomy): Eukaryota > Metazoa > Chordata > Mammalia > Rodentia > Bathyergidae > Fukomys > Fukomys damarensis. The sequence goes on from NW_022900945.1 coordinate 41,738,098, forward strand.
TTAGAAACCCTTCAGTGCAGCATCACAGAATGGAGAGCTCTGGACTCAGACCGACCAGGGTTTAAATTCCAGTGGTGTGGCCTCAGGGCATTACTTAACCTTTTTGAACCCCAATTCCTCCATATGGAAAGAGTTTGCTGATTGCTGGCTTGTTCCAATGCAAGGGTAAAAAGACACAGAGAAGTCACAGCTTTTCGTCTGGAAAACTCCTGCCTCCTGTACAAGGCACATACCCTGAGACTGGGAATTGCAGGGTTGGGAGGGGTCAGCACTGACTGATCTATCCTTCTCAGTTGTAAGCCCCTCTCCAGCAAAACTGCTGGTGGTTGTGCAGCCTCTGTGCAACATTTCCAGGCATGTGCAATGGTCACTGGAACACCATAATCTTGATTTAGGCATTTATTGCATCCAATCTGGCCCTGTGCTAGAGAAGAGGTAAAAAGGGTTGATCACTGGTCAGAGATGCAGCTCCAGAAGAAGCCTGTGGTGTTAGCTGTTTTGACTCCAGGCTTATACAGGTGCAGAGGGCTGTGACTTGTACAAAGTCATCCAGTGAGTTGTGGGGAATCCTCCAGTTGCCACCCGTCAGAGTCTACCTATGGCAGCCAGCCTTTGGCTTAGTTGTCGCCAGGCTAGTGATGTCACAGGGGAATTGCCCTATCCTTACCAGCTCTGGCCCTGGGACTTGGGCTCTGTCCTCAGAGGGTGCCTTATTGCGTACAGCTCCTGTCACCACACCTGGAATCCTGCAGTATGGGATGGCCCAGGCGAGATGGAGTGCTGTGAGTGGGTTCTTACTCCTCCACGGTCAGGGAAACAGGGGCAGGGTGGGGTCTGCTCATCTTCAAGTCCTCAAGAGCAAAGGTCTGGCCTCTGGCTTCCTCTGCGATCCTCATACTGTTCAGGATAGGGCTGCATCCACTGTGCAGATCGAGTGAGAGGACAGGCCACAGTTGAGGCCAGTGTGTGGGGCTCTGGCAGCCAGCAAGGCTGCTGAGGAAGGAACAGCCTGGTGATGGATGACTCTGCCAGCCTTTGCCTATCCGGCAGCCCGAGCAATTTGCATAAAAACAAAGACAGCTCCAGCAGCATGAAATATTGATGTCCTGAGACTTTCCAGAGTGGCGTCTTTGTCTCACTCTGCAAAGGGCCGGCTCCTGGCCCCAGCATAATGGCGCCTCCTGCCTGTTGAGGAGGGAGCATTGCCTTGGCCTAGAGGGCCACCTGGGAGTCCTTGTGGACATTTAGTAGTCTTGGGTTTCAGGTGATACTGACTTTAATCAACTTGGTTTGAAAAAAAACACCTTGGATCAGGTTCTGAGAGGCTCATTTTCAAGCCCGATGAAGGCAGATGGGAGCCTTGGTCCACTCAGCAGGCTCAGCCCTCCCTGTAATCCTCACAAAGAAACCCACTGACCAAATGGCAACCTTTGGAGAGTGACAGGGTAGGGAGGGGGAGACCCAGCTCTGGAACAAGGGGAGGGATGATAATAGGGTGCCTAAGAGGGTCTGCTAATGAAATCTGCTCACACAGTACACCTTCCTTTTGGGGCAGCCCCTGGCACCCTTCATTTGCAGATTCTTCTTCTCACAATGAAGCAGCGATCAAAGCTGCACGCCGGGCCCTTGGAGTTTTCTGGTGGAGAGGGGAGAGTGCAATAGGTACAGGTACATTTTGGGTTTGTTCTCAGGCAGGGCCAGGGCTCTGCTTATCTCCAGTTTGGCTTCTCCTGGGAGGTAGGGCAACATAAAATCTGAGCTCCCTTCTCTGCTCTGTTCCTGCAGGCATTTCCTTCTGGCTCAGGCCCTTCCTTTCCATTGCCAAAAGAGCATGAACATTCAGAACCAGCCAAATTCCTACCTCCAGGGCAGGCCAGTCCTAATAGGTCTGTCTGTGTGAGCTCCTCAGGCTGCTAGCCAAGGCTTAGTCATCTTCGTACCTTGGCTCCTAGTGTACAGGAGATACCTGAAAGACCTTTGATGAAATTAACAGAACCATGGAGTGTGGGGCAGGGCAGGGCCCAGGGCTAACCAATAGAACAAAGGAAGCATCTACAGGCCAACAGCACATACTGTTTGCTCATGTTGGGGAGGTCTGGTGGAGAGAGTGGGTTTTCTGTCCTAATCCAAAAGCATCCTCTTGACTGGTTGACGAGCACTGGCAAGATTCTCTCTTTCCGCCTTTCTCTCTGACCTCACCTTTCTATCAGAGCTACAGCAGAACAGCATTCTGGGCTCTTTGCTTTTTATTTTATTTTTCTCCTACCTAAAAGCAAATGTACATTCACAGTAGAAAAACTGTGGCAAACAGAAAACTACAAAGAAAGCAACTATGATGCTCTCAAGTCAAGTCATGTGTTAGCATTCTTATGCTAAATAAATCTGACTTGTCTGGGTTAGGGGTTAGAGAAGCAGCCTGACTTCATTCTGTGAGCAAGTGACGTACACCTACTTAACCACACTTTGACTCTTGGAGCGAATCCCCTGACCTGCTATTTCCCATGCCACATGTGGCTCCTGGTGGACACTGACTGAAGATAATGATCCATTTGTATGTTCTGGGGGCCCTTCCAGGCCTTTGAAACAGGCTGAGCAATCGAAATCTATTTGGATCATTCTTCTTACCTTTTGTGACCCAGCGATGTCAATGTTCTTCTACCTTTTCAGAGTGGGGACAATGACCTACTCCTTACTCAGACCAAAGTGTGAGGAAGAGGAGTGAGGGGAGAGGACAGACAGCTGTATCATTCTGCCTTACAGGAAAGACTTTATTCAGGGCCTTTGCAGAGACCAGAGGTTTATCACTTTTCTCCACACAGCAGCCCTTGTGATTGTTCCAGTATGCAAATCTGATCTGTTACTCTCACCCTCAAAATTCTTAAATGACTTTACCATCTGCCACAGGTAAACATTGTTATCCCTGAATATTGGTACTTCCTTCTTCCTCAATAACATAAAGTTTGACTAGGCACGAAGTTACAAGAACCAAGAAGACCGCCTTTCCCAATCTTCTTTGTAGCTGAGATCAGACGACTCCCAGCAGACCCTTATGTATATATAATTGACATAGTATCCATCCTTTAATTCTTAAACTCGGCAAGAAGGTAACAAAGTACTTGACCATTATACAACATACTAGATTAGAGATACAAATATAAAAGACAATACCAACAAAATAAAAAAAATGGCTTGATGGTGAATGAAGGAGGGCAGGTGTGCACCCGTGTGAGCACACGCACAGGTACAATGTGACAGTCAGAAGAGAAATCAGTTAGAAATTGTAGCAGGGAAAAGAACAATTAGTCAAATAAGAGGGACCAAGCCTGTCCAATCCCTGTCCAGGTGGAGCTTACCTGGCAAGTGTTGACAGGAGCTGCTCTGCCAACAGGTGAATCTCATTTATGGAAAAGGCTTCATGAGCCTGATGCCATTATGTAATCAAATATTTTAATTAATTTATCTTGGCAGATTCTTCAACATTTCTATCGGTTATCTCCCACAGACAGTGTGGTCAGGTTGAGTAAGTTTCTGATCATCTGACAGTTAAATTTCTCACTGTGATTTAATGGACAGCCTGGTCTTACTCATTGGTATTCTTAAAAGATTACTTAGTGTACATCACTATCCTCAAATCAGACTAGATTTCATCGGAAAACCTGACAGAATTTCTGAGTCTGTAAGATCAAGGCCCAGGGCCTTGTTGGTGGCCAGCTCATCAGGATAAAAGATGCCCTTGCGTGTGCAGCCGGCTGGCCTCGTGTGGCCTCTGCGTTAATATCCACCCGTCTTTGCATTCCATGGTTAGTGCTATCATCCAGGCACACACAAGTTTTGGGTGAGATGACGTGAGTGCCTGTTCCTGCTTGGCTGAAAAAGTTATAAATAAGGATGCTATGCTTGGCCTATGGAGTCAAAAACCCACTACTGAAAGGTCCCTCTGTAGCCTCTCCACCTCACTCAGAAAGACAATCCTGCGATGTTGTTTCTGGAAGAGTCCTTCCAGACCATCTCCTCCAAACTTCTTTACAGATGTAAATACCAGGGACCAAGAATATATGTAAGGTGTCCCTAATTCACACCGCCACTCCTCTATTTGAGCAAATATTCACACATGGGAGAGCCACAGATTTGTTCTTTTGTTTTGTTTTGAGACAGGGTCTCACTATGTAGTTGAGACTGACCTGGAACTCACTATGTAGCCCAGGCTGGTCTCGAACTCACAGTGATCCTCCTGCCTCAGCCTCCGAGTGCTGGGATTACAGGTGTGCACCACCACGCCGGGCCTCAATTTGTTTTAACTGTAGTGTGTGTGGCTAGTGACTCAGGTGTACTGGCTAGTGCACCTCTGAAGATGGAAACCGTGCTTGTGCTTAACACCAAGAACCTGGTGTCGTGTACATTCTTTGGGAGTCACAATATGTGCTGCAGACTTAAGATTAGGAAATGGTCTCTACACATTATTTCTCAGATCTGGGTTTGGCTGTCTGGGGCTTCCTTTCTGCCATGCATTCTCTCAAGCTGTGATCTTGGCAAAAGCAACCCACTTACTTGTGCTTCATTGCCTATTCTGTCTTTCGAACTGGTCACACTCCCAGAAGGTAATAAGAGAAGCTTTCTCAATTGGGAAACAATGGAGTTTTTCTTTCCTTTGTATTTCTGCCTCTCTTTCATTTCCTGAACATGTTTATTCCTGGCACCAGCATTGGATGAGCCCTGACAACTGAGGGAACTTTATGCAGAGGGACAAGGGAATGATTTCAGTGTGGTTCTGGGTGTATTCCTGTAATCCCGAAACTCTATGAGGCTGAGACAGGAGATTCACAAATTTGAGCTTAGCTTGGGCAACTTAGTGATTTAGCGAGAACTTGCCCCCAAATTGAAAGAAAAAAGAACTAGAGATGTGGCTCAGTGTAAAGGCCCCAGATTCAATCCCAAAGTATCACCCTCCCCACCAAATAATATACTGCAATGAAAGAGCGCAGAGGTGGGTGTTACAGATTTGAGTTCTAGTTCCCTGGCTCTAAGATCTTAAGTGGATCATTTGATTGTTTTAGGACTCAAAGTCTTTATTTGTCATAGACTGAGCATTTTAACTGCTTCCAGCATTAATTTCCATAGTTCCATTTTGAATTCACAGAAATTTGTTTGCTGCAGAACTGAAAACCTGGACAGCACTTCGTGGTTAATTGGGCTCTGTCCTTGGTGCTGAGACATTGGGTCTTGCACCTCTGACCATTGCTCAGTTTCAGGAAAGAAGAGTCAGCTTCATAAAGTGGGCACAATTGAAATTTTTTGTGATTTCTAGGGTTTGGGCCCTAAAGTTTTTTTTTTCAAGCAAGCTGTATAGACTTGGATCTTGAGTGTTTGTCACAGAACTATTATTAAAGAGTTAGGTTAGATTTGTAGGTCTGGGCAGTAGCAACTCACTACAGTGCTTGCCTAAACTGAGTGAGGCCCTGGGTTTAATCTGCAGTACTGCCAGCACTCACATACACAAACACACAAACACACACACACACACCTTATGTGAAAAAATTCAATTTCTAACTCCAGGTTTGCAGGATGGTTTGAGAAAATGTCTTCCATGACGCTGTATTTTCATGAAATGACCATAGGTTCCTGGATTTTCTAATACTATCCCAACCTTAAATATGCTATCACACATTTTCCAAAAATCATAACAATGTCTTGAAATTCTAATATTTTTTCCATCTGTACCACACCATCAGGGTATCTCTTGGTAATGAAAGTAATTTAAAAATCTCTTGTCCAACCATGTGCCTAGATTTTTGGCTTTGAAAATGTGACTCTGGTATAGATACAGTCTGCTTGGCATCTCTTGTGTTGTTTCAGTAAGGCACCTGGATAATATATTGCCAGCATTCTTCCTTTTTCATAAAAAAAATTGTGATCATCATGCTGACCAGCAAAATGATTGAAAATCTGGAAAAAGACAATGTTGTCTACTCTCACCACTGCTACTCAATGTAGTGTTTGAAATTTTAGCCAGATAAATTATTGTAGACAAGGTAAAGAGATAAAAGGTTTAAAAATAGGGAAGGAAGAAGTAAGACTATCTTTATTTGCAGATGATATAATCCGATATATAGAAGACCTTAAAGAATCCAGAAAAAGACTTTTAGATTTGATGAATTCTGCAAAGTGGCAGCATATAAAATCATTCTTAATAAATCAATAACTTTTCTAGACACCAACAATGAAATAGCCAATAAAACAATTATGAAAACAATTCCATTAATGATAGCTTAAAAATGCTTAGGAATCGACCTAACCAAGGAGTGAAAACCTCTACAATGAAAATTACAGAACACCGAAGAAAGAAATTGAAAAAGATACTAGAAGGGCTGGGGATTTAGTTCAGTGGTTTTGCCACCTCCTTCACAAGCACAAAGTCCCAAGTTTGATCCCTGGTACAAAAAAAAAAAAAAACACGAGAAATTGACAAATCTCCCATTTATGGATTGGCAGAATTAATATTGTTTAAATGGCAATATCACCAAAAACAATTTACAGTTCTAATGCAATCACCACCAAAATTCCAGTGACATTGTTCACAGAACTAGAAAAATAATTGCATAATTCACATGGAAACACAGAACCAGAATAGCCAAAGCAAGCCAAGCAAAATGAGTGATGTTAGGGCAATTACCAACACTCAATTTCAACATGTACTACAAAGTCACAGTAACAAAAATAGCATAGGACTGGCACAAAAATAGACACACAGAGCAATGAAATAAAAGAGAGAACGAAGAAACAAACTGATACAAGTACAGCCATCTGATTCTCAATAAAGAGGCCAAAAATGTACATTGGAGAAAAGACAATCTTTTTAACAAATGGTGCTGGGAAATCTGGATATCCATATGTGGAAGACTGAAACTAGATCTCTAGCCCTCACCCTGTACAAAAATCAATTCAAAATGGATCAAAGACCTAAGGAGAAGAACTGAAACTTTGAAACTGCTAGAAGAAAACATAGAGGTGCTACTTGAAGTCATAGGAACAGGCAAAAACTTTCTGAAGCACAAGAAATAATAGCAAGAATCAATGAGTGGGACTACACCAAATTAAAAAGCTTCTGTACAGCACTGAAAACAATCAATAGAGTGAAACAGCCAACAGAATGAGAGAAAATACTTGTGAGCTACTCTCCTGACAGAAGATTAATATCTAGAATACATAAAGAACTCAAAAATTTAGCACAAACAGCCCAATGAATAATTGGGCAAATAAATTGAATAGACTTCTCAAAAGAAGTACAAATGTCTAGCAAATATACGAAAAGATGTTCAACATCATTAGTCATTAGGGAAATGTAAATCAAAACTATTGAAATCCCATTTCACCTCAGTTAGGATGACTATCATTAAGAGTAACAAAAGAAAAAGAAAATAAAACCCTCCCCCAAAATGCTGGTGAGGATGCAGGTAAAAGGAACCCTTCTATATTCTTAGTGGAACTGTTAGTGCAGCCACTATGGAAACAATATGAAGGCTCCTAAATAAACTAAAATAGAACCACCATGCTATCCCACTATACCACTTCTTGGTATATACCTGAAAGAATTAAAGCCAACACCCTATAGGGTTACCTGCATACCCATGTTTATTGCAACAAAATTCACAATAACCAAGATATGGAACCAGCCTAGGTGTCCATCATTAGATGAATGAACAAAGAAAATATGAATATTATTCAGTAACAAATAAGAAGAAAATTGTGTTCTAATACTAAGTGAAATAAACCAGACTCAGAAAGACAAGTATCACATTTTCCCTAATCTGTGGAATTGTTAAAAAAAAAAAAAGACATGAAAGTAGAAGGAATACTATTATTAAACAAGAGGTGGAGAATAAAAGGGAGGAGAATACAAAGGCAAGTAATAAAGGGGATGGATATGGTTAAAGTATATGCATGTATGAAATTAAAAAATAATAGCAAATGCAGAACTAAAAGAACTTGTAACTAGAAGCCACATGTAGGTTTATCTTGTGCTTCAGTATTTTGGACAAAAAAGCAGCAGATCAAGCAGTTGTACATGGGTCATGCCTTCTCAAATCACATGAGTTCAAAAGGATGGAACGTAAGACAAGTGAGATTTGAGTGACTCCGTATCACCAGAGGGCCTGGGTGATCACATCCTCCACCGGACATGTTTACTGGGCCAGTTACTTTGGCACTGTGCTGATACAACAGTAGTGACAGAATAGGGAGTCAGTCTCCTAATACTGAAAAATACCATGTCAGCCATGGCCCATAAACAACCTGGGGGTCTATTTGGAATTATACCTTACAGCCATGTGAAAAGTGGTCTCCCTCTCTGCTCCTCAAAGTCTTTGGCTTTCTGCTTTTCCCTTTCCTCTTAGTGTTGAGCTTTCTCACTCTCCATGTTGGGGAATCCAATACAGTTTGTCCCAGACACTTAATTCAGAAAATGCTTTTTTAGCCTACATTATGTTCTTATCATTGTATTTTGGCCATGAAGTAAGTGGAAGCTGAACGCTTACTGGCAGTGAGTGGAAGTGGCCAGAAAGAAGGTGGAGGAGGAGGGCTGGGAGGGAAGAGGATGATTGCCTAGAAACTTCAAGTAACAAGGCAATGAGGTTGTGATTGTGGACTCAAGAGCCAGTCAGCCCAGGCTCCAAACCCAACATAGCTCATAATAGCAGTATAAAACTTGGCCAAATGACCTCCTCCTAAGCTTAAACATACTCATTTGTATACGAGTATAAAAACAGCACCTGCATCTCATACTATTGATGGTGTAATTAAATAAGATAGTTTATGCGAAGAGTTTCGTTAGCTCCCATGAATGCCCAGTGAAAGGTAGTTCTCTTTATTGTACATGTGTGATGCATGTACATGTGTGGATCGCTCAAGAATAACAGCCAAGTAATTTAAGATCCATGCTATCTGTCATTTCCCTCCTGTCTCCTTAAACTATGAGCTTGTTGAATTTGGTCTTGGTAGTTTCTGCTCTCCCTCAAGGATATGTTAGTCATCTTGTCACATCTTGTCATCTTCCAGGTGGTTGCACATGGATTGTTTATATATTTGATTCCTGTCTTGCCTGGTACTGAGAGTCATTGTCTCTGTGCGTTGAGGGCTACCTCTGTGTAAGGGCTGTCTCTGTGACCACCTCATCACGTTCTTTGCAGATGCTTTCCAACCTCTGTGATTCTAAACACAATACCTCTTGTGTCTGCCAAACAATCGCCATTCCCTACATGCCTCTGGGTGTGAGTCAAAGCGGGGCCAGCTAGTTATGAAACAGAGCTCCTAAAAGGCCTTGTTAATTATTTCCTGCCCTCGTCAAGTGTGGCTCTTCATCCTTCCATCAAGCAAGGCACCTTAATTATATGGTTATAGTTGAACTTTTAAGATTAAGACAGCAGTTAAAAATGATTCTGTCTTCTCATTGTCTCTGGTTATTCTGTCATTCAGATGGGTGCAGGGGGGTGGCAGAAGGGTTGGAAATTGTGTCACTTTCCCTTTCTTTCTCTTCTTTTTCCTTTAATACATGAAGAATGTTTGCTTGTTTCAACCTTCCCCCGGAGAGATCCTTCTTCTTTCTCATACCAGCTCTTAGCACATACAACTGGGTTTGCATTTCTTTTGTTATGTCTTGTGGTTCTGATAACAAAAGTCACCTGGGAGAATGGATATATGATTTGCATACATTTTGGCCACCTCTGGAGGCTTTAGAGAGCATCACTGTGACATAAAAATGAGCGTTGCACTGATGTATCTGGTAACAATAGTGACAGTAAGATGTAATAGCTTCAAATATAGTTGTGTATTAACTGTGCTTGTTTCTCCTGCTCATTTTCCCTTTTGCTGCCGCTCCCAGGTTCCTGAGTTTTTACAGAAGTGAGCCAGAGTCTGGTCTTTTCTTCCTCTTTCCTCATCTGGGTGGTCTCCTTTGTGGTCTCATCCAATCTCATACTTCAAATGAGCCTCTGCATGTTCGTAATTCCAAAATTTTCCCCATCCCAGAATTCTCTCTTGAATTCCAAGTCTGTATATCTAACTGCTCCCCCAACCAAGCCACAGCTGCACTCAGACTAACAGGCATTTGAAACTGAACGTACCTAAAACGGATCTTCTAGTATTTCACATCAAATCAAACTGGGCAGCTTCCAATATCAATAAGGGACAGCTCTGTTTTCAGTGGCCCAGGTAAAAACTCTTGGTGGTCTTGACTCATCATTCTTACTTTCTACATCTCATCAACAGCAAGTCATGTTGGCTTAGCCATAGAATATATCTGGAATACAACCTAATCTTACTCCACCTTACTCCAAGCCATTATAGTTTTTCACTTGGAGTATTCCAGTTGCTTCCTAACTGGCCTCCCTGATTTGCTGCCCACCCCACACAGTTCTCCAAACAGCAACCAAAGTGATCCTGAGGAGACTCATGCTTCCTCTCTTCAAACCTTTCAAAGGCCTCCATGTCACTTCCATATATGAATTTTGGGGGAGCATCATTCAGCCCACAGCAATCATTCTCTGGACTGAGAGGCCAGAGAGCTAGGACAAAGGTCTCTTCCTCAGCCAGCCAGGTAGACCTAATCATGGGGCTCTGTAAGGATTGAGGTAAGGCTTCTGTTGCTTCAGGCTCTAAGAAAACATGAGGATGCTTCACCGGATATCAGCTGTTACTGTGTCAGCACTGGGCTACAGGAGCTAGCACAGCACTTCCTTCAATCTTTTTGGCCTGTGAGCTGCATGCTGCTCTCATCTTCATTTTGTGACCAGGGAAAGTGAGGCTCCAAGAAATTGAGTACCCTGCCTCAGGCCACACAGACTTCCCACTTTGTGTTCTGGGGCCCGGAGCCCCATGGGAGCCAGGTGGAGCTGTCACCTTGGTGTGTACTCGTGCTGGAGTTTCCTGGAGGCAGTGTGGGTAATGGTGGGTGGCATTCTCCCACTGGTTCCGCTGTGTGGGCCAGGGTCAGCCAGAAACCCAGGCAAAAGAGGGAACGGCAGAAGGCCAAGAGACTCCTCTGTCCTTCCTCTGGGTACACGGGCTTAGGAGCAGAAGTTGGGGGAGGGATGAAGGGGACGTCTTGGGGTTCCAGGATTTAGTACTTCTGCTCTGGAAGAAGTGAAGCTTTGCTGAGGTCCTAGTGAATTCTTACTCCTGCTGTTCTCCTACATGTGCCCCAGAGTGGTCCTCAGATAGTAATGTCTGTGCCAATAGCTTCTTTTCACATTCCACCCCCATTATTCCATGTGCTCCTTACCAGAGCCATCCAAGGGACGTATTGCTGGCCTTAATTATTTACACCTTGGAAATCTTGAGACTTTGGCTCAGCCAGTGGCCACATACTTGGGCCATTTCCTCCAGTGAGCCAGTCAGGGGCTTCTGGGTCTGTCACTATTTGCACCCATCCCTCCAGAAATCCTTTATTTTTGTTTCTTTCAATTGGTACATGTTTGCAGTACACAATGATTATATTTCTTGTGGTTGAGTTCATAGATGTACACAACATATCTTAATTCTATGCCTCCCATCCCTCACTGTTCCTTCCATCTCTTGGTTGCCTTCTCATTTGCAAAAGCTCTGTTTCCATTTTTATTTCAATTATTTTTTCACCTTCTTTTCCTCCCCTCCCCAACCCTCTCTCTATTTCCTGTTCCTCTTCTCACTTGAGAAAAATCTTCCTACTTTTTATTATCTATCTTTTATTTTTCTTTTTATTACTATTTCAGGTTTCTCATATAAGAGGAATCCTTTCTTATCCCTCCTCCTCACCTGGGACTTAAGACTTCAGCTGGAGTGATACTTAACCGCACCCTCCTCTAATGCGATGCCTCATGCAAAGATGACATTTGCTTTTAACTCTTCACAGTTGCTTTGAGAAACAGGAAGTGTCCCATGTGCTTCTCTCCCAGTTCCCTAGGGGCCAGAGGGGGGAGAATTTGGGTGTCCCTGTGAGCTGCCTATACTGACTGGCTTTTGAGCCAGGCCCTTCTGCCACCAGGACAAGCTCTCAGCTTCTCAGGGACAGGTTCCGATGAGCGAGCCTGCCGTAGAGGCGTTTTCCAGTGTTGGAAAGTGTCTTTGCTGGCCGGAGACCTGGCCTCTGTCCCACTCTTTCCACCTCAGGACACAGAAAATGTGGCCTGGGCTGACTTGCATTGTTTGGCTCATAGACTTGGATTGCCTGGGTCAGCAAAGGGCAGTCCACTGAGCTGGGGCAGCTTCTTGGGCATTGGAGGGGGAGGAGAAAGCTTGGAAGAGGGGAGGACAGAGAGGGCAGGAGGTGACCCAGGGCGAAAGACACCACCTGTAGATAAAGGACTGCAATTAATAAAAGGGCTTGGGTTCCATGTAAGGTGACATATTTACAGCTTTGGGGGATGGGATGTATTTGGAGGGGGCATTTCCCTGCCTCCCACAGGGTCCTTGTACATAGTGTGGGCATTGCATTTTCCTGGCCAACGGTGGCTATGTTGCCTCGTGATCATCACTAGTGGTGAGACTCAGTCTTGAGAGGATAAATCGGGTGAAGTGGCCTGTGCAGGCCTTGGGAATGGGCTTGGATCTGTCTGGGAAAATAATTAATGGTTGCACTACTTAGTGTGGTCCAGACATGGGGTATGAGCTCCAGGAGTGAGCAGCCTTCTGCCCTAAGCGAGTGACTGGGAGAGAAGGATCAGTGTGGAGCCCTTCAAGTCTTGAGGCCCAGGGAAGGGTCCCTTTTGGCTAGGACTAAGGGTGATACTGTCCTCTAATCTACAACTATTAATCTGAGTCAATGGACTGACTGAAATTGTGTATATGTATTTTCCCCAATTCGGGGTAGGGGAGTTTGTGGTTTTCTTCTTATTCCAAAACTGACCCAGAAGAGTTAAATACCGCTACCCTGATCACTGCTATCTCTCAAAGCTGGCCCTTCTGCATATTTTCCATGTCTTTCAGCCCAAAAGGACATAAGAGCTGCCTTGCGTCTGAGGCATGGCTTTCACAACCCAACCTCTGCCTACCAAAGCCTCTGCAGTGACAATTCTGGGGTGCGGTGTAAGTCCAGGTGGGTTAGCTGAGGCTCTGGCCCAGGCAAGGAGAAAAGAAGCACCAGAGGGCGCTGGAGGGAGGTACTACTGCACACGGACACTCAAAGGCATTTTCCACATCTCTAATCTCACCTGCTAAGCAGAATCCAGAACAAGAGCCAGATGGGAGACTGTACTTGTGGATCTGGCCATCACCATCGTGACCCCACCTGCCTGATCTGCCAGGTGAGACAGGTGCATGCTGTCTTCAAGGGCATCTGGAGGAGTGGAGGAAACATCAAATTCTACCATCTGTTTTTTATTTTCTAAGAAATTAAGCAGAGTTCCTCCTTCTCAGTGAATTTCCTTAACAAGGATATTTTAAAGCTTTGGAAAACATTCTCGTCCTAGTTTAATTGTACTGTATAAAAATTTTCTGTATTGCAAGGGAATGTGGAGAGAAGGGGAGAGGGATGGAGGGAGGGAGGGAGGGAGAGAGGAAAAGGCAGGAGGAGGGGATAAGAGTGAGGGAAGGAGTGGGAGGGAGAAGGCAAGGGTAAAGAGGGGAAGAGGGAATAGAAGAGGGAGGAGGAGGGAAGAAGAGAGACTGCTTTTCAGGAACCGAAGACCAGCTCTTTTACAAATAAATTTTCTCTTCCATCTCTTCTCTCCCAGTGTTGTGTGGTCATCAGCTCACCTTGCTGAGAATGGCCAGCCTGGGTTCCGGTCCTCCCCACCTGCCAGTCTGCAGGAGGCTTCGTTGCTGATGTGGCATCTCCCCTGGGGGTATCTACAAAGGAGGGCACTGGGGGCCCCAGAAGCTTGAGCCCTGGTGTACAGCTGGGAAAGTGCCCAGTTGAAGAGTCCCTTTGTTGGGAAATGCCCAGGGACTCTCAACTCTGCATCTCCAGCTCCTTTCCAAACTCTTCTTTCATGATGTCAGCTTTCTGACCTTGGCATTGTTCTTCAAACCCTGAGCTCCTCCTCAGGACCCTGTCAGTCCTCACTTTCGGCCTGAGGGGTTCTGGTGGCTCAATCCTGGCCAGTGAGCTCGATCTCCTCTTAGAGAGGAGCAAAGGGGCATTACAGGTGGGAAGTGAGAAGCATCCCACAGAATTTTTATTTTCTGAGATGGAGCTTAAATTCCTCTACCTCATTTTCCTGAAATGTGTTTCCGAGGGAGTGAGTTATCCTGGGAAAACAGGCATTTATGAGGCATCCACTGTTCACTGGAAAGTCAGCATGAGTTCTTCTTTCTTTGGCTGGCAGGCAAGAAGGACTGGCCAGAAGTTCTCCATTCCAGTCTATGGACAGTGCTAACTCAATGCTTCATTGTGAATCTGAACCAAAGCTCTCAGAAGTTCCTAGGTTGCCCCCAGGCAGGATCAGGGCCCCATGATGTCCTGCTGTCACTTTTATCTCATGCTTAGTGCCTCAGAAGATGGACAGATGGAGAACTGGGTCAAGGGAGGGCTGAAAACATGGGGAAAATTGACCAGATGGGAGCTCTGTGAGGGCAGGGCCTGTGCCCTAGTTAATGCTGGACTCTCTGCTCTGAGCTTGCAGAGAGCATGCCCAGGATCTTTGACAACCATTGTGTCTTGGTGTGCTCATCTGAAAACTATGAGCTTAACCTGGTACTGACTTTCTCTGATGATGCAAGAGAATTGTTCTGGAGAGTGGAGTCTTTGCTTAAAGCTCTGGAGGAAGAGTCGTTGCTTGGGACAGGGAAAGTTGGTTCCCTTGACAGTGGTAGACTGAACACCAGGCATTGAGTTTGGTATTAGAGCAAGAAAAAGTCCTTGACCCCATGAAATTTATATTCCAGTCAGGGGGACAGGATCTGGCTGAATAATCTTACAAATATATAGTTGCAGACTTTGATGGGTGTTTTGAGGGCAGAGCTCAGAAAGCTGAGAGTTTATAGGGAGAACAAGGGCACTGGTGGTAAGGGTGATCCTTTCCTGAGGGAGCCATGTATATGAGAGTTGGGAAAGGTTAGAAAGGTCAGATAGGTAAAGGAGACTGGGGCAGAGAGGAGAATTTTAGGCAGAGGCGCCGACCACAAGCTTGTTGTGTTAGTTAATTTTCTCTCATTGCTGAGACAAAATGCCCAACACCCAAAGTTAAAGGGGGAAAGGTTTATTTAGCTCACAGCTTGTAGAGGTTTCAGTCTATAATCAGCAGGCTCTGAGGCAGGGTGGCAGAGGGGCAACAGTTCATGGTAGCAGAACACAGCAAAAGCAACAAAGGACTGTAATAGTGCCTTTCTGCTCCTTTTATCTCATTCAGACTATCGGGATTAGGGCAGTGCCAAACCAATCACTCACGTGTAGTGGTTTAGTAATCACACACCCTTAATCCTGGCATCACACATTCCAATTCAGCCACCTCTAGAAAAGAAAGTCCCACCTCATCTGCAGGAGGCTTCAGGGGGACGTCTAAACTCAAGCCATAATACTTGGGATCTGGGATCTTGGGTGGTGCTAAGGAGACCAGCATGGCTGGAAGGAAGAGCAAGGGAGATAATACCTGGTGAGAGGTTGGAGGAGGGAAGGGGTAGAAGGTGCAGGGCCATGGAAATTATATAGACTTCACTGTAGGAGGAACTGGAAGCCATACAAGGGTTTGACATGATCAGCACCTTTTGGGGAATGGACAATGGTTGGGAGGAGAGAAGGGTGAATGTGGAGACCCGGTAAGAGGTAAATGCAATGAGTCTTATTGTGATGGTGGCAGTGGAGATGTAGAAAGGCAGATGATTTTTTTTTTTTTTTTTTTTTTTTTTT
>NW_022900945.1:41753993-41755969 GCF_012274545.1 Fukomys damarensis
TGAATGTGGCGGGAGATGTAGGAAAGGAGATGGTTTTTTTTTTTTTTTTTTTTTTTTAGCAGTGGCAAAGTTTATTTGAAAAAGTAAAAGTGAAGAGTGAGGAATAAACTGGCTTTGCAGAGTGAGCTTGGGCTGATTAAAAGAGAAAAAGCAGATAAAAACACACTTTGAAGGAAGTAGGGTGGGATATTGTGAGGAAAGCCATGATAGCAAGCTCTTCTTGGCATCGGTGTCCTTTTATATTGTCCAAATCTTGAGAAACCTCACAAGAACCATGACTCAGGCTGAGTTCAGGTCAAGGCCATCCTATTGTAAACCTGTTTGGGTTCTTGTGAGAAGTCCGCATGCAGGGCTTTGGGAACTGTTCTGCATGTGTTCTGGGATCTTGTAATTACAAAGTCATGCCTACTACCCCGAGAAACACAAATCCCCCTAATTCTTTTTTTTTTTTTTTTTTTTTTTTGGTACAGGGATTGAACTCGGGTCTTTGCGCTTGCAAGGTAGGCCACCGAACTGCTGAGCTAAATCCCCGGCCCTCCCCTAATTCTTTATGGGGTGCTGAGGGAGTGGATATCTCTGTCTTTTATAGCTTCTTCAAACTGAAAGGGGATGTAGACCACACCTACTGGGCAGTATGTGGTCTCCAACTACCTTGGGGTTCTGTGGCTCACTGGTTGGGTTGGAGAAAGAAAAACCTGTCAGAAAACAATGAGAAAAGAGTTAATGACCACAGAGCTTCCCTCTTTGCCCAAATATGAAGAGCAAGTCAGATTTCCATGCTTACTATAGTGGCACTGGAGTCTTAGTTTTTGAAGAGAAACCTCAAATCTTCCAAAGTCTCACAGGAACAGCCTTCTCTTTTTGGGTGATCTTGTTCTTTGGACAATTCAGATAGGACTGGATTAATTCTAGAAAGATGAATCTAATTATCTATTTCTGCCACCTTTATTGCAGTGGATATGGCAGGGATTACTGAGAAGGGGTCCTTCCATTTTGGCTTTAATAAGCCAGCAAAAGTCCCCTCTCTCCATGTTTTTGTGAGCACTTGGTCTCCAGGTTGGACAGTAAGTAGCCCTCGTGGGCCAGGAGCTGGCAGGACTTGGTTCCCATACATTTAGGTAGCCTATTATACTTGGCCCAGATTCATGAGATATTGTAAGAACCTCATAGTCTCTGGGTCTACTATTATATCAGAGAATTGGAATAGCCTCCCATATAACATATCAAATGGATTCAAACTTAATCCAGTTTTGGGTATGTTATAAACCCCCATGAGCACTATTGGGAGCAATCAGAGCCAGGACTCAGGCATATCTTGACAAAGTTTTACCAGATCTCACTTTAGGATCTGGTGGCCCTCTCCAACTTTCCAGAAGATGGAGGACCACTTCCCATGTAGGACTTTTATAGCTTGTTACTGTCCCTTGAGGAAGGACCAGAATGGACATGGGAATAAGGATAGAGCCTTGAAGGGATGTTTCACTGTCAGCCTTTTGATTTCCCAAGGAGACTTCAGACGTGTCTCCTTGGTGCCCTTTACAGTGTGTGATGGTGACCTGCCTAGAATGGTGGGCTGCCTGTAGGAGTTGTAGAATTTCCTGCTAGATGATTGATAAATCTACTTCCATCAGTGAACCACACTTGCTAAGGGTTTTGGAGGGGCAGGTCACTGACATCCAGGCAAGTGAATCTGAGACTTATTTAGGAAGTAAAACGGCCAAGCCTTGAGAATGAGATGGGTTGAATGAAAGGTGAATGACTCTTAGTTTAGGAAACCTGCCTACAACTCATAGTACAAAGTTTTTTTGAGAAGCTAAGTGTATCAGTGAAAATTTTTTTCTGTGGTAACAGAACACCGAACCCCTGAAGGGAAATTTGCTCCATGGTCAGCAAGATAATGAAAGAACTGCAAGTACAAAGACCAGAGTTTGATCCCTGGTACAAAAAAAAAAAAAAAAAAAAAAAAAAAAAAAAAA
>NW_022900945.1:41756036-41770422 GCF_012274545.1 Fukomys damarensis
AAAAAAAAAAAAAAAAAAAAAAAAAAGATAGTGAAAGAACCAAGTTCTTTCTACCTTTTGACTCAGTCTATCCATTTACAGTCAAGTGATGACTGCTGAATCTCCACACAACACACTTGTTTCTTTTTCTTTTTTAAAATAACTTTTTCCAAACCCAGACTCTCCCCCTCAAAAAAAACTCCCCTTCACATTTTCTTGGTCAAAGTTGATCCACATGATGGTTCTTGAATAAATAGCTGACAAGAAAATGAGATTCCTACAACTGAGATGAGTCAGAATTAATGTCAGCTTCTCTGATTAAGGAATAATTTAACAAACTGAAGCTCTTGAACTAAAGATGCCAAGGGGAATGAATTTTGGGAAGGCAACTGAATGTGTCTGCCAAGTAGAAATGGAGACACGAGAAACTCTTTGAACTGTTCTCTGGGAAGGTGGTCTGCTCTGGGCTGGACACCCCAGCTCAAGATCTATCCAGGACTTTTTCTTTTGGAGGTCTAAAATTATTGGATCTTGGAGTAGGAGATATTGGGGACTTATCTAGTGATTAAATCTGGCTTAAATCCAATTTAAATTGAAAGAGTCAAAATTCAAATTTTCAGACTCCACAATGACCATCTGAAGAGGAATCCCAGAGGTGGGGCTAAAACCCTGGATTAAGAGCTCAACCAGGTGTTTAAAATGCAGTTGGGTTGGAATCTGGGAATCACAAACCCTCTTCTCCAGTGCTAAGATTAAGGTGCAGACAAGGGATTTAGGTGGCCCCAGTTCACACAGAAAGTTGGTTGACCCTTGGATAGGGAGGGTCTGCTTAGATGACCTGCCTGAGGATACTTTTTGGCACACAAATGGTGAGAGGAAGGGAGATAAAAGAGCAGCAGGGTGGAGCCTTGGGTGCCTTGGTCAGCAGTCGTGCATGAGTGGTCCTATCTTTTCCTGTGTTGGGAGGTGGCCTGTGTTGTAACTGTGAATTTAACCTCACTGCCTTAGCCACTTACCAGTCCATTTATTCAAATACAGGATGACCAAAAAGTGCACATTTTTTCTGTTAACTTTATAAGATAATAGGAAATATAAAAATAACAATTTTACCAAATTTACTCAATATAAGAATCAACTGGTTGAAACGACAACCAGTTGCAATGCTCAGGATAGTATTTAAATAAACTTGCTGTCTGAGTGACACTTGGAGGAAACTGTAAGTACTCAAACCAGTGAACCACTGAGGACTGTGGATGATCACTCACACTGTAGAGATCAGTAAACTGAGGCTTACACAGCCTGCCACAGTGCAGGGAAGTTAGAACTTGGCCTGTCTGCTTGCTCAACCAGGCTCTTAGTCCTTTCCTCTGCTCTACCTTTCTGCTGCCCTGCAGCACCAAGCCTGGTGGACCAGGCTGAAGAGGCTGCTGGGTGTTTGTGTCCTCTGAGAGCAGCTACCTTCCGGGAGGCTGGCTGGCTTCTGCATGGCTGTAGGTGGCTGGGAGGTGCCTTCCCAGCTGCACGGGGCCAGCTGGGCCAGAAGAGGTCACTGTGTGGGTAGAAATGGGCCACAAGCAGGGCTAGGAAGCCGCTGGGCAACCATCGTTGGTCTGGGTGAACTGCCTTTCTGCTGCAGTCTTCCCAAGGCCAGGCGCCTGAGTAAGTTGTGGTTTTTGTCATGTACCCAGAGGCCAGATGTCACTGGGCTGCTGCTGCAGAGTGGAAAGGGCCAGGGCGATTGCGCTGCTGGCCCCATATGGTGCCGACTGTGATTCTCCCCTCCACATCGGTTGTAGACCTTGTTGGAAGCAGGCCTCCAAACCAGTGTGCTGGTTCACACTTTCACCCAGTCTTGCAACCCTGTCCTACCAGCAAAGCCAGCTTGTGGAGGGTGGGACGAGAAATTCAGGCATTGCTGTGTAGGGCTGGCCTACCCTAGAACACTAGGAAGCCAGGCAGCAGGAGGCTAAACAGCAGACCAGCCACCAGACTGCCTGTGTTTGACCCCTTTTCTTCCCTCTCTAGCTGGGCACCTTGGCAAGTCCCGCCACCTCCCTACCTCTTGGTCTCCTCTCCCAGCACAGTGATGGTGGTACCTGCCTTATGGGGCTGCCCCGAGGCCTAATAATTTTCTACCATATGTACAGTGCTTGGGGCAGAGCCAGGAGCAGGCTCAGGGCTGGGATGGGGGCCCTGAGCCCTCAGAAGGCTGCCCTGCTACCCACCAACTCTGAGGCCTCATGCCAGAGAATGGTCTTACTAAAGGACTCTCTTGTAACTATAGCTCAAAAAAGCCCACTTCCTGTTATGCTGGGTGCACTTGGTGCCCCTGGGTTTCCTCCCTGGGGCCTGGGTGAGGTCAGGAGGCACCCAGCCCTTTGCTGAGTGGGACAATTAAATTCTGTGTGTTTGGTCACACCCCCTCTTTCCGCAGATGGGCCTAGCTCTGGCTGTATCCTTAGAGGACCCCTCAGATCCTTTCTGTGGCTGTGGCTCCCAGGCCTCCTTGTGTCTACTGAAAAGGTTCTTTGTACATGGCCATCTGGGAAGAAAATGGCAGTCAGATGCCCCCCTAAATGCCTGCCAGGAATCTCTCATTGCTGGCCACATTGCCTACTGAGAGCAGGCCGCTGATTGCAGCAGATTTCTGAGCTTCACCCATCACCAGTTTTACCAATTTTACAGGAGTCAGGGGCTAGGAGGAGGGAGGCCTGCTCCTCTCTGCCATCTGCTGGCTGACTGTCTTTGGGAGTCACCTCCCCTCTGACTGCAGAATTTTCGTGTATAAAATGGAGACGATTCAAAACTTGTCATGTAGAGGTGCAAGATCCCAATAATGAATGTAACTGTACTGTATCCCTAAAATGCACCAATAAACTCAATTAAAGCTGAAAAAAAAATGGAGATAATGATAGCTGCCCTGCCTGCTTCCCAGAGGTTCTAGAAAGACTGTGCATGCTGGTCTTCAATAGGAATACAGGGCTAGAAATAATTTGCTAGAGGTCCTGTTGAGTTATTGAGTTGTCATTAGATTCTCTGCACTGGTCACTTCTGTAGGCAGCTGAAAGGTTGCTAAGCAGCGGGGAGGGGCGTATGAAAGAAATACAGATGAAAAAGGACCTTGACCTTGGGGATTTGTACCCCAGCTATTTTATTGGAGAATCCAAAAAACATTTCTGAGGGTGAGGAAATACAAGCAAAGGCTTCAAAGAAAACCACAAGCATGGTTTAAATCTATACCCACAAACAACCAAACATTTTTAAACTACCAACAGCTGGAAGTTTTAAGTGCCCGAGATTCTTCAACTTCAAGGGAAGATGGTCTAGGAAGAATTTCTGGAGGAGGAAGAACAAAAGAGATGGAGAGAGAAGAGGAATGGGTCATGGTGGTGGTGGTATTGGAGCTCGAGGCCAGAGCAACCAAAGTTATAATCAGTTGATGGTAGGAGATTGCTCACGGCTCCTGGGATGCAGAGATGCCGAAAGCATGAGTGGCTAGGAGTGGGTGTCCTCAGTGGTGCTGTCAGAACAAAACTTCAGATGGGAGGAAAAGTAAATGCTGGGCTGGGGGAGATCGAGGGCCCAGTGCGATAGACCAGTTTCCCAGGGAAATGTCCAGAGACAGAAATTTGTATGCAGAATATTTGGAGAGAGCCTCATCACTCCCGGGGGACAGACAGAGGGGAGGTTGGTTGTTCTGTGCTGCGGTTGCAGCATGGATCTCAGGTGACCCACAGTGCTTGGAGCTGGGAAGGCTTTTCCGGAGGGCGCCTATTTGAGGGCTTGTATGTCCCCTGCTGGTACAGTACTGGGTGTGGTGTGACCTTAGGGGTGTCATGTAGCCTTCCACAGAGGGTAGAGCCTAGAGAGGGTTGCAGGGCCCCTGAACAATGGATGGGGGTGCAGATTCTCCCAGAATTCTACCTCCTGCAGTACTGTAGTCTGACCTCCCAGGGTAGGAGGGAGCAAGACCCACGGACAGCTGCTGTGGGAGTGAGGGCCTCGGTGCAGAAGGGGACCTCTGAGGGATGCACCTGTGACTGTGAAGGTCCCCTAGCATGGTCTGATGTCCCTGCTCAGCCCCATGCCAGCCTCTTAGGTTCCTCTAGGGCAGGACAGTTGGCCCTGTTTTAAGACATTAGAGGTAGAAGTGAGTTTTGAGATCACTGAGTACTACAGTCCTCAGCCTAGGTGGGATACCTTTCAGAATTGCCCAGAGGCGTTTCCAGACCTCCATCAGTAGATAAGATGTGCACTGACCCTTTGCCACCAAGATTAAATTGTAAGCTCCCGAGTTGGGGCTCTTTTTGTCTTGCATAGCAGCATATGAATATTTGGAGGGAAAGAATGAATGTGACCTCTGCCCTCATCCTCAGCTTCCTCTCTTGGATTTTCCTCATTTATTATCTGTCGTGCCATCACCATGACTGCTTTACCTTTGCACAGGCTTTTTCCCTCTATCTGAAGTCCCCCTTCTTTTGACTTGCTTCTGTTTACCCTGCTGGGTCCAGCTCAGATACAACTCCTCTCCCTTTCTCTGGAATAGATGCCCCTCTTCTGATTGAACCAGTTAATGTATATATAGTGCTCAGAACAGGACCAGGGTGAGCTCCATGTAGGTACTAGCTATTGCTGTTGCTTTGTTCTTTGGCACATTGTGCCAATCATCATCTTACAGTGGACCACCCTTTGTTTCAGTGGATTGTTTACTTGTTTGTCTCCTTAGAAATCTAAATGCCCTTGGCAAGCAGGTACCAGAGCCTTTATGTTTTGCCTATGGTATCTAGTACAGTGCTTAATAAATGTATGTGAAATGAGTAGAAGAACTAGGCTTCTGGATATACAGTTTGAAAAAAAATCTGTTTTGAAGTATTTTAACTGAGGAACTAGTGGGGCAAGATTCATTGACAAGGCCAAGTGTGGCTCCGTTATTGCATGATAAACGCTGAGCCTTGAGTGAATGAATCAATACATGGGTAGATGGATTATGGGTTGGACATGAGATGGGTAGAGGATAAAGGACTGGAGAGATGGGTTGATAGATTGATGTTCCCTGTGTGGAAGGAGGTCAGGATTAACAAGAGTCTGGGCAAGAGAGAGAGGGTGGGTGAGAGGGCTTAAAATTTCACAGAGGCAGAGCCAACTAGGTGTGAAGGGTGGGGAGACATCTAAGGAAAGCCCATCTACCCCTTTTGATTGTGCCCAGATGAGCTAGGGAGGTGCTGCTCCTGCATGGCCCCACCTGCAGGGAGCTTGCCCACAGGGAAGGAGCTTGGAGCCATTACTCACTCTGACACATCCCTGAGGTCAGGATAAAGGCAGGCAGAACGAAGGTGCTCTGGAGTGCTGAGTCCGGGAGAAATGAGCTGTGGTAAGTGGGCTTTACTCAAGAAAGCCTGGCAATGTGGAACTTAGAGGCAATGGTTTCAGTTCCTCTAGGCCAGTGGTGGCGAAGCTATGGCACGTGTGACACAGTGGGCTATTTGTATCATTGAACCCTCTAAAATGTTCTCTATCACTGCTTGTAGAATTCCCCAAGGAAGGGAATCAGGGTCAGGCGGAGCCACCCTGTCAGAGAGCCTGTCCCTCAGGGAGCAGATCTGCAGCAGGCTTCAGAGAGTCCTTATTCCAGAAAGTCTTGCTTTTTTATTGGGCAGGTAAGCAGGGAATTTGTCAGTTAAAGCCTGACAGGCAGACGGTTTGTCAAAAGTCACCTGGTTGAGACAGTTGGGTGGGACAGTTGAGTTTGCCATCAGGTTGGTAGATAGGGAGACACTGTGAGAAACTGGCTTGCTGAGATGAGTATTAAGTGCTGTGGGCAGTGGGAATGAGTCAAGAGAGAGAAGAGATAGAGCAGTGCTTGCTCTGGGGAGCTTGTGCCAGTGCACTGAATAGCGGGCACAACATCCTTGAAGACCATTGGGAATGGTGGAGGGCTTGATTGTAACAGTACCGTGTGTGTGTGTGTGTGTGTGTGTGTGTGTGTGTGTGTGTGTGTGTAAGGAGTAGCGCTGCACAAAGGGCCCATGGCCAGAGATGCTGAAAATCCTGGAGTTCTACAGTGAAGGATAGTCTTGCACAACTAGGAATTACCCCACTCCAAAGGCAAGTAATGCCCTCTACGAAATCATGCATTTAGCCAAAGGTTGTTTTTTTGTGTGGTACTGGAAATTGAGCTTACTGTCTTTTCACTGAGCTACATCCCCAGCCCATTAAATTTTTAAAATTTTGAGACAGGGTCTTGGTGAGTCCCTAAATTGCCCAGGCTGAGCTTGAACTTGTGATCCTCCTGCCTCAGTCTCTGGGAGTGTTGGAATTACAGACTGGGGGCACCATGGCCTGGCTCAAAGGGATTTGCAAGATTTGTGCCCTGCCCTGCTTCCCTCCACATGCCTAACAAGGCCTGTCTCCACTTCCCTCTCTCTTTTCCCTCTCTTCTCCTCTGAAATATACTGGAATTGCTAATTCTGAAAGTTCACAGAGCACAGTGAGTTTGGGGAGGGAAGTGGCAAGTGAGAAGTAACAACGCCATCTGCCTGTGGGTCTTCTCCCTCCTGCTGCAAGAGGTCAGACCATAGCGTGGAGGAGGTGGACTCCTGGGAGAATTCTCCCCTCTGTCCATTGCTGAGAGACCCTGGAGCTTCCCAGCAGAACATCAGGAAGCTGTGGACTGGGAGGAGTTCCTACTGCAGTGATCACAGAAGGCAGCAACTCAGGTGCTGCCTAGGTGGGGTGTGGGCTCTAGATCCATGCCACCCCTATTTTTGTCTTGGTTCCTTCCCTCACCTCAGGACCAGCCTGTGGAGTGCAGCAGGCAGGGAGGCAGACAGCCAAGGAGGGAGGAAGATGTATCTCCCAACACCATATGCCCTGGGAGGACAAATATAAAAATATAAAAAAATCTCTGGTCTTGGGGCTGGGTCACAGGAACCACATGGTTGAGTGTCTTGCCACCTTAGCTGTCGAGTTGTCAGTTTCTGAGAAAGTTGAGGTATGGGCCGCAGCTGGGCTGGAGGAGGACTGGATTTGTGAGAACAGTACCTTTGTCTGTGGAGTCCATCCTCATATCCTCCCCTGGAGATGCCTTTCAGGCCCATGGTGTGAGCTGTGGGAATACTTTCCTTATAGCCATTTTCCAGACAAGGAAACAGGCTCTAGGTGTGACTGGTCAGTGATTCTGTGATTCAAATTCAGGGCTCCCTCCTCCACAGCACTGCCCAGCTCTTCCCTGGTAAACGAGCTAGTGCTTCTCATTTGTGAGGAGAGGCAGCCTCCCTGAAGGCATCCCCCCCTCCCTCTGTGTGTGTGTGTGTGTGTGTGTGTGTGTGTGTGTGTGTGTTGTAGCATCCCCCCCCCCCCCTCTGTGTGTGTGTGTGTGTGTGTGTGTGTGTGTGTGTGTGTGTGTTGCTGTGTTGTGTGGAAGGCTTAGTATCCTCTGCAGCAGCTCAGGAAACACAGTGTATGCCCCCAGCGTTGAGCCAATGGCCAGGCATTAGATTTGGTATCCTGCAGAATGAGAGAGAATGTCCTGAAATCCTGTCAGAGGTGGCAGCTGACCTCTGTAATGACGCGCACTGAGTGGTCTGCAGGAACTTGGTGAAGCTGCAGCAGGCCACATGCCTGTGTGTCTGGGGCCGCTGGGGAGGGAGAAGAGGTAGCTTAGCTTGGTTTAGTGAAGAGGGCCCTGGGGTGCTAGCTCCTTATCTATCTCCAATCTTATCCCCTCAACAACTGTGGGCACCCTAAGCGGACAGGACAGGAGATGCACTGCTCAGGCTATCTCTGATCCCTCTGACAGTCAGGATCTTTTACCCCCAGCTTCCTCAAGAACTCTACTTAATGCCCATAGATTGCACTGGGATTCCCCTGGGTTTCTGCTTGGCCCAGCAGCCTGGGCCAAGATGAAAGTAAAGCTGTCAATAATTCATGTCTCAGATTCCCCTCGCTTCCCCTGCTTGGCTAGCTGTAAATATTTCACAGGTTCCAGAGGCCAGGACGGCCCAGCTGAGAGTCTTAGGATAGGACCTGAGAAAGCCTCTCCTTTCTCAGAGGCCTCCACCAGGGCCCTGGCAGGAGAAAAGCCCAGCCCAGGGAGCAGAAGGCTTGTCTGGAGCTGCTGACTACAGTCCCTGGAGAAGATATGGGGGCTGGGCCATTCCCTCTGAAAATTGGCTCTTTGGGGTAGCTGGTCCTGAGCAGGGATGGCAGAAGTACGGCCTACCTGAAGCCAGTCCTGAAAGTTGCCTTGTTACCTCCTCTTCCTACATCCCCCAGCATAGCTCCTTCTTACTCTGTCCTCTCTACATTACCTATCTTGGTTCAACCCTTGGTCATCTGCTTCTTGGACAACTGGTGAACCAGTTTGTGACCATACACAGTCCAGAGCATTTTTCTAAAATAAAACCCCAACCTGTCACTGTGGTGTTTCAGAGCCTTCACAAGCTCCAGGTTATCTGCAGGGCAAAACCCACTTTCCTTATGCCAACATGCAGGGCATGACTGGGTTCCCAGCTCCTTCAGCATCATATCCCAGCCCCTCAGCCTTCTCCCTATGCTGTCGTTGTCTCATGGGTCTTGCACCCCTAGTTTCTCTCTTACCTTCCAACATTTGTTTTAGTTGTCCCTCCATGAGGAGGTGCTGGGGTTATAGTCCCAGGGCTGTGTGCATCTTCAAACTTACCTGGGGGGCATTCTGCTGCTCTAGGGGGCCAGGCTCACCCACCCATATGACACAAAGTGAACTACCCGACCCATCAGGGTCTGATTTCCAGTTTGGCCACTTTGTCTCTTACGTGATTGGTGTTCTATTCTTCCCAACCCTGGTACGTGCTTCTGGATATGGGAATGGTAATAGTGCAGAAGGTAGGTGAAAGGTAAAAAGCTAGGAGATAAGGACTGAAAAGCACAAACTCTAGTCCGTGGTGCAGTGTAAGAGCACTGGTTCTCCTAACTGCTATCATTAACTATGCTTCTGTGGATGGCAGGTAGAAACTGACACCACCCTAAAGATAGGAACCAAGGAAACAGCAAAGGGGAGGGTGTAATAAGATGACTCAGGGGGCATCCTGTGGTAGGGGGTACATCTGAGAGGACCCAAAGAAAGTAAAGGAAGAAGGAATCTCTAATATTAGAGTGTTTATTGAAGACCTGTTGTTGAGAATTTTCTGGGGAGAGCACAGAATACATCTCATAGTAGTCCGGTGAGCATCTGACAGAAAGAGCATTTATCTACTGGCTTTTCAATCTCGTTGTTTGAAGGTTGTGTTGCCTGTAAGGTGTTGGTTTCTTGAGCTTATGAACCATGCAGGCCCATGTGCTGAGCAAGTTCCTACAAGCATCCATAGCTACACAGAAGCCCCGGGGTAGTCATGCAAAGACTTGAGTGAGTACTTGAGGCACATCAAGGCCACTTGGAGCTGTGGCCAAGAGACAGAGGAGAGAGACTGGTAAGAGAATTGGTGCTTACTATACGTGGTAGGGTGGGAGATCATGCTGTGTCCTCCTCCTTGACATTCATTTATTCACCATTGGTCACTGATTGAACATCTCCTAGGTGTCATCTCCATCTAAAAATGACCAATTCTTTTTTTTTTTTTTTTTCCAACCTGAGCCCAGAGGTAACTTGAAACCAACTCATGACATAAGGCAGATCGGATCGGTGGGTTGCAGGTAGATGGAAGGGTGGAGCAGGGCTGGAAGGGTGACTTTCTTTCTCCTTCCAGGACACTCTGCCTTCCTGCTGGTCGTAAACTGATAGGCAGTCCACCTGGGAGAGCCCAGTCACTGACACCAGGTAAACATCCTCAGCAGGTTGGTGGCTGAGGCCAGAAACCTCGCCAAAGGTCATTATGGAGACTTGGTAGGGTATATGTGTGGGGACCTCTCCCTCACTATCAGCATAAACATGAGATAAGGGGTTTTGTCTCTCTTTTCTCCTTCCTCTCAACCATCTCCAACAAATCTGGTGAGAGTAGCAGAACATCTGTCCATCTACTCATCTGAAAATGTTTCCAAGATACAGATCGAATGAAGAAAGGGAAACGATGAGTTTTCTCATTCTGAAATTCAAGCCTGGAATTACAATCAGAAGACACCTTCAGTCCTGCCTCAGACACTCACTTGTCTTTTTTCTGGGTTTAACTGTTTATCTATGTTCATTTCCTTATGAGTTTCCAAAGTCACATGGAACTTACAATTTGTTTGCTTTTCTCTTGTTAATTTTGTTGTTGGTGTTGTTGTCATGGGACCTTAACCATAAACCTAAAATGGTGGAAAGAAAGTTGTTTTCCTCCTCTGAGTTACCATTTCTGCTTTTTACAAGAAGGAGAATGCATGATTGGCATGGTTCATACCCAAGAGGCCAGCCATACAGTTTGCTAGGGGAAAGGAATTGAGTACATGGGGACAATAATGTCATGTGTCCTTGGATTAAGATCACTTCAGCCCTGAACCTCTGTTTCTTCTTCTGTGGACCAGAGCCTGATGGTAATGGATAGTGATCACAAGGCTTCACAGGGATGCTAGGCAGTTAAGACGAGACGCTGCATGGCAAAGAGCATTGCAAACAATGCAGTGTACCGAGAGTTAAGGCCGCTACCTTCTCTTCATGTCTTTATCATGGTTATCCTCTCAGCAGTGAAGAGTAAGGATTCTTACAGCAGGACAGGCTTTGCTGATATATGCGGAAATGTTTGTCTGAAGTAGGCTGCATTGGGGCTGTGTAGTGGTAATGCGTGTAATTTATAACTGGCTTCAGTGGGGTTTGCTTTAGAAGTGGGTTCACAGGAGCCTTCACCCAAACATCCGCTGGGCTCTCCTCTGTGACCCACTGGGGCCTCCCCAGCTATACATAGCTTGGAGATGTGAAAGGGATGAAGGCAGGAACTGCAAAGGAAGCAGCAGCTAATGAAAAATTCAAGCTAATTGTTTGTTAAAAAGCCCTGTCTACTTCGAATGGGATTTTCTGGGCAGGGGAGGGGGATGTGGGTGGCCTGTGGCCACTGTCAGTTTGTCAGGTGTTCGTTTCCTGGAGGCCCCAGCTGGGTGGGCAGACAGGGTCTGAAGAGGATAGGGAGCTTCCTGGGCAGGCAGCCAAACTCTGTGTCTCTCTGGCATCTGCATCTGGGGGAGGGAGAGGTTCCATGGAAGCTCTGGCTTCCATTGTGTCAAAGCACAATGTCCCTTTCTAAACAGCTGTGTCTGTGTGGCAAGCACATGTTTTGTGTATGAGGTAAGGGGTGTGCAGAGTAGTGAAGACTCCCCAAATTTGCCTACGGTTGGACAGCTACTTCCTCCCCATCAGATATCCACATAGGTGGTGGGCTTAGCAGACATGGGAGGGAGGTGGGACTACTCCAAGGGTTAGAAGTCAGCCATTCATTTATTAGTGAATGTAACTAGTGATGAATTAACTCATAGGTACCAGTGGCAGGGTAGTCCCTATTGAGGCCTGTTGACTGGGCTAATATGTGCACCGAGTGAGAATTATATGACAGTTTCAGCCAATATAGTTTTGTGGATTCTGGGAGTGGTCCCAGAGGCAGGAATGAAGAGTGTGGAAATTAGATCAGACTACTTGATAAATAGATCGAGGTTGCAAGAAGTGGCCATTAGGACTGGCTGGAAAGTTACAAACAGAAAAGACAGAGGAGCATAGGTAGATGTCTGTAAATGTGCCCAGGAAGGAGAGGTGACACTACAAAATCTGGGGTTCTGGAGGCCACAAAGAGAGCAGTGTTAGATCCTAGAATGTGAGGATGCACTTGAGATACAGTGAAGAAAGGCTGTGCTTCTCAAGGTCAAGGTTAAAGGAGAAAATAGGTCTCCTTGAAGATATTTCACAGAGTCTTAGACCATAGTAGGGTATAATTTTGAGTTAAACTGTGCCAAGTTTGTTTTCATTATGATATGCTCCCTGCCTAACCTTTCTGAGCAGAACCTCTCCCTGAGATTTCTTTACTACTGAGAAATGGGTTTTGGAGTGTGGCATAGTGGAATGGACATGAGGCTTGGAGTAGCACAGACCCAGCTCTAAATCCAATAAATGTAAGTATATGTTCACAAGCTCTGGTAAATGCATTACTTTCTGAATCTGGTATCCTCTAACATCTTGTGGCAAAGAAATTTGCATCCCTTGGGTGAGGGTCATTGAAAGTAACAGAGATTCTGGATTTTCTTCAAGATTGCTGAGTTCACTGTACAATGTTTCTTCTCTTGAAATGCCAGCATCCTGGCCTTTCTTGCACAGGATCAGTGGCTGATCAGAGAATTCCAGGGACAAGGAAACTTGGTTAGGTTTGGCTCTGCTTTGGGGGTGAAAGGCAATAAGAGGTGGGGGTAGGGACACTTCTGAAGTGGTCTCTCTGGCCACCAGTGGACCTGGATTCTGTGTCCTCTGAGGATGGAACAAACTGGAACCAGCCTATGTATCAAAGGGCCCGAGGGTGGTACTGGAGGACAATTTTTGGTGCTTCTAAAGGTGATTTTCTTATTTCTATCTCAGGATATTATTTCTAAAATTTAGACAATTCCTGCTAGCCTGTTCCAGAAGAAAATACAGGTGTAATGACTTCTCCGTTGCTTCATTTTGCTATTTATTAAAATACGAGAACATACTTTTGCAAAAGATTCAAACAAAAATACACACCATAATAAACAAAGTAAAAGGGAAAAGTTCCATCAGTTTACAAGCTACCTACTCATTCCCACTTCTCTCCAAAGGAACAGTGGTTTGTATTATTTTAGAATCTGCCCACACATTTACACATGTAAGTACATAAACAAAAACAGACAGAAAGCTTTTAAGCATAAATGCCAATATATTTTTTGCTTGTTCTCTGGCACATTTATTCCAAAAAATATTTTTGGAAATCTTTCCATCTAAGTACATGGAGATTGGCTTTACTTTTATTTTTATTTATTTATTTATTTATTTATTTATTTATTTATTTATTATTTGTTTTTGTACTGGGGATTGAACTTGGTTCCTTGCACTTGCAAGGCAGGCCACTGAACCACTGACCTAAATCCCCAGCCCATGGCTTTACTTTTAAAAAGGCTATATTATACCATAGTATCAATGGATCATAATTTTTAACCACTTTTGATGAATACAGGTAAATATAGCTAAAGATAATTCCAAATAGAAAAGAAATATTTACTTTCATATCATGTGATTACATATTTTTATATTTTAGAGGTTCAATTTTTAAAATTTTTGAAGTGTTTGTAAATTATTTCATTTAAATAACACAGGAATACATAATGTAAGGAATGAAAGTTCCTTCAGCTTCCCTGTCCAATTCTGTATTGAATGAATTGAATTTTTGGAGACATTCTAGATCTAAACAATAACATTCTGCCCCAAGCCTCAAAAAACTTGTATGTATCTCTTTATGCAAAACATATTTAGTACATCTCTAAGAGTTACTAAAGTTTTAACAGTTTCTGCATTTCTGAAAAGCCCAAGTCCAAAGTCTTCTCTAAGATTCAAAGACGTATTTTTACCTGTGAGCTCCTGTAAAAATCAAAAGAGTTAAACACTATTGACACATAATGGTACAGGGTAAACTTTTCCATTCCAAATGTGAGGAGTAAGAGGATAAAAAGGATTCAGACCAAAGTAAGACTGAAACCCAGCAGGGAAAACATTAAATCCCATAGATCTGTTCCCAGCATCCGGAGCAACTTGTGGGCAGTTGTGAATTCCAAAAGGCTTGGATGACCCCTATACCATTGCTAATTGCACCCCTCATGGCCTCTCTTGTCCATGCATCAGTTCATTACCTGAAGCTTTCCTCAGATACTTCAAGTATGTTCATGGCATTCCCACCTTCCTGGGCTGTTCACTGCACTTTTAGCATCACTCTCACAGCCTCCCTTGTCTCTCATGCTACCACCTGAACATTGGGCTGTCTTAAAATTTCTTCCAGCAGGTTAATTAGTAAGATTAGTAAGATGCCCTTAATCTCAATCTCCTGAAAAATTTCAGAATATGAGCAAAATGTAGACAAATTTTCTGGGAGTACATAACACACATGGCCTGGAATCCAAATGTCAATGGAATTCTTGTTCCCAACTGAAACCTCCCAAACCTGGTCTTTACCATGTGCATTCTTTTTTCTTTTTTCTTTTTTCTTTTGTACTACTGGGGATTGAACTCAGGACCTTGTGCAGGGAGGCAGGTGCTGGAACCACTGAGCTAAATCCCCAGCTCTACCATCTGCATTCTTATCAACATTCTAGTCTGACATCTGATCAAAATCTTCCATCAAGAACAGTTTACAGGGAGCTCCCGGCCTGCGCGACAACAGACCCAGGAAGGACCCAAGGACCCCAGAGGGGGTTTTTTTCAGCTGCCTGCCTACCTGCCTGTCTGCGATCACCGGCGGCGTGCGCGTGAGCTCCC
>NW_022900945.1:41776278-41784800 GCF_012274545.1 Fukomys damarensis
AAAAAAAAAAAAAAAAAAAAAAAAAAAAAAAAAAAAAAAAAAAAAAGAACAGTTTACAGCATACAAGGGCTTCTGTAGTCCATATCTCTAAATCTTTCCAAGCTCCTCCCACAAACCAGCTCCAAAATTTTCTAAACCATATGGTCAGGTAATCACAACAATAATCCCACTCCTGGTACCAAAATCTGTCTTAGTCACTTTCTCAATGTTGGGACAGAATACCCAACACCCATGTTAATTTTGGCTAATATTTACCTCCATGGTTGGCTGGCTAAAAACAAAAAACAAACAAACAAAAAACCCAGAAAACCCAGAAAAACAAACAAACAAACAGCATGGTGGAATTCTCAAAACTAAATGAATGAAGAAGGGAAGATGATTCAATTGTAGCACTGTTATAGCTGACTTGCTGTTAGGAAGGTAAGCATAGTTAAAGGCAAGTCACTGCAGGTGTGATGTGGAAGGATTTACCTTCCTTCCCAAAGCCCCAACTCTA
The DNA here is from genome assembly GCF_012274545.1 of Fukomys damarensis. Classification (NCBI taxonomy): domain Eukaryota; kingdom Metazoa; phylum Chordata; class Mammalia; order Rodentia; family Bathyergidae; genus Fukomys; species Fukomys damarensis. The sequence goes on from NW_022900945.1 coordinate 41,776,775, forward strand.
AACACATGAGGCTTTGGGGGGAATTCTACATTTAAACCATAACATACTTTAAGATACCAACTCTTGGACTATTATACATGTTTCAAAGATTTTAGAAAGTCCAGTCTGTAATAATAATATATTACATTACAATACCGATTATCATTTTTATGTTTTATTCACTCATTTATTCATTAAAAATTTTAAATATATATTTTTATTGGTACATTTTAGGTATACAATACAGTTACATTCATCATTGGGATCTTGTACCTTTACATGATGTATCTTGATTCTTATTTTCCCCCATTCCTCTGCCCTCCACCCTTTCCCATTTACAAAGACTTTGTTTCTATTTTTTTCTTTTCTCTTATTTTTTCTTTTTCTTTCTTCACTCATTTAATTTTGAGGGCCTCCACAGTCTAGTGAAAGAGTACTGAATAGGATAAAAAGAACAAGGTTTGTGGATTGGCATGTGAACAAACTAGCTGTATAACGTGTGTATGTCTATGTTCCTGGGTTTCAGTATTCTCATCTTTAAGATGAAGCTGTTACTTTCAGCTTTTTAAGATCTCTAAATTCTACTATTTTTATTACTGAGCTACTGTATCTGTATCGACCTTATGTTTTGAACAGGGATTGGCAGATTTACAGCCTGATTTTTATTATGTTTAAGTACCTGTTAGTGATTCTCATTCCCTAGTGGATGTGCTGGCCAGAGAATTGAGAAGTAGGGGTGAGCATCAGGTAATGAGCACCAGCTTGTAGGGCAAACAGATCAGTTCCCCCCAGAGAGGACACAGAGGAGCTGGAAACCGGGGATGAGAGACCTAACATCTCAGACAAGTCACTTTCCCTATCTTTGCCTCAGAATTTTGAATCTGGAAAGTGGAAATGAAAGAACAGGGTTGGCTAGGAATTTCTGAGCTCTCTGCTAGCTCTGCTACCTTGTAAGGGGTGTGTGAGTCACAGGTTTGGGTTTCTGAGGCTCCAAGCTGGTTATTTGTCTGGTAACTTCCCCTCTTCCCTGACAGGTCCCCTGTGATCTCCCTTCACTGTGCACAGCAACCTTCATCAGCATCGATCTGGTTATCATAGTGAACCTGTCTGAGAAACTGAAGAGTAAGACTTCTAAACAACTCTTAAAAAATAGGAAAAATTTTATTTTCTCCCTCCTGTTATTTATTAATATATGACCATATATTAATATGGTCACTGCAGAAAAAAAGAAAGTTCATAAAGTTGATAAAGAATTCTAATTATCTAAAACATCTACTATTACCATTTTTCCATTTAGTCTCTTCTATATGCTTTCCTTTGTATAATATACGCACAATTTTGTGCTCTGAATTTTTTCCTTAAAACTCTTCAAGAGGATCATTTAAAATTGCTATGCACTATCAGAGGGGAGGGACATTTTATTGTTTAAAAGTGTCTTTGTGTGTATGTTGTTTTTGTTCCCAAAGGAATATTAGGGGATATTGGAAAAGAACAAGTGTGGCTCTCCCTAATGTGGAGATGGAAGTGAAATTTAAAGCAATCATCAGCGCTTTCCTCCAGTCACCGAGCTGATCAGCTGAGGCACACAGCTTCTCTACAGGGCGTTACATTTTCCTGTCTTTTCAAAGTTATGTCATTCACTACTTCCAAAATGCTGTAAGAAAGGTAGAAATTACTATCCCCTTTCCTGAAGTAAACTCAGGCCGATATCGCAGAGGACAGAGAGTCTAAGGCAGGACCAAGGCCTCAGTCTCATTTTTTGACTCCAGGTCTAGCGTCTTGCATTCTCAGGTGGGGACTCTTTCCATTAACATCCCAGTACAAAGTGAAATTTGAGTGATGGTACCGGGCAGCAAGATTTCAGAAATGAGAGGTCCAGTCTGTTGCTGGAGGGAAAGCCAATCCTCTAATCAATCCAGACATCATTTATTTATAACCACAGAAGCTCAAGGAAGGTGCACATCAGCAGAGGTGGAGGAGGGTGAAGAAGGAACAGAATTCCTCTCAGAAGGGGAAAAGTGGGATCCCAAGACTTGGAGAACTAGCCATGGGGAGGCTGAGGGAGGAGATAGGTGGCCCTTGTGGGAGCAGGATGGGAGGGTCCAATCTGGTACCAGTCCTGGTGGAAAGTGCCTCTTCTGTGTCAATGAAATGAGCCTTGGAGAACTCTGCCCCCTCTGTCCCTCTGCATTAAATTCTTTCATTGAAATATGATTTAGCTTCCTCTCTTGCCCAGCCCTAGGCTCCTCTGGACACAACCTGAAGAAACTGCTCTGTTGGCCAGAGAAGATGATAAGTTTGATGGTTTTCCAGAAAGCACTCATCTCAGTTTGAATTTTTCAGAGCTGTCCAGTATGATTTTCCATCAGTACGAAGACTGTTTAATTCTCCGTTTGGGTCCTTCTGACTGGAAGCCTTAAGGATCATCCAAAAATCCAGCACACCTAGCCTCTCAGTCCTCTCATGGATCTAAGGGCAGAGGAGGGGCCCTGATAAGATGTGGACAGCTGCTCTGGGAGTCACAGGCCTGCTTCTGTCTGGCTCAACCACTGCACACTGTGTCCTTAAAAATGAAGGATTTGGGAAAGATGATGTCCTGCCTCTATTTTGGCTCCAGTGATCTAGAATAGAGTGTCTGGCCTGAATCCTGACTCCATCGATAGTTTCTGGGAAACTGAATAGCAAATTACTCAACCCGTTTGGCCTCTGTTTCCTCAGCTGTATAGTGGGGATATTCCCTACCTTGAAACATTGTTAGGTTGATTAAGTAGGCTTATTTGCTTAAACACGGGAGATTGCCCCGTGCTTAGCAAGCCCTTTTTCAACATTCGCTGATGAATAGGTAGTGGTATTACTGCTAGGTTTAGAGGAGGGGAGATTGGGTACAAGGTTGGATTTTTCCTTCCCAGAGGCATGTAATTCGTGGCATGTAGTAGGGGTTCACAGTGGTTTTTAATCTCTGAGTATGGTTGAGATTTCACAGGCTAGTTAGTGTTGATTAGTGACTCCTCACAGCCAACCCCTTCTCAGAAAATAATATAGCAACTAATGTGGAGAGGAACTTTAAGAAAACCTGCTTTCCCCTTTAGTTTATGACATCCTCTCTCAACACTGGGGGGCAACTGAAAATTACTGCCCTTAGTTCTTGGGTAAAAACCAGGGGGCCACACATATGTACAGCTTGGAGAGTTGGTGCCAGGACCCCCTGCCTGTCCTGTCTGCCTCTATAGTGCAGATCTGGGGCAAAGACCTTCAGCCCTTGGGGGATTCACTCTTAAGATCATTATGGTGCTCACAGGAGCTGAGGCTGGGGACAGAGAACTGATCAGGACCAGGCCAGGAGATTTGGTTGTCCTTAAGAATGGGCTTATGTTTTTCTTTTTTATTGAGTTTATCAGTACTTTTTAAGTATACAGTATAGTTACATTCAGCATTGTGATCTTTTACCTTTACAGGATGGATCTTGGTTGTCATATTTTCCCCATACCCCTGCCCTCCCTCCACCCACTCCAGCCTCCCCTATTAAGAATGGACTTTTACTGACCATTTAAAAAAAGGACACAGGTTTACCATGCTTTAAAAACTCACTCCCTTACTGTTAAAGAGTTAAGCTGTTTAAAATTTTAAGATATCATTATACTATTACACTAGTTAAAACATTTCAGATCTTTAGAAGCAGTTAAATGTATATATTGCCAAGAGCTTCATAAATTGGTCTAGTTTTTCAAGAACACAATCCAGTAATATTTAAGAGCTATAAAATTACTCCTACCCTTTGACCTCATAATTCCGCTTCTGAGAATATACTCCAAGGAGCTAGCCCAAAGGAGAAAAAAGAAAGTAATTTGTATTTACTTGCTTTTAGAAATGCTATTTATAAAAATTGGAAGCAACCCAAATGCCCAGACATTGGGGTTTGACTTAAAACTCCTGGGGTATTTACATTCTAGACTATGATAAAACCCCTAAAAATGACAAATATGCAAATTATGCAAGCATAAACAAGTATATACATGCAAAACAGTAAGTGGAAAAGAGGCTAAGTAGTATGTACTTTCTGATGGCAATGATGCAAAATATAGGCTTGCATTTGTTCAATAAAGTGACAAAGGTGAAATGCAAGTTGGTTAGATTTTCATTAAATTGTTTAAGATTATAGTACAAATAAAATGGTTTCTTTTGTACTTACAAAAGAGTAGAATCAGCTACATAATTTTCAGGGCTCAGTGCAAAATCAAAATACAGGAATCTTGCTAAAAATATATTAAGAATCTCAAGACAGCAATGGCAGAGCTTTAAACTGAGTGTGGGCCCTCCCAGGATGGGACCCTATATAGTTGCTCTGTACACCCATAAAGCTGTTCCTGACTAGAACTGTCCAACAAATTTATTTATTTTATTGGTGGGAAAACAGCCTATATGCTTCAGTTCTTCTTAGAAAACTCAGAAGCACCGATAATCCCAAGATTCTTTCTGCAAGTTTGGAATTAGCAATGAGGCTTGTGAATAGTAGGGCATCGTCATCCTGGGAGGATGTGGTCAGAGAACTTGGGCCATTTGGCCAAAAGCCTTGCTGCTCCAGTTGGAGAATCCATCGTATTTCATTCATTCTTGCAGCCATTCATTTATCAAGCATTTATTCACTGGTTGTTACGTACAGGTGCTCTACTCAATGATGGTGATACCAAGGGCAAAGAATGTTAGGGTTTAACTGCAAATACAAGCAAAGAACACTTTGCTAAAAGTTACGACATACTTAGAGTAATGATTTAGATAGCATGAAAGGGTATGACAGGGGCTCTTCTGGGGTTATTGGATTAAGTTTGAACCTTGAGAAGGTATATCTTGATGAAGGTGAAGGGTATCTAGGGTGAAGAAACAGCATGTTCTTGAATGCCCAAGTGAGGATGACGTGTTTCAGAATTTGCAAGTAATAGTTTTTTTGAGCAATATCACCCAATCAATTTGTAAAGAGACAAGTCAACTAAAGCCCTTAAGTCATTGTCTGAAGAAATGCTCCCAAGCTAGATATTTCCCATTCTGAAGTTATTTAGCTTACCTTGTTGCTTTGCAACCCATCATTTGTCTATTGGATTTTTAAAAGATGGACTCTGAATTTATTCTTGCCTAATGCCATCTAAAATTTGATCAGTTTGCTATACATTCCATCACCTAATAGTCAGGGAACTGCTGATCAGGACAGAGCCTCAGCTGGAACTAAAGCAGTCTTTGTGATCCTGCCTCCCTGAAGATTTTTCTAAATCATCCACCAGACTTTGTGAGAGGCTCAGCTAAGTGCCCTCTTGATGTCAGGACATACTGAATCTTCTGGTACATCGTAAATAAGTCTTGCTAGCTGGCTGGTATTGTTTTCAGAGATTACACTTGTTTTCTAGCTTTTTATTCCTCTAAAATCTCACACACATTGTAGCTGAGACAGGAAACGGAGACAGTCCACAGTGAGTTTAGAAACAGACAACGAAACACATTTCCTTCTTTCTTACCACCTTCCACTGCATACTGCCCTAGGCATATGCTAGTCTCTGTCCCGAACCCAGCACTACCAGATTTCCCTACCATGGGAAGCCCTGAGTTCCCGAGGACTCACTCATGGCTTTGAGCACCAGTTTTCCCGTATGGAGCCTATATTCGTGTCCAAGGAAGTTGTTCCATTCATTTTCTCCTGGAGCCTTAACATATTGTTTTCTACTCAGGAGAATTTGTACTTGCTACTCAAATCAATCATCTTTTTTGTTTATAAGGAGTTGGCTGTAAAAGAAAATATTTGTTTGGGAAAAATTATCCTATTCATAGTAACCCCCCCCCCCCCGAGAATTACCATTAAAAATCTATTCTGACATTTTGAGCTTGTCTATCTCTATGCAGACATTCATAAAGAAGAGTTAGCTAGGTAGGCATTGAGAAATAGGAAAATGATTTTAGCCTGTAGAATGAAGCTGCATGTGGCATTTTCGATAAAATTTAATTTAACTGGAATTTTTAAAAGGACAATAAGAGACTCAAGGATTGCCGGAAGGAATTTCTAAACATCAGATAAATGTCTTTTCACCAGAAAAAATTAGTTTCTAAAACAGCCTTCAAGTTAAGAGGAAATATCAATATTAAGAGGATAAAAACAAGTTGTAAACAAAATTCCAATTGCAGACTCTCTCTAGTGATTCCGTTAGGAGATGAGAAAATTAGCATACTGCTCTTTTCCCCTCTCTCCTTCCACAATGTAAGACATTTGTTAAGTGCATTTATTAAGTGCATTTATTTACTTAAGTTAATGGCATTTACTTTCTGTTCTAGAGATGTAATTTCTAATTGTTTAATCCGTGTACTGTTGTCTGCTATGAATTACTCACTGTTGGTTGTTGGTGGCGTTTTAACCACAATTTTGATCTTTGAATTATTTTGACTGTTTGATTGTGTGAATTTATTGTCACTTAGGGTTTTTTTTGGGGGGGATTCCTGAGTTTGCACCCACAATATCTGCCTATTGGCTTTACACATTCCTTCTCTCTCAATGTTGTATTATTTTCCTTTTCTTGGGGTTGAGCACTATGATAGAGAAGCTTGTGTCTGTGTAATAGTAACATGACAAAAATCTGAATTCTCCTGAACTATTCTCCCACCAGTTTCCCCCAGTGTAATAAATTCACCCAGGTTTCTGGCCAAGCCCTTAAAGTTATCCTTTCTCTCACACCTTATTTTTAGTTCTTCATTGAAAATGACTCTAGCTTCCAAAATCTATGTATTCTAAATTCTGACCACTTCATGTTTCCCCCGCTAATTCTATCCAGGCATCCTCACATTTTTTTCTTTTCTATCAGCAAAATCCACTCTTTGCTGTGAATTTTGGCAAATGCAGAGTTATATAGCCACTACAGCCATGAGATACTGAACTGTTCCATTACTTCAAATATTTCTTTCGTGTTACCTGTTGGAGTTAGTTCCTCCCTTCTTCCAGCTCTAATCCCTGCAAACCACTGATCTATTCCCCTTGCCTTTTTCCAGAAAGTTATATAAATAAAGGGTAAATTAGATGGCTTTTGGGATTTGGCTTCTTTTGTTTAGCAAGATGTATTTGAGACACATGGATGTCATTGTTTACGTATTTCATTTTATTTTAGTGCTGAATGGTACTCTACTGCGTGTTTATTCACTAACTGGTTTAAGGACGTAAGAGTTGTTCCCAGTTTTTAAATGAAAATAAATAAAGTTACTATGAACATTTGCATAGTAGATTTATGTAAGCATTCATTTTCATTTCTCTTGGGTAAATATCTAAGAGAGGGATTACTCAGTTATATATTAAATTGATGTTCTAGGAAACTGCTAAACCATTTTCCAAAGGGTTTGTAGCAATTTGAAGCCAGTAAGGTATGAGAGTCCAGTTACTCCACATTCTCACCAGCACTTGTTATTGTCAGGATTTAAAAAAAATCTTTGCCATTCTAATAGGTGTGTAGTGGTATCTCACAGTGCTTTTAATTATCATTTCTTTAGTAAAACAATTAATTGATCACTTTTTCATGTGCTTCTTTTGGCCCATATATCCTTTTAAGCAAAGTGTCTGTCAAATAATTTTGCCTATTTTGAGAGGAGTTTTTTTGTTTTGTTTTGTTTTCTGTAGATTGACTTTTGAGATTTTCTTTTTTCTTTTTCTTTATGGTACTGGGGATTGAACTGAACTACATCCCTGGCCCATTTTTAACTTTGAGACAGGTTCTTACTAAGTCACCTAGTTGGTCATGCTGGGCTCAAACTTGCAATTTTCCTGCCTTGGTCTCTCAGATTCTGGGATTACAGGTGTGTGCCACCATGTCAGGCAGAGGGAGAGGATATATATGGCACCTGGGACTGCGATATTGTCACTGGGACTGGGCTTAAGAAAAGGACAGGGGTAAGTGTTTATGTGACAGTGGGTATGAGATGTGATAAGACAAAAACCTGGGACTGGGGAAGAAGATTTTAAAAATAATACAAGAAATTATAGTGATTATCTTTTGCTGAGCGATTATGAAAAAATTATATGTGTGTG
>NW_022900945.1:41785037-41805004 GCF_012274545.1 Fukomys damarensis
ATATACATATATATTTATTTTTTCAAATCCTTGCAGCCACTTGTCAAGGGGGTGGGTGATCCCTTTTAAACAGATGAGGTAACCTAAGTTCAGAGAGGTCACACTCCATCGAATCTACTGACTAAACACAGACAAGACATCTAGCCTGGTGCTCTATCTAGCAAGTTGCCTCCCATTACTTAGGCCTCAAGACATGCGGGGTGGAGGTAGACAAAGGGAAGGAGGAAGGAAGACTGAAATTTGATCAAAGGAAGACTCTTAAGAGGCCAAAAGACAGTTGACTCCCAGACTGGTGGCTGAGCGAATTTATAGAATTGTTTTCCTATGGTGTTTCATGTAACGGTTTAACACTTCTCAGTCATGGCTGAAGTGGAGGACTGGATGGAATGACTCTGGTAGCCACCAAGTAAGAAGCTCATTGATGCAGTCATGATGGAGCCATCTGTACCCACTTCCTTGATGTCTCCTTCCAAGGCTACTTGGCATTTTCAGGCCAGTCCCAGCCTGGTAACCTGTTTGGCTGGTAAGGTGACCAAAGACCAAGTTCCTGCTTGGAAAGAGAGTACCAGCATTTCTCTTTGGCATCCCAAGTGGGATGCAGGTGGCTGAGAACATGCCTTTTCATTGACAGTCATCCTGAGGGATACTGAGGGGGCCAGGCAGGGTGCAGGAAGTGTCTGTCCTGGGAGAATGGGATTTAGAGTCTGAAAAGAGGTGGCCCAGATGATGGACAGCAATTCTGGATCATTTTGCTATTTGTGTGATGTTTTTTTTCCCTCTGCCAAATAAAGGGACTCTGGCCTAGGTAAATGAGCTATTCCTGGAAGGTAGGCAGTGGGCAACTGTTCCAGGTGGGCACTGGTTTTATTCTGTAAATAAATGAAGAGGAGACATGGCTTGCAGCCCTGGGGACTCAGCCAGTGTGCCTCCAGGTAGGTCTCCCAGAGAGTGGGACAGAGCTAGGCGGTCTGGAGAGACGGGGAATCTGGAGGCCACTGATGGCTCACCTCTGGATAGCTCCAGAAGGGTTCTGCCATCCTTGTTCAGTATTTGTTAATGTCTTACTAAGAACAATGATTCAAGGAAGGTAGGTGGTTTCTCAGAAGCAGCCTTCGTATCTGGTCTTCAATCCTAAGGGTGGAGATCCAGGTGGCAGTCTGAGTGAGACTGGCTAGCTTAGCCTGAGCAGACAAATAAGTGCACAACCCAATCTCTAATCTTCAACTGAGAGACTGGAGCCCCTCCTTAGTCCACAGTGATAACAGCTGAGAGAAGAGGCAATTAGGGTTTAGTCAGTAAGTTCATGCAGAGTATGAGCAGCATGGACTCAAACTCAGCCCTAGAATCTAGAATCCCAGACTGAGAGGTTGAAGTGCTGAGGTGATGGCTACCCACTCCCTGCAACTAGCTGGTGAGTTACCTAAATACTCTGAACCTCAGTTTCCTCTGCTATCAAGTTTTGAGATTGTTGGGAGGTGCAGTCAACATATGAGAAGTGCTCAGCACAGTGTCTGGCACACAATAAATGCTTAATAATCTTGATAACAATCATCATCATCATTTTATATTTTGTTAGTGCATTTGGAAGCAAAATATCTAGATTTGAGAACATCACCAATATGTAGTTATTATATAACCTCGGCTAAGGCACTGGACCATTATGAGCCTCAGTTGCTGAACTCTATACGAGAGATACCAATAACAATAACAACAATAATACTTTTCAGGAAATCAGTGGTGTGATGAAATGACTGCATATTTACCACCTGGCACATTTAATTACAACAAGAAGGACTTCATAGAGCTTAAGGCGGTCAGACAGGCTGTTTCCTACAAAGAAGTGCACTCCTGTGGCAGGGAGTCACTTCATGGACTTATTACCTCAGGAGATGATTCAGACTGGTGCCTCAGTCAGGAGGAGTTCAGCTGCAAGTAAAGGAATCCCATTAAAACCAGCTCAATAAAATAGAGATGTCCAGAGGAGCCTAGCTGGGCATTAGGATCCGCTCCATCCAGGCATTTCGGCAATGGTTTCGGTACATTGTCTCTGTATCTTGGTCTTGGGCTGTCTTCCTTTGTGCTGACAGCCTTCTCAGGCAGGCTTCCTCTTTGTGGCAGCAAAGCCAGCCGCCATGAGCATGGGGCTTTTATCATACCACAGGGAAAAGAGCAACAGTGCCTCTCCCTTGGCATGCATCTCACTTCAATAAAAGGGATACGTGGGTCACATGACTGCCCCTGATCACTGACGAGATTGGATGTGGTTACAAGCTCAACCCTGTGGCAAGACCCTTAGGGCTATTTGATTGACAGCTATGGAATCCATGGAAGAAGACAGTTCCCATAAAGCAAAGAAGTGTGCAGTTACCAGAAGGGAGAGGGCTGGCTGGGCAGGCAGATGCAAAAGCTGTCAACTGAAGTTAAAAATATGCTCTAGGTAAATCCCTGGATGACTTAATGCATCATTTTAATGGGCTGTTAAGGGAAGGGGGATGCTTACAAGACTTCATTGTATGGGTCACTTGGTGCCCAGGCAGGGAAGGATTTGTGGACTGGGTCCCTATTGGACTCTTTGGTCCTTTGCACATGGCTGCTCTCCAGCTGGCCCCCAGATCTCATCAACAGTCTTACTGTTCAGCCACTTTACAGTCTAATTTCTCAAGGCAACACAAGGGTCTGAGGGTGAAAATTCATATCCTTCTTAAATGAGTGTTGGGAGAAGGCAGAGTGAAAAGCAAACAAAAAACAGCCCTGAAAAGAATTCTGGACTTGGAACCAGAAGCCAAGGGTCTGTGTCAGCCTTGTTCTCTCCCAGCTAAATGACCTTGAACACACTACTGGCCCCAGAATCCTCTTCTGCCAAGGATGGGGCTGGGCTAGGTGGTGTCTGACATCTCTTCCAATGCTGACATCCTGGGTATCTGTGAATGTTATCAAATTCATGAATCGGCTTCTTTGCCTAGAACACGTCAGCTTAAAATACATGCAAATTGCACTAAGTATAGCTGTTACCTTGCTGAGAAGGCAGCCTGGCATATTTACATAGTTTGATATTGGCTGCTGCATGTACGGGGTGAGGGTGCAGTGATAGGCTCTGAGCTGGGCTGCAGCAGCCACCAATAATGTGAGTGGGGCCTCAGACCTTCCCCAGCCTGGAAGTTCTAAGACCCATCACTAGTAGAGAAGGGGAAAGAAAGCTGCTTCTGTATAGGCTCCAGCATACCCTGGGATACATTTTGGGTCCTTCTTCTCTTGTGTCTTATTTAGTAGCCGCACTGGCCTTTGAAAGCAAGTATAAAGTATCCATTTAACTAACAAGGAAGTCAAGGGCAGAGCTAGCCCAAGGTCACAGAGTTCGTGAGATTAGACCACAGGTCTGGCTGATTTCAAAGTCTGTGTTTTTCTTGCCACACCAGGCCAGCAGAGTTTCTGCTCTACACACCCAAGCTCAGCCAGATGCACTGCTCTGGCCAGGATCTTGTTGATCGATGCTCAGAGCCTTTGGTCATTCAACGACTATGTGGTGAGTGACTCTTGTGTGCTAGGCTTTGTGTAGGGACTCTGCAGAAATTACGAAGAGCACCATCTTGGTCCTCTCAGAGCTTATATCCTGGTAAGAGAGTCAGAAAATAAATGGGCAAATAAATACAGGAAGCAAAATGTGGGTTGTGCTCAGAAGAAAATAAACAGAGTGCAGAGGCCAAGAACACCAAGTCCTTTGTGGATGGGAGCTGTTTAGGACAGACTTGCCTGAGATGGCGGTATTAAAGCTGAGAAGAGAAGGACATTGATGATAAAAGTTACACTAGAAGCTCTTCCTGAGCAGCACCTCCTAACTGCGCCATTTTAAGCCAATTATTAATCTGTTCTGTATTTTGGCCCCTTCAAAAACAAATCTGTGAAATAGAATGTCTCCCTAAAGAATGTGGCTGTGAGAACTATCAACAGTGTATACAAAGCATCCAGCGTAGTACTCAGCACAATGAAGCTGTCTGCTGCTACTGCTATTGTCATGGTTCTTTCTAGCCCAGTACTGTGGCCTGCATTACTTTTGGCAACAAAATTGTATGATCAGTCAGATCCCTCTATGGCCAGGTCCAAAGACTACCAAGTCTGGTAGGGCAGATTCAGGTGCCAGACCAAAAATCAGGGTCCTGGCATCCCTCTTGGCTTGGCTGCCTGTTGCGTAGAAATCCTCACAGGTCTTGGAACACATAGGGTGGTATGGTTTAGATCTAGGCTGTTCCCCAACAAGCTGATGTGTTCAGGGCTGGGCTTTTGGAAGATGAATGGATCATGGGATAGTCTATTCCTCAGCAGATTAATGCATTCATGAGTTCAGAGGTGGGTGCGCTATTAGGAGGTAGGGAAAGTGTGACCTAAAAGAGTCTATTTCTCCTCTAGCTCCTTCGTCTTTCTCTGCTTCCTAGCCACCATGATATGAGTAGCTTTCCTTTGCCTAGATCCTTCCACCACGCCTTTTCTGCCTTGGAGCTGGCTGACCATGGACTGAAACTGTGAGCCAAAAAGAAACCTCTCCTCCATTAAATTGTGGGTTTTGGGTATCGTGTCCCAGTGACAAGAAAGAGGCTAAGACATGGGGTGATTTCCCACCAGCTGGTCACTTCTGCCTCCCAATATGGCTGTGCCTCATCAGGGCACAAGAATGTTTTGGATGGCTCTGCTTAGATGAGGATCTTCATCCAACCAGGTACTAATCACAGCCAGTGTGTGTGTGTGTGTGTGTGTGTGTGTGTGTGTGTGTGTGTGTGTGTGTGTGTTTCTAGGCTCCAGTTTTATCATCTGCCAAAGGAGAATAAGAGTTACCCACTTCTTCACTAACACAGGCATGGAAATGATAGAGAATAAATAATGCCGCAGAGTATAAAAGCCAAGGTCACCTTTCCTGAGCCTGATGGTCCCCGTTCCCACCTCCTGCCAGCCTGCAGAGGAGAAGTGGACCAGGGCTACTCATTTTCTGGTAGCCAGTGGGAAAATGCTGGGGATCAGAGAGAGCACCCACTGGCTGTGGACTAAGCCTAGGGCCTCCTGAGGTGAGGGCAGGAATGCTGTATCATGAGCTGCTTCTCCAAAGGTGCCAAGTGACTTTTGCGGACATCACTGTTCCAGAACATTCATCTGGAAGAAACGTAGGTTTGGGTTTGCAGTATAACTTATCTCTGGAGAACTGGGTGGATCAGAGGGAAACTTGCAGTTTCAAGGACTCTGCTCTGTGTCAGGGAGCTTCACACTAGTGTTTCATAGACAGTCTGCCTCAGTTTCAGAGAGGTTAAGTGACTAGATCAGTATCACACAGCTCATTAGTGAATTGGATTGAATATAGGTCCAAATGACTTCCAAAGGTGGATATTGGTTTTGTGAGCCTGAAACTTACACTGTTTTTGGTTTTGTTTTGTTTTATATTTGGAGGGAAGCTAAGAAACATTTTTAAAAATTTATTATTTATTTATTTTTATTTACTTTTTGATATGCAGTCTCACCATATTGCCCAGGTCGATCTCAAACTCCTGGGATCAAGCAGTCCTCCTGCCTTAGCCTTCGGAGTAGCTGGACTACAGATGTTGCTAGCTCTTAAGAAACATTTTGTAAGAATACAACATTAGAAAAGAAAGTTAGTGTTTGTTTGTTTAGAATGAGAAAAGAAGGGGCCCCGGAAGGACCCATGTGAGTAAGGGCCCTTGGAGCATACTCCATAAAGTGTGCCCCGAAAATGCTACACCTCCACTGCCTTTCACAGGGTTCCCTAAGGATCTGCACTTTGGGCCTGTAGGAAATCACCTTGCCCAAGTCAAATCTCTTCATTTTCCAAGAGAAAATTCTGAGTATTTTTTTTGGTACCGGGGATTGAACTCGGGTCCTTGCGCTTGCAAGGCAGGCCACCGAACAGCTGAGCTAAATCCCTGGCCCAAAATTCTGAGTCTTGACAGGTGGGACTAACCCACTGTCGCACCTAAAACCATCCACAGGAGTGTGATGTGTCAGAGAAATGGCTCATGCAATCTGGGTCCAAAGCTTTATATAGCATTTTCCAGCAGGGTGAAAGCCCTTTGAACCTCAGTTTCACCACCTATTAGAAAAGGGTATAGTAGAGGTACCTGCCTTATGATTAGGATGGATGTTGAAGCTCATATTCAAATGAGGTATACATCTGAAAGATTCGGGCACATTCTAACTACACCATAAGGACATCATAGAACAAGAAGATTACAATCGCTATCTGGGAGAGCAGGGTGGTGCTGGCTCACCATATCTGGCTCTCTCTATTAGCAAGCTGAGTGGAAACACTAAAGGCCTGGTCATCAGGCTGTAGTGCTATTAGGATGTGGTAGAACATTTGTGTGCGGCAGGTAGTGGAGAGAAGTTAAGTCATTGAAGCTGTGCCTTTGAAAGGGGTATTGGAACCTCTGGCCTCATCCTCCTCTTTGCTTTCCAGTCACCATAAGGTGAGCAATTTCCTTTGCCCTGCAGTTGCACTGTGGCATACTGTGGCACGATAGGTCAGAAGCAACAGAGATAAGCAACCACAGACAGAAACCTCTGAAACCATGAGCCAAAAGCAACCATTTCTTTCTTTAAGGTGATTTCCTCACAGTGATGAAAACTTGGTTAACACAGAAAGGGGAAAGAGAGGAGAAAATCAAAGAAAGTTGGAGGAAATCATTGGAGGGGGCTGCTACTGCTCAGAACAGCTCTAGGGACTAGGGAAGCAGCTCCAGGGAGCAGGGGAATCCTGTAACTCTGTTGATAAATGACGGATAATACAAGTAGCACTGAACTGGGAGTCCAGGGTCTTGGGCTTTTGGCTTTATCACCTATTCTAAGCTCTTGGAAAAGTCCCTTTCCATTTCTTGATTTAGGCTTCTCATCTATACAGTGAGACAGACAATCTCTTCTCCTGATATACAGTTTCTTCACAGATAAGCCAGCTCACCTAAGCCCCAAGAGTAGTTATACAACTGAACAGAGGCAAGAGATATAAGTTGTCCTTGAGCAGAGCCCTGGGGGGAGGTGGCTATGTGTCTGGTGGGAAGGCTGTGGCTAGAAAAATTTATATCCCTGGAGGATAGCCTATGGCCTGTGTGCAGCCCAATTTTAGAGCTGTGGAAATATACCTTGTTCCAATAAGCTGATTTGGAGAACAGGAAGGGAATCTCAGGGAGGAACCCAAGGCAGGTGCCTCATCGTAAAGACTGAAGTCATCAGCCTTCCTCTTCCCATACTAATTCTTGGGGAAAATGCTGAGCTTCTGCACTGCAGGCTCAACCCTACCCAGGTCTCCAAGCCACTTCAAATGTTGTGTTGTGTCATTCCAGGCATTCTGGGCTGAGCCTATGTACTCAGAAATGCAGACTTCCCTGCAATATCAGCTGCATTTTTAAAATCTGGAAATGAGTGTCTGACTGAGTTTGTAGATTAACACTTCATGTTCCCCCATT
The DNA here is from genome assembly GCF_012274545.1 of Fukomys damarensis. Taxonomy (NCBI): domain Eukaryota; kingdom Metazoa; phylum Chordata; class Mammalia; order Rodentia; family Bathyergidae; genus Fukomys; species Fukomys damarensis. Next base: position 41,792,495 of record NW_022900945.1, read on the forward strand.
CTAATCCTGCACCTTGGTCAGCTTCTGAGTACCCAGGTCCACTATTTATGGTCCTTCTTTCTGAGGAACCTTAGATGGTCAAGTCCCAGCAAGCTTTAGTGTTCAAGTTCAATGGCTTAGATAAGCTGTGGAGTGGAACCTTCTCAGGCTTGAAGAGCTCACTGGCAAGGCCTGCTAGGCCTTCTGGATAGGGCCCAGAGCACAGCGTGTGAGCCTAACTCCCTCTGACAAGCCCAAGAACTTCAACCTAGGGACTGGCCAAGTTGAGGCCCAGGGACACTCCTGTTGGCAGGGCAGCTGGTCAGATTGATCCTATAATTAAATCATGGCCAGGCCTGGCTGATTGTCTGGGCTCCAACCCTACTTGGGCTCTGGCCCTTGACTTCCAGGATGGGCCAGGGTTTGCTTCTGAGAAGGCAGAGGTTTGTGTTTGGATGAGAGAGGAACAGTGTAGGACCTCATGAGAGGGGCTGTCTCAATTCAGTTTGCAGCTAAGAAAGGCCCCCTACTTAGCAGTGCTCAGTTGTCCACAGTTGGGATGACAGAGAAGCTAGAAGATAAAAATCTTTAAATGAACATTTTGACTAAGTGAACTCTTGGCTGTATCCTGCCATAAATTTCTTTATCTTTTTTTTGTTTTTGTACCAGGGATTGAGCTCAAGTCCTTGCACTTGTGAGGCAGGCACCAGAACCACTGAGCTAAATTCCCAGCATGAATTTCTTTATCTTGAGAATGGGTGACTCTGTTTACCAGGTGTTTAACTATTCTTGCAATTATGTTGAATCCCTTTGTTTTTCTTAAGCGGCACACTTAGTCCAACAGCAAGTCCACTGGCTCCGTCTTTGGTATGTACCCCCAAATCCAACTATTCACCAACCCCTTTCCCACTCCCACCCAAGCCGCTGTGCTCCCTGCCTACATTATTGCAATAGTGTCAGGCATCTTTGTCTCCACACTTAACCCACAGTCCATTCTAAACCTAGCAGCTGGGGTAATATATGCAATCAAATCTCTCATTTGCTGAAAAGGCTCTCTGGCTTCCTGTCTTATCCACAGGAAGGCCTAGGTTCCTTTCTATAGCCTACAAGGTATATGCAAGTCCATTTCCCAACCTTCCTGTCTTTATTGTCTTCTGCCCCCACCCTGTTCATTCTGCTCCAGCAACACTAGCTTTAAATGCACACCCTCTGCCTCCTCAAGGACCCTGACCTTACTCTTCCTGAACCTTCCTTCTTCCACAGGGGCAGCTGTGGAGTCTCTTCTGTGGTGCCACCTTGGGATGTAGTTGTAGTAGGAGGAGGCACGGACCAGGTGAAGTGACCTTTGGTTTCTAGATGTGTGCTCGTGGTAAGTTACCATCGTCTCAGTGCCTGGTTTCATTGTCTGTAAACTGAGGATAAGTATGCCTTCCCCGAATGAGGGCTGTTACACAGATGGCTCAGTGGACATGAAGGACAGGAACGTGGCTTCTGAAGCTGGATGGCCTGAGTTCAGATCCTGACACTGAAGTTATATAAGCCTCTCTAGGTCTAGGTTCCCCTTGGGGAGAGTAAATGCCTTCCACATAGGGTGGCCATGAGGATAATATTATATAGGTAAAGTGTGTAGGGCTCGGCACAGAGAATATCCATGTGAGAATTTTCTTTTATTATTCATTCATAGGATCATTTATTCATTCTAAAATTATTTTAAAAGCTATTTATGAAGCTGAGGCAGGAGGATCACAAGTTTGAGGTCAGCCTGGACAACTTGGTAAGACTCTCTCTCAAAACAAAAATTTAAAAAGGGCTGGGATGCGACTTAATGGTAGAACACTTGCTTAGCATGCAAGATGCCCTGGGTTCAATCCCCAGTATAATCAGTCAGTCAATCAAACTGCCTATTCCTCCTTCCTTGGTTGAATCATTCTTCCACTTTTCCAAGTGGAGGAATGGCCTTATATGTGAGATTTTTGACACAAAGATGGTATCTTGTTTTCCTTGCATTCCTGGGTTGTAGCACACTTCCAGGGGTTCCACCAGTGTTCACAGGGTAAATCAGTGAGCTTACCAGCAAGGAAGAGAACCAGGGATCTGTAGCACTTGCTAAATATCCATTCCTTCTCAGTTCCCTGAGAGGTGTTTCACACCTTATCCCCACAACTCAGGGAGATGGGTAGTATAACCCCACTTTATGGGCAAGGAATCTGAGATTCAGCAAGTTCAGTTTCCTAGAAAGAAAAATCATAGCTGGATTCAATGCAGACCCATGAACCAGAGCTGGGTGCCCTCACTATGTGGGGGGCTTCCTTCCCTGAAACAGGAGGCTCCATTTATTGAGCACTTACTGCATGTTGGGCTTCTGTCAGGTAACTTGCAATCTGACTTCATCTTCATGGCTGTCCTGTGAGAATATTCTTCCCTGAGATCATCCTTAGTAATAAATAAGCAGATGTGTCAGGCTGCCAGAGGAAGAGGAAGAGCGGTGGTATAGGCAATCCTTTTACTGACTTCCTAGACCCAGAAAATGTAGAATGAAGTGGGGGGCTGAAGAAGGGACTAAAACTTTCCATCTTTTTTTCCCCTTCTCTTTCTCAGGAGCTGAGGCCCAAGGAGGAAAGCTTTTTCAGGAACTTTTAATATAACAGTTGCTCATTCACACCTTGCAGCCTTGTGAATCCCATTGACAAAAATATCTGAGGAGGGTGATCCGATTCCATTGCACCTTGTGCTCCCTAGGCTGCTTGACTCTTTCCCAAGATACCTCATTCCCATATCCTGAAGGCTACCAGACATCACAGGTTTTAATGGCATAGATTTGGTGAGTTTTTTTTGGGGGGGGTTGTTTTGTTTTTACTGCAACATCACTCTCAGCTTAGTGTTTACGCCAACAAGGTGGTTATGGTTTCATATGAGGACATGTTGATGACTTTAATGGCTTCAAGATGTCTTGGATCTGCATCTTAGATTTGCCTCTCTTTAGCTGAGTGTGATCACACAGCTAAAAATTGAGACTGTGACAATGATCTTACAGAGTAGTAAGAGTTAAATGAGGTAACACAGGAAAACTGCCTGGCACAATGCCTGAAACATGGTTGGTGTTCCTTACATCTTAGTTGAATTTAAATAAACTCTTCAGTCAGCATATTTTCTTGCACTTAACTTGATAGCTTCTAAAGGTCACCCAGGACTTTGTGAATATTTTTCCAACTGTGAGTGTGTGTTTGTGTGTGTATGTGCTTGTGTGTCTCTTTCCCAATGTATCCTATTCATCTTTGAGAGAGAAGGAAGAGAGCACCTCCACTGAGTCATGGCAACCTTTTGCGACATCTTGGGTGGGAATTGGTTGAATTGGAGGAGAAGGGACTGGGGAGATAGGGTGATATTGCTAGGAGTTCTGGCTCCACCAAGCTAGGTACACCAAGCCTGGGCGAATGTGCTTGGGAATGTGTAGGCAAGGTGCCTGTCACTGCTGCCTTGGACCCTTAGGTGACTGGGGCCTGAAGTGGGGTTTTTGGTGGAACTCAGAGGAGTCCTAGTCTTGTTTTGGTGATGGGCATTTGGCAGCAGACTTCTCAACACTGAGGTGAGATTAAAACAGTGGCTCTCTACCCCAGCTCTCTTCCTGGTCTGGCTTGCTCTGCTACCGAGGGAATGAGATGCTCCTTCCCTAGGCTGATGCCTTTTCCTACCTCCAGATCTCTGGTGCCATTTTCCATGGCTCAGCAAGGTGGAGGTGAGGGCCAATATCAAGATCATTTCCATCCTAGCTCATCTATCCCAGGTGGAAATTTTTGACTATATTAAGGTTCCTTAGGGAAGATGAGGTTTTCTTGTTTTCTTATAAGATATATGTGTCCTCAGTCACTTGGGGGAAGAAGGTGGTGGTGACAGAAGGATTAACATTTGTTGATTATAACATTCATTAAGAATGGGCTTTGGTCAAAAAAGTCTTTGTTAGTTATGTAGCTGTGTGATTCTGGGCTACATACAAAAGGAGGTTAAGTTTGCGAATATGTAAAATGCAGAGCATGACACTCATCTCTTAGAATCACTGCAATAAGTAAATGACATAATGCATGTCAAACACCTTGCAGAACATCTCGCATAAAAAAGTCCTTGACATACACAAGGCCCCTGCCTTCTTCGTGTTGACCCTGTGAAGTATGTTAAGTTCCTTTGTTAAGTTCCCTAAAATAATATGCTATAGCTAATATAGTATACAGCAGAGCTAGGAATGGAATCCAATCCTGACTCCAGGGTACAGCATATCTTTAACGTGACTAGATCTTTCCAGCCTTAGAATTTGGGAAGGTAGCCAGGTGACGTGGCACATGCCTGTAATCCCAGCACTCAGGAGGCTGGAGCAGGAGGATAGATATGAATTCAGGGCCAGCATGGGCTGCATAATAAGTTCAAGGCCAGCCTGGATTATATAGTGGAAAAAATGTGGGAAGTCTATTTGGAACTCTTTAGAGCTTTAGCCTCTTGGGATATAAGAAGGTTTTGACCCTGGGGTTGGTGTAGAGTTGGGCAGTGTCTGGAAGGCAGATACTCTGTGATTTGTGGGCCAGGGCATTAGGAGATATGAGGCAATTTGATGGGCCATTTAATTGAAGTGGCTCAGACCAGCTGCACCTGAAATGTCAATCTTGCCCTCGAAGCGGAGATTAGAGAGCCAGAGAAAGACACTTGTGTCCTAGAACAACATCTCCCTATTTCTGTAGTCTCAATGCCATGGGTATCTTTGTCACCTTGTGACTATGTGATACAGATATTCATTTATTCAGTGTATGTTTATTGTGCCTGGCACAATATTGCATGCTGGGGATTTAGAGATTAGCAAGACATTTAAGACGCCTAGTTTAGGCTGGAAGAGAAGGCACCACTAGTCATGGCAACAGAATGGCTTTAGTTTTACTTCTCACATGGCTGTTGGTGGCTGCCCAAATGATCAGTGAAACAGAGTGTAAATCTCCCATTGCAGCAGACCTGGAGAGTGGCAGATTTTTCTTGGTATATGCAGCAGTGCAGATGGAAAATTTTCCTCTTAACTTCACTATAAACTGTTAAGCACTGAGAGCTCTGGCTAGTGTTCAGGCTGGAATAAGTACAAGGCCAAAGAGCCTGATTTTTTCTTGATAAGCCAAGATCATGGGTGTATTGTTTACTGACCTAGAGTGAGGCGATGCGAAAGAGGAGGTGCCCTTGAGGAACAAAATGGAGCAGAAAACCAGAGCTGACAGGTTGAGAATGGATCAGTTATAGACCTACCTCATTTTCATACTATTTAAATATCATTAATTTTACCCCAAAATATGGGGTCCTTCTCCCACTGCTGTGCTAAATCAGCCTGGGAGATTTCAAGTCCAAAACCTGGGGCCTATGGCCCAGGCACAGCTTCTGTGCAAGGGACTGATGGATGAGGAGAGGAAAAGCCTGGGGGCAGGGGCTTGGTCTGGCTCTAATTCACTTCGAATTTTTTTTCTTTCTCTCTTTGCTAGAAGACCCACAAGGGAAGAGTATTCTAAACACCAGGTGTAAAAATATTTTTTTAAATAAATGAAAATAATTGGGCAAATCATTTTTCCTTCCTGGACAATGAAGAGAGGATGAAGGATCTAAGTTTGACCAATACTTTTAACTTCTGGGGCTTTGAACACTTTCCAGAGAAAAATAACCATGACCATTTCCAGAGAAAAATGACAAGCTGCCACTTGTCATACATAATTTTAAGAGGTTTCTAGATCTTCTGGAGTCAGTCATTGTAGCTCTTGACCCAGAAGAGGTTGGAAAATCCTTCAACTTTTACATCTTGGATTGCGGAGTATCCTGCCCCACTCAGATCTTTCAGAAATGGGAATCCAAGAATGAGGACACATTTACGTATTTTTTTGAGTTCCCACTGTTGTGCCAGTTGCTCATTTAGTCTTCAAAAAAAGGGCAGGCATCGTGATTCCTTATTGCAGTGAGGGAACTGAGGCTCAAAGAGAGTGCATGAGTATATACTTCAGGGTCACAGAGATGGTGAATAGCAGAGCTGGGATTCAGCTCTGGCCCTTAGCATTGGAGCTATTTTCTTTTTGAAGGACTATTTTTGTTTCTTAGTTGGGCCAATCCAGTTATGCTTCTCCTACCCACTACATTGGTCCTTTCCTGCTTCTACTCCACCCTATGGGGGGGCCTCTCTGAAATCGGGAGCTCCTGGTAAGGGAATAGCTCCAGGGGAGGTGCCCTGGGCCAGGCAGTGAAAGGTCCAGTATGCTCAAATGGCTTGGGAGGTGTACTTTTGAACTAGCTGTGCTCCCCACTTCAAAGTGGAGAAAAGAATAAAGGTTTTTTTTGGTATCAGGGATGGAACTCAGGTCCCTGTGCTTACTAGGCAGGCAGCAGAACCACTGAGCTAAATCCCCGGCCCAAAATAAAGATCTTGACACAGCTCCTACATATCCTCTTTTCCTTCCCTTTTCCTCTTGTTTTTCCATAACAAGATATAAATAGTCAAGAGCAGCCAAAATTATCCTAATTCCCACCCCTCAGCTCCTTGGATGCTGGAGTTTCATGTCCAGCAGGAGGAATCAAGCTCAGGAGCCTTTTCTATCTCTTTGGGGTAAGGACCTTCACTGCAATAGTCAGCCTGGGACTGTTCTGCAAAATTTAGAGACCTTCCAGGTACTTCCACACTAGAAAAATGCTCACTTGGAAGGTGCCCACAGCAGTGGTTGTCCCAAATGGCTCTTCTCTCTTGTATCCTTTCCCTCATTACCCCAGGACCTGCTGCCCCTGAGAAATGCATCCTCCTGAAGGTAAGTTCAGGTTTGGAAGGCAAGATGCTGTGCTCTCTCAGTTTTCTGGACAGAGCATGGCAGACTATCAAGGAGCAAAATGGGAGATCTGGAATGAGAGACTTGGGCATGGGTAGGGGATGGGTGGCAAGCAGGGGTGGCTTGACTTGCTGGTGGCTGAGGGGAAGGACATGCCTGTGGTCATACTTCACACCACAGCTGCTTCTGATCCATCAGAATGCTGGAGAGTTTAGTTCTCAGAGGAAATCAGATAGATGTGCTTCAGCCTGCGTGCATGCACACGCATGCATGTGTGTGTGTGTGGTGTGTGTGTTCCAGAGGAGTGCTTTGCCTAGCTGGAGAGTCATCCTCCTTCTTAGGAGGAGAAAATAGACATTCTCACTGGAGAGCTGAGAGCCTGGTTGGTGCAGACCCTGGGGCACTAGCAGTGGCACTAATGGACAGGAGTGGCATGGAGACAACAAGACCTGCAAAGGTGGGTGCAGCCGGAGTTAAACAACTGCCAGGCTGCCTCTGCTTTTCATACCAGGTCCCCTTTCCCCACACATTCCCAAGCTCCATGGAAGACACAGGAATGAGGTGCAGTGAGGGAGGAGATCTCAACGCCTCACACATGTCCTCCCATCTACATGCACGGCTTTGTCTGCATGGGCTCTAAGGTGATCCTTGATTCACCCCAGAGAGCCATCTCCTGTCCTGGTCTCTGACTGTCCCACATGGCTGCAAAAACTAGAGCAAGGGTTGATCTAGTACACGCATTTTATAGGAATAATAATCCAAGCGGGCAAGGAAGAAGGTGGAAAGCATCACTGTTTGTCAAAAATTTTATTTTATTTTTCATTTCACACAGAATGATGTTAAAATAAATCCTCAGTAATATATATTTATATACTTATTTACTTGTGTCAATATTTACAAAAGACTGTGGAGCTCTATGACGTCTATGTACACCCATGATCAGGTGGAGAGGCAATGTTCATTGAGGCACATATGTACACATATATGTATAACCTATGTACAAATATCAGACCCTACTGACACAGGAACTCTCAGCTGCAGAAGTCCTGGGTGGGGCAGTGTTTGGGCTGAAAGCTTCCAGAACATGCCAGCAAGAATGATAATATCTACACAGCCTGTGCAATCCAGTTACAGCTGGTGTCTAAATTTACACGAAGCAAACAAACAGTTAAATGACTCCCAACTCCCAGGAGTCCTCCCCACAAGCCCTGCTCTGCCTTCAGCTCCCATTGGTCCTCAGTCTCTTGTCACCATGGAGACCCCAGTTCCCTTTCGGCATCATCCTTATGAAGCTTTGCCATCAGGCTTGGAGTTCCTTCTCCGATTGATCCCAAGGAGGCTTATTTATCTTTCTCCTCCTCTTTGTCTTTTCAGCAATTATTAGAGACAGAACATGGGAGGGCAGCTGCAGCATCATGCAAGAGCAGCAAGGAAGCTAGTGAAAACTCTAATTAGTCTGTGCTGCATGAGCCTAAGTGAGCGGCCATTTCCAGATTTTATATTTATAGATATATCTATATACATAAAATCTCCAGAGACAGCCTATATAAGCACCTATGTACACAGGTCTGGAAAAAGAAACAGCATCCCCTACTCATGAGCTTTACATTTATGTCCCTAATGGAAACTAGAGAATCCTCCTTGATTGCTGGCACCATTAATCCCAACTGTTTCAAGACTACCCTCAGTGGAGAGAGAGGGGTGCAGGGGTGCAGAAACCCAGGAAGAGGCCAATTTGGCTGGGGCATTGTTTGCTCAGCAGGCTGGAGCTCAGTCATGGGACTTTCTAGCTTCCTGGGGCCCTTCAAATATTGAAGCACGACAACAAAAGGAAACTGGGTCGCTGGATCCCACGTGAAGGCAGAACTGGGGCAAGCACAGAGCATGTTCAAGCCCTCAGGAGCCGAGACTCACCCTTGCCAAAGCCAGCCAGGCCTCTCTTCTTGCTTTTCCATCCAAGTCTTAGCCTGGAGCTGGTTTGCTCTTTTCTAGACCCACCTGACAGGTCAAAATCTTTGCCCTACACTTCATTAAGCTCAAAGGCAGACATGTCAGCAGCTGACAAAGAGAAGTTGTCTGGTACCAAAACGAGCCCCTGAATATTCTATCTCCCAGCTCCTTCTCTCACGTTCTCTGGCAGTTTAGTGTGCTTATGTACTCATATAACAAGCCACCAGTGTCTAGGGAGTCATTTTCAAGAAGTGGGGCTTAGAGGCCTCTCACAAGGGCTAAAAGACACACGACTTAGTCCTCTGGGTAGCTACCAAAGGTCCTAGCACACAGTCATAACTACACTGCCCCCAATTATCTAGAGGTTGCAGCAGCTGTCCACATTATTATGTAATCCCACCTGCCCTGCGCATCCATCAGTGGAATGATGCAGGGACTTCTCAGCTGCAACCTCATCTGGAACATATCTGACTATTTTAGGAGCACAGGAAGTTATATTAGTTTCCATGCTGAGGCTCATGCAGTTTAAAAGGTGGCCGCCTAAGTAGGCTGCCCCAACTGCCTTAGCTTACCAACTGGTAATTCTAAGTCTGGGTGAAAGGCTTCTACTATCTGATCATGGCCAACTTGACCAGGTTGAAGGGCTTCTGGAAGGGTGGATTGATGGTAGACACTTCTGCACCACATCGATTGCCTCAGATACCATTGAGGGATCCCTTTTGTCCTCATCCAGTCAAATGCAGGAGGTGAGGGTGAGATAAATGATTCCACATGAGTCTAATACACTTCCAGGCAAGATGGAGAAGGAGAGCAGGTTTCTGCTTGAGTCCAGCCCCTCGAGTGGAATGATACTCACAGCTTAGGCCCAAAGAGGCAACTGAATTGCAGTTGCTCTAATGCCCACAGCCTCTGCTTAGATTTCTGAAGAATCAACAACAGTGGTGTTTTTCTGTTGTTGTTTGTTTTTAGTTCCACTGATTTCCACAAATCTCACTTTCCATGGGCCAGATATGACTTTAGTTCTTAATCTAAAATGTTAGTTTTGGAACTGGCACAATTCAAACTTGGGGCACCACGACTGCCAAAGAGAAAGCTAAGTAGATAAGTCCTTTGTCTTGAGGTTTTTCACTTCTCCAGAGCTACATTTTGGCATAACCTTTCTGGTCCTCAGTGATGAGGTTACAGCCAACCAGGGCAGACAGAATAAAAGAAAAAGCACCTGGCCCTTAGATCACACTTCTCTTTTATCCCTGAGTCAGGCTGTCACCTGGGAGGGAAAGGAAAGAGGTGATCGTGGAGCCTACTCTTTTGTTATGAAAGAACCGCCTTCTGGAGAGGTCCCTAAGAAGAAAAAGAGCAAAACTGGAGAGGTGGAAACAGGCAAAGGAAGGTCATTTAAAAAATTAAAATAAATACAGCTTATTTCTTGGATTGTCAAATTTATTCCACATTAAAGGGGATGGGAAAATGTATATTTGTGTAGTTTTAAAAATAATGGTATACATATATACATATATTATACATATATATACACACAGATATATGTATATATGGAAAACCTCCAATAACTCAGGACCAATTAACCAAAACCTTAATGGACAAAAATTACTCATTCTTACTGTACTTTCAGCAGAAAGAGGCACATGACAGCAAGAGCATTATCTGATAAATCAGGATGTGCCCAACTGAACACTTCCAGGTCCTTCTTGAAACCAGCATCATTCAGCCCATCTCTTTGGTCTGCTTCATCTTCATTTCTGTACGTTGAGCACTGAGGTTTAGAAGGTTGACCCTGAGCAAAGCAAGGTCTTCTGTCATCTTCAAACACTCTACTTACTAAGGCAGGAGAGTTTATACTAACCTACTTAGGAAATATTACTTTTCAATAATGAACAAAGGCTGAACCACACATTTCCCCATTCTCACGCAAATAACCAGAATTGCAAAGCAGCAGCCAGGACATTCCCTTCCCTGAGGTTTCCCTGTGGGTTAAATGAGGTTTGGTTGTAGATATGTGTGTAGAGCAAGGTAGACTAAAAAGGAATGGAATGGGACCCTGGGCTCGCCAGCCTTCCCTGATTGTCCAGCCTTAATGTTTAACATCGCAGATTTTTCAGGAAAGGGGGCTCTTCAGAAGCCTCTGGTGATATGTGCAAATATTTGTGCAGCTGCACGTTGCAGTGGGTGGTGGGGACTTTATCGTACAAGTGTCATGCCTTAACTGCCCCAAACTTCTGTGCTTGTATACCTCCACCCAAACCCACAAGGACCTGCCTCCCTCTACAGTTCTCAAGTCTTATGGTTGAATAAGTCAGTTTTTTGTGAAGGAGAGTCAGAGGGTAATTCCCGAATCAGCCAAGGCTACTACAGATTCCAGGTGCAAACTTCCAGACACATTCCTTCAGTATCCATCTCTCTGGGGAGGGAAAGAAGGGCCGCAAAAGGATCACATAATGGCTTTTAGTGCATGGAAATGATCTTCTGTAATGGCTCAGGATGCTTTAGTCTTATCTATTGGCAAGTGCTTTCCTGTAGGCTTCCACTACACCCTGCCAGACTGACACAAATTTGACCAGATGGGCTGGCATGAGGTCACTCAAACTCAAGGTTTCAGTACCTAGAGGTTTCAAGGGTGATGTGTGAGAGTGGGCAGAAAGGGGAGGGAGAGAGGAATAGAGACACACAGAGACAAAGGTACACACAGGAAAGCTACATAGCAACAAAAAACACCTACTTGTGGGCCTTCCTAGTGTGTGCACTGCCGTCTCAGATGTGTCCACTCCTGAAGGAGGTCAGACCTAGGGGACAGGAGTCGTGTGTACTTGTGGGAGGAAGGAACTAGAGAGACTGCGAATGAACACCCAGAAGTCAAGGATATTATTTGATAATCTAAGTCTACCTATCACTTTTCAGTCCTGAGAGCAAGATTTTGGGAGAGCTATTGCTAAAGAAAACAGTCACTATTGATTTTATTGCACTTTTCTTCTTTAAAAATAATCAAACACAAACTATGAAAGATGGAGCTGAGCTTTGGTGGGAAGGAAAGCAGAAAGAGGAAAAGGTGAAGTAGATTTAGGAACAGACTCATCCAAGTTTATAAGGGATCCCCTGCTTCCTGTCTCTGCTTGCTGTGCCTTAGGGGAACAGGGCTGGACTCGACAAGGCCAAGTCTGAGGATACAGTAATAGCCACGATAGCTACTGAGACAGCTCCCAGCATCCAGTCTCTGCTGGTTGACTCAGGTGGCTAATGATGTTAATGAGGTCAAGGGCACAAGTTCAAACCTGGCAATGAACACTTCATTAAGGCAGGCAGAGCCTCCATTCTGCAACCAAGGAGCATCCTAGATATCACAACTCTATCAGACAAGTCAGCCACCACTCACATGCAGGTTGGCATGACAGTGGGCCTCAGAGGAGTCCTGGGGAGCAAGGCTCACCACCATCAGGCTCTGTCCTGAGTAGAGAAAGTCCAAGCACTGTGCTTTCTTTACTGCTATGGGAAGTGGTTTGCACACTGTCCTACAGTTTCCTCAGTGGGAGGTCAGGCTCCACCTCTTTTCCACTACTTCAGGCAACAATGAACTCCAAGCCCAAGACTTTTCAGAGGATGATGACTTCCTTCACCATGAGTTAACACTGATACTTTATGGCCAACCATGAGCAAGTTGGCCAAAATCAGAGAGAGAGAGAGAGAGAGAGAGGGAGAGAGAGAGGGAGAGAGAGAGAGAGAGAGAGAGAGAGAGAGAGAGAGAGAC
>NW_022900945.1:41805322-41812168 GCF_012274545.1 Fukomys damarensis
AGAGAGAGAGAGAGAGAGAGAGAGATAACTAGTCCTACATAGCACAACATGAACACTCAAGTTAGGGACTTGGCCTATTAGAGCTTGCATGGGAGCATCTTTATCCTGGTTTGGGGTCCAGGATCATGGAGTTTCTTAAGTCATCCCTGCTTTTAAGAGAATCTGGGGAATTTTGAATGCTGGGAGTTGGGAAGTCTGGGTTATTCAGTTGTTTGTGTGGACTCTTTGAAAGAAAGGGCATGGCAAAGAAGTCTCTATTAGGTCGCCAGTTTTCCCAAATCCTTCCACACCTTGCATCCGCAGTGCTGGTAGAAGAAAGGAGAATAGGTAGAAACCATGTGATATTCCTGTGCTTGATGCAGTAGTCCATCATCACTATGCCTGAAATTTCAGAGGTTATTTCTCAGGATTGAAATCAGGAGATGAAATAAGAGATTAGAGGAAGCAATTCCTTGGAGAATATGAAAGAACACTGATTTGGACTGGGACGGTGGTGGTGAACCTATGGCACCTGTGCCACGGTGCGCTGTTTGTATCATTAAAGGCTCTAAAAGGTTCACCATCACTGGGTGAAGGAAAGGCAACTAAATGTAATCTTTAGTTTATGCCCATTGATGTATAGATCGGGAAGCAAAGCAATGCACATGACTATATGTCTGCATTTTGTGTATCTTGTATGTTCTTGGACATGTGTGCTGTATCTTGTGTGCCTAGTATAAGTATGTACATTGTGTGTATATGCTGAGTTGGGTGTAGAAAAATAGTAAAGTATCCTTTGTGTATTTTGTCCATGTTTCCATTATGGCCATGTAGTTTTATGTATTTTGCATCTGAGTTTCAGGTTGCGTATTTGTACATGGGGTATGCCGGTCTTCTGTGGATGTTGTTGGTAAGCACAATCTATGTCTTGCTGAGTGCATATATTTCCTATGTAGTTATCACCATATATCTTCTATGTCTACCTCTTACATTAACTTAGCTATATTTTGCATGTGTGCTGCATGTGTTGTACTTGTGCATGGTGACACTATATCATCTACTTTATGATGGATGTGCTTGCATGTGTATGAACATTTCGTAGTCCCAGGCCAAGGATGCTGTGATATCTAGCCCCTGACCTAGGCCTCTAGTATAGGTTGCTTTAACCTTCTATTTTCCGAATGTCTGTGTCTGCCCCATGTCTTGAGATTCAGCACCACCTCCCATGAGGGAGAGGAAGAGAAGCACAGAGGCTTTGTGCTGGGCACAGGATGCCCTGCAGACACCTAGGGAGGTGGGTGACCAGGAACTAGTAAGCACCCTGGGCCTAGCACCCTAAGCTGGAGCCCCACCCCCAAGTCAACTGTAAGTGCCAACAGTGAGGCCTGTGCTGGCATCACCCCCAGACAGCCTGACCACCAGAATATCTGCTTTTGGAAAACAAGCCACTATGTCAAAGACAAAGAGCCATCCCCCTAACCCATCTCAGGACCAAACTGTTCTCTATTTCTAGGCTAAGCAGAAATCATTCATTCTTTACCTATTCTGGAGGGTGGGGGAAAATTCTTTATCCATTTTGGGGGTTACTTTTTTTCAAAGTATCTCTGGTTGCCTATTTAGTGGGGAAAGAGTTTGAGTCTGATGCCTTTGAATCATCTCAGGACTTCATCACTCTGTCCTGGAGTTTAGAAATTTCCATATATAGAGGAGGCTCCCTTTTAAGTCCAGATCAATGGGATTTGGTCCCAGGGAGCCCTACTCCTTGGTTTCAAAGCAGAGGATCCATTCTGGCTCTCTAGGGACAGGTTGTTGAAAATGAAGGGTACAGAGCCAAATAATATTGAAAATAAAAGGATGAGAAATGATGAGAATGGAGATGAGCAACAGGATGAACTTTAGAGAGGAGGCCTGGGGTGGGTCTGGCCCAGGACAGCCGGAGCTATGAGGGCCATAGGGCCCTTGTGCACTCAGTAAGACAAGCTTCAGTCATGGGGAACTGAAGCTGCAGCACATGGAGGGCAGAAAGACAATTCTAACGTCTAGGAATCCATGAAGACTGGAGTGTCTGAGGCAAGAGCAGCAAACCCAGGTCCATTGGGGTTACCAGTGAGACCCATTTGGCTTCTTACACAACCAACCCACAGAGGAATGGGTTTGCTCCTGAATCTGAACTCCAGAGAATGAATATATATGTATGTGTGTGTGTACATATACACACATATGCATATATATACACATGTACATATATATATATTCTAGTGCACATAGTTAAACACATGCATAAATTGCCCTGTGTCAAAAATATTGCATAAGCTTATATAATGTTCAAATGCAATTTTTTTCTATAGCTTGCTAGGTAGAGGAACAGAGGGGGGAGAGAGAGAGAGAGAGAGAGAGAGACAGATAGAGAGAAAGAGAGAGAGAAAGAGAAAGAGAGAGAGACCTGATACATATTTATATACACTGAGTACACAGACCTGCCTGTTCTCAAGACGGATTCCCTGGTCAGCTGTGCAGTCACACCCATGACTAGGTTAATTCCCAAGGTGCAGTCATGTGAATATAAAGACTCTGCTTTCCCTGCTCTTTCTGCTGCCTTGGGTCCTGTGCTCTCACTGAAGCAACAGAGATAGGTGGGCTGGAAGGCCAGGAGTTTTGGTTTCCTCATTCCAAAGAGTCTATTTTTTCTCCTAGTGGAGGGCTTTTGTCTTCTGATGGGAAAAAAAAAACCCTAGTTCAATGACATCCCAAGGCTATTAATACTCTAAATATGAATACTGTATAGGCTACTAAGAAAATAGGATATCTCCTGTGTTTTAAATATTGATTCATGCAATGAACACCCATGCAGCTTGATTGCATCACTGGTAAAAAATTTTCACTGCAGTGTCAGTGTAGCTGGGTCACATCATTAGGAAAGCAGGTACCTGCGAACTCCAGTGTAAATAAAGAAATCATCCATGTTTCTGTGACCCTGAAGCTTGCAAAAATAGTGAAATGTGAAGCTGAACAGTTCCTTGGTCGGGGAGCTTCTCCTTGTAGGTCTTAAGGGAACAAATGTAAAACTTGACAACTCCTATTCGGGCACACTAACTGTCCCTCCCCCAGGTTTCCCTCACATAGACAATGCAGAGAAAAAGCAGAATGCAGCATTTTCAGTTATGAAACACAAGCCTCCGGAGCATCTACTTGGCAACTGCAATTCAGAAACCCCAGCCTGTAACATAGAAAAGTAATTCCAACACACAGGACTGTGTGTTCTTTTCAATGCAAAAATGGAAATGACCTTTTGAGTAATCACCAGAGCTTTGAAACTAAGCCATGATGGTGTCTTTGTGCAGAGACAGGTGGGCTCAAGTGGGGTGGTAGTGAGGGGAGAGGTCTCGTGTGTATTTAATCAGGAAGAGAAGGTGGGGCTAATATAGTAAATTGTGCACTGGATATGAAGTGGCCTTAATGTATCTCTGACATCCTGGTTCCACAGATAACTCTCATCTTTGGAAACCCATAAGTTGAATATAAAGATTTGCATGAAAGCCATGATAGTTACTCTGTGTTCTAAATCAAAAATCAAAAGATCAAAAGTCACTTGCACGACTATTGCTTTCCATGCAGAACCAGATGCACACTGTAGAACAAACTGACTACAATGCAGGCTATTATGCGACATCTGCATTAGTTCCATTGAGCTGTGATTATGTTAATAGGCTTCAGTCAGACATCAGTTAACATTTTGGTAATATTCACATAGTTTGTGTTAGCCAAGGTGCAGTTGGCTGTTTTCAAGTTTTCTTCTCTAAAGTCCTCATTACTATTGTTTACTCCCTCCTGGATCTCCATGTAATCAGACTTACTAATAGTAGAGGCACTTCTACTTTTCTTCAGGTCAGGGGAGGAAGGGATCTTTGGACAGCTTGTCACTTGTAAGTACTGGGCCTGCTCCTCTCCCTCTGTCTCCCGGTGGTAGAAGTAGTTGAAATTGGACACTATGACAGGTACTGGTAAGGCAATGGTTAACACACCTGCAATTGCACACAGGGAACCCACTATCTTTCCCCCAATGGTAGTTGGCACCATGTCTCCATAGCCTACAGTTGTCATGGAGACGACTGCCCACCAGAAGGCATCTGGGATGCTGGGGAACTGGGACTCTCTCTCATCAGCTTCTGCAAAATAGACAGCGCTAGAGAAAAGGATGACCCCAATGAAAAGAAAGAATATCAGGAGGCCCAATTCTCTCATGCTGGCTTTGAGGGTCTGACCTAGAATCTGGAGACCTTTGGAGTGTCTGGACAACTTGAAAATCCTAAAGACTCTTACCAATCGGATGACACGAAGGATGGCCAACGACATGGCCTGCTGGCCTTGCTGGGCGTCCTCTGGCTTCTCAGCCAGCTCTGTCCCCAGAGTGATGAAGTAGGGGATAATAGCCACAATGTCAATGATGTTCATGATGTTGGTGAAGAAGCCGGCTTTGCTGGGACAGGCAAAGAACCTCACCAAAAACTCAAAAGAGAACCAGATGATGCAGAGAGTCTCTACAATGAAGAAAGGGTCAGTGAAGGAAGTGGACTGCTGATACCCCATGGTGCTATTGGGGTAGGTGTGGAAGGTCACCCCACCACCATGCATGTCTTCATTCTCATCCCGGAAGATGGGCAATGTTTCTAGACAGAAGCTGACAATGGAGATCAGAATCACCATGACGGATACAATGGCTATAATCCTGGCAGGCCCTGAGCTCTCTGGATATTCAAAGAGAAGCCAAACCTGTCTCTGGAACTCATTTTCTGGCAGAGGACGCTCTTCCTCCTTGATGTAGCCTTCATCCTCCCGAAACATCTCCATAGCTTCTTCTCCCAGTTCATAAAACCGTATTTCTTCCGAGAATATATCTAAGGGCACATTCACAGGTCGCCTCAGCCGGCCCCCAGACTGGTAGTAGTACAAAATGGCATCAAAGCTAGGGCGGTTGCGATCGAAAAAGTATTCATTCCGGAGGGGATCAAAGTACCTCATCCGCTTCTTGGGATCCCCTAAGAGGGTCTCTGGGAACTGGGCTAAGGTTTTGAGCTGGGTTTCAAACCTCAGCCCTGAGATGTTGATCACCACCCTTTCACAACACTCGTGGTCTGCCTCTGGGTCATAGGTGTCCTGTGGATGCCCAGGGAGGGCAGCAGCTTCGTCTGCTGGGTCTCCGGTGGCCACTGTCATAATTGGCACTGAGAGGAGGACTTCACACTATGCCTTCCAGCCCCCTGGTGGCAGTGGGGCTCAGGGTGCTGCTAATGGCCCCAGGAAATGCAGAAGCATTGGCCTGAGCTCCTGCACGGGGAGAGCCCCACAGCTCTCTTGACAGCTGGACAGACAGCCTCGCCTGGCTGAAAGACAGGCAATTAAGGACATGAGACCACCCAACACAGGTAGCCGGACCTGGGAGGCTGCTTACTGCCTTCCATCTCTTAGTCAAGAGTTAAAAAGCACAACTACAATTACACTTCCACAACCACCAAAAAAGCAGAATTTACTTTCACCATGTAAACTGTCTGGGGGGTCAGAGGGGAACAGGCGGCAATCTCAGAAGGAAGCTCTGCAATTTCCTGCACTGGAGGCAGGTGACTGGTACAGCATCCTGGGACAGCCATACTAGGAGGCTAAAAGAAGTCCTCTCCCAGGCAGTGAACTAACATTTCACAGGTATCTGTAACCTTTAACATATTCATGATGGAATATTTAGACCTGGGTCTTCCTCACTGGCCCCACCCCAATGCCTCTACTCATGGCGGTTATTAAACCATATACTGCTTTACCTGGCCAGGCAGGAACCTGAAGCTCTCGTCCTCACAGAACTGATCAGATGCTGGGAAATCCTAGACGCACAAATAGGCAGCCCAATTCCCCATCGTGTCTTCTCACTTGAGCTAGGAATAATGGTGAGTCATTCTGGGTAGTAGGACAGGCTCCAGGTCCTGGAGGTGAGCGCTCTCTGGCTGAGCTGGACTGCAGGGGCAGTGGGGTGCCTGGCCAGGGGCATGCAGGACTCCAGAACAGTGCTGCCTGGGTCAGGAGACTTTGGAAGGATGGAGGCAAGATGCACAGCTCAGCAAATGCCAGAGTCCTCCAGGCTGTCCTCAGGAGGTGTGACGTTGCCTGGAAAACACAACAACAAGGTGCAATCACGGCTTTGGGGAAGCTGGGGCCAAGATTTAGGAGGGCTCTGGCAGCTCGCCTCACTGCAGATGGTAAGGCCCCTTGCCCACCCTCCATTCTGGCACTGGTGCCGGAAATCTACCCCTCAGCCTCCCAACATCATTTGGGCAGGCTTCCTTCTCATCAGCTTTTCCCCAGGGAACAGGGCTTCAGGCTGGGCTGGGCAGTCTCAAGAGACCTCCCTGGGCTGATGTAGACCGATCCTCCTCCGCTGACACCAGGAGGGATTCTGGGCAAATCTCCCCTCAACCCCCTGTATTAGGATAAACATCTCCCAAGGGGAGGGCTTGGCTTTCTGCAGTCTGACTACAAGCTCTGACCTCAGTTGAGTCCTGGCCGAAGAAACGCCTCCACCAATTCCCCAACATATACACTCCTCCGGGGCTCATCTAGGGAGACCCCACACGCAGCAAGGTTGCATCTCCGTTCTAAAGCTGGATGACTTGAGTCGCTGAACTTACTCTCCCTCCGGGATCCCTGGGCCGTAGGCCTCCTTCTGAGCTGGGTGGCATTTGAGCCAGGCAGGCACTCGACCACTGATTTCTCCCCAAGAGAAAACCCCTCACATCTCCTCGGCAGGGAGCACAGAACAAACACTCAGCCCGTTGGCTGGTAGGCAGCAGCGAAAGGGGGAGCAGGGAGGAAGCTGGCTTCCGG
>NW_022900945.1:41813307-41813823 GCF_012274545.1 Fukomys damarensis
TTCCCCCTGGCGGCGAGCTAGACTAGAGCCACTTTAACCCCTTCCTGCCTACCGCGGTCGGCTCCCGCTGAGGGCCCAAGTGCAGCCTGAGTTTTGGCCCGCCGGGTCCAACCAAAGGAATCAGAGGAGGCTCAGTCTCCGCCCGAAAAAAAATAGGAACCTGAACTCTGGGGGTGGGGAGTAGGTTGCTCCTCGCTGCTGCCCCAGATCTCAGCTTCCATCTAAACTTGGAGGCTTCGCGGCAGCACACAGCCCAGGCTAAGGGGGACAGCTCCTCTCTGCAGCAGAGCTGTTTTTATTCGGAGAAGAGAAGGCGGCCCGGCAGACCAAGTGATTCGGGTTCCACCAACCCGCGCTATTTACCAGACAGGGTTATGCTGCCAGCTGTATTTCCCATTGCCCGCCAGATCCTCCGCCCCGCGCCACGCACACCCAGAGGGTCTCGGCGCCCACTCCGAGCGCTCCCTTCTGCAGGGGCAAGATCCCCTGCCCCGGCAGACCGCAGAGGTGGGCTCA
>NW_022900945.1:41814122-41829264 GCF_012274545.1 Fukomys damarensis
CCCGCAGCCGCACCGCGCCACGCAGCGCCGCACCTGGCCTGGCTGCGAACTCAAATTAAAGGGAGCCGGCGAGGCGAGCCCCTTGGGGCCACCTCCGAGGGGTCGTCCAGTTGGAGCCCTGGGCCTCAGGCCCCACCCCATGAGCAAAACATTCATTCTTTGGCTAGTCCAGTTAACTAACCAGAGTGGCGTGCAGAGTTCATCTGGGTGCTGCTGCCGGGGGTGGAAGAGATGGAGAGGGCCGAAGTTGAGGAGCTCTTAGGAGAGGATCCTGCCAACGTAAAGAAAACAATCAAATAGCAGCTCTCCCAGGCCCGAGGCAGGATCCAGCCCTGCGGGAGGTGTGCTGCTACTACTACGGTGCCGCTGGACAGGATCTGTACACCCCGGACCCTCTCTCTGCCCGCTGTCGCGCTGCGCCCCCTCCGGCAGCTGTTTTCCACCTGGCTCTTAACTAGCAAAGATTCATGGGGCTTCTTAGGGGAGTGCGGTAGGTGCGGGCCAGGCAGTAATAGGGCAGAAACTTGGTCAGGAACAGCAGACCCGCAGGGCCGGCCCTCTGCCTTCCTAACTCCCCCCACCTCCACCCCGGGGCCCTGGCCAGGGAAGGCCCAGGACACGAAGCTGCCCTTGGGAAGAAGGGCCAGCTACTCACGAAACGTCCTTGCACAGATCTGACAAAACTGGCCAGCCGTTCCACAGGGCTGTCAACTGCACTAGTGCAGCTCACCTTACCGTGGCTGGGCAGAAGGGGATGCCTCTGGCTTTTGGGAGAATGTTTATAGGAAATCCATCTTGCTCTTGCCTGGTCAGGTTGTTTTGGGAAGCCACATGACATCCCCAGGCTTCTGCTAGTTCTATTCTTCAGCCTCTATCAGAACATCCCAGACTTGTGCTCCAAACAGTGACTCCTTGATATCAGACCCAAGTAGACATAAAGCTCCTGGGTTCAAAAGGGCTCTAGTGTGCAGAAGGCTCCTGTTGGGCCCTCCTTTCTCTCGAGACCCCCTCTGTGGATGGGTACCTCCTGATGGGAGCTCTGAGAGCCACAAGGCCCAGGCTCTGTGGATTTCTGTGGAGAATGAATAATTATTCTAAATGACGGCATGTCATCATGGTGGTCTACGACTGTGGGGTGCCCCTCCCCCAGAGCTGCAGAGGGTAGCCTGGGAAGACAGTGGCCTTGGTGAGCTTGGAGAGTAATTGATGGCTATAGGGTGGGACTGTTTAGGAGCCATCCAGACCCAAACTTAAGTCTCTCCCAGTTCTTAGGTGAGTTACTGTCCTACAAAGTGAGGCTAACTCTCCGAATGTGACAAGGGTTAAGTTATTGCTTGTTAAAAGTTTAGTACCAACAGACAATCAGTGACTTCTCCAATCTGCAGCCCTGTGAGCTCTCTTCATAAATCCTAGCCTCCAGTTATGTTTCTCTCTGTGCCACATCATCTGGTCTTTGTTGCTCATTCTGTCTGCTTTTCTTTCCTTCCCCTGAGGTCTCAGCCAGGCTCAGTCCTTTCGTGTAAAAGTCCTCCTGAACCTGGCTCTGTATTCCTTCTCAAAGCCTTGCCAGATCATACTGAGGGGCTCTGTTCTCTTGCTTGTCACACTGGGTCTTCAAGTTCATTGAACTCCAACAGCGTCTTATCACTGTTATCATGTTTGTAAGGACTTTTTGCTTACTTTTGTCAAAACAGAAGATGCAGACAGAAGAAGGCTCTCGAGGGAGAATTAATAATTGTTCTATCTGGTGGCATACGTTTACCATATGTAAATACTGTGTTAAGCACTTCTAATCCAGTGCAGCATTTAATTCCTCTGTCTCTAAGATATGGTGTCTACATTGACCATTTCATAGAAAAAGGAAACTGAGGGGGGGGGAAGTAACCCTGCCCAAAGTTAATAAGTGGTGGCTCTTGGATTTGAATTAGGTCTTTGTGACTCCACAGGGTATGTACCCTTTAACCCCCACAGCAGTCTGGACACGTGGATAAGCAGCCCTGGAATTTCATTCCTTGCTCTGGGGTCTTTCTCTGCTACTATCTTCTTATTTGGCTTCAGGGGTATGTCATCCTTCCTCTCCCTTTTAAAATCTGACCTAAGTGTGAACAAGTATAAAAAAGATATCAGCTAAAGAAGGAAAAGAAGGAGGAGGAGGGAAAGGGGGAAGAGGAGGAGGAGGAGCAGGATAAGGAGGAAGAAGAAGGAGAAGAAGAGGAGAACAAAGAGGAGTAGGAAGAGGGGAAGAAAGAGCCATAGCAACAGTTCTGGAGTATTTCAGGCTTATGTCCTGAAAGGCACCTTCATTGGTACCTTGGTTTGGCAGTGCAAAAAAATAATAATGAAATGGTAAGAAAAAGAGCACTGGGTAAGTTCCCAGCATGGACACTTGAGCAAGCTGTGAGAACTTGAGGACGTTTTTGAAACTCTCTGAGCCTGAAGTTCCTAATCTATCAAATGGGAGAGCAAAACTTCACAAAGTAGCAAGGATTAGAATAGTTACACTGAGTGGCCAACCAGCTAGTTTAACTGGTAGGCTAAATTAGCAGGTGTTTACTTATGAGCTCTCTTTCCAGTCCTATAGAAGTCATCATTTCTTATCTTTGGCTCCAAAAGAACAGCCAAAGAGTCCTTTGGTCTTTTCTCTGGGGAAGGGTGAGTAGTCCAAAGATGATTCCCTTCTATTTTAGCTTCCTACTTGGGAGCTGGGCCCTGCCTTCTGCAGAGCAGAGGGCTGTGGTGACAGCCACAATGAGTACGGGTGACTACAGTCATTTAAAAGAAAAGCTTATCTATCACTGGGTGTGCACACTTATACCCACCCAGAGGGACAGGGTTGGGGAGGAGCTCTCCGATTCCTCCTACCGCTCTTTGTGAACTCAGAAGGACTACATAAATCTGTCCTTGGGCATTACTTCCAGGGACTGGCTCTCTTTCCTCGCACGCCCACCCCTGCTTGATGCTCCCCACAAACTCTTTCCCTTGAGTGGTGGCCCATCTTCTCAAGCCAATGAGCAAGCAGGGCAGGAGAGCTCTGGCTGACAGCCTTGTACAGGTTATTGTTATAATACATGCAGCCACTCAGAGGAAAAAATGTCATTGCTTTGGTTTTACAGATGGTGATTCTGAAGCTCAGAGTGGACTGGTCATTGACAAGGGTAACTTAACTGGTAAATGTTGAGGTTGGGAACAAATTCAAGATTGTATAACTTGCCAAATCACTCTGTCATTCTTTTAGCCAGGTGCCAAGCCTCCAGACTCAATTTCTAGTTTCAGGAACATGGATTCAGTCCAGCAGACCTCAAAGACCCCCAACACATATCCAACTGGCCTGTGGAGGGAGTTTAACCTACCAGGAGGTCTGTTTTAGAGGGGGGTAAGTTCTGGTGTTAGTGGTTAACTGTTCACACATTAACTCAGGGACTCCAGCCAGTGGTTGCAAGATTCTGGACCCAGAGTTTCTGCTCTGTGCTGGTTTGCTGAGCAGCTCTGCTAATGCTTCTCATATCTCACAGCTTCAGACTAAGCACTGTGCTGGCCTGGTGTTAAGTACAAGGCATAGCATCTGATTAGGACTGTGTTCTCAGTTTCAGTCTTAGTGTGTAAAGAAAGCTCTGTGACCCAACAGCATTCCCCTGAGTGTTCTGTGTAAGAGCTCACTTGTAAAACAGAAAGGATTGAATTCTCTCTTCTCTTTGTTCCTAGGGTGCAAAGACTAAATGGAGGATGGAAGGAAGGAGATTTTTGTTATCAGTGTCATTTTCCATTCATTTATCAGGGTTACAGAGGATGATACCCATGCTCGTGCTGGCCACTGTTTATACCATAAACATTATTGCTGTTGCTGCTACTGTGATTGTTATCTTACCAGTATGTACCATGCTTGCCTCTGGACAACTTTTCTTAGAAGAGGAATGGGCATCTATCCAGGCCCCCTATTGACCTGGGAAGTCTGCTACATAACTCAGAAGTCAAGGTCAGCCTCCTGCAGGAAGCATTCTAGATGCACTCCAGCTGCCTCCAAAGGGCTCTGGTGTGCAGGCTGAGCCTTGGCTGCTGCTCTGCCCTGAGCTGGCTGTTCTGCACTCATCCCACTGGACTGCAAATATTGGCTGAATGTTAGGGAATGGTCGAAGGGGGTGATCCCTCTTGCATCCTGGACTGCTGCTGAGCATAAGCACTATGTTGTTTCAGGATTTTCAGAGACGGGAGAGACCAATGAGTAATAAAGGAAGATTTATTTCAGGTTTTTAGGTGTACACCAACTTGGTGGACTAATGTACAAAGGCGGAGCCCAGAACAAAGGAAAGGCTCTGGTTTTATACATTTGGTCAAAAGGGTTGGTCTTTTTAGTGATATAGCAAGTGAGTTTACAGAAGCAGGACAGGGACAGGCAGTTTTGCAACTTGGCCTTGAAAAAAGATAGAGCCTTGTAAATCATGTGAGAACAAGATGACATAAACTTTGTTTACAGGACACTTGCCAATTTTATCTATAGCAGAACAAGGGGTTACAGCTGTAGGAGGTGGGAGGGACTGCCCAAGGCTAGGAAAAACATGCTTTCCTTTAAGTCCTGCTCGAGTGCAGTTGTCTTACTGTCAGGGTCCTACTTCTAACACTCTGGGTGGTGGTTGAAGCACAACACTGTGCCAGCAGGTGTAAGGCCTAATCCCAGGCCTGGCATGGCTTTGCTCAGTTTCTTCAGTGATACATTTTCATTGTGTAGCTGGAAGGTAAACCACTTAGATTAGTGCCTGTGCCTTACAAACACCGTGTCTTACCCACTGGTAGTGTGGCCCTTTCAGGGCTGCCTCCCTCATCTTCACTGTCAGAAATGGAAGCGGGGGTTTAAGATAAGCTCTTATGGTAGGTTCTTTTGTGTTGTGGATGCTTCGTCTTGGGCCACCTGTGATTTCACCTGCCCGTGGAGGACAATGACCGAGCTAGTTCAGTCACAGCTAGTTCTTCTGAGTCAGCGCTCTTTCTGAGGCAGTGGGGGCCCACATTAGCTGCTCAGGATGGTGGGTGTGGGAGAGTCCACTGGAAGGGCTCCAGCTCTCCCATCCCTGAGACAGTTTGTGCACTACAGTTTGATGGCTCTCATCAGTATGGAGGCCCAGTGCCTCCAAGATGTGAGCCCAGGGAGAACCTGGGGCAGCGAAAATTCAAGAGCAAAGGTTGCCTGACCCACTCTCTGGATCTGTGTACCAGGTGGCTGAGGGGCCTGCTGGCCCTGCCCAGGGTCCTCTGTCTTCTGCCTACAACTCCCATAGGCTCTACTTCCCAGGCCTGCTTGTCCTTCATGTTCTCTGTACTGAAGCAGGCACTACTACTCCTGTAGCTACCCAAAGCAGACACCTGAGCATCCTTATCAGCTCCTTTCTTCCTCCTCCACCTGATACCCTTCACATCTAGATACCAGTTGGCCTTGGTATCTGTGCACTCTCTCTGATTCTTTCTCCCTTCTCAGCTGCCCTGGCTTAAGCCACTATCAGGCATGCTTTGGGACCTGCAACCCTTACTGGTCCCCACATTCAGACTAGTTCCGCTCTGGCTTCTTCTCCCTACAGCTGCTATAATTCTTCTACAGTACAAATAAAGCCATGCTATCACTTTGATTCCTTTTTAGCTCCCTATTGCTGTGATCAACCTACAGTTCCTAAAAGGCAAGCAAAACCCTTCCTAATTTGCTGGTCCTCTACATGCTCAACCCAAATCCCATGCTAGAAATCTATACAGGCAGCACATTAAACTACCATGAAAACTCTAATGGACTTAGACCAGACAGATTAGGCTAATTCCTGAAATGAGGCAGGCCGGGGATGAATTCCTACCTTCATTGCTTGCCACTCATGTGACCACAGGTGGGGAAATTTCTGTGTCTCTGGTTCCAAGCTGGCAAATGGGAATAATCCTGCCCAGTGCTTTCTCTAAGGACTAAAAGAGGTAATGTGAACAGTGTTTATCACAGTGACTTATAGGAAGGGCTCAAGAAATGTGACTTTCCAGATGGCTCCAGGTCTTCCAGCTTTGGCTCCAGCATGTTTCTCAGCCAGGATGCTGTTCTCTCCTTCCCATTACCCAATGATTCTGATAACTCATGGCACGTCTTTCTTTCTAGACCTCTCCCAGGTTTCTACTGTTAACTGTAAGCCTGGGACATAGGCCCACCACACCAAGTCTTAAGGAGCATGCATCAGTCCCCTTTTAGTAGGTGGGGAGTAGCCCAAGGACAAGGCCAGTTCTCTTCTGGCTTTGCATCACTGTGTCTGGCTCAGGCCGGGCACAGAGCTGTTGCCTTGATGGTATTTGTGAACCAGCAAACTCCAGAAGATGCATGGACTCTGTGGCACCCCTCAGAACTTAATCACCTCTCTACCCTTGCAGCCCCTAGATTTGTTGTCTCTGGAAGGTACCTGCTTCTGAAGAACCTTGAGTCCCCACAAGGCCAGCCAGGGGCTGTTTCTCACTCTTACCTATAGGCCCACTGGGATCAAGCAGGAAGACCAGCCTTACACCCAGGGAGCCCCTACATCATGGAAGTCAAAGCCAAGATGATGATTCCTTGGAGTGGGTGGCTCCCTCTGCATTCTGTAGAGAGGTTAAGCACTTTGCTCAAGGTCATGCATCTAGTCTAGGCAAGAGGCCCAGGACCAGTTTTACCTCAGGCACTGTGTCTGCAGGGCTCCTGATCTTACCCTCTTTGGAGTGCCACTCTTGTACAGTATTTGGTTCGATCTTGTCCACTTGCCACTCTGTGTTGTCAGCTCTCCAAGGATTCCTAAGGATGGGGGGCTATAGCTTCAGCTCACAGGCTTTCAGGGACAAGAAGCGCTGCCAGTCACCATGAGTCATTCCAGTTTTGGACACACTTAGGTTATCAGTTGCCTCTTTGGACCCAGGATTATCTATCTGGAAGCTTTCACTTGGTGAGGGTTGTGCCAGTTTACCTATACAGCATGATTCTGCCCCCACAACACCAGCCTGCACACACCAGCACTCTACAAAGCTGGAGTGAATGGCCAGCAGCTTGTGGCTTCTCTTCTTTGACATCTTCATCCCTAGGCCTCACTTCTTCTCTCTAGGCACTTTCTCATAAGCTGTGGCCAATGGCCTCGCACCACCCTGGGTATTGTCTGAGGCCACTCTAGCTTCTGAGTATGCAGCACACAGAAGTCCCAGAGCAGAACACTTGGATTCAGATGTGGCCCAGTCAGCCTAGGCACAGACACCATTGCTACTGTGCTCCCTGACACCCACTGGCTCCTTAGTGTCCAGGTCATAAGGCTGGCTAATCTGAGCCTGTTACATGAATCCTTACACTCCTCCTCTTCTCTGCTTAGGGCTGATAGAGAAGGCAAACAGAGTGGACAAAGGAGAAACCACTTGAGATCACGGATGAGTCCTGGCCTACAAGTTCTCTATGATCTAGGTGGCCTGACAGTATCTAACTTTGTGAAAATAATCCCTTTTGGGGCCTAAGTTTCCTCACCCATGAAGTGGGAAGGCTGAGTGTCTTAGTTACTTTTCTCTCATTGCTGAGACAAAACACATGACACCCAAAGTTAAAGGGAGGAAAGGTTTATTTAGCTCACCATTTGTAGAGGTTTCAGTTCATAATCGACTGGCTCCAAGGAAGGGTAGATGACACAGGCATTGTGTATACAAGGTAGCAAAGGCAAGAGGGGCCTTAACAGTACCTTTCTGGCCCTTTTATCTTATTCAGACTACTGGGATTAGGGAAGTCCCAAACCAATCAGTGGACTGATTTAGTAATCATGCACCCTTATTCTTAGGATCACGTACTCTAGATTCAGCCACCTCTGAAAAGGTCATATGACCACAGGGTCTTTGGTGATGTGATGGATTACTTAATGGTCAACTTGGAACATCCAGATGAATTGAGTCAGTGTGGTTCTGGGCACAGAAGACCCATCTGAGGATTGTTGCCAACAGCATAAAAAGAGAACTGGAGGGAAAAATGGCACACTGTTGATTTTTTTGTTTTGAGAAGCCTGCCCCGGCTGGTTTTCCTCATGTGAACTTGGCTGTTCTCCTGTGGGAGAAGCTCAGGTCCTTGCTGTTGCTGGGAATGGCTGCTGTTCTCATCAAGGGAGCTCTGATCTTCATCTTGAGCTTCTTGGCTCCAGTGCAGATCCCTCAGCCTGGTGGCACAGATCCTTTACCCCACCAGAATAGGCTTTCTATCTTCCATCACTGGTTTTGAGGCTTTCAGGGTTCAGATCCTTGGTACAGACTTG
Organism: Fukomys damarensis; assembly: GCF_012274545.1. NCBI lineage: Eukaryota > Metazoa > Chordata > Mammalia > Rodentia > Bathyergidae > Fukomys > Fukomys damarensis. The sequence goes on from NW_022900945.1 coordinate 41,822,381, forward strand.
CACAATACATTGCCCTGGGCTCTAGGCCTCTGGCTGGACTTGTAGAGGACATTGCCTTGGGCTCTAGGCCTCAGCTGGACTTGGTATCCAGTCCCTTGGCTGAGTTCTCCAGGTCTCTAGTGTGTGGACAGATCTCTTGTACTCCTCTGCATTTGACTTTTTGGGTGACTATTATAAAATAATTCTATAAATTGCATGTCCTGTATTAAATCTATTCCCTTGAAAACCCTGACTACAAGAGGGGACATCTAGATCCATCATAACACCAAGTCACATGCTCTACATGACCTCTTCTTGTCCAGTGACTAGTTCTTCAGCTCTATTGGCTAAGGCATGCAAGGCCCTGACAGGCAATTTTCATACTCGATCTCTGCCAGCATCCTTTGTTCTACTATAACCGTTTTACTGAGAGAGAGACTGAGGCTCAGAGAGGTTCTGTGACCTGCTCAAGATCACATAGCTCTAGTAAGAGGGAGAGCTGGGATTTGAGCCCCCAGGCCTCTCTGACCCCAAGTTAGCAGCTCCCCCACTGCAGCTCACTGCCTGCTTAAAAGGGAAGAAAAGACTTTTGGAGATGCCAGATTGCTTTGAAAATGAGTCCTGCAAAAATTTGGAGCAGCACAAGCCTGATGCTCGGTGAATCTTAATTTTGTTCTCAGATTCCAAGGTGGGTTGCTACAGGGAAGCTGGGGAGTCTTCAGTTCTGAGGTCTCATGGAGAGAAAAGTGGCTTGCAGCACAGAGGGGTTTGGTTAGGTCTGAGGGAAAGCACTGGCTTTTACACGCACCCAGTGGACTAAGCACCCACAGGAGACCGCTGAGGGCAGAGCCCCGACTGCCACTCAGCACTTAGCTCTGCACTGTACCTCTGCAGTACTTGGGAGAGGTAGAATGGTCTGAGCGAAGGGCTAGGCAGAGAAGCACCAGGTGATAAGCACACACTTGTTGACTGGAAGAGGACCTTGTGCGGTAAGGCAGTGGCACTTTCGTGGGAAACTCAGATCTAGGGTTCTGGAGTGACTCAGCCTCCTTGACCAAGTATTTGAAGCAGGAAGAGAGAAAGGCAGAAGATCAAGGAGAGACTGAACGATTTGAGCAACTTTCCTGGTATCACAGAGCCAAGATGTATCTGGAAAAGCCGAGGCAAGATGGTTTAGGAGTAAGAGAGACAGGAGGAGGAACAGGAGATACAGAGGCACCTGGTAGGGAGCCCCGTGGTTTCCTCTACTCTTAAAACTCCCAACCAGGAGTCTTGGATTGCCTGCTTTCGCTTGGAATTCCAGGATCATCCCACAGTGCCACCCAGTGGCCACATTTGGAGAGGCGCAGCGACATGCCCAGAGAAGCAAGCAATTAAAAGGCAGGAGAGGAAAGAACCCAAACAAGGTAGAAAAAGAGAAAATTGAATGTACTGAGAGACTTTCCATGGGCCTCCGGGTCTAGGAAGAACCAGGATTTAATGGTCTTGCATAGTCCAGAGGACCTCCTTTCTCCTCTGAACTCTGGCCACCAGGAAGCAAGCCAAGGCTTCACTTCTGTTCCCTACTCTCTTTCTGAGATCTGTGAACTTGCAGGAAATAAATTCTTTCTCTAAGAAAGGTGGAACCCCACAGTTAGATCATAAAGAAGGTGGCATGCTTTCCAAGAAGAACACAACGAGACTGGGGAACAAGGACCTATGAAATTCTTCCCTCCTTAAAGACACTGAAGCAAAAGTAACTCAGCTGCGGCCGAGTAGCCAGTTATCAGGCACAAAAGGGAGATATTGAACCATGGTCCAAGCAGCTTCCCAGGCCCAGCTCTAAAGTGAACACTGAGTGCAGCACTGCAGAGGCACAGAGCCTGGCACATAGGTGGGCTCCGTAAGCACGTCAGGAGTTTGTAGATTCTTCCTGAGAAGGATGGGTAGGGGAGCAGAGTCATCAGCATTTGACTCTCGGCCAGGGAGGAATTGCCTTAAATTGGGGAATTATGGGCTCAGGCAAAGGAAAAGCTTCAGGAAGGATTCACACATGAGAAGTGTTAAGGTGGAGCAGAATGGCATTGGCCTGTGGGTTGGGCCCTCTGAAGGGCACTTTGCACACTTCGCCCTTGCTCCAGGTGTTCGCCTGCTGCTGAAGAAAGCTCCCTGGAGCAGCCCCTCTCCAGAGGCACTCGTCACTCCACGCCTCATCGTGCTGCGTTTTTCTGCACGTCACATGTCTCTACCTGCCAGTTTGTTACGCGCTCACTTGTTCATTGTGTTACTTACCTAGGACTAGAGTACAAATCCCATGAGGAGGAATTCTCAGGGTTTTTCTGTTTCCTTGTATTCCCCAGTGCCTGGAGCACTCCGAGGGTTCCCCTCATATTTGTCAAATAAATACCGAAGTGAATGAGTGAATTTCAGGACAATGGGACAACAGGGACAGAGCACAGGAGCAGCCTTCTTGGTCCCTGAAACAGAAGTCACACAGCAAGAGTGGAGGACATAATGAGGCAGGAGAGGTCAGTGGTGGAGACTGGGAAAGACCTCTGAGGTCGTGCTGAGAAGTTTCCCTCATCCTACAAGCAACAGGGAACCAATGAGGATTTGGGCCAGGAGAGTGGCAGGATCCAGCACATGCTTAGAAATGATAACTTAGAAAAGGCATCGGAATTTGTAAAGAAAATGTAGTATAATGCATGAATCAGAGAGCAGAGGCAGGTAACAAGTAAGGAGGAGGTTGCTTCTCTTGACATGAGATGTCAAGGGTGAGAACTCCGACCATTTGTTCAATAAATAAAGGGGGTAAGGGAGAAGAGCAGTGAAAGCAAAGAAACCAGTACGAATGAGAAGATACGGAGGGGATGGCAGTAGGGCTCAGGGACCAGTGGGATGGGGGAGGGAGGCACGCCAGGGCCAAGTGAGGGATTCAGAGGGGCGGTGTGTGTGTGTGTGTGTGTGTGTGTGTGTGTGTGTGCGTGTGTGTGCGCGCACATCTGTATATGATGCAGCTCACATGATCAGGTGGTTCCCATAGACTGTGGGGCCAATAAAATGGGCCTAGCTATTGTCAAATAGATGTGTGATAATGCTGGCCTGAGGCTGGGGGTTGGGATGGACACATGAAAGCTACCATCATGGAGGGGTGCTTGAAGCCACCAGGAGAACGAGACTCTCAAGGGCGGCAACACAGATGGGGCAAGGAGAGCAGAAGGTCGGGACTGAAGGCTTCAGAACACATACTATGGGGGAATGATGTCCTACTGTCCTAGCACAGGAGGATGTGGCAGGGCTGGAGGCCACTGTGTCCCTGCTCAGGGTCAGTGTTTGTACTACACTGGGCTCAGGAGTTTTTCTTCAGGCAGGAATAATTTATTACTAGTATATTCAATAATATAAAAATAATGCTTTAAAACGTGACAAAGTTTCATTGGAGTTTTATCCAAGGTAGCCTGTGTTTCCCATTTATCTTTTTGACAGAGAGGACTTCGTCTAAGGATGAGTGGGTCCTCATATCCAGACCTGACCTGGAGAGGAAAGGCCTGAGGGTGTGTTGAACAGGTCCGGGAAGTATAAAGACTGAGGCCCAGTGGAGGAGGAAAAAAAAGGTGGCCGTTGTCCCTCAAGAAGCTGCTGACTGGTGACGAGATGGAGTGGCAGGTGTCACGTGATGGGTGTGAAGAGGCTATGGTAGTCTGGCTCGCTGTGGGGCAGCCGAGGTGGGGCTGGTACAGGAAGGACTCCAGACTCTCTCCCCTGCAGGACAGAGCCCTGTCTACTTGCTGACAGAGAGCCCTGGGTCACATTCTCCCTTGGGGCTTGTGTCCAGTGTCAGGTGGTGAGAAGAGATTTTTTTTTTCTCTTCTAACTCCTCCCTGGTGAGTCTGAGAAGCCTTGAATCTGGAGTGCCTCCTGTTTTGCCATTTAGAGAGAGTGTAGCCTGGGAAAATCACTGGCTCCCCCCATTCTTTTTAACTGGAATGGCTGCTCTACGTGGGCTTTTCTTTTAGGGTAGGATGGGAAGGTGTGAACCTCAGAGGAGACTAGGAGAGCTACATCCTCTAGTGCAAGATGAGCGGGGTGGAGGACCCTGCTCAGTTGTACTTAACATCCATAGCACTAAAAGTTGACACATTCAAAACCAAATTCTGGTTTCCTTCCCATGCCTCAAGCCCAAGCTTCCCTGGTTTCTGTAAGTAGCAACATCCTTACTCAGTTGCCCAGGCCCCAACCCCATGGACTAACTGGTCAGCTATTCCTGCAGTCTGATCCGGATGTCTTCTCCTTCAGTGAAACTAGCCTGATATGAGGACACCCTTTTCCCCTTTTTGGGCTTTTCACAGACCTCTTTGCTCCTACTCAGGCCCCTTGCAGAATCCAGGGCAATTAAAAACAAACAAGCAAACAGACAAACAAACAAAATCAGGTCATGTCATGCCTTTGTTCAAAATTAAATAGTTGTTCATACACTCAGACTTCAGCCAGAGTCCATCTGTGGCCTAGATGGATTTCTACCATCTGTCCCTGGATACCTTTCTGACCTCATTTTCAACCACCCTCCTCACTCGCTCAGCCTTGGGCCAGCTGCCTCCTTGCGTGTCCCCAAACCCAGCAAATGTACCTCTACTGCTGTGCATTGGCTGCCTCTGCTCCCTGGGAGGTTTTACCTTCAAATGCTTTTATGACCTAACCCTCCTTTACCAGTTTTCTATTTACACATTCTTTCCTCGGAGGTACCTGACACATGTTGAGGGAATGAATGTTGGCCACGTAGGAGACACTTACAAGTTGACATGTAATACATAATAGTCTGGTCCCTGCTTTCTTGTCTCCGTTGTGGAATCTGTCCCTATTTCCAAAGTTGAGCAGGTTGTAAGAGGCTGGATTTGGACAAGAAGGTGGAAATCAGCTGTGCAGAAGTGTGTGCTGCCACTCCCCACCAGACAGTGCCCCAGTCTGCACACTGCTGCTGAGTATTCAGTGGCAGCAACCTGGCGTGGCCAAAGCCCTCCACACCCATGCAGTTCAAGATGGTGGTCACTGTAAACCCACCAGCTAGGAGTTCTGAGCCTGCAGCATCTGGAACCCTACATATTCCTGGAACCAGGCTCTGTGAAATTTTGGGATAGAGTGAGTTTTCTCACCTATCTGTCAGGCCCCAAACTCTAGCACCTCCAGTCGCCTCAGGTCACATGTCTTAATAACACCCCAGTTCCCTGTTCTAAAAATACAGAATCTAGAATCTGAAGCTTTAGTGAGGTTAAATAACACATCTGCCTGACAAACCTCTCTAAGCCCTCCCACAAACAGCATTCCTGTCCTCTCTAGGCTAACTTGGACCTAACATAGAGACCATAGAAACATATATACATACCTTCAACAGAGGCTGATACCAGCTGTGACTGGTGAGCTTCCTGGGGGCAGAGAGGGTTTAATGAGAGGGGACGGGAGGGAAGAGAAAGGGCTCTGATATTAGGCAGTAGACTAAGTTGGAGGACACCTACCAGACAGTCTCCAGATCAAATTAGACATCCCGGCCTTGCTGTCCTCCCCCTGTCCTCACATCTGTCCCTTTTTCCAGGCCCTCCCTCCCTCTCCTGCTTTTGGGAACCCTGGGCAGATAGATCGGCCTTGCAGGTCCTTTGTGTTGGGCAATATATTTGAGATCATCCCAAACATTTCTTGGCGCGTCCAACTACTCGCTACTCACTGCGCTAAACTTCCAAGGTCCTCATGCTGTGTCTTGGCCCACTGTGATCGTGGAGACTGTCTCCCTACCATGGTGAGCAAACGCGGTCTCCCGTGGTCTTGCTCCTCTTTCTCTTCCCCTTTCTCAGGGCAGCCTTGGCCTTCACTTGGCAGAAGGCCAGAGGGTGGGGCTGGGCAGGGCAGGGCCTCTGCAGTGAACTGCTTGTCAAACCTGAAGTGAGCGTTAGTGTGCTGGGCTGAACTCGAGGACGGAGTCAAGGTGGTGTTTGAAGGGTTTGAAGTCAGTCTCCTAGATCCTCCCATCTTTCATATGACTTCAGCCTTTTCCTCATTCTCATTCTGAAAATTCCTTTTAAAACATTTCCTTGCCCTCTAGGTACCCTATGCGTTGGATAATTTTGCCTTAAAAAATAAACTGCTTTTATTATATGATGATGAGTGTGTCTGTCTGCTGTTGGCCATCTGACATTTATTAGCTGTTGGCCACTGTGACAGGCTGGACTGCCCCTCAGAAGTGTGAGAATTCAGCCCAAAGTAAAGCTACTAGACATTCTGCTTTGTCTGGCAGCCTTTTTTCACAAGTAATAGTGTGACTTTCCTTTAGGTTTTTGAAATTCTAAAATCACTAGAGCACTTTAGCATCGCCCCCTTAGACATTCAATCTCTGGGCATTCTTGGGTGTGGACACTGGCTTCAGTGTTTGACTTGCTCTGTCCTAATAAGTCTCACACATTTTCTGGAGGAATAAGGGCTCATTTACTATTTTTCAAAGAGTTCCCATAAAAAATTAATTAATAGGCTAATTTTAACTGTAGCCTTTACAGATTGCCAATGCTTTAACTCAGTAAAATACTACGGCCCTGAAGGATAAGATAGTAATTGCAGCTTGCTTATAACTTCATTAGAAACAACAATAAGGGGTAAGATTTCTAGCTAGGGGAGAACAAATAGGTTGACAAAGCCTTTTGTTCAAAAATAATGTTAGAGGCCAGGTGTAGTGGTGCATGACTGGAATCCCAGCTCTTTGAGAGGCTGAGTCAGGAAGATCTCAATTTCAAGGCGTAGGAAACTTTGTGAGACCTTGTCTCTGTCTACCTCCTTCCCCTGCACTGGAGACTGAGCACAGGGCCTTGTGCATGCTAGGAAAGTGCTCTACGAATAGGCCACATCCCCAGCCTGAGACCCTATCTCAAAAAAAAAAAAAAAAAAGA
>NW_022900945.1:41829942-41876948 GCF_012274545.1 Fukomys damarensis
AAAAAAAAAAAAAAAAATGGATAGGGCTGTAAAAAATGGATAGGAATGCTTGCTTAGCCTGGGTGGGGCCCTGGCTTCAATCCCCAGTACAAAATGAAACAAAATAAAAATGAGTGAAAATGGAAACAAATTGTCAAAAAGTAATTTTAGGATTCTTGAAATTGATCAAATAGAAATAATCTATTTTTTGTAAGAATATGGGAATGTGTGGCATTCTGGTTTAGGACTACTCACTTCCCTCCAAGCTCGGGTGAGGTGGAATTACGGTTATCTGTGACCACCAGCACCTTCACTGGTAGAGGAGGCTGCTTTTATTTGGAGAGGAAAATAAAAGTCTCACCTCTAGCACAGTTTTTGTTAAAAGTAGTGAGTGAACAATATAAACATGGGAAAACCCATAACCCTGCTTGTCTGGAGTTGGCCTGCTTGTCTCATGGTGCTTTTGGTAGGGAACAACCAGGAAAGGAGCCAGAAATTTAATAGGAAATAAGAGAGCCACGAAGGGAGTAGTTATTCCTCTCACATGGCTCTGGATGACTGGGAGGATGTTCATGCACAAGCAAGTGTTGGGGAGACCTGGTAGAAAAAAAAAGCTGACTTAAAACTCTGCCTGTACTGCCAACATGCTCCCTAATCCACACCTAGATCCATTAATAGCTACTGGAAGTCTGACTTTAAAACAGAGGTGCCACTCTGGGATAGTGAGGCAGGAGGGCTACAAGTTTGAGCCTGGCCAATTCTGTGAGTTCCTGTCTCAAAAAAAGGGGTGGGGGTCCGGGGGATAGGGGCTGGAGGCCAACTGTGAGTTCCTGTCTCAAAAAAAGGGGTGGGGGTCCGGGGGATAGGGGCTGGGGTATAGCTCAGGGTGATTACCCTAATACTATCAAAAAAAGAAAAGAGTGCAACTTCTGAGCAATCATTAGCTGGCCACTGAGCTATGAAAAAGGAGGGACAATAATTCCAAAGCCAGGAAAAGAAAAATTAAAAATAAGGAAAAATATTAAGCAGAGAGACATCAGCGGTATCAGCACTTTTCAAGGAGGAGATAGACAACCACAGGCATGTTCAGGAAAGCTATCCAAACCTAAAACCAAAACCAAACCAAACTGAAACAAAAAGGCAGTGACAATCCCGAGAGGAAAAATCAGAACCTAAAGTTGGCACAGCATATATGAAAATGACAAGTTTTTCAACAAATTTCAAAACACACAAAGGAATAGGAAAAGTCTTTGTACTGAGGCAAGAAGCAATTAACAAAGTCTTTTTAGTAGTAGTTCCAGATATTGGATTTAGCAGAAATATTTTAAAGCAGCTATTATAAACATGAATTAAAGTCTATTTAATTAAAGGAAAATATGATGACAATGGCTCAACATAAGAAATCTAAACAAATAGAAACTAGAAAAAGAACCACATGAAAATTGAAAACTGCAGTAGCTAAAATAAAAAATTCACTAGAAAGTTTTGATAGCAGTCTTGAGATATTAAAAAAAATTGATGAACATGAAGGTAAATCGGTACCCAAACAAATAACAAAGAGCAAAAAGATGGAAGAAATATTAGTATAAGCTTCCAATATTTTCAAGCTCATAAATCCACCAAAATTTGTGTAATGAAAAGTCTCAGAACAAAATGGGAGATGGAATGGGTTAAAAATTTTTTGAAGCAAAAAATGGCTGTCAACTTCTCAAATTTGATGGAAAATGTTAATCTGCATATCAAAAAACCTCAATAAATTGGAATCAGAGTAAACACAGAGATTCATTCCTAGACTTACATAGTCAAAGCACTGAAAAGTAAGACAAGGAGTAAATCTTAAAAGAAGCAAGAGAAAAACAACTCATTATATACAGGGGAATGAGGGCAAGATGAAGAATGGACTTCTGAAGAACAAGGGAAGTCACAAGGCCGTGGAGGAACAAGAAAACACGAGGAAAGGAAGAGGCAAGGAAGCATTTATAGTCAGTGAGGTAGCCTTTAAAAATTAAGGCAATTCTTGCCTTGCAAGCGCAAGGACCCAAGTTCGATTCACAGTACAAAAAAAAAAAAAAAGGCAATTCTAACTAAAAATAATTTTGAATGTAATACAAAAAAGATAAATTTAAAAATAAAACCTGTGTGCATCAAAATTTCAGATCTCAAATTCACGAACCCAGTTCCTAACTTAAACTGGAAAGAGGGAGCAAATGAAACTCAAAATAGGTGGAAAAGAAATAAAGATTAGCATAGAAATTAATAAAATAGAAAAGAGATAAAATTAATGAAATAAATTCTGGTTCTTTGGGAAGATCTATAAAACTGATAAGTATCTTGCAATTTAACCAGTAAAAAGTGAAATAATCAAATCAGAAATGAATTTAAAATCCAAGTAATAACAAAAGGCTAATAGGTCCAAATCAGGTTTATCCGAGGTTGGTTCAATTGTATAAAATTTACTGTAATTCACCACATTAAAAAAACCAAACAAACTATACTATTATTGTAACAGACACAGAAAAAAAAAACATTTGATAAAATCTAACTGCGATCAAATCTCATAAAACTTGGAGTAAAGGAAATATTTTTCAATCTGGTAAAATGCATTTATAAAAAACACAGCTAACAGGACTGGGGACTCAGCTCAGTGGTGCTGCTGCCTGCCTTGCAAGCACAAGGTCCCAAGTTTGATCCCTGGTACAAACAAACAAACAAACAAAAAACAGAAAAACAAACAAACAAATCCCAGTTAACATTATACAGTACTTAATGGTGAAAGGTCACATATATTTTCTGTAACAATGAAAAAAAACCAAGGATGTCTACCCTCAACTTTTCTGTTCAAGAAGTGTAGCAAGTATAATTGGAGATTATAGCCAGTACGATGAATTAAGAAAAAGAAATAAACAGCACTCAGACTGGAAATGAAGAAGTAAAGTTATTTTCACTCATTCTCAGATGACATAATTATCTATGTAGAAATTCCAATGGCAACTACAAAAAAGAGGCTAGAATTTATTGGTGAGTTTAGGAAGATGTCAGGATATAAGTTCATTTTATAAAATTCATACTTTCAAATATTAAAAACTAATACTGAAGCTAAAAACACTATTTACAAGCACATTCAAAATGCATAAGGACAAATGCAACAAAGGGTGTGAGAGATCTATGCCCTGAAAACTAAAAAACGTTACTGGTAGAAATGAAAGACCTAAATAAGTGGAGAGATATAAGACAATAATGTTATGCTATCTGTATGTCTTGAAGTTAGCCTGCCTATTTAACACAATCCCATTTAAAAAATCCCCAGTCGGATTTTTTAGTAGAAATTGACAAATTGGTTCATGTCTAGAATAATCAAGATAAATTTGAGAAAGATTAAAGTTAGAGGAGGAAAACGATCTGATTTCAAGACCTATTATAAGGGTGTGGTACTAAAGACAGTGTAGTAATAATGTCAAGATAAACAGATAGGGTCAGTGGAGTATAAAAGAAAGTAGAAATTGGCTTACACATATGGACAATTGATTTTTGATAAAGGTGCAAAACCACTTAAGTGTAGAAAGGATAATTTTTCTTAATGAAGATGGCTGAACAATTGAATAGCTATATGTAACCACACGGATATAGAACTTTTCCTAATATCATAAACAAAAATTAACTCAAAATGAAATAAGAGCTAACTAAAAGAGCCATATATACAACTGCCAGGGGAAAACAGAAAAATTGTATGACCTGCGACTTTGGAGTACTCACATATTTCTTAGATGGGCACTAATAAAGCATAATGAATAAAAGAATGAACTGATAAATGAGATCTCACCAAAATAAAAGAATGTTTACTCATCAAATACATTATTAACACAATGGAAAGACAGATGTAGGCTGAAAGAAAATATTTGCAAACTCTGTATCTGGTATCTATAAAAGGACCCACATATAGAAAATCTAAAGAATTTCTATTGCTCAATAAAAATGAAAAACAATCCAGTTTAAAATGGACAATACATTTGAATAAGCATTTCACCACAAACATATGCAAATGACTAATAGGTACATGAGAAATTGCTCTCATTATTAACTATGAGGAAATGCAAATTAAAAGTATAATAAGATACTACTATTCACTACCAACTGTAGTAAAAATGACTGGTAATACCAAACTGCTGATGAGAATGGGGAGAAATACAAACATTCATATATGATCGATTATAACATAAAATGGTATTTAAAGTGGTATTTGGTAAATAAATGTAGTTTCTTTTAAAAATCAAGCATACATTTACCATAATATCAATTATTTCTAAGTATCCATCCAAGAAAAATGAAAACCTATGTCCACAGACTTACATGAGAATGTTTGTAGCAGAACTATTCATAATACCCACAAATTGGAAACAATCTAGATATCCAGCAACTGCTATGAATATGGTATATCCATAAACAGGATGCTATTCAGCAAAAGAGGAATGAACTACTGCTACATTTTATGGCATGAATAAATCTCAAAACGTTACCCTAAGTTAAAGAAGATAGACACAAAAACTGCATATGATTCCACTCATAGGAAATTTCCAGAAAAAGCACATGAATACAGACATAAAACTAAGTAGTGTTCGATAGGGATTTGGATGGGGTGGACACTGATGCAAACAGGCAGGAGAGAACTTTTGGAGGGATAGTTGTGAAACTATACGTTTACTAAAATGTCATTGAATTTTAGGTTGAAAATGAATGTATCTTTAAAAATATTTTAATGAAGATGTTAAGGCTACATAAGATGACAGTATTATTCATGCACAGAAAAAAGATGGGGAAAAATATAAAAATAACATTGTTTTTGTATTATAAATGGATTTTTTCTTTCTTTCCTACTACATTTTCAGTAATCCCTACTACCTTTAAAAATGAAAAACAAAATTTAAACAAAAGTTCATTCAGGATTAGTTTATAGAACCCTTAAGGGTGCCAAGTCTTGGAGGTGGAGGTTGAGATTGTAGAAAGGTCTAACAGAGAAGGCATCATTAGTCTAGAGGGTCTTTGTGGGCTTCAGGGCCATTGGGAAGTAAGGAAATCAATAGTTCTGGTCTACCAATCAAGAAACCTTAGAATCATTCTGATCTCTTCTTCATTCTTAAAACTTCATAACCAGTCTTTGGCTGTTCCTCCTTTAGGGATAATTCTGCTTTTTACAGATTCTGCTGACCACACAAACCTCACTCAGCCCTTGGATCACTGGAGGAGCACTTTATGGATTTTTGAACCTTCAGTCAACTTGCCCCATAATCCACCCAGAACAACCTAAATAAATTGTGTTTAGTGGAGGAAGAATCACTCTACTATCATACCATCTCATAAAACTTCAGTTATTAGGAGAGTGTTGTGGTCCTAGAACATGACCAAACAGGTGAATGGAATAGAACAGAGAGTACAGAAATAATCTGAATGAACAGGTGAATTGAAATAATGAAATAAAAGTAGCAATGTCTCCTTCATGTGAAATATGCTATTCCATGAAATATGATGTCCCCAACACCCTAGCCTCTTATGATCCAAACAATATGACACCTGTGCCATATTATCTTTATATGAATGCGTTTGTCTTTAATTTTTTGCAGTTAGATTGTAAAGCTTTGCAGGGCCAGGACTAATTCCTATGTTTCCCTGTACACTCCTCCCTGGACTTGGCATTCTGTGTGTCAATAAATATTTACTGGATAAGTAAATCTGAAGAAGGGAAGTGGGGAAGAAAAATGGAAAGAAAACTAATGTAAAACTAGAGACATCTAAGAGCTAATTTAATTACAGAAGCTATAAAGGCTAGGCTTGGGTTGAGGAGGAAATGAGAGAAATAGAGGCCACACCTACGATGTGAACAGGAAGTGAAATAGCAAGGACAGGAAGTGGAGAAAGAGTATTGAAAGTTATGCAATGAGATGAGAGAAAAATTTATATTTAGAGGGACTACTCTTGAGCAATGCTGAGTTCTCCTTTTCTTGAATTCATTAAGATATAGATGATTGAAGTGAGATTAAAAGGCTGCTGTTCACTCCCAAGTGTCTTAAACAACAAGGTTTAGTACTTGCCGTGTATGTGCCTGGTGGGGGACAAGGAAGTATATATGAGTAATGCAATGACTGCAAAGAAGCCCCTCACTGTGCTCTACACTGGGCGTCATCTGATTGAATTTTTGCCTCCAGTTTTTATCCACTCATTTAAAAAAACGTGGAGTAATGGAAGAGCCTAGAGAAGTAGGTGGGGAAGTAAATCTCTCGGTCCTCTATGCCCAACCTCTGAAATCTCATGCATTCTTTAAGGTACACAGCGAAGAAGCCTCTTGGACGTCACAGGGAACTCCGTATTTCTATTCCACTTGTTTCTATTCAGGGACAGTGCTCACCCCAAACTGTCTTCCATGAGCGAGTCCTTTACTTAGCCTGAACTCTTCAGTAGCAGAGATCTATTTCATTAAAATCTTTGCACCGCCTGATGAGGCTGCCATTGAGAGCCTGGCATCTGGTGTCTGCATGTAACAGTTGTACCTAAATACTTTTGTCGTGGTCAGTGGAGGACTGAGCAAGAGCGGATGACTCGAAAGCTATGGAAGCCCAGCGTAGGTGCCCCACTGCTCTGCTTCTGCCACGCTTCGCTTATCACCAAGCACACGAGATTCACCTGCACATTTTAGGTCTGCTTCCCCACGCTTGATCTCTGAGGGCAGAGACTGACCGACGTGCTGAAAGTAGGCACAAAATACATGCTAAATGACTGTTTGTTGAACGAACAGACACGCGTTCATAATGGCATTGATTGCCTTGTAGTTTAGCAGAGGTGATTTTTCTGGGAATTATCCTTCAAACCCAGAGCAAGTACTCGGCAGGGGGACCTGCCATTCTCTCTTCAATCTTGTCTTGGATCCCATCCAGTTCCCAGGCCAGCCCAGCCCCACTAGCATCTTCAAGAGTGCCTTCCAGGTATGGCTCCACTTTATAATTTGCTAGGGGAGATTTTAAATTCTTGATGCCAAGATCACATTTCTGATCAATAAAATCAAGATGTTTGGGAATGAGAGCCCGACACTGGTGATTTTAAATATCCCCAGTGATCCCTAGTGATAATAATGATCCCAGGACCCGAACCGATTCCCAATCAGTGCCTTTTAAAGTCTTCCCCCAGTGGCCCCAAGGTCATCATGGCAGCTGATCTCTACTGGTTAGCCAAGGTTGGAAACTACTGGTTTAGCAAATGCATTTTCATTATTGAAATTGAATGTCCCCCCAAATCAGGAAATTGGCAAGGAAACTCATGCCTCTGACAATTTCAAACCAAGGTGCAGTCCCAGAATATTGGTCAGAATGAAAGACCCTGTGTGAGGGCTGGACCTTGTTCAGATGATCTGACCTTTGGAGAGCCTCCTGAGAAGTAAACTCTGATGGGCACCTGCTCCCCAGCGCCATTGCTCTCTCCTCCTCCGTGCTTATGCAGCATTTTAATTATTTGTTGTCACATTCTCTTCCTTTCCATTGTGAGCAACTCCAGGGCAGAAACTATGTCTAACCCTAACCCTAAACTATGTCTCTGTAAACCCACTGAGTCTGAGCCATCAGGAAAGAGCCACATACATATGTCCGTGAGTTCACTCATTTATTCAACAGATGATGGTAGTGATAGAGAGGAAAACTAGATTCTATGAGAAGATAGAATTAAAATCAGGGTGGTCAAAGATAAGAAGAAGAAGAAGAAGAAGAAGAAGAAGAAGAAGAAGAAGAAGAAGAAGAAGAAGAAGAAGAAGAAGAGGAAGAGGAAGAGGGGGAGGAAGAGGAAGAGGAAGAGGAAGAGGAAGAAGAAGAAGAAGAAGAAGAAGAAGAAGAAAGAAAGAAAGAAAGAAAGAAAAGGGTATTTATTTATTTAGTTAGTTTTGGTACCAGGGATTGAACTCGGGACCTTGCACTTGTGAGGCAGGTGATGAAACCACTGAGCTAAATTCCCTGCCCAAAAGATATTCATTTATATTCATACAATACAGTGATAGATGTGTCAGTCTAAAAGAAGCATTTTTTTAATCCAATGGACTAAAAAGTTAGTTAATAACTTGAACTATCCTGGTCTTTTTTCCTTTTAATGGTATTTCTCCAGTTAAAACCAATTGTTATAAAATTATTTGCATAATGTCTCTTTCCTCTTTCAAGCTGCTAGCCTCAGATCCTATTTCTGGTATTTAATCTCTGTGTGGCAGTGCCTAGCAGAGCTTGGCACATAATAAGTGCTTATAAATATTTACCAAGTGACTCAATGGATTTCTCATGATTTCAGTTCCTTCTTCTTTAAAAAAAATTATCTTCATTTCAACATTGTTATGAGGAGATGCATGGTAGGATTTTACTGACTTTTTCCCCAGGGTTTGAAGATCCTGCTGATACCCTCCTCCTGATTAATACTCCCCTACCCTGCCCCCAGGAGCTCCAGCAAACTCCAGCATCCACTCATAACACTACAGTATTTTGACCACACACACCAGGCAGCAAGTTTTCTACCACCAGATGGCAGCATAAAGCCCAGTGGTGGCCAGGTTTAAACTTGGCTATGATCAAAGCCTTATGTAGGGGTCTCTGAAGCACAGGGAAGGTCGGGGGCAGCCCCTGGCCCTCTGGCTTTGTTATGTTCTGTGAGAGTTACATTAATGCTTTGGGATCCAGTCCCTTCTTTTCCAGTTCCAACCCCCAGCCAGGCCCCACTCTGGGGACACCTGGATACATATAGGGTCCTCATTCAGAGCTTTTCCCACAGCATCTGAGGTGCCCTTTCTTTCACCCACATCAGATCCCATATTGCTTTGAGTGAAGGTTCAGAAGTCCTTGTCTGGCCTTTAAGCTCACTTTCTTATTCCTGTTATACCCCATCAGTGGCCTGCATGCAGTTCACCCGCTCTGTTCACATCATGTCCCCACATCATCCCTTCTTTCCCCTTACTTCCTTGAAAACCTGGCATAAATGGCATCTACAAGAATTCTTATGGCCTGACCCTGGATGGTGACTCACTCTTTGCTCCTATCAGCGCTTTCTTTCTTGGTAAGTATTTGCTGGGTTTTAGGTTTTAGGCAACCTGGTTTCATGATGCTTTATCAGCAAGTTTTATGGGTTTCCTGTCACCTCAGCAAGGGAGGGTGGCCATAGGTCTTCCTTATGAAAAACAAGTTTTTTTTTAACACCCTTCCTTGAGCCCTTCATCAAACCCTTACTAGTTACTGTTGGGCTAAAGGGAGAAAAAGAGAGATATTATAAGTAATATGTAGGAATGAAGAGAAATGAGAATCTTGTGGAGAATTAATCCTTATATCCCTAGCCTTGAGACTCCTTGTTGAATAGGACAGGAAGGAGGACACTGTAAAAGTCAAAAGCCCCAGAAAAATTGGATGTTTTGTCTTCTTGGAAATCCAGTGCCTCTGAAACTTACTGAGAAGGCAAGATCTATTCATTCATTCATTCATCTTTCATCATAAACTGGTCATTCACTAGTCCTCAAGGCACCCAAAGCTAGACAGGCTAATGAACAACCAATTACCACAGAACAGAAGAGCCAAGAGAAAGGAAAGAGCTGGGTGCTGCATGGGTAGGGCACAGAGAGGAGGGCAGAGGAAGCCATTGGAAGCTTCTGGAATAAGGTCTAGGAGTTGAGCACTGATTGACTGGTAAGGCTTAGTTAGCTATGCAGAATTAGGAAGAGGAATTGGCAGTTGTGAAAGCACAAGGGAAGACAACAGGGAAGGTTAAGGGAACTATAAGGAATACATTGTGTTTGGAACAAAATGCGCAGAAACAGAAAAGAGGTATATAGAGAGAATAGCACGGACTAGATATAGGTCTGGAGCCTCTGATAACTTTTTTCTTGTGGACTTTGGAGGTAAAAGAGCCTTATAGAATTTTAAGGTAAAGGACATTGATTGGACTTTCTTCTTTTTTTTCCCCTCATTGAGTTTATTGGTACATTTTAGGTATACAGTACAGTTACATTCATCATTGGGATCTTGTACCTTTACATGACAGGTCTTGCTTCTCATTTTTCCCCTTGTCCTTCCCTCCCTTCACCCCTCTGGACTTTCTTATTAAGGAATATTCCCATGGCTGCTAGTATGGCTCATCCCTGAGGGCAATGCAAAAGGCAGGAAGATGGGATGGCCAGCTGTTCCAGGGGTCCAGGAAGAGACCATGTGATCCTGAACTGAACAGAGATAGTGCAAAGATCAAGTCAGTAGGCTCAATAACCCCCATAGACCTGTGGATGTGGGGGCTGAGGATTTTATGCGTGGGAAGTCATTAGGACTTTCCTGCATGGAGCTCAGGAGATGGGCCTGGCTTGAATCCTGGAAGGATCTGGAAGTCTATAAGGATGAGGCCTCTGACATGCGTAGGATTTATTAGGGGCCAGGATGCACCAAGAGAGAAAGCAGTGGGTATATTTAAAGCCAGGAGAGAAGAAGGAGTCAGCAAGGGGAAAGAAGAAGCAATGACTGGAAAAGAGGAGGAAAATCACAGGGGTGTGATGTCCTGGAGGCAAGCACAGCAGTGTCACAGGCACTGAGATAAGTGAAGATGTTAAGGAGTCAGCACGCAGGGCTCTTTCAGTGGAGTTGGGCTGGACAGCATGTGCTCCCCGGGTGGAGCAAGTAGGTCGTGAGGAAGTAGGAGATTCTCTTTGAAGAAATCGGAATATAAAGGAAATGATGAAAATAGATGGCAGTAGAAGGTAATGCATAATTGAAGCATTTAATTTGAAATTTGTTTTGACATGGGAAGAAACTTATGGAGGCACATGGTTACAAAGTGAGTAGTTGAAAATTTATTTAAAAAATAAAAGGAGGGAATTACTGGAAATGTGAAGTTAGAGGTGGTTTAAGAGCATAGCTGAAGAGAACATGCTTAGACAAGACCTTGAACACTTCGATGAGACGATGCAAGGATGGGCTAGAACTGGTTTTAGCTGAGCGTGAGGGGCTGGTGGAAGTTGGGTAACTTAACCCGTTTGTGCTGCTATTGTAGAGCGCCCTGGGCTGTGTATAGCTACCTGCCTTGCAGCGCAAGGTCGTGAGTTCAATCCCCAGTACCACCCCCTCCCCGCAAAAGGCTGGGTATATTATAAAGAACTGGTATTTATTTGACTTATGGTTCTGGATGCTAGAAAGTCCAAAAACATGTCATTGTACCTGGTGCAGTCCTTGCTGTGCTATGCATCTTGGAATGTATAAATACAAGAGAGGGTCATAAGTCCCTTCTTAGGGTAATTAATTCACCCCCCCTAACAACATTAATCAATGTGTGAGGCAGGTCCCTCTTGACTTAATCAGCTATGCTTTGGCTCCACTTCTCAATATCCTTGCACTGGTCATGAAGTTTCCAGTACAGATATTTTGGGAGACACATTCAAACCACAGCATTCAGAACAATCAGTAGGGTTCAGGGATTTAGCTCAGTGGTTCCGCTGCCTGCCTCGCAAGCTGAGTTCGATTCCTGGTACCAAAAAAAAAAAAAAAATCAGGCATATGGGATGGAAAGACCTTCACTGAGATAACTGAACTCTGCTCAGACCATGGGGAGAGGATTGATGCGGCAGTACTTTGAGTTCTCATGTTTGTGTGATTTCCTCCATCAGGTCCCCATGGACTGGGTGAAGGAGTGAGGAGAACACCGTAGTGTCAGTCCATGGGGACTTTGCTGGAGAAGAAGAGTGACAGACAGCAGGACAAAAGAGTTACTGGAGTTGAAAGTTTAGCAAGAATATGCTTCAAGCAATGACTAAGGGCTCTGAACTACCTCTGGATGAGAGGGAGACAGAAGGAGGTTGGTAGGTTGGGAGAAAAGAGTGATCAAGGGGCAAAGGCTGCCATAAGGTACCAGAGATCATGAGTGTGTGATTTGGGAAGTGAGAGAGCTTGCAGGCTGGGTCGACAGCGGGACAGTTCAGTTTAAGATTCCCGAGGAGTAGCCTCTTCAGGTTTTGTCAAAGTCCAGGATGTGGTCCTGACTGAGGTGCCCAAGTGAAACTACGGTGTAGTGCCTAGACGTTGATGTTGAAAATATTAAGTGGATGGTTCACAGGAACTTGGACATCAGGGAGATGCTTGAACTCCAGGAGAAACCTGTGAGCAAGCTGCTAAGGCTATGATGACTGGAGAGGTATGAGGTTGTTGAAAGATAGCCAGATGGGGAAAGGAAATTGGTCTCAGGAGTCTCAGGAAAGATGAAGCTTTTATAGGAGGGTAGTGGCTCTGGATGAGCCGATGTGGCCAATAAAGCAGTCACCATTTTAAAGGGCTGCGAGTTAAGCACATCTGTAGAAGACAGTGAGATTTCCTTAAGGTGAGGAATATGGGGAGCACTGTCAGGCTGGTGAGGCTCCAGGTGCAGAAGAGAGAGCAGTGGGAGGAAGAGAGGATGCCCTGAGTAGTATAGGCTGAGGGGAAGGATGAGCTAGACACGGGAAGGGGCTGGGGGTGCTGCCTTCCCTCCCAGGGTCTCTGCTCTGTCCCTCTGGCCCTCTGGTCATCCTTGTTGTCCTTATTTTTCTTGATCTCCACTTCCTTGTTCTCCACTCCCACAGCCAAAACAAGGCAGCTCTAGTGACATTCCAGCTGTGGCCTGTGGCTCTTAGAACTAGGAATAATGCTGAGGCCTGTGTGGAGGTGGCCCAGATTCAGCCTTACAGAGCTCCTGAGCTTAGGAGGGCCCTTCGGCCTGACTCTTCAGACTGAATGAGCAGCTTTGAGAGGAGTCCTTGCTATGTTCTGGATACTGAAGAATGAGCAGTAGCTGCCTCAAGAGGCCACCAGATCTAGGCCAGCTTCAGGCTAGCTGAGCTGGAGGAATTTGCCTGAGGATAGACAGCTATAAAGTTGCTGAGACAAAATGGAAATTAACCTAATGCTTGTATTCACTTACTTTTCCAACCTGCACAGACAGCCCATTTGCACAGATGTTGTGGTTCATTGAGAGCTTGTTTATAAGACTTTTTACTCTACTGAACTTAAAATACGTATTTGTCATGTGACCTTGAGAAATGCACACCTTGTTCTATCAGCCTCAGTTTTCCATTCTGACAAATAAGGGGTGGGACTGGAGTGGTGAGTTTTTAATCCATGGCAGGTAGAGCCGCCGTGCTTTGGTGGATGAGCTAAGAGTCTCTAGGTGGGGGTTAAAAGGACTCGAGAGGAAATGAGCTCCTGGCTCCACTATGGTGTCCATCTGAGCAGCTACCCTTGGACCTGCCTGAATGCTGTGCTTTGCTTCAACCTGAGACTTTGTTTGGGAAGGAGATTCTGCTATGTAGAGCAGTGTTAACATTTGTGATAGTGTCTAGCTCTCATCTGCTTTGGTTCACTAAGAGCTTGGTTTACCTTTATAAAGGCATCACTTGTCTTTGCATTCTAGTGTAGATGGTCCCTGGAAGTGAGTTCGTCACTGTGTGCTCCTGTCACTTTTAATGCCTAAGCATTTAGTGGGCACATGGACATCTTCAGACCTCTGCATCACACATAGGAATAAGCTGATGCCCTTTAGTGGTAGTAGCAATGCTCTCAGAGATCTGGCTTTACTGGGGTGGTTTTGATGGGCCAAAGGATCCACAGGAGCCTTGATGATGAATCACATCCTGAGTCTAGCCAGTGGGACAGACAGGTCCTTTAGCCAAGAGACAAAACCAAGACCTGTTCTTTGTCACCTAGCACCAGCTGGGATTCCTTGTCACTGGGCGGGCAGCTGTGAGGGATCGATCTCTTGGCCACCAACAAGCCTTCCCAGTTGGGACCTTTCTGAGACTCCATGCCAGAAAAACCACATCTACGAGTGACTCAGAAGAAAACCCAGCTGCTCAGCTCCATTATAGCCCTAAAGGTCTCAGAGAAGAGCCCAAAGGCAGAGGGAGAGTAGGGGATAGGCTACTTTTGTTCTTCTGGTGTTTATAGAGGCTTAACAGATTTACACTCCTCCATGTCACTGGGAAAGTAGAGAGGTGGGCCATAAGACAAAAGAGGTGCCCATTGTGGAGGAGATGGTGAAGTCATAGCTGTTGAGGTGGAGACTTTGGGATGAGCCACCAGAGTTGCTTCTCTGACCCTCTGGGTCCTTAGCTTTGATTCATCACCTGTTTTTTCTGACCCATACATAGGTAAAGCCAGGTTTGTAGTCTGCACATGGCATTTTTCTGGCCAGTAAGAATTTCAGCATGAGGAAATGGGAGTGAAACTTACACTGTGTGATGAGTCATAGAGAAATCCACCAAATATTGGTAAAGAGGTGTACTAGAATGAGAATGAGGCTTTTAAAAATTTTTTTTTTACAACTCAGCAAGTTATTGATGCCACAGACTATCTTCTCTGAAGGGACGCTCAATCAAGTGTGGCCTGAAAAACCATATGTTAAAGGAATAAGTCTGGTGCAGTCCCTGCAAGGACTCAAGAATGGGGACAGATGTGCAGGACCATAGTGAAGAGGGACTGGTGTTGAAGATGTCATGTCCTACAACAGTTACAATCACTGCAGTCTAATACCTCCTAATAGGTTAGGGGGCCAGAATCTCTTCACTGAAAATGAGGCAAACGCCTAGCTGCCAAGGAAGTCCAGTGAATTTAGGTCCATTCTTGGATGAGTCCTTATGGGCTGGCAGCCTGCCTTGCTCTGTATGGCACAGACAAGACATGGAAAGTAGGGCTTAGGTCCAATTGGTGAATTTTGTCAGTCATGTGATCCAGCAGAAATGTGTAGGACGTGCTTAGAATGCAGAGGCTAGCATGGCGGGGTCCTGCCAACCAGGGCAAAGGAGGGTGCTGGAAGGGCTGGATATAGTCAATCTCGAGAAGAGAATAAGAAGTGTCTTGGAATTAATTTTGTTGCAGATGGCAGAACTGAGGCCAGTAGGAAGAAATAATAGGAAACAATTATGATTCATCAGACTGTTTTGTCTCATTGTTTTAAGACAGTAAAGTCCAATGATTAAGACCTTGTGAACTCAAGACAATAAAGACCAGTGGACTAAGACCTTAAGAGCTGAGCCACAGTGGGAAACCATCAGGAATTGTGCTTATAGACCTGGTCATGAGATCATTTAGTGTTAGCCTCAACTGTGATTTTTTTTTTCAGTACCAGAGATCAAACTCAGAACCTTGTGCTTGCCAGGCAGGTGCAGTGCCAATGAGCTACATCCTTGGCATGTGCACTATAATTTTTAAAATTTCACCTGTTACTGATACAAATTAAGAAATTATGCTTACAAATCCATACTTAGAACCTCTCTGGAAAAACTGGAGACCTGATTAACTAGCTTCATATTTTCTCATCCAACAATAAAGGGGACCTGAGTGGAACTGCCTCCTCCAAATAAAATGATTAATCCTGGTTCATCACAATGTACCTTTCTTACATTGGTGCAATATATCTGGCCTCTGTAGGTATCATAGTATGTAACCCTGTTCTCATCAAGTGCCCAGGGTTTGAAGTCTAGGTTTTCCACTTGAAGCTATTGTGATCTTAGCAAGGAGTCAACTTCTCTAAGACATTGTTTCTTTATCTGGATATAGGATAATAATACTACTTACCCTGTTGAGTTAGAATGCATGGTCAGTGGTAGCACAGAGTGAGGCACACGGTGAGAGCTTACTGACCCTTGGGTGCCAGGAAACTGTCCAGGTGAAGAGGATTGACTCACAAAGCCTTGAGAGTTCCGTTACCAATGCCTGGACTGAATGGATAATATGACCCAGTGGGAACCAGGACTGCAGAGAAGAGACAGCCGCCAAGAACCTCTGAAACACACAGTGACTACATCAAAGATGGTATAGGGCATCTCTTGATGTTTATTAAAATCAGACTTAATGTGGAAGGAAATTTAGTGTCGCCTAGAGTAATTTATAACCACACATAGGCTGTGGCATGCTCAGAGTGAGGTAGGGCCTCCAAGCTTAACTAATTCGGGGTGGGAACATTATCATGCTCCTTCCTTCTCTGTTGCAGGGCTGCTTTGTACTCACTAGCAGCACTTCCTCCCTTTATAGCTGGTGAATGCTCATTAGTCAGTGCAGACTGAGCAGCCAAACATTTATCTAGATCTATGATGGATCATCACAGCACTTCAAGACCTGCCTAGGTCCTGGATCTGCCTGGCAGTGCTTATTGGCAGAGATATCCTTCAGGTGGTCTAGATCCAGCCAAATGAAAGAATACCTGGTTCAATTCCGTCTTAGGTTTTCATGTATTTCCTGGCACTGGGAGCAGAGCCTGCTGTATATACTTGGGGTGCTCAAACCAAGAGTAAACACATTCTAACTTTCAGGGAGCCATTAGAGGAGAAAAATCTGGAGCTCTGCTGGTCATGAACACAGCAACACAGATTTATGCATACCAGACATGCTAGGCAGAAGCTTGGGTGAGAAAGGAATAGATCACCACATATGGAAGCTACAAGAAGGTGCCTGCTAGGATATGACGATAGTGCTGCAATGACATGGGTGTCCAGGACTGGCAGACAAGGTAAGGGTGAGGTGAATGAGCTGAAACATTCATGCTCTGAATTTATTATCCTCTCTGCTTCCCCCTTCCTCTGTTTTTCATCCCCTCAATTCTTTGAACTTCACTGTGGTTCTCACGCCTAAATATTATGAAACTATGAAAAGTCCACGTGCCTTTTCCTTACATGGTGCCTATGTCTCCGGTGTAACTGGCCTGAAGGGAGCGGGGCATGAGGAAACCAACTCTGGTGCCCTCTTGTACAACCCTTAGGCAAAGCCCTTGCTGACGAAGTGTCTTAAATGAATGTCAGGGCTCAGACTCAGGTTTGATACTTGTGCTTGGGTTGATTTTTTTTTTTTTAGAAGAATCTCTTTCTTCTGCCCTTCATCCTCTACCCTGTGGGCACCTGTCCCTGAGAGTTGGCCTTTCATTCATCTGCAGTTACACTGGGCTTCTACAGATTCAATATTGCTATCCTCAGGCAGGTCTGATGGCTCTTCGCTTGGATCTCGGAATCTGGAGGACTGTTCAGACATTTGAATCTAAATTAAATACAAGATTGGAGATGGTTGCTCATACTTCATAACATGACCTTATTGGGATATTTATCTACTAATTCTTCCAAATTAATAATTGAATCATTGACAGAGCTGATTTGCTTATATTCTGTTGAAGTGTACCTGCTCTGTGAGATTGTGGGTGTGTGGCAGAAGGCTAGGTTAGGCACTGGCTTACATATGGAAATACACTTCTGTTCCAGAAGTTTGGGTCACCTACTGTTTCATGAGTCCCGGATTGCCCTGCAGTATGAGTAGTCAAGAAAATATTGTTTCAGTTAGGACGTTTTCAATGGGAAATAATAACCTATAAACACTAGCTAAATAGCATAATGCAAATATCACCTCCCTCAGCATACTACCGCACAGACACTCACAATCACATACATGTCTCTACATATCTGGCCAAACCTGTAAAGACCATCCTAAGCTCCACGGTTGATATTTGGACCATCAAAACCTATGAGTAAAGTTGCTTTCTTCTGTAATTGTGTAGTGGTGAAAGTATAACTCGGGAGCAGGAGGGTAATCTCGCTCCACCATATTAGTGGTTTGATCTTAAAAACATCGCTTAGCCTTTCTGCACTCTCATTTCCCCAACTGTAAAATGGGAATTGCAGACTCCATTTCATGGGTTTACTGAGAGATTTCAAGAAATTAAAAAATGTACATGATTCCAACATTATCTAATATATGGGCTGGAATCAACAGATATGACTGTTATTCCAAAGACTGACACTCTTGTTACTATTTGCAGAGGCAAACAGCAGATATTCAGGCCACAGGGGAAAACAGACACTCACTTTTAAGGTAAGATAGTGGAACAAGTAAGAGAATGCTTGTCTGGTTTCAGGAAAAGAGAGGGTCTTGGAAAGTTGGGGCTTCCTATGCTGAGCCCAAAATCAATCCAATTCCTCCAGCATATAATGAAAATCTTCTGTGAGCAAAATATGTACATTTTGTGGAAAATGGATACTTAAGACAGGGAGACCATACCCTACTTTAAATAATATAAAAACAACAGAAGGGCATGATGAAAATGTTTTAGCTCCCTGTCACTGTGAGAAAATATCTGAGACAATCATCTTAAAAAGAGGAAAGGTTTATTTTGGCTCAGGGTTTTGGGAATTTCATTCTGCGGTCTGTTGGTGTGATGTTGAAGCAGTGCTTCATGGTGGGAGTGTATGGAAGAAGAAACTGCTTCTTCGTGGCAGCTGCAAGGCAGGTGGTGGGGGAGAAAAATAAAGAAATGGATCAAACTACCAGTATCTATGCTAAGGTCATGTTCCCAGTGACCTAACTTCCATCCTCTAGACCCTACCTCTTAAAGATAGTACCATCTCCCAATAGTGTCATGGGCCGATAACCAAGGTCTTAACACATGGGCCTTTGGGAGATATTTCAGATCCAAACTACAGCAGAAGACTCATTAAATTGTGGTAGGATGGTTAAAAAGTCCTTTTGTGTGGGGGAGAAAAGGTGACAAGAGCAACTTGAGTCAAAGTGGGGAGACAAGGAAGCTTGATATATGTCTGAGAATAAGGTAGAGTCCAGTTTGCTCAGAGCAGATAAAGATAGGTTAATTTTGGCTATGAATGCAAAGGCAGGCACTTAATCAGTAGTCAACAAAAGAGGCCACTGAAGATTTTCTGAACAGTAGTAATAAAAGATGTGGAAAGTAAAATATTTTTATATTTTAAGATTGTTAGAAAATAGTGGGTGAGGAAGACAGAGGAATCTCACATGACAGCTTAGAGATTATTTTAGTGTTTGTTTATTTGTTTTCACCTTGGACAGTTTGTATGAGAAGTATCAATAAATAATACCAGGGATAGTAACTGGAAGATTGTTGGAAATGCAGAATGAGAAGCAGACTAAGGATGGAGATATGGATTTGGGAGTTAGACCTCAAAAGACCCAAACCAAGGTAATGTATGTAATGACTGGGGAAGAAATTGAAGGAGAGTTAATGAAGACTAAGGACTGATCCTTAGAGACAGGACATTGAAGGGAAATACAGATGAAAGAGGCATAATTGCTAATGAAGGGAAGCATGGCAGATCAGGATGATAGAAGCGAAAAAATGGAGAAGGCCCAAGGAAAGGCTATTTGGAGGAGTTTGGAGCCTCTGAGAGCCATCTGCATGGAGCTCTAGGATGTACAGAGTGAGACTGTGGTAAAGTGAGGAAGGAGCAGTTCAAGGGATTGTGGGAAAACCTGAGAGGCTTTGTAGAGTTAAGATACGAGAGGAGGACTAAGCTCATTAGGGTCTGCCTATTTTCCTACGCACAAATTAAGTTCAGAAAAGAGAACCAAGAAAAGAAGCTGGCTGGTTGCCCTATGCCAGGAAATTAAAAAATAGATTTCTGTACTGGAAATGGAGAAGGTAAAAGGGCCAATACAAACCAACCACTAAGAAAATAAGAAGGATTGCTTATAAAATAGAACTGTCTGATTATGAACTAAATCAGAGTCAGTCAAAATATTGTAATATAAAATATTTATCCTTATGGAAAACATACCATCAAATATATTTAAAATGTTAAGTAGGTAAGAGTTGTGAAGGGAAGCGGCACTCGATTCTCCAACTGCATCATTACATTACTGGCCGTATCACTTCCTGTGAGTTATGGCTCCCTCTTTGTCTCAGATTCTCATGTGCACAGTGCAGAAAATAAGTATCATTTTGTAAGGTCTCTGTGCTGTTGTGAGAACTGAATTAAATACTTGGGAATGTGAATGAGAGTTATTATCTTGGTACCTTGCACACAGTAAGTAGAGGCTGGTAAATATTAACTACTATGATTAAAAGATGTTTTTGGCTCCCTAGTGGGAGCAGTTTAGCAGTCACCCTGGGATTTAGCTGGACAAATGTTCAAAAACTTGCCCCAAATAAGAAAATGAAGCATATGTAGACATGAAAGATTATATGTGATTAAACAAAAGAGAATACAGAAGAGAAAAGGAGAAGGAAGTTTGGGAAATAACAGAAGTGTATGTGTGTATTTGTAGAGGAAGAAGATGGTAATAAAACTATAGAAAAGGCAACAGAAGTTTTATGGAATCATTGCATGGTTAAAGTTAACTTGTGGCTTCACAATTTTAAATTGTGAATATTGGTTCCTCAGTTAAAGCTACACAGTACAGAACAGCAAATTTTTTAATCCTAATCTTCTCTCCCTGTAAGTAACTTCCCTTGCTATTCCTTTAAGAGTAGGGGTGGGGTGGAAATTTACCCCAAACATCTGCTAGTAATCTCCGCCACAATCAAATATATGAAGTACATTGCAGTCTTTAAGGAGTTTTAGATGATCTTTTATTCCCCCTCTACTAGCAAAAATAATCTAGAGCCATCTGTATGTGTTTTACACAGACATCTCTCATGTCTCTTTGCTGCTGTTTCTCTTTTTCACACACACACACACACACACACACACACACACACACACACACACACACCTAGAAACCTGAAGTGTTAATGAGAAGAATGCATTAGGCTCTTACAATGTGGGATCAAGACAGACTAAAAATTTTGTAAACCATCAGCATTTAAGTCATTCTCAGGACAGATGGGAAATTCTTGCATGGAAGAAATATCATTACTTTATTCAGTTTGAGGTAGACTCACTAGTTTTCATGGGCTATTATGAAGTGAAGTAATCCCAGCTTGCTAAGTGGCTTTCATGTATCAAATAAGGTAATACATAACAATCTGGTAATCTATAGAGTGCTGAATAAAGGTCATACTTTTATACAAATTTTCCTAAGTAGTCTCTGTTGGATTTGTTAAATAAGTGAATTAATCTAACATTTATGTGTGGATTGAAGTTCTGATTGATCTTGATTTTTCTTGATTTGTTTTAAAGTCAATTAACAATCTTGGATTGAGGGGTGGGCATGAAAAGCGATGATTCTAGAGCCAACAACTAAAAATGGGTCCAAAATGTGTACGTGTGGTGGGGAGAAGTGAATGTTCCCAGGAAGATTCCAGGAAAATTCCTGCTTCCTTGTGAGGGATATTCATCTATCCATTAATCATTTGTCAAGGCCCATGTGGTTTGGCGGCCTCTGTGGCTGAGCCATGTATAAAGCTGATGACAAAGATTTACCTCTGACAGGTTCCTTGGACTGGAGGAAGACAACCCCCTTGAGGACTACCCTTTGTTAGCAGCCCATCACTCAATTTGTAATTATTCTCTCTGAGCTGTCTCATTCCATTTTGATCATGTGTCATTGAGACTCTCTATTTTCTTTCCTTTATTTACTATTCCTTCGTCTTTCCCACTCTTTGAAAGCTGAGAGAATAGTTGAGTTGCCATAGCAACCCCTACCCCTACCTCTTTTCCATTTCTCAACAATTTTTCTACATTTTAAAAAATCACTATTTATAGCACACAAAGCTGCTGTCCCCTCCACCACCGCTCCAAAAGGGAGGTTTCCTGTCTGACTAGAATATTAATGACTAAAACATGGCTTCTAGTACAAGAGTGAGGAAGCCCCCTAGAACAATCACTTTAGAATATTGTTTAAGCACCTGTGTAGAGTCTAACTTGCACATATGAAGGTACAGATACTGTCAGGACTGAAAATCAGTCTTATAAAATATACTAGGTTGACTATGAATGAAATATGCATGTTGATGTGGTTGGAAGCAAGGAAAACTGAAGGAAGTTGTTCTTATTTTCATTACACAGTGAGATGGAACTGAGCTCCTGGAGTCTAATTGTACTAGACGCAGATGTCATAGCCAGCCTCTTGGGAATGGATGGGAGATCTGCAAGGTTGAAGGTGGATAGAAGGCAGCAAGAGACAATGGGGACTAACAGAGGCTCCACTGTTTACAAGCTGTGAGAGTATCTAATCAGCACATCATATGTCGTCTGTAGGATTGTTGTGAGAACTGTGCATGCTGAACATTGGGTGGTTATACAGCCCCGTGACTGAGCATCTGGGCCTGGGCTTGGCTTCAATTCCATGTTAGCCACTGTCTGGTTTCATGACCTGAGGGAAGTTGCTTGACCTCTTTATGTATTGGTTTCTTCATCTCTAAAATGGGGATGTTAATAGAAACTATATTTCAGGGTTGTTCTGAGGGTCACATAAGTTAATATAGGTAAGAGCTTGGCAAAATGACTGTCACTGTTGTAAAAGGCAGATGAAAACTATTAATTTAGTAGCTTATTGACATCCTTGAAGACAATATCATTCCAGGGTTTTACTAGATTTTGTAGCTGTTAACCCATAGGTTAGGTGGAAAGGGTTGGTAGGGGTCATTTTTAAAAAATGGAATGAATCATTTATATTACATTGAGAAGTAGAACTCAGTCTTAAAAGGAAAAATGTAGTACTTTTCAATTCCTAGCATTCAGTTATGAAAATATTCACTCTTTAGCATATTATTTTGGGACTTAGTGAAAATAAATTTATATAGGAGCAAAGTGGGTTATTTTAGCTTAATCTAAATTTGGGCATATATTGTTTATCCATTCTAGTGGCTCACAGGTGGAAAGTGAGTTCAGAGACTAGTATAGTCTAGTAGTAGGGACTTAAATTTTTGTGGGCAAATACGTTACCTGGTGAATTTATTTAAAATTCAGATTGCAATTTAGTGGATTGGGAGTACAGCCTGAGATTCTGCATTTCTACAAAGCACTTAGGTAATGTTGATGTTGAGGTCCTGGGAGCCAGTGAGCAGCAAGGTTATAAGATCTTCCCAAAGATACCTTTAAACGGAGGTGTGGCTTTAGAGTAGGAGACTCTCATTTCCTATTCAGAGCCGAAGCTGGAATTCCCTAATACTAATAAAACTAGGCTTTCATGAGAGAATGAGATTAAGAATTCACAGTGGCAGGGCTGGGGATTTGGCTCAGTGGTTCTGCCACATTCCTCACAAGGACCTGAGTTCAATCCCTAATACCAAAAGAAAAAAAAAGAATGGCAGTTAGTGGCAGTTAGAAGCCTCATTTTTTTCCTGAAGTTTTGAAAAGTGAAGGCAGGGAACACTGTATATAATTTGTTTTGATTTTCTCAAAAATCTCAGAGGTGCCTGACTTCATTAAAAGGGGCTTTCCTCTTGCTTTACAAGTCAAGTAGGATCACTTTGTTTTGTTCTTTGAATTTTTCAGAACTCAATAAAGTTTATGATCTCTCTGGATTTTCTTTTGATGGTGTTTGATTGAGATTATCTTGAGGACATGGTTTTTGGACCAAAATCCAAATTAAAGTGAACCAGATGACATAATTATTGAAACATTAACTTGAACTTTCAACTCCTGTTTAAAAGCATTACTCACCTACTATAAATCTCTGTCAAGCTCTTATTTCAGTCTAAGCTTTTTTTTTTAACTCAAAACAAAACTCGACAATTTTTTTTAACAACTAACAATAATAGTAATACATAACAGCTGCAAGTTCACTTCCGAATTACCACTGGAGGAATTAAAGGCCTGTATTGTAAGATGAAAGTTAGCTACTTTATAATATGATTCAGCCAGTGACTCACAATTATGAGTCATGTGACTTAAAAATCTCAGGAGCTGTGAACTTCTCTTTGGAGGAATGGGAAACTGAAGGAATATGTGAAATTAGAGAAATGTGAAGTAGACTTAACCAGGATTCAGAGAGCGTGGTAAGACATCTGTGCATGCTAATTTCATTAGAAAGGTCATCTCTTTTCTACTGGTGCGGACTTCTAGCCATGGCATACAACCCCTTTTGTGAAAGGCAGCATTTTATCTATCCTAATGTGGAAAAACTGTCATTGCCACTAGATTACTGAACCAGGTCTGTGTCATCTATCAAAAAGCTCCACACATCAAGAGATTGGATACCAGTTGAGGGGAGATTGCCCTTTCAGTGGTGCCTTTTCATTCAACCAGTAACAACTCAGATGGGATAGAAAAGTGTGGCAGAGATGGACAAGAATATACATTTTGAAATGCACAAATTTTCTGTAGCATTAAAGATCTAGAGAAATCAAAAGGCTTTTCAAAAGGAAACCACAAAATTGAATTCTAGATGAAAGGTTCCCCAGTTGACAGATAACCACTGGAAAAAGATAAAATGAGAACTGAGAATGGCTATCATGATCTATCCTTAAATCAGAAGAGCTTTGTTCCTGCTAAGCTTATGAGAGCCTGTTACAGTAGCAGCCTTATAATTTGTCACCGAACAAATCACCAACACCAGTTACATTAATTATATCTTACTCTTTGACTCTCTAAATGCTTCTTTAATAGACCTGAAAGAATTTCGATGAATAAGAGATTCAGACCTATTTGCAACCATTAGCTTTAGTCTTTTACTTTCCAGTAGTCTATATTCCTTTTCCATTAATACAGGTAGGAAAATCCATATTTTTACTTTTATTTAGTAAGGAGTTTGCTTAGAATCATCAGTAACTAAAACCTTAAATTAGTCAATATTTTTGTCAATGTACTAATTGTGCATATTAATGGGGTTCAATGTGATATTTCAGTACATGTGCTGACCAAATGGAGCCTCCCTTTTTCCACATTCCTGCACAATCTTCCTAACCTCTATTAATCACTTGTCTCTATATTTTAGCTTCCACATATAACAGAGAACATGTGGTTCTTGTCTTTCTGTGTCTGGCTTGTTTCATTTAACATAATGTCCTCCAGCCCCATCCATTTTGCTGCAAATTGTGTATATATAACACATTTTTTTATCCATTCATTCATTGTTGGGCACTTAAGCAGATTCCATATCTTAGGTATTGTGAACAGTGCTGCAATAAACATGAACATGCAGGTGATTTTTTGGTATACTTATTTCATTTCCTTTGGATGTATAATTAAATGGTTAGCTGGATTGTGTGTTAGATCTATTTTGAGTTTTCGGAAGAACCTCCATACTGTTTTCCATAGTGGCTGTACTAATTTACATTCCCATCTTGTTTCTTTTTCTCCATATCCTTGCCAGCATTTTTGTTTTGTTTTGTTTTATGGTGCCTGAAGCCTCATGTGGGATAATTTCCAGTAGATTCTATAAGAATGAGAGAATTGGGAGTCATTTTGACTGGGATGTATGGAAAAATCAAGAGACAACTCCTGCATAATTTAAGCACAAGCAGCATACTTAAAATGATTGGATACTAAAGCACGAAATCTAGAAACTACTGGAAATGTTTAAATACTGAAGTTTGAATTACATTGAGATTTCCTGCTTCTAATTTAAAACATTTATACTAAGGACCCCAAATGTTCCTGCAATAATAAACAGCTCTTGTAAACCAGCAACTAGATGAGGTAAGTGTGGTTGATTTGAAAGTATGGATTAATTTCCTTAACACTATTCATGTGTTTCAAAATTAAGAGGGAAAATTTCCAAGAGAGAGACTTACTGGAGTTTTATTGAACCCAAAGTAGTTTTGATTACTGCAATAATCTGTAAAAAATTTTTTTAGGTTTTCCACTGTTAAGAAAATTCTCTAGTTCCTCAGATTGCTTTTGTTTTACCAATATAATGTTGAAACTTCTGAACAGTGGAACATCAGCGTGCAGCAGTTTTTGCAACTTGTGCAAGTTAAGTAGACTGATACAAGCTGCAAACATAGGCTTTCTCCTTTTCCACTCCTTCTATGAGGTCTCAACGTATTACTGATTCAACAAATGTTTATTGACTATCCACTATCTACCAGGCACTGTGAATGCAAAGATGACGAGGGCAGAGTCAGCTCTCAAGTTGCTCACAGTTTTGTTAAGGAGACAAATGAATAGACACAAGTTTTATACTAAGTACTTTGACAGAGGGCAGTTGGGAGACACATCAGAGGAATATTGAAGTCTTCATAGAAAAGATATCAGTAAATCTTGAAGGTAATTAACTGTTGCTTAGCTGAGTAAGACAGTGTGGGAGAGTGGAATGAGGAAGAAAACAAGGTGTGAAGATATTAGTGGAAAGATCAGCTAATGTGAAGGTATTTAGAAGAGGGAGTGTCCTATATACAGGGAATTCACAGTAATTCAGGGTGACTGATGCAGAGTATACATAGGAATGTGAGAGTGGAGGTTAGAAAGATAGAGAGGAGTTGGATCATGAAGGGCATTGGATACCATGCTGAAATATTATTGTAAAACATACAGGATCAGTCAGTGAAATATTTTAGCCAGAAGAGTCATTAGCATATTTGTGATTTAGAAAAATCATTTTATCTCTACTGCAGAAAATTTATGAGGTTACTGCATTAACAGATGGAAAAGAAATCACAGATATAAAAATGATTCAGAGGTGGAAGGTCTGGCAAAAGTTGCACCAGTAATTTATTGGGGGTGAAGAGTGAGGGAGAAGTCTGGGGTCAGTTGGCACCCACGTTTCTAAACAATAGTGTTAAGGAGGGGAGGTTTGATTTCCCAAGATAAGAAATACAGCTGGGATGGGACCCCTGAGCGTGGGAACTGAGTGGCTCTGTGTTGGAAGTGTTGAGCTTGAAGCACCTCAGACAGTCTAGAGATCATCCAAGGAGATATCGCTAGCAAAGAGGTTAGCATATGGGAGATAAATTGCATGGGAAACAACACCCCATTAAGCGATACAATCATGACTTTTTAGAATGTACGGATGAATCTCACAGAACCCAAGAGTGGGAAGCAGAGTTGGGCTTCCCACTTGCTGGAAAACTGTCTTGCAGTTACTTTCTGTATTTCACTGAGGCGATATGATGTTCTACTTCATGTCTGCTTCATTTTTCTCTTTGCTTCTCTGCTAGGCTTAGCTACTCCTTCACTAGAACATGGATTCTGTGGACTTAGGGTTGCCATGATGCTGACCATGACTCAAGTGCCTGTGATTTTGCAGCTTTTTATGAGTTTTTTTTTTTATTGCAAAGTCTCTGTGTCTCCATTCCAAGTTTCAAGGATACAGGATCTAAACGGGTTTAGGTGACCACCTGTGAACAAAGCATGGGCAGGCATGGGTTTTAGAATGGAATGTGGAAGGTGGAAATGATTGGCAGAGGAAACAAGTGGCACCTGGAGTAAAAAAAATAGCACTTAGTATATAATCTGGGTTGGGTAGAAAAATCTAAGTAGTTAAAATTAAGGTAGTAGATGAAATTACCCAGAAAGAGTGTATACCCCGAGGAAAGATGAAAACCTTGGAGTAGAGTATTTAAGAGGTGACAAGAGAAAAATGAGTCAGTGAAAGTGACTGAGAAGTGATGGAAAGAGAAATAAGGAGAAAATCTCACAAAAGCCAAGAAGGAGGGAGGAGTCAAAAGTGTCATGTTCTACTGAGACTGGGGAGATTGCAAATTGGAGTATGACAAGGAAAGTAGTGCGGAAATGTTAAGAGACGTAGACAGGCACTAGATTGCAGTGGGTTGACATTATAATAGAATGTCGAATAAGTGAGGGGTAAGGAAATCAACACAACTTCTTCTCAAGTATGACTTTGAAGGGAAGCGGCAAACAAACTAAAAATGGATGAGGAAACATTCTGATAAGACAAAGACACTCTAGAGTAAGGTGATATTGAATATATTGACTAAGACAGATAATAGTACATGAAGTCAAATTCTGGAAAAGGCTGATGGACCAGAGCTCCAGAGGTTGGTACAATTTGAGAGGGAGAAGTTGCATGTAGGATATTTTTGAATGAATAAATGAATAGACTGTTGCAGTTTGCTGAGCTTGTTTTCATTTCTCTTGGAGTCTTAAAGGCAAGGGATTTGGGTCTTGAAGCATGCTGAGGCAGTCCTGGGAGTGACAACTTGAACGTGGTGTAGAATAAACATAATGGGAAAGCCATTTTGCTCTTCTTCAGGATCCCCCAAGGATAACTCATTGTTCTCACTTCCTAGAGAAGACAGAATTTGAGATGGAAGGAGTGGTAAAGGCAGAGGAATGTATCTGTGAATAAAGAAATTTGGATTCGGAGCCAGAAAACCTTAGATTCTAGCCACTTTTTGAAATGTATTGGCCACACAACCTTAGACAAATTGCGTCCCAATTTCTGCAGTTGTAAAAGGCCTGTGATATTTCTTTATTTTACAGATGGTGTTGGACTGCTTTCATATATTACTGAAATACTGTCAAGTTCTGAATTTCCCTTAATATATACACCAGTGTAGGAATATGGACTGCCTCTGCGTTGTGCCCTGGGGGGCTGTCTCATCTTGTCTCACTGCATACACACGTACAGTATGTCCCTGGAGTACTGTTTGCGAGCTTCTTTCTTGGCTACTACACATGTCAAAAGCTTAGCCTGATCATGCAGAACATTCCTATCAGCGTACATAGTGACTGGAGGAAGAAGCACATACAAATCACAAATTCATTACTTTCTTGATACTAGAACGAAAACATTTCAACACTTATAAATTGCCTCCAGAAATTAGGCAAAATTCATTCTGCTTCAAAAATGCACACCGATGTTTAGGAATACTATGTCCTTCTCTCTGATTTATTTACATCTCCATTGCTTCCAATCGAAAGACCTACACAAGCATTTACCTTTATGGAGTCCCTCAGCTTCTTTACAGAAATAAACACTGAAGACTTTTAGATATATTGATCATCTTTTAGCCCAGATCTGGATTCTAATTCGGCAATGTAACTTATATTATGCAACCTATGATTATTTGTAGAAAGAACTGTCTGTTTTCATGGCTGGCATAACGGACATAGATTAAACTAGTAATACCTGGCATCTCCTGCTCACTGACACTGCACAGTTAATGAGACAGGGCTTATGAATCAATTTGCGTTCTTCATCTTCAACTAAAAGTACGTGTTATGCTAAGTCGGACGAGGCATGGGCAAAGGACTCGGTACCTGAGCTCATTTCCTCGTCAATTGTGTGTCTGCAATCAAATTTCTGGGTTACTTGCCTTGTTCCTTCTCTAGGGGCTTCAATTCCAAAGAATGATTTCACTGATCTTAAATTTAAGAGACACCAGAGATTTTAGTTCTTCATTTGACTCTGCTATTTCCACCATAGTCTTTTCTTCTATGAACCAATAGCTATCATTTAGAATGAACAAAAAGGGAATATTTTTAACATAGTAAACCATTTTGGCCATGATTAATGAGGTCTATACCTAAGGAATACAAGAGGTACAAGGCTGATAAATGTTGTAATACAAAGGAAAGTACAAAAGAGTTACCTGAGAATTGAGTGGGCCCTAATTCCGAATGTAGTAGTAATTAGGCACTAACTTGTTTCTGTTGAAATCCAACAGCAGTGTGAGAATTCTCTTAGCTCAAAGAGGATATGTGCAACACTTTGGAAACAACCTGCATCTCTTAATTTACTCTGCAAAGGATAAAGATTTGGTCTCTTAAAATAAAACACTTACAAATTATGGCTCAAGGAGTCCACCACTAAAATTGTTATGTCCAGAAAACTGAAAAACAAGTATTTCTTATATCAATTGAAAGCTTAGAAAATGTTTTGTTCTTTTCTCTGACGGCAGATTACCACATATGTAAGGCAGTCTAAATTTGCAATTTTTTTGTTTTAGACAAAGTAAAATTTCAGATGGAAGTGAGAGAGGGCCTGTTTTGATGGTGTAGCATTTGTTGACATTCCAGAGGCACAAACACACTTGAGGAACTAGCTGTTATTAGGACAAAGATTTGGAATCAAAATTCCTGGGCACAAAATAAGAACAATGGATATATTAAAGGGCGATTGCTAGAAGTTTATGCTCTGTCGTGTAAAAAGTATAAAGCATATATAGAGAATATACATTGAAGACAACATGAATACTCCATTTTCTGGATATAAATAAGGAGGATCTCTGGGAGAAGATTCATCTACATATTTACCTTAATATCTCTCAACAGTACTTTGGATGTAGCAGTGCAAACAATAGGTTCCCCAAACAGATTTTAAATATTAAATAATGTATATTTGCCATACTATAATTTACTCTCTGTGACTGGTACAAAATGTAAAGGCAGATTTATTGTACATACAGTTTTTCTTCTTTGAGATTTTACTGGGTCTGCAAGAATGTTAGATAGGAAGCAAAGGGGAAACTTTAGGGAATTCTGGCCCTCCAAAAGGCTTGCTAAATGTAATACACAGAAAGCTTCACTAAGTGGGAGAGCACATGAACTTCTGAGCTCATCTAAAAGCAGCTGATGCTTCAGCTCTGGACTGCAGCCTAGCTTTTGATGTTTCCTTATTTGCAAAAACAAAACAAGGAAAGAAGGAAAGAGGAAGGAAGGAAGGAAGGAAAGGAAGAAGTAATTTGGAATTAATTATTACTAGGAGTAACAAGTACTATTTTGATCTTTTATTGAATCCTGTGGGTAACATTTGAAAACAAAACACTTTAAATCCAATGACAAATTAAAAAGGGATCAGATACCATAAAATCAAAACTCGTATTTACTGAAATTACTTAATAAAAGGCTCAAAATTATTATAAGAACATCAGAGAACATGGGTAAGAACTTATTTTAACTTTACATTAGTATATGATAAATTAACAATGTCAAAACAAAATGAATTTATAAAAATATAAAATATGTGCTCAAGTTTACGTTGTAGTCAGAGTTGCATTATTTTTATTAAGAATAACTATTCATCCCATACAAAATAATACTTGCTTATTTGACGAGGAGAACTAAATATAAGGTTATGATATC
The DNA here is from genome assembly GCF_012274545.1 of Fukomys damarensis. Lineage (NCBI taxonomy): Eukaryota > Metazoa > Chordata > Mammalia > Rodentia > Bathyergidae > Fukomys > Fukomys damarensis. The sequence continues at coordinate 41,860,589 of NW_022900945.1, forward strand.
ATAAACACGTTTCATTTAAATATTCACAGTAACATTACATTGCTAGTCAGCAAAAGTACAGAATGTTTCACAGACTGTGTGACTTACAAGGGAAAGCAGTAACAGTGTCTGGCTGTTATTAGTGAAAGAATAAAAATGTAGTATATGTCATGGATTAACAAATGAGTGTTCTTGATATTTAAACTGAGTGGTCATCAAATTTTAATTTTATCTGGGACAATCCTTAAGTGCATTTTTTAATATGTGGAAAAATTTCCAAATACTTTAACTAGGTCTAAGTGTTAATACTGCTGTCCTTGATGACCTATTCTTCTTGTATAGTTACAGGAAAAATACATTTTCTTAGAGACTTTTTATCCACACTGTCCTTTTCCTGTCCTCCCTCAATCACAGCATATGTGCAATAAAAAACAAAAGAGGCTGAAAGATGATTACTATTGTGGATTTAGTGTTTTTTTTCACTTATCTCTCTGAATCATACTGTCTGCAACTTATTGGGCTGCTTCTTTCAACTGTTCAGAAATCAATCATTATGATGCATTTCTCAAAAAAAAAAGGAAATTAAATCAATGAAGATTATTTTTCAGTCTAGCATTTTGGCATCGAATCAATTTGGTGTCTTAGGTCAGTGCTGTGAACTTAACATGTTCTAAGTGGAAAAGGTTTGGATATCACCCATGGAAGGAATACAGTTAGGAAGTATTTTAAAAGGTCTGACAATAGCAGCAACATCTTTTCACTAAAACCTGAAATTCTGCAATGTGTCTTTTAAAACTGAATTTTAGTCAAAGTTTTAAATATAATGGCAGTGGTAGGATGAAGATCACATGACAGAGGGTGAACAGTGTAAAGAAATGAGATGTAGAGCCATTTATCGGCCAAATGATCTTGGACAAGTCATCGGACCTTTCCAAATTGGTTGACCAATCTCTAAATTTTGGGTGGTGTTAGTACTTCTTGTGGATGTTGTAGGAAGAATGTAGACCATGTGAATGTTTGCAAAGCATGATATATGTATCAATAAACAAATGTTGGACAAACTTGAGGTGGTGTGTCTGATATTCTGATCTCTGTGTAATTAATATCTACTTAATATTTCAAAAACAGATGCTTATAACATTTAGTATATTACATAGAAATACTACATACATTGTTGGCTTTCCCGTGTGTGTGTGTGTGTGTGTGTGTGTGTGTGTGTGTCTATAAAATACACGTGGGAGCTTTTAAATGTAAATGATATCATTTTACAGAGTAGTTGAAAATGGTTTATACAGTGCCCTTAAAGTTGAAAAAAAAGAGATATTCTTATTTGGTTTACAGGCATACAATTTTATGGCATTTGAGAAAAACACTGTGACAATTTAAAGTAAACTACTTAAGCTTCCCCATCCCCAAACCCAGCATTAAGAGATCACACCATAGAGATAATTTACCAAAAGAGATATTACTATGGTTCATTTGGTCTGGTAAGTTCACAAATGATTTTAAGATACAGTATAATTACAATATGCTAGAATCACCACTTAGTAAATTTCATAAACTTTACAAAAAGGACAAAATCACTTTTCACAAAGATCACTAACACTAACACGAGAGACTCAATCACGTCTACGTAAACCTGAAAATTCAGATTCATAAAACCAAATGATCAAATTAACTGTTTTTTAATTAATTGCTCCACTAGTCAAAATATACACTTTTTATTATGACAGAGGCCTTTAAAAATTGCCCCCTTTTCTGAATGAAAGCAATACAATACCAAATCTCTGGATGAATAATTTCAGTATGACAAAATATTTCTGTATCATTAAAATGGACTGCATTTAATTTTTCTAGTGTCCAAATTCTAGCATTCTTCTAACCTAATCTCTTTCTACCATAAAACCAATATAGTCACCTGTTACCTTTGTTGTGCAAACACTGTAACCTTTTATTTCTCAACTTCCCACTAATGCCAAACAAAAGTGTTTGGGCTATCCCTGAATTTTATTTCTCACTCCTGAGCAAAATTAATTAAAATATGGCTCTACCTGGCCTCCTTTGTATTAAAATTTCATAAAATTTTATGAGTATTAGTTTACTAGTCATTGCTTCTGGCTCTAAAAGGGCATTCAACTTTTAAATGTGACAAAAATGTACTTTACAATCAGCTACAGTCCATCAGTAAGCAAAATATACTTGGTTCTGCTTTACCGAATTTATTAAACCACAACATTTAAAGAGAATAACTGGAGCAGACATGTTGTGTAAACAACTAATTCAGCAAAGATGAAATGATAAATCATAATAGTTAAGCCACAGCCAGAATGAAAATAAGATTTGACCTTTTTATGTTTCTCTAAGGCCAATTAGTAATAGTAGAAATGTAAACATTTCAGTTTTTAATCTACTCAGTCCCTTGAGTAGAAATACGTGACATTAGTGAGTGGGGCGGGGGATAACTGGCACAGATATGCATATATTATGAAAATTTGAAAATGTTATCAAACTTTTGAAAATGAAAGAAACTGATTACTAAATTTAAACTTTCCACTTTACAGATAATGAAAGTGAGGCTATGAGAAGTTAAAGGGAACTTTCTGGGGAACATGAGGGTTATTGGCAGAGCCAGCACTAAAGTACAGACACCTACTTAAGCTCTCCTGTAATAAGAATCAAGAGATCACATGGCAAACACTCATATGGTTTAACCTTTTCCCACCTTCCCCTAGTCTCAAGTTTGTAATGTTGAGTGTGTAATACAATTCTGGCATTTTTTTATGTAATTTGCTAACCACATTAACACCTAACTAAACAGACATTCTCCCATTCTTTCTAGTGATTCCATTAATCTGTTTTCCTTCTGCAGTGATTTTTCTATTTTTTCACGATCCATTATAGACAAGGGAAAATTCTTAAGAGGAAAAAGAATTCTCTTGCCTCTTCTCATAACCAATTTGAAGAATGATAAAATTATGACACTTTCAAGGCTTAAATCTTGTTTCAATTTATTCTTCTCTTTAGAAAAGCATCAGAAAATATGAGTGTGTATGTATCCTTCGAAGTATTTTTTAGGAAATGCATATAGTAGGTTTGGGGTCTGAAGGGGCTTTGGAGATTATTCAACTCAGCATACTCATTTTGCAATTGAAAAAACTGGGGTCTAGTTACGGTAACTGACATCTGGGGTCCCACAGGTAGGAAGTAGGCAAAAATTCTAGGTAATGTTCTAGGTGAATATTATGTTCATTATCGATTCTGTGATCATATTTGGTCACTCATCTGATACAATTTTGTGATTTCCTTGTGAGAGTCCAGGTCCTATATTTATTGAAATTGTATCCTGTAGAAATAATGCAGATATGATATTAAATATATTGTAATGACTAACATGGTGTCACTGGTGCTTTATGAAGGTCGTTTTTATGCCCACTTGTGTAATACCTAGTGATCCCTACTAAAACATCTGCGTGCTTAACAGCTCCTGTAGCACAGTTGATCAGTTTGTTTCAATCATTCTAGGCTATCATCACCAGTGATAAGGATTAAATTGGCTGCAATGAAATGACTATTCCGTGGGCCAGTACCTCTACTACATGGGCTAATACAGAATAAAAACCAAGTGGTGGCTATATTTTCACTTTAATCACAAATAATTCCCATTGGAGATTCAAATAGCTCAAATATGAGATAGTTCTCATTCCTTTATTTCACCTTTTCCTATAGTGATCTGGTCTGCAAGTTTTGACCACAAGAAATTACCAGAAGATTATAAAACGTTTATTGTAGACATTGCCTCAAAGAAAGTTACCTGGTTTGTATCTCATATTCATGGGTTTTGCTGCCATTAGGTGAATAATTGTTTAGTTAATGATTTCTATACATTAATGAAAGTCATCACCTGTATTTCTTTCTTTTTTTTTTTTTTTTTTTTTTTGTGCCGGGGATCGAACTTGGGACCTTGCGATTGCGAGGCAGGCGGTGGCACCACTGAGCTAAATCCCTGGCAAATCACCTGTATTTCCATCTAAAGGCATTGAAAAGTTTATAATCTTGGCTTTGCACCCGAAATATTTTACAGTAATTAAAATTACATAAGCACTCTAATTATAATTTAGCATTGTTATTCATTTAAACAATAGGACAGTGTATTTGTTCGGGTATATGTTGAAAATCAAACACAGAAATGAAAAAGATCTTCTATACTATATGTTCACAGTTTGACTTTCCATAAGGCTTATGAAATAATATACAAATAGCTACCATTCTGCTGAAATGTCACAGTAAATACATTAATAATGGCACAGAAGTGAATGTCCCCAAACGGGAAACTATCTTCATGACACTCTAAATATCTTTTCCAATTAAAATTTTTCTGTTTTTAATTGAAAAGGAGTTCCATTTCTAAAAGAATATAAAAATAGAAAATGAATCAAGGGATTTTTTTACACATATAATCTTGAAGAAAAAGCTAAGCCATTAGCTGAAACATTTTATATATCTTTAAGAATGTGCTTTGTCTCACATTGAATATCTTATTAAAATAAAACTGAATTATTATACATGAACTATTTAAAAGTATAACTAAATGTTAAAATTTTAATTGACATAGACACCTTAAACACGTAAGTACTAATAATCTTTTGTAAAGTTAAGGTAAGCTAAAACCTACCTATAAGACTAATTTGTAAATATCATTTTAAAGTAAAAAATAAAAGAATATTTAATCAAGCAAGGCACATTTCTTTTAGGCAAGTCTATCTTTAATACCATTATTCTGGGCACAGTGTCGACTTTGCTTATTTATGTGTAAGTGGCTAAACTATGTATGGGGGCCTTTGGTACAGAACATACCTTCAAAAGTAAAGTTCCACATAACCAGAACACATAGTATGACACGAATATATCTCATCATTAAATACAGTCCAGTAATTAATTTAAAAAATAAGATAGGTAATGGTTTATTAGAAACAAACACCTAGGCTTTCTTTATGTGCAACACTGAATATATTTTTGCATGATTAGATTTTATCAAAATGTCAAAGGATTCAAATACCTTGATATTTTTAACATTCTTTGTCTCTTGATCAGTATCTTTTATCCTGTACACAGGATGAAGAGAATCCTTCAGCTGCAAGCTGTTTTCTTTATATAAATTATTATTTAATGTAAACTAAAATAAAAATATGTGCTAGTGGACAGATCCCTGCCCATCAGTGACGTGAAAACTGCTACTGCATTCTTGGTTCAGGCAAATGAAACCTTAGCATCTTTCTGGTTAGGACTGCTTTGTACTGCTCATGTGGGGCTCTTCAAGGATCTGTTGGATAAAACACAAGCATTAAGTATATATTTACCTTTCAAATAATTACAGACTTTATGACAATAAAAAGTTCCATTCATATATTTTTAAAAAACTGAATCTTTTCTCTTACCCTGGAAAGTTCAAGCAATTTAGTTTTCTAAATGCATTAACTATATATTGAATGCTTTTTATCTTTCAAATAATTACAGACTTTATGACAATAAAAAGTTCCATTCATATATTTTTAAAAAACTGAATCTTTTCTTACCCTGGAAAGTTCAAGCAATTTAGTTTTCTAAATGTATTAACTATATATTGAATGCTTTTAAGTTAGAAAAAGTTTCAGATTATGCTGAAATTATGAACTTATTCCCCCCCATAAATTAAGACTCTCAAGTTTTGTCCAAAACAATGTGATAGTCTGCTTTTTGAACAGAAAAATTTATGTTCATCCTTAAAAGCATTTGAAAAGTTCTCAGCGCCATTAATTTTTAGAAAAATGTATATGGATTTCCATGGGTTTGCCTTTTTCTGACTATACATTATATTGTGGTTATCTGAGAACTCTTTTGAAGGCAATAGAAACTCCACCCTGAGATAAGGATTATGAGCAGGAAAAAGAAGAGAAAGAAGGATCGGGAATTTAGCTCAGTGGTTCTGCTGCCTGCCTCACAAGCACAAGGTCCTGAGTTTGATCCCCAGTATCCCCCCAAAAGAGGGAAGACCTGTGCACACAGGATGAGGGGGAAGGAAGAGGAGGGGAGCAGGAGAAAAGATTTATAAAGGAATAGTTTCTTTTGAAATCAGTACTGTGGAAATCATGTTCTAGTGCCACTGTGAAAATCATGTCCTAGTGACATGGAATGTCATGTTTATAGTTTATATTTTTGCTACAAATCTGCTGATCCTTTAAAATATGAACTCTGCACAATTATGTTCACTTGAAAGCATCATGAATTTAAAAAACAAAACCACTTGACCAGGGGCTGTGAAGAATTAATAAAGGTTACAGATTTAATGGTTCTCTTCCCCAACTACAAAACATGATTTAGAAATGCCAACAGAACATGACAGTGTTTTTCACTGTTATATTCAGAATTCAGAATTCAGAATAGTATCTGACACATAGTAGACACTTTATATGTTAAATGGATGAATACATTTTTACTTTTTTGCATGTCTGACACACAGGAGATATTCAGTAAATATATATTGAATGAATAAAAAGATATATTAAAATTAGATTCTTGTGCTCTATAAATTTACTTTCTGTATAGTATAAAGGACTCTTAGGGAGACAAAAACAGAGGATACTAAATTCAGGCTTCTTTATTGTAATTCATAGAGAAGACTTCCCCATACATATTCCTGGGTTTAGTAGGTATCTCTTATCAGAGGTAAATACCCAAAGACAACAGTCTATAACAATGATGGTGAACCTTTTAGACTCTGTGATACACACAGCACACTGTGGCATGCGTGCCAATGGTTCGCCACCACTGGTCTATAATTTGTGCTTTTGAGGGAAGAATCACTCACTAAATACTGTATGCCTAGTGAGTGCTGTAAAACCATCTATTGAAAAAGTTTTCCTTACTAACCTGGACTATAGTTGATCATATTGCTCAAACTCATAGCTTCTAGTCAAAAAGCAAGAGTACAGTATATCCACCACATGCCTAGTTTTCATTATGGAAGTGTGTAAATTGCAGTAGTGTAATAGTTATTAATAGCTACACAAACAAGAAAACGTAGTGACAGTAATCATCTTGTAATAACAGTAATCATCTGGCATCCATTCTATTTCCTAAGTGCTTGGTTTTGGTTTTTGTTTAGTATTACTGCAGGTTTGCTTATCTTGAAATGGTTTGGTTACGCTACACTTGTCTTGCTGCTATTCCATCCTCTTAATATAAGGGTTGGACCTTTTTATAAAACCTCATGTGTTAAGTCCTGCCTGTCAAGGTCCTCACAATGAAGTCAGTGTAGAAAGGCATCCTCCTAGATTATAGGTGTGTAGAGTTGAAATTCAACAGAAACAACAAAAAAGTGATTGATGTTTATGTTAGTGGTTAAGAAGTTGGATGAAAGAAAAAGAATGAAGATTAACTATTAAAATCAACTCTGCTGTATACGAGATAATGTGAAATAGGAAGAAAAGATCCAGAAGGGAAGGGAAAGCGGGGGTGGAGGGTGGTAAAGGCAAAGAAAGAAGGGAAAGAAAAAAATATGAGAAAAGGAAAGAAATGGAAACAAAGTTATTTTGTTAATAGGGAGGGGTGGGGGAGTGAAAAGCAGGGAAAGAAAAAGGGAGGGGAAAAAAGAATCAATATATGCCATGTATAGGTACGAATTCCCAGTGATGAATGTATCATAATGTGCGCCTAAAATGCACTAATAAACTTAGTGAAAAAAGTATAGTAGGAAACGGTGACCTATAATCGAATTAATCAAATGAATGTTGTACCATGTAAGACAAGAAAAGAAGACAAGAACAGTCAAATTTCAATAATTATCAGTTTGTGAAGAACTCATTCACACCTCCATCAAGGCCTCAGTGAAAACATATAGACTCAGCTCCTTAACTGTTTGTTGGCCTTACTAAATTTACTTGACGAGTAAAGGACTGAAGTAAAACATATAGATGTCATGGGAATTTTGTTTTCACATGTCTATACTTTGACATCTGTTAACTTATTTAGAATTGGCCACACACCAGTAAATTCTACAAATTGTACCAATTAAATGGCAGTGAATAAGCCCAAAGGCTGGAAAGATTTCCTGCCCAATTATGTACAATACTCTGACTGAGGTTTTGGAAATTATGTACTCTTGGCAAATAAAAGGGGTTTAAACTCAGTAATTAAAATGAGTAATACGATAAGATGTGAACTGTCAAAAATCTGAGAAGTCATGGGAAAATGAGCTGTGAACTATAATGAATACTATTTCATGCAATATTTAGGTCTATTAATAATATCTTCAATTCACATAATTACACAGAAAATAAACTACAGTTTTGAAATAAGTTAAAATATTCGCAGGTAAAACATCTATAAAATCTTTGTATAAAACAATTAAAGCTTGGAGAAATTATTTCTATGATTTTGCTTCAAAGTCAATTTTGCCCTTCAGAAATTTGATATATAAGGTTTTGTTTAATATGCTTTCCATCAAAATTTCTTATAGATATTACGTACCAGTTAATAGTCGCTATTTTATTGTTCTGTAGTTATACATGAGGCAAATACAAAATATAATGGCACATGAGATTGTTTGTTAAGTGTCTGATCCCCTGATTATATCGTGTTATAAAGGAAAATCTAGTAAAGCTGATATTGAATTAAACAATAAAAATAAACAATGTTACAACACTTCATCCTACACCAGGGGCAAAAACATGAAAGAAATCAAAGAATTTCAATTCTTTATTTGGTCATCTCTTTTAAAAAAATCTCTTATAATTATCCTAAGAAGAGGTGAATAATCTGTTGTCTTGTGTGCTTAACTGATAAGCTGATGAAAGGAGAAAAGAATTTCTAATGTTTCTGATCTACATATATAAACTAAGTACACAGGTTAAATTTTTTTTTTTTTTTTTTTTTTTTGTACCAGGGATCGAACTCAGAATCTTGTGCTTGCAAGGCAGGCAGCCGTACCACTGAACTAAATCTCTGACCCCATAGGTTAATTTTTAATTTGTGGACACATTTGGTAAAGACATTGTGCCACCTGGATGCAAACAGAAAATAGCCAGGTCATTCTTTGGTTGGGGTCTGCCTGGGAAAGGAGAAAATTCAGAAGGGGTTTGAATAAAGTTTCTTGCCATTCCCACCAGCAGAACCCTCATTTTCTAGTGCAGAGGAAAGCACATCTGTCACAATATTACCTAAAATCTTGGCAATATCTGCACTAGTCACATTAATGCTTCAACTACCCACTTATTGAGAACCAAATGTACTCTAGGCACAATTTGTGGGGACACAGCACAGTGAACAGACAAAAAATTGTGTCCCCGTGGAAGGAAAGGGAAAACAGACAATAACCAAATAAGTAAAAATATCTGTGAGAGGAAAAATTAGGCAGAGAGAGAACACAGGGAGTGTTGTGAGATTGCAATTTTAAACCGAGTAGCCATGAAGACTGCAGTGAGAAGGCAACGTCGAGGAAGTGAGAGTGAGCCAGCAGATGGTAGAGGAACAGGAAGTACAGACTCCAGGGTGGAGCACGTTTGCCACGACTGATCAAGGGCAAGGAGGTCTGTGTGGCTGCAGCACAGGATCAGTTGGAGAGTGGCAAAGCAGGCCAGAAGAGGATGGAAGGCCGCGTTAGGGGGGGCCTTCAGGCCACTATAAGGCCATTAGTTTGTACTGTGTGAAATAAGAAGCCAGATGGGGGTTTTGATACAAGGAAGCACATGACCTAACTAGTGCTCTAAGAAGATTACTCAGGGTGCCATGTTGAGGATAGAGTCAAATCAGGAGAAGGATGGAAGCTGGGGGATCCATCAAGATGGTTCTATAAAAATACAAGCAAGAGTAATGAATGATAGGTGTAATGCTAACTTTCATACTAAAACATTAGTGATCTTAACAGCAATTCCCAAAACTTTTTGTGCTGTGAAAGCATAGCTGTGGTGTGAGCTTAGATTTATTCATACCATTCTTCAAATATGATGAAACAGCATTTTTGTTCGTTTAACTGCTATATTACTAACACTCTGAACCCTAGTCTCTCTTTTTCAGGGTGGGTTACTATTCTGCACTGTTTCATTTACAACAACAAAAACATGACTTTTGAGAAAATGACAGAGCCTTCTTTTCAGATCTCTTCTTCAATGGATTGGATGGCTGATGGTGTAAATCTTGAAATGAAAGGAAAAATGCATCTGGTATAAAAAGAAGAAAAAGACAAAGCTTGGGCTGTATATGGATTCCCCGTTCTTCTTCCTGCCTCCTCTGATTTATGTTCTCTCAAAGATCATCAATCATTCCCCTTGAGATGTATAAAAAACAAATGATTTCATTAGTATATATAAAACTTCCACAACAAAATACAAGAAATTAGTAGTATAAAAAACCAATAGGGTTATCTTCCTTAGTTTTAGAAAAAGCCAAGAAAACAGAAAGAAAAAAAATTCCACCTTAAAATGCAGTCCCTAAATATTCTGTTCCCCATTTTTATGCTCCTCACCTCTATCTCACAGTGTTTCCATATGTCTTCACTTTGGGAGACACATGTGCTTCTTTGCATTTCTTAGGGGCAGGGGTTATCACTTCTATGCACAGCTGAAAGGTGGGAAGGACTTGGAACTGCTGTAGAAAACGTTGAAATTTTAAATGTATAGAAGTCAATAAATTACAGTTATGGTTCTCAAAGGAATAAACTATTGATATATATATTATAAATGTTGGGTTTATATACTATCTGCAAAGCGATTACTTGAATACATTATATGCCAAAGAGGTAAACTACAAGTTTATGTAAATAAACCATAACTTTAAATTCTTCATATTGTCCTTTTAAAATTTCAATTCTGAAATTCCACTTAGAAGCTCAGAAATAACATGCAATGTGTTCTCTCATGTGTAGGTGTCTATGGCTATGTTGCCATGGTTAGTGGGTATTTAAAAATACCATAAAAGAAAGAAAATAATAACAAATGTTAACTTCCACCCTTTTCTCTGGATTCAGTAGCTAGAAGGGCAGATACATTTTCCCTAGGGTGCTGATTAGATGTGCACTGATCCAGCCACACTCCTTACCAGAATCTCTTCTTGCTACATACAGACATGAATATTTTTCAACGCCTGAGATGTGCAACTGAGCTTAGCAGTGAAACCTGCAGTTTGGCAAAGCTAACTAACACAGCAAACAGACTCATTAGCATTTTTAAAAGCTCAAATCACTATCCATTCTCATAAACTATTTAAGACCTTAGTGAAACAGCCACAGGTAGTATGACAAAATTATATTCTAAAGAACTGTCAAGCACAGATTCTCTTAAAGATCCATGGAGTGGCAGGGTAAATCAGTAGTGTAGCAAATTTCAACAAACTTGCCACCTCCTTCTTTCAATCCTGCTGTTCTCAGCAATTTCTTCCTTTTTAAAAAGGGGAGTCAAAATGTTTACACTGCTTTCTGACATGCTTCTTTAGCAACCTAAGCAAAGTATAAGGAGGTGGAAAAGCAGTAAGTTGCATAATAATATCATATATTGTTGATGAAAATACATAACACAGGAAATAAATCTCAATCTGAAAAATAAAACACTGTCCAAGCAGGTATTACTAATATGGCTGTTTATTCTTTCTAAGATTAAATCCAGATAAATCAAGCACACAAATTACCAGAAAATCTATATCTGATTTAAATAACATTTAATCCTTTTTGTTAAAAAATACCCGATTATTTAAGAAATACTTAATTTTTAGTATATTGAATAAAATAGGTTTCTGGAGATATGGTTCTTCATTAATTAGATACCTGGGCTGAAGTCAAACATAAAAGCACAAGGGATTTATTTTCTCTCTCAAGTTGCCCAATAAAAGTAACAGGTTTTGAGCCAACATGAGCTGGCTTGTAATTAGTGCTGTGAAATCTTAGGAAATCACTTAACCTGAGATATTTTTTACCCTCCTAAAATGAAGTTAACGGCACTTACCTTGAAGAATTGACAAATATCCAGGATATAGTTGACCCTTAATACATGATAATTATTACTATTACTACAGAAGGGAAATAGTAAAACATTATTTATGTATTTCCTATTCGCAATACTTTTTATTAATCACACATGCTTGTAATAATCATAAAATAATGTAATGTCAGGCAATCATTTTTTCTAAGTGTTCTACTTGTATTAACATTTAATATTTGTAATAACATACAAAGTAATACTCATTATTCTCATTTTACAAATAAGAAAACTGGAGAACAGAGAGGTTATGTAATTTGCTCAAGGTCATACAGCAGAGTTGAGATTCAAACCCTGGCAATGTGACTGTAGAGCTAAACCCTTTTACTATCTCATTAAAAGCCTGGAAATAACAGTAATGCAACATAACAGGCATTCCATCAATAAACACAAAAGGTGCTGTTATATTCTATGCTAGACACTAGTATTCAAAAGATCAAGCATCCAGTTGGGACACAGAGCCTATAACCTTTAAGAAGCTTCCAACATGGCGACTAGAAGCAGTTATACTACCTCAAAGTTATGACTCAAAACCTTGCTATTTCTATAGATAAAGGGAAAAAGATCCCTTTCAAACTACTGTTCTCCTTTTTATGTCCACATAAAAAGTAGGCCATAACTATCATTTACTTATGGAACGAATCGAGCTTTCTACATGTTCTGAACACATGTGACTAAAACTGGCACTGTTCTTTGTTCACCTTTATGTTAATATTTGTTCAGGAATGGGTACAAAAACTATTTTTATGATTGCTCTAGTATATTTAATATTATTATCAAAATGGATCATAAAAAGAATATCTGGTCTTTGAGAATGTTAGGTAAAAATGTGTATCAATATTAAAAATAACTCAAAAAGCACAGGAAGTTAGATAAAAGAATCTTTAGATAACACCATAGGTAAGAACAAACAATTCCGTATACAGATTGTTTCATTTTCTTCCTCTTGCCCTTCCTATGGTATCAATCATTATTGCCCTCTTTCTCAAATGTACAAATAATAAAGTATGTAGGCTTCAGAAAATATTTTATTAGCTTAAAAATAAGGTTTACTCTTACTTAAGATTATGTCATCAAAGTCAAGAAGCAATGGTGTATCATGTATAATTTATATATGTAAAGCAGAGTGATTAGCTTTTACTCTAATTTTAACTATTTGTTTCAAAGAACTGTACCACTGCTTACTACTTAGGTGAAAGTTATACTGAGGAAAAATAATTTTTATCATTTTTGCAATAAACACCGGTAACCAAAGGATAATTGGCAACATGGAAAGATTGGAAAGATGTAAATAAACTTTAAAGGTGCTTGACATAAAATTAATATAGAACTATTGGCTTTGCAAGCATTATCAGTCCAAATATGAATTTGGTTGCATGTACAAAAGACGACTGACTGCTCTCAGCATACTATACAATGCTCACCTGATTCTTTCTGTCTGCTGGCGACCCTTAGCACATGGCTGAAACTCGCAGGTGTTCCTTTTGAGATCTGGTTACTTCCGGACCTTCCTTTTCAGATTGTAATTCCCTCAGTTAAAAATGAGCATCCTTTATATATTTGCGTATTTTGCTTTTCAAGTGGTGTAATGGTGACAGGTCCTTTTGCAGGAGCTGGATTTTGTTTTCACAAGGAAATCTGAAGGTCCCTTCTAGGAAGATTTCAGGTACACTGAATTTCTAATTTGCTTAGGTACAGGACACTTTTACACTGGCTTTTGTGGACTTATCATTTCTTGGAGAAAGAAAGCTGTAGAGAGCATCTTTTAAATCATTGCCTAAAAACTGGCATTTAATTCATACCATGCCTTATCACGGTTTACATGTAACATTCCAAAGATGATATTTTCCTTGTCAGTTCAGCCATTATGGGACAGCATCAATGATGTTCATAAGAAAAAAATGCATTTTGCCACTCCTCTCACCTCCTTAGATTCCCACACTTAACTTTATTTGTGCGGTTTATTCAAATAGCAGTTTTCCTTATGAAATGGTGTAAGTAGGAACCATCTGGAAAGGTTACTGTGGAAACAGCACGGGCTGGGGGTGGGGCTAGGGAGCAAGAGATGCCATGACAACCTTTTACGGGTTTCCCAGGAAACATGGGTTGCTATGGGAACTGCATGAGTCAGGTCCGAATTAGTAACTTCCGCTGGAAGGGGTGTCTGCCACTTTAATCTTCTTGTGATACTGCAGAAGCTTATCTCTCAGCTTCATTAGGATTTTTTTTGTTTCTCCTAGCAGCACTGAAAAACATCTGTTTTAGACTGATGGATGTTAGCTGGGACATATGCACCCAACTTGACTGGAATTTTTTAGTCTAATGCTTTGCAAGTCCCAAAGTGTTAATTAGTCAGATCAGGAGGTTTTGGGCATTTCCTTTTCTTCAAAGCTGTTGAGATCCTTCAATTCCAGAAGGGGATGACTGAAACAGAAACTCCAAATAAACTGATGATGGGTTTATACCACGGTTCTACTTGACTTTTCATCCACATATCGAGAGTAGGTAATTGAACTAAACACTCAATAAATAATGTTACAGTGTCCACCAAGCTGAAGAATCATTTCAGTATTTGCTGGCTTTACTTAGTAAAGAACAACTACCTTTTGAGGTTAAACAGTTACTCTGAAGTCTAACTGTTCTTTAGTTTCATTTCCTCCCAGGATGTACTTAAAGGCAGGGGGCGTGTGCCAGAAATAAAGTTTAACTAGCGTTAAGTTTTTTGTTCACAGAATTAAGGAGAAGAAAAAAAAAAAAGGAGAGCTGAGATAATGCAGCCCACTTGCAAATCAGGCACCTGTTTCAGTATGAAGCACTAGGGAGAGGGAGAATGAAGCGTGCTTCCCACTTCTTCATGTCCTTTCCTCGATGGATGGTCTGGAAATGTATAAAATAAGGGCATACACAGACCAAGGGGGCACGTTTCACACGATACTGTGCACAGTATGTCATTCATATATTAAACATCAGTGAATATCTTTTTGATGTTGACACAAGAGTTGGGATTATTGTTCGTGGCGCAGGTGGCAGTGGAGTTGGCCGTTTTGAAAGGGGTCTGGGGGAAAGCGCTGTGGTTCATACCCCCCTCTTCGATCACCATGTACTCCGACTTACTCAGAGTCGAGTTACTCCGTGCTTTTCGGAGCTCCTCTGCCGAGGAGGAGAGGTGCTGGCAACTTCCCACGTGCATATACTGGGCTTGCTCTTCCCCTTCGGTCTCCCGGTGGTAGAAGTAATTGAAGTTGGAAACAATCACAGGAACTGGCAATGCAATGGTCAAGACACCCGCGATAGCACAAAGAGAGCCCACAATCTTGCCCCCAATGGTCACTGGGTGCATATCACCATAACCAACTGTTGTCATGGTTACCACTGCCCACCAAAAAGCATCCGGGATACTGCTAAAACCCGAACTGGGGTCGTCTGCCTCGGCGAAGTAGACGGCGCTGGAGAAGAGGATAACCCCAATAAAGAGAAAAAAGATGAGCAACCCCAACTCCCGCATGGAAGCCTTCAGCGTCTGCCCCAAGATCTGCAGCCCCTTGGAGTGACGGGAGAGCTTGAAGATGCGGAAAACCCTCACCAGGCGGATGACCCTCAGGATGGCCAGAGACATGGCCTGCTGTCCGTTGCCCTGCCGCTCAGCCAGCTCGGTGCCCAGAGTGATAAAATACGGGATAATGGCCACGATGTCTATTAGGTTCATGATATTTCGCGAGAAGGTGGCTTTGCTGGGGCAAGCGAAGAAACGCACCAGCAGCTCAAAAGAGAACCAGATGATGCACAGGGTCTCCACCACGAAGAAGGGATCGGAGAAACTGGAGGCTCCCGCGGGGGCCCCCGAGGTGCCGTTGCTGGCCGCCTTGAAGGTGTCCTGCGACGGCGAGGCAGGGTAGTCCTTCTCGTCGCGGAACTCGGGCAGCGTCTCCAGGCAGAAGATGACGATGGAGATGAGGATGACCAGCACGGACACGATGGCGATGCCCCGGGCCGGCCCGGAGCTCTCGGGGTACTCGAACAGCAGCCACACCTGGCGCTGGAAGTCGCGGCGGGGCAGGGGCCGCTCCTCCTCCCGCAGGAAGCCCTCGTCCTCGCGGAACTTCTCCATGGCCTCCTCGCCCAGTTGGTAGAAGCGGATCTCCTCCGAGAAGATGTCGATGGGCACGTTGACCGGCCGGCGGATGCGGCCCCCGGACTGGTAGTAGTAGAGGATGGCGTCGAAGCTGGGCCGGTTGCGGTCGAAGAAGTACTCATTGCGGAGCGGGTCGAAGTACCTCATGCGCCGCTTGGGGTCGCCCAGCAGCGTCTCGGGGAACTGGCAGAGGGTCTTGAGCTGCGTCTCGAAGCGCAGCCCCGAGATGTTGATGACCACGCGCTCC
>NW_022900945.1:41877470-41877854 GCF_012274545.1 Fukomys damarensis
GTCACGGAAACACCCTCGTCCGGCACCTCTCGGGCCCCCAGGACCCCTACCCGGCAGACATGGTCCTCGGGCACTCTGACCGCCGGCCCGGCCCCTGGGTTTGGCTCGCTTCAGGTCAGCGCCCACCTCCTCCCTCCCGGAGCCAGCTGGCCGCGTCCCATTCACCTGCGCAGGAACCACAGCTCTGCCCGGGAGCGCAGGCCTCCCAGGCTTCCAGGCTCCACCAGGGCTCGCAAGGCGAGGCAGGTTCCTTGCGGCCCAGGTAGCAGAAGCCAAAGAGGGGGAAGAGTAGGGAGGATCACGAGGTGCCCGAGCCTGGCCCGGATCGTCGTTGAGAGAGAGAGAGAGAGAGAGAGAGAGAGAGAGAGAGAGAGAGAGAGAGAG
>NW_022900945.1:41878064-41885474 GCF_012274545.1 Fukomys damarensis
GAGAGAGAGAGAGAGAGAAAGAGGAGAGGAGAGGAGAATATGCAGGCCGGGTGGATGACCTGGGTGGGAAGCTCCGAAGCTCACTCCAGGGGAGAGTGGGTATTCTCAATAATCGCACTTGGATGAGAAGCTAAACAGGATGATGGGTGCTGGTAGGTTCCTGCCCTAGAGTCTGAAAAAACTGCATCATTGGCACTCAAGCACCTTGCTTCTATAGTGAATTACGTACTTCACCTTAGGCCGAATCAAGGAGCGAGTTTCTGGGAGGGCAGCCTGGTGTTTAGGTACTTCGAGATTTTCTGTTGGCCGAAAGTGTGAGGAAAGAGGAATTCACATTTAGGCTCTGGGATTAGAAAGCCCGACTGTACGACATCTGTCGTGGGAGGGACAGAGGCAGTACCTATACCTAGACTCCACTTAGGTTGCTGTCACGGCCCTTTTGGCTGAGAATTTGCCCCATTCCAGTTGCTAAAGTGAGAGAACATTCTGGGACTTGTGTCTCTGTACTTGGTGATTTTCGCTTACTTTCTTTGAACTTAGTTTCTCCAAATTTCTGTTTCCAGAAATTTTAGCAACCCCAATGTAAGTCAGTCTTACGTTGACAGAAATCTGTCGCCAGTGGTATCATTCAAATCATTTACAAGAGGAAGTATTGTCTAGACAGCGCCATCCAAAATGAGCTGACGATTCACTTCGAAGTAAAAGTGATTCATGATCATTGCTTCATTACCACCACTCCCAACCATAAGGCTTCCTAGGGTACAAAAAAGATCTTACCAATTTGCTCCTATCGACCATCACAGTGCCTTACAGATAGTGCTTACTCAGTATATATTTGTTGAGTTGAATTCCCCAAGTGAGTCTTTGCATTTTTATCTGCTCTGGAAGGGCAACATTTCTTCTTTTTGAGAAGGACCCTAGTGGGGGTTTCTCATCCTCGGTTGAGATGTGAAGGGAAACTGAGTTCATGGTATATTGTAGTTCATTATTCAGTTATTCCCCAACTGGCTTTTCTTTACTGTTTGTCTTCCTTCTCATATCCAGCTCAGTGCTGGGCACTGCAAGCAGTAACAGATGTTGGAGATGGTAAAATGGACAACTGTGCAAAAGGCTCTTTCTCACAAAACCTCAGAACAATGCATTGCATGGCAGTCACCTTATTAATACATATATATATATATGTGTGTGTGTGTGTATATCTATCTATCTATATCTATATCTATATATATAATAATGACCTGGCAATTAGGGTAGCAGCACAATCAATCATTAATATATTTAAATCCAAGAATGAGACAGATGCTTGCTCATAGAAAGGCAAAGACCCTATTTTTAAAAACCAAACGTTTCATGCACTTCTATGTCTGACTTGGAAGGTGATTTATTCCTCCCTTTGCAGGAATTAGTACTGAAATTAATATTAATCAATGGCAAGGAAGACCAGAGCAGAGAATGGTCCCATGATGGATGGTCAGAAGCTTCTCCCTGCTGCGAAGTATCTTTCCTCCAGAAATGAATATTTCCATTCCTTTTATGTATTTGCCTTCTCTGGAAGACCTTGATTATGAGCTTCCTAGGACAGCCCTCACTTTATATTTGAAGCCCAGAGAAGTTTAGCAGTTTGTTCAGTTTATATAGTTAGTAGCAGAGCTGGGCCTAAAATATTGGATCATTTCCAAATCTAATGTTTGCTTTACTGTATCACACTGTGAAACTCTTATGTTGATCACCGTGAGTACTTAATAAATACTAGATTTCAAACAGCAGTCTATTTGCTTCTGATTGCTGACTAGTTCGCTTCAATTCATATTTATTTTAACAGAAAACCATTGCCTTCTAAAGGCTACTCTGTTGTTTGTAGGAAATGAGTTGGTGGGTGCATTCCAGCCCTGTTGGACAGCAGAACCCATCACAACAAATCAGTGTCAAAAATGGCACTTCAGGAGGAACAAATACCCCCAATTTATTACCCCCAATGGAGTAGCTCAGAGTGATTTGGAAATGTCTCATTAATCCTCATGACATCCCTGTGGGATAATAATGATATTATTATAATGTTTGAGTATAGAATTGTGGCAAAGCAAACAGCTTCTCTGAGCATGTGCAGGATTGCCTCATGTTTTAATATTCAATATTAGAACCTAAGAAAAACCAATAAGTTTGCAAACAGCAAGGATAAATCTTCGTGTTTAGCCTTTTTCTGTTGCTGTAGGCATAACCTGGGTTCCCTACTGACTATGACAAAAATAGCACCCTAGTCAATTGCCAGATGGTGAGCAGCATCTGGGACTAGCCCAGAAGTGTTTGAGGGTGCAACAAAGCAGGACTAGAGATCCTAATCCACAATTACAGAAAAATGAGTGGAGAAGAGCACTTACTGCATCCTAGGTACTGTGTCCCATGAGCTTTACACATAGACCTTGCCCTCAACAGGCTGACACAGTGTTGAGAAGACAAGATTTAAATCCATGAAAAAATTTACAATGCTATTAGTTAACAATACAACAGTATAGATCTGTCATAAGGCATCGTACTATTATGTCCATTCTAACCAAGCTGGTTGCCTTGTTTCTTAACTATGCCAATGTAGTTCCCAACCCAGGGTCATTATAGCTGCTTTTGTTGCTGCTTGAAACATTCTTCTCTATCAGTTTAGGTCTCCATTCAAAACATTACACTATCAAAGATGTGTGCTCTGACATAAATTTTCTGAGCTGGTGATTAGGGTAGTGCTACCACCTGATTTCAAAATGTCCTCTCCTCCAGTCTCTTACCTGCTTTATTTTTCCTCATTGCATTTATGTACTTAAGATTACATTTTATATTTATTTGCTTCCTTGCTTATTGACTGTCTTCCTAATGGCAGGTTTTGAGTTTTTATGTCTGTATCACTTAAATCTTGAGTAGAACCTGGAAGAACATGTGGAATAGAGGAAAGAAAATTCACAGGACATGCAAAGTACCATAGGTGAACCAGTTTTGCTGCATACAGGAGTTATTTTGGAGAGGTATCTGTCTGATTCTGGTTCTATGTCATAGAACAAGCTGGGCTGTGCAGATATGCAAGAATTGCTTTTTAAAGCACCACTTTCTTCCCCTCTACTTTCCCTTTTCCCTGTCATCCTGAATGGATCTATGCTGGATGCTGGAATTGCACTTTAAATTCCCCACTTGATTTTTCTTCCTGCAGAAACTTACACTTAATATTTATAGAATGAACTTATTATCTTTCTCCCCAAACTTGCTTATTTTCCTGTTTTTCTTATTTCAGCTATAATATGGAGTGATCCCCATATCCTTCCTCTGCCTCTGTGTCCAGTTGATTACTAAGTGCTTTCTAGACCCCCTCCAAGTCCCTGTTAACTCAGTCTTCATCTGTCTATTCTCACTGCCACTGTCCCAGTTCAGGCTGCCATAATAGTTTCCTAACAGACTCCCTGCTTGCAGTCTCTCTTTTATGTTTTTTATCCTCCAGGATGTAGCCGAGTTATTTCTGTAAACCATAGATTAGATCACGTTGTTTTTATGTTGCTGCCTTCTGTGGTGCTCACAGTTAGTCCTGACCTATCATTCTGGCAGCAGCTCTATACCACTTGCTGGTCTGGACAAGTCATCAATTTAGGTGCTGCTAGGCTTTCACTCATGCTAGCTGCTCATGCTCATAGAATTATTACTGGATACTCCTAAATGTGTTTGCCCCATTGGTGAATTCAGTCTTTTAATCCCAGATCAGAGGTCATTTTAGACTTCTGTCTTCCTTGTCAGCCATGATTACCACTTTAGAGAAAACTGATGGTACAGGAATTCACTGATACTCTTCCTCATTAAAGCTCCTATTGTATTTTGCTCATACATTCAATAAAGGCCTTGGCTATACTGTATTTAGGTTGTATGGTACTATCTGTCTTCCTATGAGAATGTGAACTTCATTATGCTGATAGCTAGCATACTGAGCGTGAATTTGCTGTGCTAAACCAGACACTGTGATGAGCATTTTGCATACAGTATCTTCCAACTTCCTTATAGGACAGGTCATAGTGTTACTATGCCATTTTATAGGTGGAGAAACTGAGGGCAGGTTGATAAAATCATTTCTGTATGATAACACAGCTAGGAAATGGTAGAATCAGGATTTATGTTGAGAAATTCACATCTTCCAGCCCTGCCTTAGGCAATCTCTCTGAAGACTAAATGCCTTGTCTTGTTCGTCTTTGAATTTACAGTCACTGAAATGGTGTTGCTATAGAAGAAATAGTATCATAGAAGAAGAATGACTAGGAAGCATTACTAGTTATTCATTAAAAAACTGATAGATAAACCACACTGAAGAAGGTAGTTCCTGTCCTCAGCACAAAGGTTATAAATGGTCCCTTTGGAAGTTGCACCTTTAACAAAAAGTAAGAAAGGTGCTGGGTATAGTAAGAAAGTTATTCCAGGAATAGATGCAGATCCAAGTCCTGATTGGGGCTAAGATGGCTCTTAAGTGTTGCTGTGTCCTCAGAAGGACCTAATAATCTGTGTTTTAACATGGCATAATGATTTTCAGAAAAATTCTATTCAGGGAATACCAAATTTCTGTCAGCGAGTGTGTCAACCCAATAGTTAAAAGTAGCCGGGCATGGTGGCGCATGCCTGCAATCGCAGCACTTGGGAGGCTGAGGCAGGAGGATCGCTGTGAGTTTGAGACCAGCCTGGGCTACACAGTTCCAGGTCAGTCTCAACTGCATAGTGAAACCCTGTCTCAAAAAACAAAATCAAAAACAAAAAGTACTGTTAGACCAATTATTTAAGTAAGACTGATCTTTTCTCTGTGAGCAATCAGACACTGGTCTTTTCTAGTTCTGGCTAATATAGGCTGAGGCAGGAGGATCGCTGTGAGTTTGAGACCAGCCTGGGCTACACAGTTCCAGGTCAGTCTCAACTGCATAGTGAAACCCTGTCTCAAAAAACAAAATCAAAAACAAAAAGTACTGTTAGACCAATTATTTAAGTAAGACTGATCTTTTCTCTGTGAGCAATCAGACACTGGTCTTTTCTAGTTCTGGCTAATATATAAGCACTAGCAAACATTAACTTCCTTTTGGCAAGATGTGTGTTGCAAATAATACCTTTCACCATGGTATTCCCCTCCGTGGATTTGACCAAGACTGTTTTAAAATATCTAGAAAATTCCTGTTCTTGATTTCTTTGTGTATCTTCTCTGAGGTTCTTTGTTGTAAGACTGTAGATGAGCTACAGTTTAACTCTTTATTTCAAAAGCTAAAAGGGATTATTTTAGTTGCATGATTGAGTTGACATTAATATGAGCTATTGAACATAAATCAGCATGAACCTGTAAAACTTTCACAAACAATTATGGGAACCTATTGCGACATTACACAATCAAGGGAAACCTTTGATTGAGGACTTTTGTCTTTCTAATTATGGTGAAAACCAAAATCTGTTTTATCAATCCATATAGATATATATTACAGTTTTATTATTTTATTAGGTTTTGCCATTATGTTGACAAAGTACTTCAAGAGCATATCTGTAGAAGAGCGTTATAGTTTTATTTGGTTTCATTACAGTGGTAATAATGTTAATGAAAGTGTATAAAAATACACAATAATCCAATTAATTCTGAGTAGTATAATGACAAAAGAATATGAAGGCAATTCTTTGAGGACTTCACCATACCTGAGATACAGTGCAACTGATAAATTAGTCATTTGCTCATAAACTGCATGAAAATAAAATTAAACCATGTTGTGATGTGTCAGTTCCTGCCTGACCCAGATACAGCTGCAAGTACTGAAAGTCTTATTTATAGGCTCAGGACATCTCAATACTAGAGCCAAATCTAAACAAACTTTTTGGAGTATATTAGAAAATCTGATCCTTATCCCTTACCCCTGCTGGAGTTCTTCTTTCTTCACTAAATCCAGTGCCTGAGGTGAACCTCCCTTCTCCTGTTGTTTGTTTATAAAACTTCAGCCTGATTCCGAATTCTTGTTTTACTTGTATGACAATAAAACCGAAGCTTGGCCTTAGCTTGTCACTATTCTGTCCTGTTTGTTTCTCCATTGAGACTGAAGCCCTAATTTAAAACCCCAAATGACTTGTTTGGATTTCCATTTCTTCTTTTAGTCCTTACTAGGCTTCCCAAAGACAAAATCTTACCATGGTCTGTGGTCCTTATTTACGCCAGATGGTTCTCTTGAGAAACATGGCTTCCACCATCCACCTGTCTACCAGTTTTGATATTGCCATGACCATCCTCTTGGTTCTCCACCCTCCAATGGCTTGGATCTCTTGGGCCATGAGGTTTTCCCAGCTTGTACCTAAGTTTCATTCTTCCTTCTGATACTTTATGATTTGAGAACCTGTCTGAAAGCTCAACTTACTCTTGCAGCATCAAATCCTACTATTCTCAGCTCCCTTTCATATCTGTTCCAGCCTGCAGAAGCCCTAGAAATGCCTCATGACTGAGTTACAAAGGCTGGTACTACACATAGCTAGAAATAGCAAAACAACTTAAATGGAAGCCCATTTCTTATATAGTTATTTAAATAAGCTATAAAATGAATATATAAAGGATAAGTTGTCTTGATTTCTCACCCCCATCGTACTCCATTTAAGTATAGGAATCCACCTGTAGGATGCCAGCCTCAACACACACATTTTCTGCCAAATGTTTTTATGTTGAAGATAACTTTCACAAAAAGCCTACTGGTTGAGAATGTTTATCCATTATGCTACTGACAATAAACTAATGTGAAGATGTGCTACAGTGTGGCAGAAAGAATTCTGGCCTTGGACTCAAATTGTCTGGAGTTGAAGTGACCATGAAAAATCCGTTTTGCACATCTTTTATCTCAGTATCTTACTTATGAAATGAAGAAAAGATCTGAGCCACCTTTTTTTTTTTTTTTTTTTTTTTAATACAGTAGTTATTCATTGTTGGGATCATGTACCTTTACATGGCAAGTCTTGATTCTCATTTTTTTCCCCTTACCTCTGCCCTCCCTTCACCCCCTCCTCCCCTCCCCATCTACAAACACTTTATTTTCATCTTTTCATTCTCTCACATTTTTTTCTTTTCCCTTTTTGTTCTTCCCCTACGTATCACACCTTCCCTACACCTTTAGCTCCTTTCCTCCCATTTCTAAATGTCAGTAATCTTATTAGAATCTTATGCATTGTTGCAGAATATTCACACCAGGGAAACTATTTTTGGTATTTACATGTGGGACTTATTTATTTCACTTAGGAGTATATCTTCAATATGTATCCATTTTCCTATGAATGAATCTATTCTCTCGCTCTTTATGGCTGAGTAATATTCCATTTTATAGAAAAACCACATCTTCTTTTTCCAGAGTCCAACGGATGGGCAAATAGGTTGTTTCCAAGATTTAGCTATTACAA
>NW_022900945.1:41892902-41894673 GCF_012274545.1 Fukomys damarensis
AAAAACCCCCTCTGGGGTCCTTGGGTCCTTCCTGGGTCTGTTGTCGCGCAGGCCGGGAGCTCACGCGCACGCCGCCGGGTGATCGCAGACAGGCAGGTAGGCAGGCAGCTGAAAAAAACCCCCTCTGGGGTCCTTGGGTCCTTCCTGGGTCTGTTGTCGCGCAGGCCGGGAGCTCACGCGCAGGCTGGGAGCTCACGCGCACGCCGCCGGGTGATCGCAGACAGGCAGGTAGGCAGGCAGCTGAAAAAAACCCCCTCTGGGGTCCTTGGGTCCTTCCTGGGTCTGTTGTCGCGCAGGCCGGGAGCTCCCGCGCAGGCCGGGAGCTCACGCGCACGCCGCCGGGTGATCGCAGACAGTGAGCCACCTTTTATGAAGGTTAAATGAGATTATCTGAAAGCACTCACGGTCTTGCATACAGCAGGCACCTAATTATTGCTTGCTCACTCATACTTTCTGTACAACAAAAATGTCAGTGGGAAGGTGAAATGCATTAGGACTTTCATACTTCTAATTGCCAAAGTCTACACGCAGAACAAGTTGGTTGTCTTTGTTGTGTCTGAAAGAAGAGTAGACCTCTCCAAGTTTTAATTAACATGTGGTCTAAGAAACTCACACTTAGCAGAGTTTACACAACTAGTCAGAGACCAAAAGGCATGCTTTAAGAATCAGAACTCTGCTCTTTCCTGGTTGTCGTAAACTTTACTCCAGTTTTTCAAAACTGTTTGAAAGTAGGCACTCAAAAATTTTGTTGGAGTAAACATTTTTTTGGGGGGGTTTGGTTGTTCTGATAATCTAGTTTACATATTCCTTTCACAGATGAAATTAACTATGGTGTAAAGATATTAAGTAACTTTTATGCAAAGTCCAATATTTAGTTTCAGGGTTAGGGTAGAACCTAATGTTGCTAATTGCAGCCAATATACATTGACTTCTAGCTCAACTTTTTCTTTTCTTTTTTCTTTCCTTGCTTCCCTCCCTCCCTCCCTCTTTTCCTTCTTTCTCACAATAGCTGTGGTTGCTGTATGATGAAAATGTAATATGAACAAGGCATGTTACTTGCTTTTATACAGTGCCTGGATGTCCTGCCTTAGCTGACCTCTCTTGTGCTACCTTTATCTCTGCCTGACCACAGTGCCATTCTGAATCTGCACTAGCTGACTTCTTGGCCTAGACCAATGCTTACTTTCCTTTTTCTTTCACTTTTTTTTCTTTGCTCTTGCAAGCTTTTTCAGCTTCCTCATTTATTAGTCATTGCCTTGCACGTAAGGCAGAAATTCTTTCCCAGGCCCTATCTCTTCAGGCCGTTGAATCCTGGAGTGGTATCCTGGTGCTGTGGGAGGTCTTACGCAGAATCTGAAATTCTGTTGGGGTGGCTCTAGAGGGGCCCCTGCTGGAATGTGCATATTAAATTTTGCCTTCCTCAACCTCTACGTTAGACTCTACACTATGAAGCTATGAAATTCTTTATCCTGGGGTGCCAGCCTCAACCATACCAGCTCAGTGGGATTTGGAGTAGGTCATAAACCTTAATTCTGATATGCTGATGTGAGCCTTAAGGTATCCGTAAAAGTAGAAAGTTGATATCAGTCCTATCTTTTGACCATCTTTTGGTTCTGCCTTATTTTCCTTTTCTTAAAACTGGACTATCTTCCTTCTAGTTCCCACCAGATTCCTTCTTATGAGGCTGGCCTTATTCTCTGCGTCAGGAGCATGAATCCTTCTCTTCAAGGCTATTCTTTTTTCTTTCCTTTTTTTTTTTTTTTTTTTTTCC
>NW_022900945.1:41894753-41908191 GCF_012274545.1 Fukomys damarensis
ACCAGGGATCAAATTCAGGTCCTTGCACTTGCGAGACAGTCGCCAGAACCACTGGGCTAAATCTCTGGCCCCTTCAAGGCTATTCTTATAAAACCATGCTCCCATTGCCCAGCCAGTATCAAGCTTCTTGGATTTCCACTGCTCTACCGATCCCAATGTGGACACGATTGGGTATTCTCCACACTGGAAATGTGGCTGATCTCCCTTCCTTTGCTATCATGTTGAGGAGATTGCCTGTCAGATTAGGTCCTGCCAGAACTGTAGGCTCCAGAGACAGCACAAGGAACATTGCTTTCCTGAACCCAGTAAGACAAAAATGGCAAAATCCAGAAGGAAATATTTCATCCCTAAATGTCAACATCTAAGAGAGCTGAACTTGCTGAGGTAATGAGTATTACTAATAAATGTAAGTACCACTTTGTGCCCAGATAACACTGGCTTCATGACTTTGGGAAATAATGCATCCTTAAGTACTCCTGGCACCCCATTGGAAAGCTGATTTCTAAACAAATGGGCTGAAATTCAATTACTTCTAGTTCTGTAGTATAAGGGCTCTGGGCCCATCCCAGCATGAGAAATGGAATCAAAAGTGCCAACTAAAGAGAGTATTCTAGATGCATACTTTAAAATGTGTAATCTGAGTGTGTTTTAAGTGCATCTGAGTATTTTAGAACTTCATAGATGGTCAGGCTACAGTACCAACCCTAGACATCAAGAAATTAAATAAACAGCTTACTTTTTTGTAATGCTGTGTGCTTGAGTCAGAGGAAATATTGAGGATAGTTAGGATACTCGAACATTTCTATTTTCTCAGTTATTACTGAATCCTGATAGACCTTTGGAGGTTAAGGAAAGCACATGCCATATAAAATCTGTCATAAAAAAATCTAGTGAGCTCATTTTCTAAGATAATAAACACGACCATAGAAATTTGTTTGTGTGACCGTGAAATGTGGTATATTCAGTTTGCCACATTTAAAAAAATTTCCTGGCAAATAATTCCTCAGTTTAGTAAAGCAACATGTTTAAGAAATTCTAAAATAGGTTGGTTTTATAATCTCTCCATTAATACTCTGTGGACAGAGCCATCTACACACAATTGCTTTCCTCAGTGCCTTGCATAGTGTTTTGTGCCTAGAAGGTCTCCATAGATATTAACTGAACATTTAACGAATTATTTAGCTTCTGTATTAACCAAAGGAGGTAGTTAACTGCTAAATTTTAACATAGTTTTGCTGCTAGAATGTAGTATTGATAATGGTCTTCACCCATTCCTGCCATTTCCTTACACTCTAATATATTTATAATTTATATTATGTTTCAGATAAAAAATTTTGAGCCAGGATATGCAGTTAATGCTTCTTTTGCACCCAAATCTAACCCTTAGGAGACTAAGGTAATGGATTTCAAGCTTGAATTTGATGGTAATGTAAAGGCAGACCGATACATATTTTTAATCATTTCTCCCAGTTTAATTCCAACCCACCCTTTTGCAAAGCTTCATAGCAATTTTAAGATATTTACTAATTTAGATGCAGGTCTACACAGTTTCATATTTGCATAAATGCAGTAAGATCTGTATAATGTAGAGCAGGTGCAAGTAGGGCCCTTATGCTCCTGAGCTAGAATATAGAGTAGCTTCTAGGGCAGATTAATTCTTTAGAGTCAGAGAACCGTCTTCAATGCCAGTCAGCCCAATTTCTGCCCAATATCCAAGAAGATAAATTTATCATTCTTTGAGGACAGAAGACATGTTAGAAATCAGATAACTTAATTTGAAACATGAACTAGATCTAATTGGTTCGCAATAGTGTCCCTGGTGTGCTGCCCATTGAAAATGCAATATTCTGAGGTTTCTGGACCTATGGCATCAGCTAGAAAAGTATCATTTACTGTTCCTTCTCAGGGCCCAAGAAAACAGAAGAAAACATGAAATGACAAGGACACCTAACTCTGTAATTCCGGTGGGCTGCTGAGCTTCATCAGCAACAGCTGGTAGCACACAAACATACATTCAGTGGAGCTGATTTGTTCTCAGCTGCATCATTAACTCACGTACATGCATTATCCAAGCTTCAGTAGGAACCCTCATCTATAGATAAGAACAGAATTTAGATTAGGGTGTGAGCAGGCCTAAATGTTTGCCCAGGGCAGGAGATAAACCTGTTCTTTTAGCCTGTCTTTATGTGGCCAATGAAACAGTATTACCAAGCAATGATTTCTTTTCTTCTTGTGGTCTGACTTTGGTCATTTCTTTTTTCCTTTCTAACTGCACTAAATAGAAGGAACAAACTTCAATTCATATTATACTAGTACTCATTGCTGAGAGTGGTTTTAAAAGTCATCACCATCAAATTCCTGCAATGTGTTTTAAAGATACGTAAGAGATTTGAAAAAATACTGATTAAAAATTTCCAGTTTTATGAGTATAAATCCAGATAGCTTAAAAGTATTAATGTGATAAATGCTAAGAATAGCAGCATCACATAAGTATGTTATTATAAATTGCTATATTCATCTGATTTATCTGATTGATTGTTGCCTCCTGTTCTAAAAACAGACAGCGAGATCTGCTTTATATAAAGAATGTCAAAAATAATTTTGGTTGGTCACATGAGGGCCAATTTATATATCTACTGTACCTCTATCAAGTATTAGACATAATATATCAAGATAAAATGGAATTGAGGATATATCCTTTGTTTCAAAAAGAAAATCAATACAAATAAAGTCAAATAAAGTTAGAAAATAAATTACTAAATTAATGGTTACTTAAAACTTAATGCTTGCTATGTCTCCTAAAAATTGAGCAATCAGCAAACAATAATACTTTGTAGTATTGGTCTTTTTTGTTTGTTTTTCTTTTAATTGTGGTGATGGCTTATCTGAATACCCATCCTTCCCAAGACTGGTGTGTTTCACAGATGACAGTTGTGAAACAAAATCAACATTTACCTGGCCTCCTTTTCCCCTTAGTTGGTTTGTGGTCTGCTAAAAATGTGACAAACAGGAAGAGAGGGTGATAAATCAAAGAGTCCTGTAGAAATGGCTAATGAGGGTTTCAAAACAGGATCAGTCATTACCCAGGAGCACAGAATGAGGGGTGTGAGATCCAGTTAAGGTTTTTGGTGGCAACGGTTGCTACTGTTGTAGCAAAAGAGCTGTGCTTTGGGAGCCAGATTTGGAGAGCAGATTTTGTGAAAAACCTAGAATTCTGCTGCTCCTTGGGACTTGGTTCTAATTTTGGTTTTGGGCTGTCCTCAATGCTCCCACCTCTCATGCATTCATTCTATTTGGGGGCTTATTGTAGAGGAAGCCAGCGAACGCTACATCCAGAATAAGAGAGAAAAACATCCAAATATATATTTTCTTTTGTTGAAACAGAAAAACAAACTCAAAATTATCTGGGTTTTATAAGAATGTTTACAGCCACCCCTAATCACTGACAGAGCTCAGCATTGTGCCCATCTCTGCCTGCTGGGAGCAGATATTTCACTATTTTTTCTCACTTGAAAAAGTAAATCCTCTGCAGCTCAGCACTTGCTCCCCGTTTCTCTCCTTCCTCAAGCTCAGCTTTATTTACTTTGTCTTACCAGGCCTCTTGGGCTCATGTGAGGACAAAGGAGGGACCCAGGAGCTTATGAAGAGGTGGTCTTCTGTCTTGCACTGATGCCAGTGAGAGGGAGGGAGGCTTTAGGGCTGCTGGGGATGGGCAGCACACTCTGCTTCTTGAAGGTATGGCTTCCCCTTCATGCTTGGAATATGTTCCCCATGACTGTGCTGGGGCATTCTGGGTGCTCAGCTTGTTTATTACTAAGTCTGCTGACATCTTAGTGAGGGCAAAGCAAGCCTAAGTATGCTATGCGGCAGGTCTGCTCCCATACTGTTCTGGTCCCGGGATAAGTAAGTTGCACAGGATGGTGGGTTGATTGCCCTCACCTTACACCTCTGGGTGTCCTGGTTCCTTCAGTATATGAGACTATAATGAGCAAGCTCCAAGGATCCCCTACCTACCCATTGAATGTAGGTAGTGGTCCTAATCCACCTGGTGCCAAAAAATACCTGGTGGCTGTATGGGCAAGACCACTGGGACCTTCTACATGGCCTAATGATGGTCATTGTCTGAGATGGTATTTACTGACCATCTTATAACTCTTTGAGTCACCATTACAAAACAGATCAAGATGGACCTGCTGTGTGCATTGCCTCTTTCAACTTGCTGAATTCCTGCCCAACACTGCTTTTTCATCTGACAACCATTTTTTCAAGTTTAGAGACCCCTTCCTAGATTAGGAGACAATCTGGGGACTTATACATTTTCTCTCTTGCTTTATTTCTGATGTTATGAGCATTTTGGCTTGGAATTGGAGTTATAGCTGGGTATTAACCTTAACTGGGCTGTTTCCTTTCTCAGCCGAATGTGGCTTGGTTTGAAGATTCTACAACCAAGTCCCACCTTTAGAGATGATGTCATGGCCATGGCCACCAGGAGAGTGATCAGAAGCTACAGAGACAGCACAGCAGCTTCTCAGCATTGATAAAACTTATGAGACAAGACAAAACAAGAGTGACAATTTCCTAGAGACATGAGATTTTCAACAAGAGTTTCAGCATATAGAGCATATTCCCCTAGAGTTGGTATATCTAATACAGCTGTGCTGAAAACTCAGAGCCTTGAACATCCATCAGATTCACTTACTACGACATTTTCTTTATACTATGTCTCATAACAGCTAGGCCTGCAGTTGCAATGAAAAGTAAAGTTATGACTAAAATTATATTACTAAGATGATAGTCATTGTTTTCTGTAAGAATTTGACATCAGCCTATTCTTCAGATTCAGAAACTGAACCTTAGGACTCGTGGAATGCTGTGAAGATAGAATGAACAATCTGTGAAAAGTGCTTTGACTTGATGTGTTACTTATTACCATCCTTAGTTTTACTTGTTTCTTTTTGAAGATGGCCTAGAGAAAAATAAAGGTATTGCCAGTGGTGGTGGTGCACGCCTGTAATACCAGTACTTGGGAGGCTGAGGCAGAAGGATCGCTGTGAGTTCAAGACCAGCCTGGCCTATATAATGAGTTCCAGGTCATTCTTAACTACATAGTGAGACGCAATCTCAAAAAAACAACAACAAAAAAATAAAGGCCTTATTTGGAGAGAACAGCATGATTCAATAGAGCAGCATGAAGAATAAAAACTGAACTTTGGTATCACACTGTAAGTCTGGTTTTCAATCTTCAGATTATATCAGAATTAGCTAGGGAACTTTGAAAAAATTCCTAGTCGTATCCCAGGCTTCTGAAATCAAATTTCCCAAAGATAGGTTTAGAAGTCCGTAAATACACATACACATACACACACACACACACACACACACACACACACACACACACACACACACACAATGTAGTGAGATGATTGTTGATCAGTGCCTTTGAGGACCATCTAAGATTTGACCTCCAATTTTGGTCTTTGAAATTCCTTCCAGGAGTGACAAATTTCCTGGAGATAAACTTACATAGATCAGAATAACAACTGATAGAACTAATGCTGGGGATCAGATTCTTGGTAGTCAAAGGCCCTGCTTTTTCTAGAGACTTGTGTCGGATAGCTTTCTGTTACTGTAACAAAATACCCAAGATAATAAATCTGTAAAAGAGAGGTTTCAGTCCATGAGTGGTTGGCTCTGTTGCTGTGGGCCTGCGGCAAGGCAGCCCATCATGGTGGAAGCATGCAGCACAGCCAGATTTCTTACTTTATGGCTGGGAAGTCAAAGAGAGAAAGAAAAAGAGACAAGGATGTCACAATGACTTTTAAGAATACACCCTCAGTTATCGTAAGACTTCCTACAATCTCCTACCTCCCAAAGAGTTCACCAGCACTCAACAGCATGAAGGCGGGGAACAAAACAACTACATGGACCTTTGGGGAACACTTAAGATCCAAATTAAAAAAGGCCAAAGATAGCCAGGTGAGCAGGAAGCCATAGGCAGGGGGGTGAACAATTCTCAGAGTCAAGGGCCATTAAATTTATGAAGTTGATGCATCCATCTTCATCAGAAGATACTTGTACAAAGAGAATATTCATGTTCATAGGCCCAGATGGATAGCAGGTTTTTATTTTTAACTACATCCTTTACTGGTGACTTAACTCTCATTCCCCTTCCTAAAAATGCATTTTTAAAGGTATGAAATGCAATGTAGGTGATTAGCTTTTCCATTTTCTGGTTTAAAATCATAATTTAAATGTTCATGGGCCAGGGATTTAGCTCAGCAGTTCGGTGGCCTGCCTTGCAAGTGCAAAGACTCAAGTTCAATCCCCAGTACCAAAAAAAACCCCAAAAAACAAAAAAACAAAAAAACCCAAACAAACAAACAAAAAACAAAAATAAATGTTCATATTAGCAAGAGTTTTAGAGAAACAGACACTTTTATCCTTGAGAAATTAGCACCATCTTCCTGGAGGATCTTTTGGCACAAAGCATTAGTAGCTGTAAGGATATTCTTTATCACTATTAATAACACTGGAAAATTAAAAGCAGTCGTGTCCAATAACAGATCAATTCATCATTGCATTCAAACACACATACATGGAATGACATTAGTCATGGTTTAAAATTTAATTACATGGAAAATATTTAAAATATATTGATAAGTGAAAAACATACAATTTCATTTGTGTGCGTGATAGTTAATCTCGATTTTCAACTTTATTGGCTTGAAGAACACCTAAGAGATTAGGAAAACATATTTCTAGGTGTGTCTGGATGGGTTATGGGGGTGTGACCTTAGGAACAACATCTTGTCCTCAGCCCCTTCTTTTCTGTCTCTCTCCTTGTGCTCTACTTTTTGGCTCCCATGAGATAGGCAGCTTTCCTCTATATTGTCCTTCTACGATGATGTTTTTGGTTTGGAGTCAGTGACCATAGACTGAAACTCCTGAAACCATGAAATAGAATAAATCTTTCTTCCTTTAAGTTGCATGTCAGGTATTTTGTTTCAGCAATAAAAAGGTGATTAACACAGTATGAAAGAAGATATGCCAACATATTAACTATGTTTCCTGAATGGTTGGATTCTGAGTGATTTTAATGCCCTCTTTTTATTTATCTATGTATCTATTTTAATTTTATCATAATTCACATGCTATTTTATCATAAGAAAAAACCAAATAAGCAGTATGATAGATGCAATCTATCTAGATGACTTTTTCTGAGCTTACATCTGAATCACTAGATCTATATTTTAGATGGCATTCCAAGTCAGTTTTAAGATTGTATATTTCTATACATGATGGCTATTATCCATTATCAGTTTATCTGACTAATTTCATTTACAAGATGACTTATTAATTTCAGTTTCAAAGCTTGTAGTTGTCAGCTCCTGGTGGTGTAGGTTAGCAACTTCAATGGGGACAATTGTTCAATAACATTTATCAAGGATTTCTCTTTGCGTAGACTTTGAAAATACACTTTGAACAAAATGTAATTACTGCTCTAAAGAAGTCAAATAGGGATCGAAAAATGGGTAACAAATCATAAATGATTTATTCGATATACCACTACGAGATCCCAGAAGAGGGAGATTTTTTTCCTTTTTTTCTAGTACCAGGAATCAAACTCAGGACTTTGCACTTGCCAGCCAGGCATGGCACTACTGAGCTACATCTTCAGCCAAATGGAAGGAGTTCATTAGGAAAGTCAGACAAAATTTTTTTTTTAGACTAGAGATAAAGTTTTTTTTTAATTGAGTTTATTGGTACATTTTAGGTATACAGTACAGTTACATTCATTATTGGGATCTTGTACCTTTACATGACAGGTCTTGCTTCTCATTTTTTCTCCTTGTCCCTGCCCTCCCTTCACCCCCTCCTCCCCTAAGTCAGGCAAATCTTAATAGGGAGCAGCTTTTCAGCAGTCTGAAAGAAAGAATAGACGTTTTCCAGGTTAGGAAGTAGAGGAACTCATTCCTAGGAAGAGCAAGCCAGCCATGCAGAGACATGGAGTTGTGAAACCATGTCTGGAATGTTAAAGTCAGCCTTGGCAAGAGCTCTAGTAGTGATAAAGGAAGGAAAACGGGGATGGAGTGCTGAATTAATACCAGACAGTAAACTGTCATATGTGCCATGTTTCAGAATTTTAATATGATTTTTTGAGCCATGGAAATTGAAAATGGTTCGTAAACAGTAAAGTTACTCATAGAACTATTTTTAAGAATGACACTCCTGTGAGGCTGTGGAGGGTGGACTACTTTAAGGTGAGAGGCTTGAGGCCGGGTACACAGCTGTAGCATTACAAGGGAGAGAAGATAATAAGGATAGGGTCTAAGGCTGTAGCCTTGAAAATGGTGAAAAAAATCTTGATTTGAGAAGCCTCTAGTCAACAGGGAGAAAATTTCCTCATTCCTCTGTTGTGTATATATTTCCATACATTTTTAGGGATGTAAATTCAGTATTGAACCTGGACTCTGCCAAGGCAGACTTGAATTAAGGCATAAGCACCTGTATTGGACAAAGCCCACTGCATTCAAATCCAGTTTGTGTTGAGTGTGTCCCCAAAATATGAGTAACTGCTGCAGTGTTTAAAACAAAACCACCCCCAGTTCGCATGTGTTTCTGTGATTCCTTAAGATGCCGGAAGAAGATGAAAACAGTTACCAGTGTTGGTTCTTAAGAAAATGTCAGATCGAAAACATCCAACCATGTTCTCCCTCTGACTCAATATGCTTGTGATTTTTCAGTAAGGCATCTTCAGAAATTGTCTGATTCTTTCAGTTGACTATTTGTTGACTAATGAAAGGAATATAAGATTTAGATACAGATAGACGTGAGTCTGTAATAATTGTATGACCTTGGGGGTTAATAATTTATTACTTTGCTCATTTGTGAAATGAAAGTATTTATAGCAATTAGCAAAGCTGTTGTGAGAATTACGGGTAATCTGTGTAGAAAATTGTGTATCCTTGGCCTACAAAAATACTCAGGAAAAAGCTTTAAAGAAAAAAAACCAACTTACTCTTTCATAAGCGTGTTCTTGGAAACTGTATCTGAAGGGTTGCGTTCATTTCTGTTTGTGGCAGTGTAGGAAAGATACTGAAAGCTCACTGCTTTTAGAGAAAGATGATGAAGATGGCAAAGAATCATGAACAATTTGTGTGTGTGTGTGTGTGTGTGTGTGTGTGTGTGTGTGTGATACTTCCTCTTTCCAATATTTAGGGCTATGTAAAAACCATCCTATTTTCTTTTTAGTCTTGGCTGCCAGGAACTCGGAGGTCTACTCAATATTCAAACTTAGCACCTGCATTAACCCTTTAAATGGGTATATTTGCATCATCCTTTTGTCACCTTAAAATCTCTGTAAGAAAGATATAATGCATAAATAAAATGAGATAAAATAAATATTATATACAGCCTTGTAGAAGAAATCAAACGGATTTAGCATGCAAAAATGGTAGACAAAGGGGAGTTAATAACTGTCTTCAAGTATTTGAAAATTTGTCATGTGGAAAAGAAAGCAGATTCATTTGTATTGCTTTGAATGGCAAACAACTGAGCAATACAGAACATTATAATTATTTAAGTAAAATAAGATTTTAAAAATAATTGCTGCGCTCGAAAAGAATTTCCATGAGGGAAATGAGATCTCTATCACTGTGAGAGAAGAATTAAACTTTCCATATACCTCATTACAGAATAGAAAAAAAATCGCACAATATGTTTGTAATCACAGAAGACCCTGAATATCCAGATTAGCTTTTAGTAAGAAGAAAAGAGCCAGAAGAATCACACTTTTGTGAAAATTCTATCAAACTGTTACAAAGCTACATTAACCAAAATAGTATCACACTGTCATAAAAAACAGACATATAAGCTAATGGAACAGAATAGAGATACCAGAAATGAAATCACCCACCTGCTTCCAACTGATTTTGAAGAGTGACTATAACACACAATTGTGTAAGATTAGTTTTTTTTAATAAATGATGTTAGGAAAACACATAGAATAATAAATTTAGAACTTTATCTCATACCTGATACAAAAAAGTATTATAAACTCAAAAGTATTATAAATTTAAAAGTGATATTTAAACTACTAGAAGAAAACATAAGTAAAAAGCTTCTTCACATTGGTCTAGGCAATGACATTTGCGTATGATAGTAAAAGCACAAGTGACAAGAGCAAATATGGACAAATGAGATTGCATCAAACTAAAATGCTTCTTGACAGCAAAGGAAACAATCAGCAGAATGAAACATAATGGGAGAAAATATTTGCAAATCATTTCATAAAGGGTCAATATCCAAAATATTTAAGGATCTCATACAACTCAATAGCAAAAAACAAAATGAAACAACCGATTTAAAAATGAGCAATAGCCAGAGATTTAGCTCAGTGGTTCCACCACCTGCCTTGCAAGCACAAGAACCCGAGTTCAATCCCTGGTACCAAAAAAAAAAAAAAAAAAAAAAAAACCAGTTATAACTCAAAAAGAAAATATACAAATGGCTAACAAATATATTAAAAGATGGTCAACGTCATTAAGCATCAAGGAAATGTAAATCAAAACCACAATGAGATTTTACCTCATATCCGTTAGGATGGCTATTATCACAAAGATGAAAAATAGCAGGTATTGGTGAGGATACGGCGGAAAGAAAACTCAGTATGCTGTTGGTGGGAATAAAAATTAATGAAGTCAGTAAGGAAACTGTAGAGATTCATCAAAAAATTAAAAATAGGACTGGTTTATAATGTAGTAATCCAACTGCTGGGAAGATTGCCAAAGGAAATAAAATTAGGACTTCAGATAGATATCTGTAATCTCATGTCCATTTCGGCATTATTTACAGCCATCAAGGTATCTGCACGGCTTAAATGTCAGTGGATGGATGAATGGATGGATAAAGACAATATGGGTTCTGTGTGTATGTATACACATTTGTAAACACACCTAGGTGCACACACTGGAATACTATATAAACTTGAAGAAGAGAGAAATTCTGTCAATTTCAATAACATGGGATAGCCTCAAGGATACTGTACTAAATGAGAAAAACCAGACAAGGAAAGTTAAATATTGTATTATCTCCATTATTGTGAAATTTACAATAGTTAATAGCCAATGCTGTAGTTATGCCATCTGGAGCATGAGTCCTCCAAGGCCACAGAGGAAGGGAAGAGCCTGAGATGTACTCTGGTTCTGAAGTACCTCAGCCAAAAAGTGACACAGGCTACATCTGTTAACATTTCACTGGTAAACCCTAGGCACATGGTCCCAACCCAATTTCCAGGGGGCACTGGGGAAGGTAGAGGAGCCCATGAGTTTTTGATGAGCACTATTTTTGATATGGTGACTAAGGCCACTTTGCTAATTAGTAACTTAACTAGAAATCATGTTTCTAATTTTTTATTCTCTGCTGTGCACTTTGTTGTCTTATCTTCCCATTTCGATGCAATATGGTGTTCAGAGATCAACCTACAGTGTTTTGGGGGTCAGTGTTTTTGAAGCACAGAGCCGGGGAGCCATGATGTGGCTTCTTTGGGAGTTTTCAAATGACCCTCTTCATAGATTGTCTGGACAGAGATCCTAAACAAAGAGAGGACATTCACAATGACAGGAAACTATCATGGAGGGGATGATGGTGGGAGGTAGGAAGGAGAGAGTAAACCCAGAAAACTCTCTGCCTCTGCCCAGTGGCTTCCCCGGGGTCAACAAATCTGCAGATCAGTAATCTCACTATTCAAACCTGTATTTGTTACATATTTATTCATCACTTGCTTAAGGGGAGCAGATGAAAACCTTGTGAAGAGAGGCAGAGAAAGAAGGCAGCTAATGGCAGATATACACATTCTCAATTGTTCTAAACAATTCAGGTCTATCCCAATGAGCCAATTCTTATTACAGTGCAAACAAACAAACAAAAACCCCTTCAACTAACCCATAGTCCATTACCTGGAAGACAGGTAATCTTGCGCACAGCTCTTGAAACACTCCCTCAAGCCAAGGGAATTTATGAAATATCATTCTGGAAGTACAGTAGCCTCTCTTTTGCTGCCTCACTAAGATTGTTTTACTGTCTCTTAATGGGGAAGGTAGAGGTGTCCTCAAGTATGCTCTTTCTGTGGAGGAGCTCAGGATTCTTGAAGAAATGATCTGCATCTTGGCATTACTGCCTCCTTCCACTTGGGAGGCTTGTGTCCAAGCCTATGATCTCAAGAACACAGTTTACAGAGAGACATTTTGTGACTTCATCTATACTCTTCCTGACCTTCTAAATTCTGCACTTTCAATAGGACGCAATTACTATTTCTGCAATGATTCATGGTAACCCTGTTCTTAGCCAGAGAATCATCCCTAGACATCCAGGAAATGAAACACAGGGAAATGCAATGATGACGTTTCATGTGAGAAATGTTCATGCAAAACGAAGAGTTAATGCAGTTGGGAAAACTTTGATGTTGGTGTCTCTTGATGTAAAGAACCCCCCCCACTCAGAGTGCATTGTCATTATTTTATATAGTAATAATTTATAAATACACTGATAGAGTTCTGTCTTAGTTACTAGAGAGAGAGAGAACAAGTTAAAAACAGAATATTGTCTTTCATTTGTGTATATCAAAGAATACTAAATGAGAATATGTGCATTTAAGTGGATTCTTTTCTGGTGTACCCTTAGCAATTGGAATTTAGTTTACTCAGGAAAAATCAGATACTTGTTTTTATCTCACACAGCTGTGAGCAAATGAGCCTAAAACACTATACAAAATGATTGAGAACATTTGCTTCTCAGCATTTTAGGCAGGCTGATGTCAACACAGAACAAAATGGTCTTTACACAGTACTTTTCCAATCCTTCCTCTTCCTTAGGAGACCCTCAGATGAGATGCAAATGTTTGAGATGTGTTTATTTGATTTATTCACAGAGAAATGAATTTACAGAGATGTGTCTCAAGACAAATTAGCAAAATATGCTGTTAAGAGAACATGACATCTATCCTACCATAGGACAGGACCAATCCCTGTGAATAGATGAGATTTTAATTTCATTACTAATCTAATCTAATTAATTAATTCTTCCATTCATTATTCAAATACCAACTGAATTTTTGAGACCTGCATTTGCTTTGCTTTTTATGCCTAAAACCCCCAAAAAAATCCAGTAGCAAAAATGGGGAGATTTCAATAAACAATATATGCTCACATTTTTATCTTCTTTGTCTGTTTGCCTTTTCCATATTTTCTAATATAAAACTGAGTATAGTTGGTTCAAGGACACACCTGATCCCTGCTGTGTGAATGTGTACATTTATCTGCATGTGTGTACCTGTGTGGGTGTGCATGGAAAAGAGTGAGGAGGAGGCAGAAGAAGATGAGTTAAAGGAAGAGAGAAGGAGGAATGGCGGAAAGCAGAGAGAGAGAGAGAGAGAGAGAGA
>NW_022900945.1:41908468-41948339 GCF_012274545.1 Fukomys damarensis
GGGAGGAAGGGAGGGCGGGAGGGAGAAATCCCCAAAGTCACAAACAAGACTCACATTATCCATGGATCTGTCATAGGTTTGCAGCACTGGCCAATTTCTTCCAAGGCCATTCTTCTCCTTCTTTAGCCCATGGCACATCTTCTGGGCTCTGATTCTTGTGGCTGGGAGCATTCTGGCATCCTGCTCTTGAAGGTTGGGCTATTTATTTTTTCTTTTGGGAATGTAGTGACAAATTCCAGCATAGGAGATACACTTTTGCCCCACCTTACAGTTTTGTCCATGCCACCAAGTCTGGATGTCTGTAGCTATCTTGCCCGAACCCCCTACTCCCCATCATTCCCCTCCTCTTGCTTGTTTATATTGTATACCTGTTTCCCTAATCTTGGTCAAAGGCCTGACTCTCAATTCTCTTGGACTCAGTAAATAAATCCTCATAAGCCTCCCTGGTAATCAGTTTGGAGGAATATTTTCCCAATGATAATGTTTTGCTTCGGTGGAAAGTGGTGGTGGGGGGCAGATTAGAGAAATAGAAAGATACAAACATCCAGTAAAGAGTCGGGTATGGTGGTACACACCTGTAATGTTAGCCCTCAGGAAGCTGAGGCAGGAGGATTGCCATGAGTTGGAGTCCAGCCTGGGTTACATAGTGACTTTGAGGCCAGCCTGAACTACAACCTTGCCTGAACAAACAAGCAAGCCAACCCAGTAAAGGGCTAAGTAAGGGGCTGATATACTCACAGAGGTTAAGATTCTGAGATCCTGGGATCCCTGAGATCTGCTGGCATAGTCGTCTTGTGTTGTGGAAAAGAAGGCCAAGAATAAGAGTCTGGCCCCAGCCCTTGCAGCTACCAAGCACCCAAATGGTCCCTGTCTCTTGACTCCTAGCCTGGCACTCCTCTGTCACTCATCGCTGTCCCTATAGCAACTATATAGTCTGCTACCTAAACTTTAGGCTTGAGGACGATTTTCCTTTTATTTCTACCTTGAGGAGGTAGCACTGTGTTCTCTGATCTGCTGACTAGTGGGCCATACTATTCTTTATAAAACTGAGTGAAATATTCCCCCAGTGTCAGGAAATTGGAAGGGATCAGCATCAGAATCAGTGGGCATTACCAAGCTCCTCTGAAATGCCAAGTTATTATCCTGTTGTTCCCAAGAATGCCAACAAGTTTGCAACATTTCCAGGAGCTTCATTTTAAAGTTATACTTGCTGATTTATTAATTGAAAGAAGCTCCTGGAGCACAGACCTAATCTTTCCCCGTGTTAGTCATTCCTGAATGGGAAAGAGGAAGTCGTGTTAATGTTGGCAATTTCTATTCTGCTCGTGTCTCTGGAACCCATTGCTCTGGCCCACAGAACATGAGCTCATGGTTTAATTGGGTTAGAAATTAAATGAATGCTTTTTTCTACTAAAGGAGAAGGAGAGCCGCCCCATACTAAGACTAGCAATTAAAAAGCAAGAAGATACTTGGCAGGGAGTGTCAACAAGGAGGCACACACTAAGTAGAGAGGAACAAAAGCTTTACCTCCAGCAAGTGCCTGAAAATTGGAGAGAAGGAGAATCTCAACACTGATGGCGGTGGGATGGGATAGGTTTACAAAAATCTAGATAAATTCAAAGTTAGATACATGAGAGAAAAGGGAGATTGAATTATGCCAAATTATGCTGAATTACTGTGTTTTTCTTCTTCCCTGAAAATGAAAGAAACTTGGATGAAACAACTGGTGAGTTGAGATGACTCTAAAATTCCTTGCAAATATTCATTCTGTGATGCCACATGAAACTCAGTGTAGCCCCACTAGCTGACAAAATTTGCAGTCCATCTCTTTAAAGT
Source organism: Fukomys damarensis (assembly GCF_012274545.1). NCBI lineage: Eukaryota > Metazoa > Chordata > Mammalia > Rodentia > Bathyergidae > Fukomys > Fukomys damarensis. The sequence continues at coordinate 41,910,305 of NW_022900945.1, forward strand.
GTCCCTGTTACTTCTGGAAGTTTCCAAATGGGCATCTATGTGTGTCCCCAGCCCAGGTTCCCAATCACCCCACAGTGAGATGCCTGTTACTTACACCTATTACTCAAGACCCCCTTGCTTAGCTCCCAACACTGCTCACTCTGCATGCCAGTCCCTGCCCAGCTGTGCCACCCCAAAATCTTCCAAAGCTGTCAGGTGAAGAGCATGTGTTGCTCAGAACCTGAAGTCTCCCGAGGGGGGAAAAAGTTGTGACTTCTAAGTTTCATCTTTTCAGCCATATGCATTCAGATGCAAACCAAGGGGACATGAAAACAATTCAAGTGACAACTCCTTATTCATTGGCTAGTGTGTACCTGGCACTTTTCCAAAGCTGGGATGTAGTAATGAGCACATAAATTTGACACTGACCTTTATCATCTTCCTCCTTTTTTCCATTCTTTGGCCATAGCCCCTGTCCCTCTAACTCTAATCACCACACTTTCACAAGTTAAAAAATAAAAGTTCCTGTGGGTATTAATAAATGAAAAAGATTTTGGAGAAGGGACTGATGGGGAGAAAAGTGCCCATATGCTTGAAAACTCCACGCTCCGTCAAGCATGAACTGAATTTACCTGATAGCTTTAATATGTGGCAAGATAAAGGGGTTTGGAAAACCAGCTTAATAATTATAATATTTTAGTTTTATATATTTTGTGTTTCTACAGATGCTCCCTCCTTCCTTGCTGCCTTATTAATTCAGAAAATAGTTATTAGGCATCTACTATATCCCAACATTATTCTAATTGATTGGAATGCAACAAAGAACAAGATGGGTAAAAATGCCTGTCTTAAGAGAGCCTTCACTGTGCAGTAAGATAGGCACTATAAATAAACTATAAATAAGTAAATTGAACAGCAGGTTAATTATTGTGCTTAGGAGAAATAAAACAAGAAGAAAGATAGCAAGCATTGAAGGAGAGGCTGGCAGGAGAATCAGGAAGTCTTCACAGAGAAGATGACGTTTGAGTCCTGAAGATGAAGTGAGAACAAGCCATGCAGATATCCAAGGAAAGAATATTACAGCCTTGGGACACACCAAATGCAAAGACTAAGAGTGAGAAGGTGCCTGAAATAACCAGAGGACAGTGTGGCTAAGGAGCAGAGTGATGGAATGGGACAGCGGGAGCGGAGAGGCCAGATCCTGCACAACCTGTGGAGTTTTGAAAGCAACTCAACATTGACAAAGTGAGGCTGGGAGTGGTTGGAAGGTTTGGGGTAGAAGTGTGTCTTGCTTTAATACGGAAATTTTAGTCACTCAGTGGGGAAAAGACTAAAGGCAGCAAGGATGCAAGCAGGCAGTCTAAGGAGGGGAGCACTGAAATAATTGAAGTGAGAGGCGGTGGAGACTCCCGCCAGGGTGGTAGCAGAGCAAGAGGGGAGAAGGCACACGTCATATCCTTTCATGGTTCAGAATAGTATGGCATTTGGTTTTTCTGGCAATGTAAGATTTTTTAAAAGATGAAATGAGTTATACATAAACTGCAGAGATGACCGTGGGATTATGATAAGGACCTGATTAGTTCTACTTATTGCCTATTTTATAGTTGCTACCATAGCTATTTCTAAAAAGGATTTACCACAGATAATAATCCAAAGTGTGTATTCGTATACATAATTGGGTAAAATAGAAAACATGTAGAGACGTAAAGGATTTTAATTGGACCAGAAATTAGATGATGATTATTAAGCTTTAATTTGATTTCTATGCTTCCTGAAAACCAAGACAAAAGCCAAAATCTAATAATTTATGACTCTCTATGATTAAAAGAAATGTCAATTTTAAGGAGGCCTAGATATCTTTTTTTCTCTTTTTTCTTTTTGTACTAGGAACTGCGCTGCTGAGCTACATCCTCAGTCCAGACCTAGACTCCTGTTGGCATGATATTCATTTCTATTTTAAACATTAGAGACTCAAGTTATTAGTATATAATGTCTCCAACAGCAATTCAGCAGGTAATACAGAGATATTGTTTGTTGAGCTATTTCTTTTATAGGCTTATAATAGAATTATTAAGTAATAACTCAGCAAAGCCACTAGAGAGACAATGTGGTATAGTCAGAAAAGCATTACATGAGTTATTAGGTGAGATTGGGCACGTTCAAGGTGGTATGGCTGTAGATTACATAAGTTCTAAGGAGAGTTCTAAGCTCACCTATGTGAGATTAAACATAACCATTTTTTGAACCTCAGTTTCAACATCTATAGAATGGACCATATGCTAAGACTTTTTTGTCTACCTAGCAAAATTCTTGTGAGAAGCAAGTGAGATGATTCATTTTAAAGCTCATTACAAATTGTAAAGCATAACATGTAATTCTTAAATTGTTTAAATCTGAGTGCTGAATTAATTTAATCTAACTTCATACAGTTTTAGGCTATCAACATGGAAAAAATGCTACCTTCATTGGCTTCAATCAATATATTTACTGAGTGTCCTGTATACATTGTTATAAAAGCTGGATGAAAAAGAATGGTTCAGGTTCACCCTCTTGAAACTGCTGTGCCTTGTATTCTAGTTGAGGAAGCCAAACACATTAAAAAAAAAAACCTTACCAAAATTAAATGATACTATGGGTTACAAAACATATTAAAGGAAGTTAAATGGATAAGAGTGAATCTGGAGAAATGAGGGGTGAGAATGCTCCCTGGGTGCCTTTGTCAAATAGCACTTTCTGCCTGCACTTTTGATTGGAGTGTGCTTCGTGCGTATTTTCATTGTTTCAGTAAACATTTGCAGAGATGCTCCCAGGTGCTACAGTCTGGGCAATATGAACACCTGCTAGATTATTATTAAATTGATGCACTTACATCTTGTGCTCTGCCCTCTTGTGACTAGCAGAGGGCAGGGGTGGGATACTGGCCCAGAGGAAGAGAACAGCAGGCTCTTCATCTGCCCAAATTGACACATCTGGCCTTTTGTCTCTCTGCCTCCTTTATGCCCATGTGTGTCTACAAAGTTGGCCACAACAAAACAACAGTGTGAGGGGTTCAAACAACAGTTTATTTACTCAAAGTTCTAGCTTGGACCTCCAATATTAAGATCAAGATCAAGGTGTCAGGAGGGTTGGTTTCTCCTAAGGTTTCTCCTCTTGGCTTAAAGATGGTCATCATTTTACTGTGTCCTCACATGGACTGTCTCTCTGCACATTTCTTCTTTATAAGGACATCATTCAGATCAAATCAGGCCCACATCAATAGGCTCATTTTAACGTAATGACCCTCCAAATACAGTTATATTCCCAGGTATGTGGGGTTATGGCCTCAACATGTGAATTCTGAGGTCATACGAGTTAGCCTTTTCTTACACTAACCAGGCTGTCATCATCCCATAAACATCCATAGTGCTGCTGCTGATTGGAATTTTCTCCTCTCCTTGCTGTATTCCTGATTCCCTTTGAGCACCGTTTCCTTTGAGATATTGTATCTGATTAGCCCAGCAAGTATGTCAAGCCCTTTTCTGCTTTAATATCTGTAGTGTGAGTCAAAGTCCCTTAAATTATGCAGATAATGTATATGGTTTATTTTTATAGTAAGATTATAAATTTATGGGAAGTATAAATTAAACTTTAAATGTTTTGAACTTTGTCTATATAGTTTTCCCAGTGTGGGCTGTCGTTATAACATATATACATTTAGCATATATTATTTGCCTAATATAAAATCTAATATATCATTGAAATGAAGACTTTTGTTGACAACAAAGACAAATATATAAATAAAAGATGGCTGCTGTTAAGTACGCTTATTTCAAAATATAATTTCCTGGGGGTGTTTCTTACTATTCGCTGAGACCTTACTTTTACTTCTCATCCTTATTGACTGACAGAAATGTATCCTCCCATCAGAGAGAGGTTAATGCTCTGCCTCTGGTAAGGTAATAATTTAGTTCTTAAGTGATATCTCAAGCTGCACTTTTCATTATCTGCAAAATGTAGACTGATTCATTTGGAGGTCTCTTTCAAATTCGAGTTGACCAGTTCTCCAGTGTGCCCATACAAGATATAAGTCGGAAAGCCTGGGTACAGCTAACCCCCTGCACTGCCTCTGCTCCTTCTTGACACAAGATGGTTATGGATGGAATAAGTGGCAGTTGAACAAATGGGGCTTTTGTGAAATCCAGCACTGAGGGAAAGATTGCCAATACCCTAGTTTGTTGTGGTGGTTGTTTTTTAATGTGCAAACATATTTCTTGGTTAAAAAAATAGTGGAAGGCCCTTGCTGCCATAGTTGTGAGCCTGCTCACTGGCCATCTGGCTGCTCTTTAGGCTGTCATTTGGATCAGAGGACATCTTACAAAAGCAGGTCAACATAATGTCTGACAGCTGTGGTCTCGAGTCAGCGTCCCTGAGTCGAAGGTTCAGCTCTGCTGCTACCTGACTTTATGGCCTTGAGTAGATTTAGCTTAACCTGTCTGAAAGATGGAATTGATGAGGGCTGGGGATTTAGCTCAGTGGTTCTGCCACATGCCTCACAAGCACAAGGTCCCGAGTTTGATGCCCGGTACCAAAAAAAAAGAATCAAGATGGTATTGATGATACATGTTCCTCATACCATTCTTAGGAGATTCTATGAGTGAGGATATGAAAAGAACTTAGAATGTAGGCTGGATCAAGTTAGCTGCTCATCAAGAGTTAGGTGTTATTTTCTGTCCCTTTTTGGTGGATTCCGTTGTTGATTTCAGCTCATAACTTGTAAAGAGCCACTCAGGGTGCTTTTTATGCCCCTCACCCAACCCTACAAAGAGATTTTTTCCTCACTTAGCAAAGAATTCTTACCAAACTGCTTTTTTCTACATTAATGAGCTTTAAATGGAAAAAGTATAACTTGCTTCAACCATTTTTCCCATTTTCTTTTTATCCTCTGGGTGTTGAGTGCCAGTCACCTTCATCTTTAGTCTGGCCTATATGTCTTCTCTGACTTGACTTCCTCAAATCTATTCACTATCCAGTGGCAAAAGGATATCTTAAACTGCAAATCTGATCAAGTTACTTCTCTGTGGAAAACATCCAATTTCTCCCTACTCTACTTCAAATGTAAAGGCTTTCTTCCAGCCTCCCAGGCTTTACCTACAATGGCTTGAGAAGCCAGTGGTATTCTTTTGGATCGTTGGACATAGTAAGGACACTCTCACTTCAGAGTTTTGTCCCTGTGGTCCCCTCTGAGCTCTCTCCAGATCTATGCCTGCATTGTACCTTGTCACTGAGAACTCAGCTCAAACTCAGACAGAGAAGAGTCATGGCCATGGCATGGCTGTGGAGCCTATGGCCTAGCCCTAACGCTTGGGCTTCACTAGGTCCCCGCTTTGTGAACTTACAACAGTTACTCAGCCCCACCTTCTTCAACTGTAATAAAAATGTCGTGGTACTAGCCTTGTGGAGTGCACTAATATTTGTCTAATCAAGGAAAAAGTACTGATTAGAACACAGCAAGCACTACTTAAGTTTCATTTAAGAACAGAAATATTATTTCCTCAAAGAATCCAGCTCTGACCCATTCCAAGTTACTACCTTCTCTATGACAGTTACTTGCCTTGTTTTCATTTTCTACATGTTGTTTTAAAAATCACTTATTTGTATATTGATCGGCTCCCCTACCAGATTGAAAATTGTAGTGAGATAAATGTACCAATAAACTTGATTAAAAAAAAAAGAAAATTATAGTGTGAAAAATCTTATCTGTCTTGTTCCTTAAGAACCTGTCATCCCATTTCTCAGAACAGTGCTTAACGTATATTCTCAATAAACAGTCATCATATGAAAGAACCAGAGTTCAAGTTCTGACTCTAGTGGTGCAGTAGCTTTTATCTAGATGCTTGGCCTCTCTAGGCCTTAGTTTCTTCAACTAAAGAAGGGCAGAATGCTATCTATACCTCACAGAGATATTATGTGGTATACACACCAAAATATTAATGGTGATTATTTTTTGGAGACAGGATTACAAGGGATTTATTTTTTCATCCTGGTCATCTATATTGCTTTTAAAATAGCAAGCATGGTTTTATTTTGTAATTTGTTTCACTTCAAAATTAAATACTATTTGTGAAGGATTTAACACAGTGCTTGATTCTCTGTAGATATTTAATAAACTGTCAGTGTTAATACTCTTAAGCTTCTCCATAAGCTCAGAAAGGCCTCCCTCCTTGATGGCTCTGAGTTGTTGCCTCGTACTCAGTCTGAGTCTTGGAGCTCAGACGCCATCTGATCAAAGGTGGGGATGTGAGAGGACGTGCTTCTTTATCTCAGATTTGATGGCCAGCAGCAGAGGGGGTTTTTTGTTATAGGATAGAGCGTTATCACCCTTTGGAACCCAAGCTCACTGCCTGATGAGCAGTGGTGGATGAGCTTTCGGCAGTGTTTAGTATGTATCCCATGCCCTAAAGGTTGAGACTATTAACATAGAAAATTCCATTGTTCATCCTGTGCGCGTGCGTGCCCGCGCGCGCGCGCGTGCGCGCGCACACACACACACACACACACACACACACACACTCACACAATCATTTTGAGAGTTGAGGAAAGAAATTGTGCTCAGCTGTTAGATTCTAATCAGGAGCAGATCTGCACAGCCCTGGCAAATGGGACTGATACAAAACTGTGATTCTTTAGCTAGTGAATTTCCAGTGCAAGCTATGGGTTGCCCATTTCTCCCCAGTGTGACAGAGGAACTAAAAGCTTATTAACTGTGAGCTAGGGAGGGGAGCAGGACATCCCTTGTTCAGGGCCATTGGCAGCAGCTGATGATGCAGGAGGCAGGGAAACTGGAGTAAGTCCTCATTTTTCATTAGGAATCCTATGGCTTTTGCTTTTGTCAGGTTATCTGTCAGTGCAGCTGGCTCTAGCCAAGGCCTCTGGGTTCTAATGACCCACTTTATATTTGGTCCTCTTGGCTCTCTGTGATTATGTCTTTGAAGATTAGTTTGAATGAATTTGAAAGTCATTGCTTTTTATCCAGGAAGCAAAGGAAAAACACGGCTTCTCAAAGAAGGTTAAGGATTCTTTGGGTTTCTTCAAATGTGCTGGCATACCAGAAAAGACAGGGAAGGTCCAGGGGCTTGAGATTTGAAGGGTTCCATGACTGCTAGATGGATCTGTTATCCAAAGATTATATTATTAGAAAACTCTGGATAACAAGTGAGAAGTTTTTAACCTAGCTTTCTGGGAGCCTGTAGCTCTGTGTTAGTGCATTTAGGATAAGTCCATAGTCCAAGGAGATGCTAAGCCAAAATATTGTTTTATCCATCCAAAATGAAGCTTGGATAAGGCAGAGACTTATCTCACGAGAAGGGCCATTCAAGGGGTAAAGGTCCCTGAATATTTTTAGGATAAATTCTACTTTCTCTCCCATAGCAGCCCCATCCTTCCATCTATCCATTCAGAACAACAATTTTTAAGTAGCTTCTGCTTGCATAATATGCCCTGTAGAAGGCATGAAGTACTGTGTGTACGTATACACTGTCTGGATTCAAAGCCAAATTAGCTGTGTGTCCAAAGGCGAGTCATGCATCCATTCACTCTCCTGTAAATGACGGCTTAGAATCTGCCTCATACAGTTTTCATGAGGAGTAAATGAGGCAAGCAACGTTCAGTTCTTAACATAATGTTTAGCATGTCCTAAACACTTCAAAACTGTAGCTATTATCACTGTTTCAACAGAAGACTCAGAAAAGTTAAAGCTGTGTTCCCTGACCATGGGATGCTTGCGTGGATGTGCATTATTGGCAGCTTGGCACATTCAGATTATCTTATTGTGAGGTGAGAGAGGTTTCCTTGCAACCTTGGCTCTGAACTCCAAGAACAAAAGTCTATTTCTGGTGGCGCCCCGGCTGTAGACCAGACCTGGTGACTAACCCCTCAGTTCTGATGGCACTCACTTCCTTGCATCTTGTAATGCTTATTCTCTGTACTTCTCACACTTTTCCTCCATAAAACCCCTCCCTTTTCTTTAGCCTGAGACAAAGTAAAAATGCATCACCTGAAGGTGAGGTTGAAAAGTAACCCAATCATTGTAGTTCCAAAATAAATTCCACTGTTGGTGGAACTTCTTTGTGAATGATTCCTCTTCACCAGGAGGCCTTACTGGAGGAGAGATAAATGAGCCAATTTGGCTCTCTAGGGTTCATTTTATGTCTGGGCCAAATTACTGTAGGAAATCCTGAATTATAATTTGTGTGATCATTAATTTATCTAATTAAAAATTCCTCACAAGCCATGGTATTAAAATAGAACGATTAACTCATTATGTCTAATATGAAATTCTTTAAGAAAAGATGGCTAATAATTCATTAGAGGTGCTAGTGAAATGCTGATAACAGCTAATTTTTATTGCTTTCTTTCTGTGTGCCACTCACTTTGTATACATTATAATATCGTGACCTCCATTTATCTTCATAACAATCCTAGATGCATTTATCAGTTGTAGAAATTAAGGCACAGAAAAGTTAGAAACTTACTCAAAGTCATAAGGTTAGTACATAATAGAACATGTGTTCAAATCTAGGCATCTCAGTGCTAGAGGTGATGCTCTTAACTTCCTAGTTACTCATTTACCAAGTATTTTCTGAGAGCATCCTGAGTTCCAGGCATTGTGCTGCGTACAGGCATTCAAAGAACAGCATGTAGTCACTTCCTTTTAAGGGCTGAGTCTGGCTTCGGAATTAGACATGTAAAGGTATGAAATTTAGGTTTGAATAGAGGCATTTTGGCTCCAAAGAGGGATACTGAACATATTATTAGCTTTTCTTGCCACTCAGACAAAAACCCTGACACTTGTATCTTAAAGGAGAAAAGATTTATTTTGGTTCATTTTGTAGAGATTTCAGGGCATAGTTGGCTGGCTCCAAGGCAGGACATCATGGCAGAGCAGCATGGCAGAAAAAAGTTGCTCATGGCATGACATTTAGGAAATAGAATATATAGGGAGGAGCAGAGGAGGGAGATATATCCTTCCAGATCACACCCGCAGTACCCGTCTCCTGACAGCAAGTCAGCTATAAGCCCCACAATCCAATCACCTTCCCAAAGCCCTGCCTGTAAGCACAGGAGGCTTTGGAGGACATTTAGGTCTAAACCATAACACTGAATCATGAGTAGGAATTTGTTCATGAGATAAAGCAAATGAAAGTACATGAGTCAGCTTTTTACCACCATAATGAAATACCAAACACCAGTTACTTATTTTGAAAGAGAGAGAGAGAGACTTGTTTAACTCACTGTTTGGAGGGTTCTAGGGCACAGCACCTGCATTGGTTCAATTCTGGTGAATGGAGAGGGCTATGATGGGAGCCTGTGTAGTAGCATAGCAGTGAGAATTTGTATCTTGAGGCAGGAAGCAGAGAGAGAGCTGGGTAAGGTAAGGCTTGCTACTTTTATGATAACTGTATCGTGAGAAGCACCAAGAGGCCACACATGGACTACCAAGGGGTCACAGGAGAACTAATAACTTTGAGCTCCCTATAACTCAATGACCTTCCTCAAGGGCCGACCCTGTAAAATTTCTGTAATACCTGCCAATACTGACACCTTAGGAAAGAAAACCCTAAATGGCATAAATTTTGTGGGGACACAGTTCAGCCTTATACAAAATATAACAAAGGGGAAGGATGAAGATACCCGTGGAAAACTCTGAGAGAAGCCAGGACAGACTAAAGTACCTCCAGATTGCTTAGTGTGTGGCACTAATCTTCATGAGGAGATTTCCACCAGCTCCTTTCTCCCACAGAATTCCCAGCAAGGCCTCCAAGATCACATACTCTAAATCCACACCATGAGCCTCTCCTTGATAAAACAAAAACATCCCAAAGAAAAACAGCAAGCCCCACTTTCTGAGCAGGTCCTTTCTTCCACTTTGCAATAGCATTCTTAATTCATAAATGCTGTTTGATCCCTTTACCTCCTGTTCCCTCTAGAGGAATTTGAGCTTTAATCTGTTGTTTTTCTTTCTTTCCCACAGATTAAAATATTTCTTTCTCTCTTATTCTCAATGTGATCAGTGACTCAAAATACTTTAGTTGGAGAAGAGGAGATGGGCCCATGGCCACTGGACAGTATCCCCTTCTCCTCACAGAAAGAACACCACAGGGTAAATGGATACTCATGGGTTAGGTGTTCATTCACGTGGAGGCTTTTCAGCAAGGTGGGCTTTTAGTTTCCTTATGTTAGTGGGCCAGGTAGATGCATTTCTTCAAAGTGAATCCTTCTTTTAATCCTGAGATGAGCAAGCGGAGTACCTCATCTTGCTCAGGATCTCTTCTCCTTAGTGATGCCAGTCCCAAATATGGGTGTGACTCAAATCTCAAGGTAAACAGCGAAAGTGGTGAGACTGGAGGGTGAAAATATCTCTACAGAGCCTTTTGAAACTTGAACGTGGGAACCACACAACACGACTTGCTGAATATTAAAGGTTGATTTTTAATCTTGCTATCTTTCCTTAATCATAACATCAGCTGTCTCTTAGATTAGTAAATTTTTTGCTGTAGTGCAGTCCTTGGTCCAGTGAGTGGCTTGAATATCTATCAAGCCATCTCACTGTAAATCTGAACACAACAGTCTTCCCACATCAGGTCTTTGCTTTCCACCTCTACCATCCTTACACACCATGTGCTTCCTTACCACAGGGCAGGATTTCTAAAATGCTTTCCTAAACATCCTTCTATGTTCACTCTCCCTACCTGGTTACACCATGCCATTGGATTTCTCTTCTTGAAATATCACTATCATCTGACTCAGCTCTTCACAACCACTCAATGTCTCCTCCATTCTCAGAAACACCAAACTTCTCCAGATGGCTTTTAAGAGTCCATAGTCTGTTTCCAGCTGAATCATCCCCTGTATAGTAGAAAATTTCCAGCCTTATCCCTGCTTATTCTCCTGGACTTATTTTTTCATGGAAAGTGCATGGACAGGAGGGAAAACTCAGAAGAGCCAGTAGGAAAGACACAGAGTGACTTGTGTCCTTCAAGGCTCTCAGCTCTCCTTGCCTGTTGAGATTACTTGCAGGCCTGTGTTTCAAAGGGAACTGAATTTCTATCCTATCTATCCTTTCTCATAATAGCAAAATGTTTGGCAAGCTCTTTATCAAAGGTTGACAGGTTGGTGCTAACCGAAGGAGGCTGAGCACATTCATCATTGCAGCTAGGATGTGCCTGGCCTGGAAGGATTGTGCACAGCACTTGTCATTTCCTGGCAGCTTCCTCATCCTTGCACCCAGCCTGCTTATAATTGAAAACCTCTACCTTCTGTGACCTTCAAGAGTGGCGTGAAAAATAACTGACTTCTCGAGACCAGCTTCTGGCAGCAATTGAGTTCTCAGGGCTTGTGTGAGCCCAGATGTGACTGACAGCTGAGCTAGAAGAGGTCTAGAGAGGAAGTCAAGCTACAGAGTCCTGAAGAGTCATCACTTCCTTACCTTATAGGCCAGCAGAATGAACTTGGAAGTAACTGGGATGGCACCAGCCGTAGAATTTCTGTGGAGGAACTCAGGGTTGGCACTTGACTGGAAGGAGCCTGCTTGTTTCTGAGCAGAAAAAAAAATTTTTAATTTAGATTATTGATTAGGTTGGCTTATGGGGGGTGATAGAGATAATGGAAGCAATCTCCTTGGACAAGTCAGTGGGATTCATCTTTTAATGCCCTTCCACTACTGTTTTCTGTACTACGGGGACCAATTTTTAAAAATTACATTTGTAAGGCTCCCCTTTTCCTTGGCTTCTGGGTAAATTAGTAGAGCTGGCAAGAGATTAGAGGCCAAGAGAACGGTGGAGTACCAGAAGTTTCTCCTTTCACTGTTCTGAAGAATCTCAAGGAGAGTTTGCACGTCTCCCGTGGCTCCAGTTTCCACAGGGATACCGTTCCTGAGGTTAAGGTCACACTTCCCTCCCTTTACTCTTTTTTTTTTCTTTTGACAACACGTAATATTGGCTCCAGTTTTTAAGTTGTCTCTCTTGGACTTTGAGGTGTGATGCCATTTTGACTGAATCTCCTCTCTTTAATAGTGCCTTGGCACAATAAATATGCAGGAAACAATTCAAAGCCACGGAGCTGGAACCACTCTCTTGACTAGTAGTCAGTATCTCTTCAGTGCACCACACAGTGTTCTGAAAGAGTGGTACTTGGGTATTGAAAAGGACCAGAACTGGACCTGCTAACTCCTGTATCTGATTGGAAACTCATGCTTTCCCCATCACTTCCCTCTGTGCTTACTGCGTCAGTGGCAGACTGGACTCAGTCCTGGTCACCTGGAAGTCGTCCACTGAAGATGCTAGAGTGGAGTGGGATGTCTGATGAGAAATCTGGGGAAGACTGCCCTGGCAGAGGTGTGCAGTGTCTGCCAGAGAAGACACTAGGGACAGGGATATGCATTAGGGGGCTGTGACACAGACCAGGGAGGATGCTCAGTGAACAGGAGAAACAGAAGGGTGTGTCACCAGACAGGCTTGGGTGACTGGACAGAGGAAGGAAAAGCAATGAGAGAATTCATGAGCTCTCTATGACTTATAAGTTGAACCTATTTAAGGTTTTGATAAAAGGACACCCTTCCCAATTTAAAATTGAGTACTAAACACACTTTTTTTTTCTCTCTCTCTGAATAAGAAATGGTTATGATCAGAATGATTTGCCAGCCTGTTAGCAACTCTGCAGATGAGGAAAACTTTACCAGCTGTTCAGGTTCTGATGGGCAAAAGCAGGATGACTGAGTTCAGATTTAGGAAAACAGTGGACCCAAAACATGTTTTATAAACAGATTTGCTCAGGAGTTGCAGGGAGGAAGTAAGAGGATTTTTGGATTGAGGGAGAGGTAGCTGCAGAAAGAAGCTAGTAAGCAGAAGCTTGGTGCCTGTCAGGAAAGAATTAAGTCTTTTCAAGTTTGGGACTGAGAAAATCAGCTAATCTGCAGGGAACAAATGCATGAGAACAGAAAGACACAAGTTTATAAGCAGGGATTATTGGTAAAGCTGTAGTGAACATGGGTCTATTAAACTGCAGGTCTGTAATTTCCCTACTTTATGTGTTGTGACCTGAGATTTCCTGCCATTGCTAAGTGACATTATTCAGAAGAGGTAAAAGTAAAAAATTTACCATAGACCCACAGTAAAAGTCCCTGGCTCAGGTCATAATATGAAAGAAATCCTACCACCCCCTATCCGCCTTGTATGGGAAGGCCCACAAAAGTGAACTGAAATGAATATTGTTCTGTCAGATTGAAGTTTCAGATTTGGTGATCAGAAGGGAAAGTCAGTTTGCGAGAAGACATTGTTTAAGTTGAGTTACAGTACAATACCGTGCAGTTTTGACGTCTTACGTCAGAGAGTAGAAAACTGAAGCCCAGAGAGAACTGGGGAGGTGATGTTAATAGACTGATTTGGACGGATGTTAGACTGGAACATGTGGGTGTCAGCCAAGGGCTGAAAGGGATGTGAATGAAGAAAATAGGAAGAGAGAAAAGAACTTCAAGCTTGAGTCACGAGGAAATTCTATAGCTATCAGTAGGGGGAGAAGATGCACCCAAACAGGCACCTTTGGAAACAGGAGAACAAGAAGAGTTTAGTCTAATAGAAGCCTAAGGAAAAGATGTGTGGAAGAGAAAAGCTAGCCAATAGTAGCACCTTCCCCCAAAGTGATGAAGGAAATAGGATATAAACAATGGCCAGGTTTACAATATGATCTTTAAAAGCGTATGTTCCGTAAAGTAACAGGGACAGAAAGAATAAAATGGTGGTGGTGGTGATGTGTGTGTGTGATGCTGTGTATGTGCGGAGGCTGTGTAAGTGCATTGTATATTCTGATGAATACTGGACACAGATAAATTGTAGCAAACATACCTGCCCAGTACTAGCAGGCTATAAGTGGCACAAGCTTCTTGCTTCCCCAAAATCTGGCTGTATTATGTCAGGAGTCTGACCTAAAGCCTGTGTGACTCACATGGGCATGTCGGATGGCAGCGTTGGATGAGCATAGCTCCTCTGCCATTGGCTGCCACGGAGACTTACGCCCTGGTCTGTGAAGTGGCTGGCCCTATTGAGTTAACTTCCACCTGAGGTCAGCATGACCCCAGGTAAAGTCTTTTCCCTGAATTATGGCTTCCCTTCCTGACTTGATAGGTTCCCGGGTAACTACAACCCCAGTGCTGGCCCTCATTTGTTCTTTCCTGCAAGATAAGCAAATACCTCCCTTTTACAGCCCTGAGTGTGGTAATTGTGGCCAGATGCCTCACACTCTGTCAACAGATGTTTCACCTGCACACCCTGTTCTTCTTCTTCCCAAGCTTGTAATCAATACATACTGGAAGTCCGTGGTGCCTTTTGTCTCTGTTGCCTAGAGCAGTTTGGACCAGCCAAGAACCAGCTTTCTCTTTAAGACTTGCTGGTGTCTTTTGTTCTTTTTTGCTTGTGTCATACTGCCTTGCAGGAGATTGGGACCCTCAGCTGAGGTTCCCAATAATATGTCAGTCTTCTTTCAGTGACTGGGTGGTGGTGGTAGTGTCTGGATTAGGGGGTAATTGATCTAGCTGATAGATGCTGTAAAGCAGAGGATGAGTAGGGATACTGTTTCCTAACACTGAAGAAAAGTGCCCAAATTAGGAACCAAGAGCCAAGTAGAGGGTTGGCTTTCTGGAGAGGAAGGTTAGAAGTAGCCTCCAAACCTTCTAGGCCAGAAAAATGTACTGAAAGCTTAGGGTAAAAAGCAAGAAACTGGGAACTAACAATGTGCTCAAGGAAGACAGCAGACTCCGGAGCAGAGACAGAACAATCTGGGACAGATGGACTCATGTCATTGTTGCTGGCAGCCTTGTTTGCATACTGTTGTGTATAATGTTTGCAACATTAACGAATACAGAATTCAGATAGAGCCACAATGTGTGGGACTCACAGAGAGGACAGGGCTTCATGTGCTGCACATATGATTGAGTACTTAGGGCTGCTGACAGCCTGAGTTGCCATGGTTTCTATTGCAGCCAGAGCTCGCTTCATGCAGAAGGAAGGCAGTGACGTGCTAAGCAATACAAATAAGCAAGGGATCCCAATTTCCTCTTTCTTACTCATGTTATTTCATTATGCTAGCCAGCAACTTACACTGAAGATAATGACACAAAAGAGAGAGCAGGAAGATGGAACAGCTGATGGCTCCTTTTCTTTTCTGTCCTTTACTTAGCAGGAAACTGAAGGTAGATGAGGTAGATGGTAATGACAGAGATGCATGTTCTCAAGAATAAAATGAAAACAGTGATGGTAGATTTGTGTTTCAGTAAGAACGAGATCTGTGTGCACCTAAGAGCTAGGGAATACAAATTTTCAATTTTAATGATTCCACGTATGAATTTAATACTCTTGTGCTGTCGAAGTGACATCATACGATACAAAGAAGCTATGTAAAATTCATGCTAATAATTGAAAGTTATTTTTTCTTTACTTTGAATGACATTATTAGATATTAACTTAAAAAATACCACAACTAGTCAAAAAGACTGTGGATGAAAGGAAAAATTTTATATCTTAGTAAATTTAACAGCACCCTCCCGCCCCACTTTTTCTACAAGGGGCTCTGCATTTTCATTTTGTAATGATAGAGCCACCCCTGGGTGGAATGGTTGGCTACTTTGGTAAACTAGGGTCAAAAGGTGGTCCTCAAACCACAAAGCATAGCAAGGCGTCATCAGTAAACTGATGAAGGTGAGTCTCAGTCCACATGTTCTAACGCTCACTAGCTGCACATTGGTGATGATGGCTATTGACAGGGAATTAAGAAAATAACTTCAGGAAAATGATGGCCTTTCTTCTTATGGTCCTAAACACCCAATCATATCATCTCCGCCTTTGTTATATGTGAACTGCTCCATGTTTTAACGTGTTTCCTTAAGCTCTTCCTTCTGCCTGGAATGATCCTCCTGTAGGATGCCAGGCTCCAAGAATTGGCCCTTAAAAATCAGTGAGTGCAGGCTGATAGGAATCCTCAGAGAAGAAAGACCTCAGCCTAGCAGATGGCTGCCTGTGCCTGTATCCCCTCCAGTTGTGCATTGTCGGGATCCACTCTATATAATTTTGGGGAAAAATCATTTCACAATTAAATTATGATCAGGTTTGTCTGAGGCCTGGTCTTCTTGCCTTATGGGCCGGCGGTGGCATGTGGAAACATAACTCCAACTTGCCTCCGGTCACAGCTGAGGCCTCCATGGTCCTGTGATGCTGTGACGCTCAAGGGCAAGATGATGTCAGCTGAAGAAATCCTGGTTCCGTGAGAACCAAGTGGTAATACAAGGAGAGGATGCTTTTCACCTGGGGAGGGACAAACTCCTTATCTACTTTACTCATCCCACCTAGTGCTATGAGAACATTTTGCACATCTCAGCATCCTAATCAACATAAACTTCTCAATTGACCTAACATCCTCATCAGCATAGGATCCTCGGCAGCATAGGATTACCACCACCCTCAAGGTCATCTGATACTGCCTCTGCTTAGAAGATCCTTGTCAATTTAGTATTATCATCACCCTCTGAGTCATCCAATACTCCCCATGAACCCTATAAACACTGGCAACCTCAGAGTCTTTTTGTCTTTTGCCTGCTCTGAGGCACTGCCCTCTCAGACCCCCATATACCTGAAACCATGAAAGTCTCTATTGTCTTTTTTTCTTTAGCCCTCGGCTCCCCGCTTTTCTAGGCAGTTGGAGGAATGATTGCCCTCCAATAATGCAGCCTTGTTCTTCATTAGTGGCTAAACTCTCACACCACCTGGCTCTGCTGGCCAACCTCAGCTGCCTTCTCATCCTGGGAACTCTTGGTTTCCAGTCTCATTGTGGCCCGTTGCTTTCTTCCCACCCACCTGGATACCATTCAGTTCTGGATGCCTTTGCTGTCTATGTAATATTCCCAAAGGTCTGCCACTTCCTGAGACTCATGTTACAGCTCTGCTCCCATCTATACACCTCCTTTTTCGAAGCTATCCCACATGGGGCTTCCTGAAAGCTTTCCATGAGCCACTAATAGCAGCACCATTGCATTCACAACTCTCTCAAGAGATGCAAAAACTGGTTTTGTATCCCAGAAAATGGAATCAGATACACATAGGTTTAAATCCTGGCTCATTAGCTGTGATTTTAGACATCAATAAACCCCTCTGTCATTCAATTTCCCTGTCTCTAAAAACAGGATTGTGATGCTTACCTCATAAGGTTATGGTGATTATGATAAGAAATAGCACAAGCAAAACCCTTGGTCTGCAGTCTGGCCCATCCCAACACTCAGTGAAAGTCCCCCTATAATTTTCTGTACCTGCAGTTGTTGGACACTGCACCTTTTTCATGCCCTTATTCCCTGGAGCATCCACAGAAGTGTCTCAAGGCCAGCAAGTGATCAGCACTGTAGGTTTGAACAAAATGAAAAATTGTCCTGTGTCATTGTTCCTTTCATATCCCTACTTGCAATCTCCTCTTAAAGTGTCATCTCTCATCTTCTGTTTATCGGTTCTGCTCCATGCTACTACTGATTACAATCTCTAAATGAAGTTACTTTTGCTATTTCTTATTAATAAAAATAGTACATGCTCAATATATAGAAAAGGAAAACGAACATTAACAAGTCCACTAATCCTACCCACCCCAGCATAGATAGTGCTAACATTTGTTTAGCTTTTCAATTCAACACAGTTACTGAATATTTATTTCTTTGAGGGAGGGGAAGGAGTGGCATTCAGAGGGCCGTGGGTTTTAGAATAGAAAAATTAGCAAGCCCGTGTCTGTGAGTATGACAATAGCTATTGGTCCCTGTAGAGATTCAGCAGAAGAGGACTCTTGCTGAAAATGCTTTTTAATTTTCAGGTGCCATAAGCTTTTTTTCATCCAGTAAGAAAGCATCTTATCTTATTTATTATGCAGTTAAAATGGACACCCCTTAGCAAACCATACACATAGTTTGGGCCTAGTTCACATCAGCTACCGAACTAAATTCAAAAGACAAGATTACAGTCCCTCCCCTCAATGAATTTTCAGTATGGCGGGGGACACACAAATGAACAGGTGATTAAAATGTCATGAGATAAATGCTAGGAGGAAGGACTGATATGACACAAGATCAAAAGGGACCAAACTCTAATTTTGAAGGATTTCCAGAAAATGTGCTGTCTATGCTGAGTCTTGAAGGGCATATGATAATTTGGCAGACATGGACACATAGGCTAGAGAAAATAATATTCCTGGAAGAGGAGGAAACACATGCAGTGGCTCAGAGGTGTGAGTGAGTGTGCTCAGATATGCATGAACAATGTCCCTGGGAAACCGCAAGCACAGAGTGGTGCAGCACGGAGGTTGATGAGTGAGGTGCAGAGAGATGAGAAAGAGAAGAGACTTGGATCCCATATACGTGAGTGGGGATTTATCCTGAGGATCAAGGGGAGCCATTGAATTCTATGAAAAATAAGAGTGTAGTTATCAGGATTGTATTTTAGAAAGACAGTTCTGGAAGTAGTGTGGAGGACCTTTTGGAAGATGGTTTGGCCAAGGCAATAGGTAGACTGCTGCAGCCATTGAGGCAAAGCAATGGGAAAGGTGGCCTGCAAGAGGGGAGATTACATGGAATAATGAGGTGATGGTTGGAGGGAGAAATGGCTGTACTTGAGTACTGGTTGAATATATGAGACTAGGAAGAGAGAGAAATTGAAAAGCCACTCCCAGGATCTAGTTGGGGAAGAGTTTTAATAGCAGTGCTGTTCTCTGGAGTAGGAAAAAATATGAAAGTGGAAGAAAGTTGACTCTTAGGGATCTGTGAGACATCCACTAAGAGTTGGGTTGATGGATCAGAGTCCAGAGATGGATTTGAGTTGGAGTTGTACACAAGGAGTTATTAATATACAGATGGAAGATGAAGTTTGGGAAATAAACGGGACCATTAGTGAAATCAGTGTTGAGAAGAGGGTCTGAAGGACACTGACATTTAATGAAACATAGAGGAGGTTGCCTAAAGAGGAATAACCAGAAAGGTAAGAGAAAAACCTAGAGATAGGGGTTCTGGATGCCAAGGGATGTCGATTAAGTATAGAGTGGGACAATCACCAGCTAGGAAATAAACATTAAGTGAGGTCATAACTGAAACTGTATTAATTGGAATTAGCAACAGGGTCATTGGTGGTCAGGTGTGAACAGTTTCAGGGGAGAATGGGGTAGAAGCAGACTGTAGTGGCCTGAGGAATGGGAGTAGGAAGGGAAGAAATGAAAGCAACAAATATAGACAACATTTCATGAGGTTTGACTTCAAAGGGAAAAAAGAAATAGGGTAGTAGTTAAAGTGGGATCTGTGATTGGAGGAAAACTTTAGTGTTTTAAGATTTGAAAAAGTTGTTTACACAGATTTAATATGAGAGAAAGAATACAGAAAAACGTCTTTACAAATGCTTTCATATTTATTTATTTAGCCTTACAATTCACTTAGGGAGCTATTCATTCTTTTTTCTCATTTTCAGGTAAGGAAACCAAATGAAACAGAAAGATGAAATGAATTCTCTAAGATTGTATGTCAGGGAAATGAGAAAGATAAGGCTCAGTTCTGGTGTTTCACCAGACAGTATAGCTTCAGGAAGAAAAATGCACTTCCATCTGCAAAATCCCTTGAGCTCAGAGCGGATTCAAGGTACTGTAATTATTGTACCCCCAGTTCCCCACCCTCAGTTGGCGGGGGGAACCAATCTCATCGCTCTTATCAGACTCTATTGAGCTGAAGCTTTAATGAGCAGCAGCAATCTGTTATTTTCTTCTTGTTTGCCTTGCAAGTTGCTCTTTTAATTCAAATCAAGAGAGGAAGAGGGAGAGGGAAATGAATATTAAAAGCTCAAATCAAAAGACCAAGGGAGGGGAGATGCAGAGCTCCTCAGTATGCAAGGAGAGAAGTAAGGTTTGACAGGAGGCAGGATCCATTGCCCTGGAGTCTACTTTGGTCTCTGACAAGCCCGACCTTGGGGAATGTTGCTTACTAGACAGCTCTGCTACCAGAAGGCAATTGTTTCTGGAACTGTCTGAGCTGTGGGTTTGGCTCACCCTACAATGACAACAGAAAGGAGAATTATTTGTTCTGGGGGTAGGAACCAGGTGAGAGGGAGTTTCTATGATGGGATATCTCATTCAAAAGAGAATCAAGTCTCACTAGTCTGGGTGATTCTAGGTATAGAGAAGATGAATTAGAAAAAGTCTCAATGCCAAGAGTACCGTATTTTCTTTTGTGTCCACTCTGTAATCAACTCAGATTCCCCATACTAATCTCCTCAGCTTGTAAACATCCCAAAGGCCAACAAATTGTTGAATTGTTTGTCACAGCTTGTCAGCTCTCAGGAAGACCTTGGGGTTGTTGGCTGATTTACTAAAATGGGTGAAGATAAGAATTGGTTGATTGATTATTAAGGGGAGTTATTATTATTGTTATTATTGTTATTGGTACTAGGGACCAAACTCAGGTCCTTGCATATGTGAGGCAGGCAGTGGAACCACTGAGCTAAATCCCCAGCCCTTAAGGGGAATAATGCTGCACTAAGCTTAAATTTATACCAGGCTGACATCTTTAAGTGTTAGCACAGCAAAAGAGTATGACAAATGTTTAATAAATGTTTGTTCAGCAACCAAATTAATTATCTTTGTTTTCTATTCTTTTATTCAAATGACCTGTGCCAGCTTAATTCCACATTTCTCTAGCACCTACTAAGGGGAACCTCATAAGCCCTAGGGAGGAATGTGTCTTCCTAGTTAACTAGCAGATCCTATTAGAGCTTGTGTCAGTATCTCCTTAACACTCATTCCTAAATAAGCCACTGGCTATTTACTAGAATCACCCACGGAATCCCTCTGCCCTAGGAGTTCGTATAGTTGCGGGACGTGCTTAGCTTGTGTATTGTACCAGTTTGAGGTGCTGGGCAGTTGATGCCCCTATGAGAAGACTTCTGTAATGACAGATAGGAATTGGGGAATAAATACCTCAACCTCCTCACCCCTTAGGTAGAACAACTCTGAAATTGTTGTGCACAGAATCCAGAGGTTCCCAGTAGAATTGAACCCATTTTCCACAGCAAACCTACACTGACTTTCTCTCCTTCCTTGTTCCCCTCTCCTATGTTGGTGCTTTTAGAGATTGCCTTCCCAATAGACTATGTGTGCTCAAGTCTTTCATGATCTTGTTTTGGGAGAATTTAACTTAAAAGACATAAGCTATAGTGAATATCAAGAAATAGAATCAAGAAAGATAGAATTTCCACCACTGAGAGGTTGGAAGTAGGAATGGGAGATGAATGATGGGTGAATTTATGATCACAGATCAATACCTGCATAACAGGAGCTACTCAGAATACAAAACTTCTGAAGTAAGGTTGGGGGGGTGGTTAAAGAATGTCCCCCTAATAAGTCTACCTAGAACCTCAAGGTATGGCCCTATTTGGAAATTGGATGCTTGTAGATGTAACTAGTTATGGTGAGCTCATAATAAATTATGGTCCTAACTCCAATGACTGGTGACCTTTTAAGAGGAAAGAACAGACAGGACATACATAAGGGAGAAGGTCATATGGTGACAGAATTAGAGACTAGAGTGAGATTAGAGTCAAGAGATTAGATTAGAGATTAGAGTCAAGGATTTCTTGGAGTAGGCAGGAGCTAGGAAGAAGCAAGGCAGAATCCTTTTCTAGAGCCTTCAAGAGGAGCATGGTTCAGTTGACACCCAGACTTTAAAGTACCAACATCCAGAACTATGGGAGAAGAAGAAAATTCCTGTTGCTTTATGCCATCCAATTTGTAATACTTTGGTATGGAAGCCTTAGCAAACAGTTATGAAAAAAAATGTGGAAAATACAAAGCACTACATAAATACAAGGTGGTGATTTTTTCTATTATTATTTTTCTTTCAGTTCCCTACTTCTCTAGTCTGCCTGTAGTATTCATGAATTAGGTAGGACACCCTAAAAGGAACCTAGAAAACTGTTTCTCCTCTTCTGTGCATGCAGTCCTGCAGTCTCTGCAGGCCTGTGTCTGCAGAGACTGCATCTCTGAGCTGAGAAGAAACAGGGGACTGTGGGGAGTAGTGAGGCACTGAGAAAGCTAACCTAATGCTCACTGAGTGGGCAGAGAGAATGTTTCGCTACCTAATGAGCTTTGACAAATATTTGCAAGGTAACTTCAAAGCCACTGGTTAGAAAATTGGATAAGAAGCATAACCAAAGGAAGACTACATTAGGTTAGGAGAAGAGAAGTAATGAGTTGGAGTGTGAAGGAAGACTGAGTTCCTCATCTTCCCCCAGGTCCATCTCACTATTTCTCCTTGGTACAGACTTTGATAGGGCATAGAGGTGTCTCCCCCATTTGGCATACGGGTCTACCTTCCTTTGGTCTCGGGTTATACATGCTCAACTACCCACAAGGCACAATTCAATGAGAGAATACCTTCTGAATTCAAATAGGTTTCCCATTTGGTACCTTAATTGTTCTTCATTTGTTGACCAACTTGCACACAAAATACCAAGGAGTTCATATGCAAGCAGCCTGTGGGAAATAATATATTAGCTTAAATTTTGAGTCAAGTGCAAAGAGCTGTCATCAAAGAAAATTTTGAGGTAGAATGGGAAAGAGAAGGACAAGCACCAGCCCCCTTTGGTTCTCCTCAAAAACAGGCACAAGCACCCTTCTGCCAAGGGCTAATAACTCCAGACCAACTCCTCTTGCCTTTGAGCCATCAAATCCCTCTTCTCTAGGAGCTCTTCCTCCATGTAGTAGACTTTTGTGTCCTTGGCAGGGAAACTCTCAAAGGAAGCCCTATATAGACAGCAGGTTTTCACTTAGCTGGAGTTGGAAGCCATCTTTAGAGGATCCTTATTATAAGAATAAGTTTGTAAAGATCTAGAAGAAGAGACTCTTACTTTCTTAAGGTTCCTGTAGTGACAACAGAATTTGTAGCTGAGAAAGCAAGGAATGCAGATATATTGGCCTCAGGATTCTGTTACACCTGGTCCAATTTCCCAGTAAACCTAGAGATGCCTTCTCATTCCAGGACCTTCTTCCTAAATGCTGTATATCCATCCACCTCTATGGTATCAGTTCTAGAACAAGCCTAATGTCTCAGAGAATAAGAAATACCTGCTTGGGATTTAGCTCAGTGGTGCCACTGCCTACCTGGCAAGAGCAAGGTCCCAAGTTTGATCCCCGGTACAAAAACAAACAAACAAATAAACAACAACAAAACACATTTTTGGAATTTTCTCTGCTGACCCTGTTGAGTGGAAAATCCATTTCACAAGTGAGGAAGTAGAAACTTACAGAGGTTAGACAATGTTCCCAATCTTGCATAATTTACGGCTGGCACAACCAGAATTTGAGTCAACACATCTTTAACTGCAGAGCCTGAATCTATAACTCAGCTTCATAAAATTCTCCCAATTATTTTTCCATGGTTCTCTGGATAACTTGTCCCTTTGTCTTTTCAGCCTGACTATAAATGTACATACAGCAAGGATTTTACAATAGCTTTCATTGGTTGACGAGAGGTAGAGTAGAGAGAAATGACTAATTTTGTTTCAGCCTTCTTTCCAACACCAAAGATTTATTTTTAAGCATGTTTTGCAGCTGCTGTGTTACCCCAGGAGTGACACCCTTCATGGCATCTCTCTGGCCTCTTTATCTACTTCTACTTCTCTTTCCGTAAAGTTTTTCTTTGAAAAATAATAGAGAAAAGGCTTCAAAATATTTCTTCTGTGAGCCTTTATATAAACACGTTTGAGGGCATTTAAGAGGACAGTTTTGTCTCCCACCAAGAGTTTCTCTCCCTTTCCTTCCTCTTTATATACAGATATATCCCAGACACTAGACAAATTAGTTAAGTTTGACTCATAAACTCCACTGGAGCCAGAAAAGCTGTTCATAAATGTGACCTCTACCTTCTGTATCCTGATTTTGTCATCTTTTTTGTCTGGCTGTTCACTGTTGGGAGCATTGCTGCTGGGCACTGATTGGGAGGTGAGGAGAAGGATTACGTTGTTGGTTCCTGATTTTCCAGGGTCAGAGCTGGTCTGACCAAGCCCAGAGACAGAAGAAATGAAAGATACTGAGAGAAACCAGGGCTCAAGCTGAAGAGCTGATGGCACTGGGCTTGGGTAAGCAGTACCCGCAGGGTGGCTTGTATTGGAAACTACTTCCCTGTCAGAGAAAAGTTAATCAGTACTAAAGTGAAGGCTAGAGTCATAGGCTGGGGTCACTGGAGCCAAATGCTCCCTGCCTATGAGGGGGTCTGGAGCTCTACAATGTAAATCAGTATGCTTATGCTCTACTATATTCTTATGAGACCTAGGCTCTCTCTATCTCTCTCTCTCTCTCATCCATTTTTATTACTGCTGAAAAGAAATATTCACTCACTTGATCATTCTCCATCTTAGCATGTCAGGTCAGAGCCCAAAGGACAAATGGAAGTAGGATATATGCTGCCGAAGCGAGCACTACAAATGGAAGTAGGAAATAAATGGTACTACCTGCAGAAGGAGCTGGAGCCCTTTGTCAATTATGCTGTAGCATTTCTTGGGGGCTAACAGATATTGGTGCTGGTGACAGTGACAACATAACCTCCCTGTTCGGTATTCCTGCAATATGTATACCTGTTGTGTACTTTATAAAATCCCTCTCATTGGACCATTCACAATGGCACACAGGGTGTGGTCTCCTTTTCTGTGTCCCCAGTGTGGGGCCCCAAGTAGTTGGTCAATAAAGATTATTTCCGTACTCTGATAGCGATACAGTGCTGGTTAATTGGTGTTCAGACTAAAATGGGTCACAGCCTCTGCCCTCAAGATGTTTGGAGACCTAGGCCTGCTCAGAACTGGCAACAAACACCTGTAGCTGAGTGATTGCAGTGCAAACAGAGCACAGTGGAGGCCCCACAAAGCCTTTGTTTGCCCTGGCAAGTTTTGGGGAAGAGGCCACAGGTACAGCTAGCTCACAAAGGATATTTGTTGGCTTGGACTCAGGGTGGGAGGTGGGGAGCAGTAACCCAGGATGGGTGTGGAAATCTGACTGTGTGGCTACTTTCCCCTTTTCTGGCTTTAGGCAGGAGGTCTCCTGGGCTAGCAAAATGGTTCTCAAGTAGGGGATGAGAAGAAAAGCACACTATTTGGGAAAGTACTAGCCGGATTCATTTCTTAGAGGAGAGGAGAGATAACTGAGAAGTATTCAAATTGGATCCCTCCCTTTATTTTGGGGGGGAGTTTGCCTTCTCCCTGTTCCTAAACTCCAAAGTGGTTTGTCCTTGTTTTTCCCACCTGCCTCTGAGAGAGGACTTACCCATTGGTTTCAGGATGTGCCCTCAGTTCCCAGTAGTGTCAGGGGCACCATATGGAGCCCTGGACTGTAACATCTGTAGTGGCCAATCCTGGCTGCCTAAATCTATCAGAAAAGGCATGCACCTGTCAACCTGCTCCTGTCTCCTTGCAGCTCAGGAACCCCTGATTCTCTCTCCCCTGCATTCTTTCTTTCCTCAGATTTTCCTGTACAGTTCTTTCCCATCACACCATCATTCCTCTTCCCACGTTCATCCCTCCCTATCTCTCTCTAAACCAGTTTCTAATTTATCTTCCCATCTTCTTAAGATGCCTTAGGATATTATTTAAAAGGATCTGGATGTTGGAGTCAGGCTGAGTCTAAACCAAGGCTCCTCTGTGCGATTTGTGGCAAATTAGTCTGCAAAACTTCAGCGTGCTTTTCTTTTTTCGGTACTGGGGATTGGTAATTCACAGGGCCTTCACACTGAGCTACATCCCCACCCTTTTTGAATTTTAAAATTTTGAGACAGGGTCTAAGTTGTTCAGTTTCCCAGACCAGGCTCAAATTGGCCATCATTCTGCCTCAGCCTCCTAAAGTGCTAGGATTATAGGCAAAGAACTAAACACCCAGCTGGCATAGTCAACTTTTCAGCTGTTGGGGTTGCTGTGAGGTTGAATAGTGGCTCTCAATAAGTGGTTGTTCCTAGTATTGTTCATCTCTCCATCACTGCTACTCCTTGAATCTTTCTTGCTTCTCATTCCTTCGCTGACCCAAGGGTCAAGCTGGGAAAAGAAGGTAAGGACCCTGTAATAGATTCAACTGCTCTCTTATTTTGGGGAGACTAATTGCCAGAGAGAGCACTGTAGAAAAGTAGAAAAGGAATTCCCAAGATCCAGAAAGCCTCCCTTTATCAAAGACTTACTACAGTCTAGGTCTTGCAGCACGTTTTCGCATATTCTCATTTAACTTACAAAAATAGTACAAAGTGGACGTTATTCCTTCTATGCTTCCAGTTAAATGCTTGAAGAAGGAAACTAACATTTTTTGTAATCAGACAAGGAATACGTGAAAAAGGCAGCTCTTTAACTGAGGTGATTTCTTCTATCTATAAATCAAAAGCAAGAGATGCTTCAAGCTAAGAGAAGGACTGATCCTTTCTGTCCTGTCCCTGTTTTCCTGTAGTCCTCACTCTGCTTGTCTCTTACCTGCTGTCTCCACTGGGATCTCAGCACCTATCAGGCTTCACCAGTAATTGAACTACCTAAGCACTACCTAAGAGGAAGGGTTAGGGTGTGGAGGGAGAAAGTGAAAATAGTTTAATACAGGAATACAGGCTCAACAGTTAACTCAAAAGATGTCAGAAAGCCAAAAAAGCAGTGGAGTAACAGGCCCAAATGCTTGCACAAGAACATTTTCCACAATTAGCAGGGTACACACAGTTGAGCACACACAGAAGCTGACCAAGAGTGCAATTCTTTAGAGTTAGTAAAATTGGTCAGAGGCTAGAGAAAAGTACAGGCAAATTAAGAGAAATGTCTTGATTCCATTCTACAAAATGACCAGCAGATGCTAGAAAACTGGAGTCATGAGGAGGCTTCAGTAAAGGGAACTTTCATTCCAGGAACACCTGAAAGAACAGGAAAATTCAGCCATTTCAATAATCAACTCTCCAGGAGCCCACATGTGGCTCTATACCTTTAAAGGGCATCCAGGTTTTTGGGATGAGAGTCCTACAGGTTCTTATCTTCCCACTGACTGGGCCAGCGCCTGAAAATTCTACAGGGGAGGAGGAGGACAGAGGTTACATACAGAGCAAGAAAGATTAGTTTTGAAGACACAATTTTGAATTGGGAATCGAAGTAGAGATCATGCCTTATTGATGACAATTTATCTCTAACCAGGTCTCTCTGCTCTGCATGTGGTTGAAATGCTGTGGGATATGGATGGGCTCTGTAGCTGCTCAGCCAGCAGAGAATTACTGTAGGTCCAGTGAGGTTGCACTGCCCGGAAAGGAGGTGATGCTGTGGTTAGAAGGAACAATTCATCTCTCCAGGGCAAAACCAGCCCTGAAATGGACATCCACAATGCAAGGGCAGGACAGCAAGAGGGTGGGAGGGGTTGGGGCTTAGCCCAGAAAGTGGGAGTCTAGGAAGAGGAAGGTCTGTGTGCAGGAGAAACTCCCCTCTTCACTGCCTACACATCCTCTGGTATGTCAACTTGGACTTGACTGTTTTCTGGAAATAAAACCTGCTTTTGAGAAAGGCTCCATTTTATTATTCAGAGACATCTTATAAAGCTTCCTAGGTTAAATAAAGATATCCCACTTCTGAGAAGTTGCTGGCAGTATGGCTGATGAGTTAAGCATTGGTTAAAGAAACCCGGCTAATTGACACATGGACCTCCTTCCCAGCTCCTCTAGGCGAGGCCTTGTCCACTTCAGTCCTATAGTCTCCCAGGGGCTGAAGCAACAATATGCAGAAGGAAATCAATGGAGAAATCAATGAGCTTCTGTGATCCCAAGCATGTTCCTTCTCTTCAACACGGTCACTGCAGGGGACCCAACTCCAACTCTCTTCTCTCCAAGGCTGGTGCTGGAAGCCCATTTGTACCCTTCAGGGGTGGGTACTCTTTGTCTTGCCTCAGGAGTACCTAATAGCTTCAGAAGGGTGACATGGAGCCTCTTTCTTCCCAGACAGAAATGGTGGCCAGACTGGAACAAAGGAAGAACTATAAGATCGTTGAAAAGGTTGCGGAGTGGTTCTCACTGTCCAAGTCCTCTTGGTTTTTGAAGATCTGAATCATTCCTAAAGGTCAGTTCAAGTCAGCAGCCATGGGAAATTTTGATGAATCCTCACCCCTCAATTATTGTTAAGAAATTCATTTTGTCCTTTCTGGATTTGGGGACCACAGGACCCTAAAGTCTCAGAACCTACTTTTCAGCTTAGCATCTTTTAAGGACAAAGTGGAGGCAGAGGGATGGCCTGGTGATCTCCGGAGCAGTGCCATTGCTTTGCAAACTTCACTGTGCTAAGGAATCTTCTATGAGTTCCTAGGCTGGGAGATAGTGATTTTTTTCTTTAAAGGGCCAAATAACAAATATTTTCAGCTTCATGGGCCATGTGGTCTCTGCTGCAACTAGTCATCTCTGCTGTGATGCAAAATCAGCTTCAACAATACATGAACCAGTGGGCATATCTCAGGAAAATTTTGTTGACAAAAAATGTGCAGTGGTCATGGAAAGCTGGATTTGGCTTTGACCTCTGCCCTGGATGATGTGGATGTTGCAGCCCATGGAGTCAAGTGGCTTGGAAGGATTCACGCAGCCTGAAGTCTGTAACTTGGACCCTCACTGAGCCACCTTCTTCAGGTGGCACTGCAGGCACATGCAGAGAAGTGTCCACCCTTGCCCTCCAAGGGGACTGGTTTGACTTATTTTTACCCACAGAGGACCTGAGGGAGACTCAATGAAGATGGAAAATTTGACCAATAAATTTTTCAGTGCATTTATCTTTTCTCTTCAGGACAGCTCTTCCTTGGGGCTGATTTGTTATATTAAATACCCAAAGGAATCTGACCTGCTTTCATTGATTTTCTTTTTCTGCAACTTTATCCCAGCTTTGGGAGGAAAGAGACAACTGTGAAGATTAAAGTCTTTGAGGATCTAGAATCCTCAACATAACCGGCTCCCAAACCCAGATGCCTGCACACTTCTGCATTGCTCTAGCCGTAAATCTACTTGTACAGGACTGATTATTGTGGAAAGGGATTATCCCATGACTTCTTGTTCTTTCCAGTAGGAAATAGATCCAAGTTGGAAAAAAATAAGGCACTAATGCTATTATTTAATGACATTTATTGATTCAATATTACAATTAATTTTGGGGGTTTTGGAGATAGTCAAATCTGAATTTCACTGTGCCACTCACCAGCAGTTTGAGCCATGCAACAGTCATTAAAACAAAAACATTTAAAAATTACAGAAAGTAAAATGTTCTCTACATGACATGTCTATTCCTACCCTCAGGATAATAACTGTTGTGTATGTATGTCCTTTCAGAATTTTTTCAATGATAGTTGTAAAATAAGTTTTTTTCCAAATGGTCATATGCTGTTTATTATGGTTGTTTTTATTATTATTCAACTTGTTTTTCCCCATTATTATATACTGTGCATCTTTCTATGTCTGTACCAAAGATATATCTTTCTTTCTGATTGGTACATTATGTATCAGTGTACCATAATATAATCAGTTTAGGCGATTTGTTTAATCTATGAAGTCTCAAATTCATCATAGTTTCAACAAGGTTAATAATAGTAACTATCTCATAGAGTTATAAAGATTAAATGAGTTTTTATTTGGAAGAGATTGAATATAGTATTCCCTGTATTAAAATCTCAATAATATATAATTTATGCCTTATATCTACATCTCATGGTGCAAATTCATGCAGTTAAAGATACAAACAGACAACACAAAAATGAGAGGTTATAAATACTAATTCTGATGCAGCAGTACCTGTAATAGAAAGTGCATTAGGTTTGGAATCAAGCAAACAGACTTGATTTTGGGCTGTATAGTCAATGGACCTGTGACTAAAGAGTTTCTCTGTACAGTACTTCAATATTCTTATCAGTGAAGACAAGAAAAAAAAATGAGTGTGCCTCCCAGAGTTTCTGTGACATTAAGATAATGAAAGAACTTAAAAAGTCTTTAAGGTCAATAAATGTTGAGTGCATGGATTGATCATGATACCTAATTGATCATGTGTACTCAAAATATGAACATTACCTTGTAGCTAGAAGTTATTTTGAAAAGGTAGCTGCTGTGAGAGTGAGTATAATCTTGGGCCATGGTCATAGAATTTCACAGTCAGGACAGAATTGTTCTACACACTTCTGTGTGGGTCACCCCGAGATCCTGTGGGCTGGTCCAAGCTATTTGGTCTGGGTTATACCAGACGCCTGACTATCTCACACCCTTGAGATATCTAAAGGCTTTCTGTGTAGCCCAAATTTAATACTGTTTAATTCTTTAAGGCAGAGTTTGGGAGACTTGGGCTCAGTATAAAAACTTTTTCACACGTAGAGCTGAGTATAGACAGGATAGGCTCCAGCAATTTCCCGGGCGTGCAGGGTATGTGAGTAGTGTCCCAGGGGCCACAGGCTAGGACACTTGAGGGAAACAGGTGGTTGAGGCAGATGGTTCCTGGGATGGGGATATTCAACAGCACCATGGGTGATCCTGAGAAGTAGAAGCAATTTCATGTTTTCCTAGCAATGGCACAAGTGCATAAAAAGAAAGAGCTCTAGATTTATTATTTAGCCAATTACCTAAGGAATTTTGGTAATTTCTGTAGTAATACAGAAGAAATGGAGACTTGGTGTACGTCATAGGTTGGTCTATGTCACCCTGCAGAAGATATTCTAGCACCTGAGACTGACTTTATTTGGCAGTAGGATTTAGACAGATAATTGAGGTGATGACAATGGGTCCTAATACAATAAGATTGGTGTCATATAGACATTGTAATACCAAGAGAAGTTTGGACACAGAAGGAAGCTGAAAAAAGGAAAGATGATATGAAGAAACAAAGAGAATATTCTGTAAGGAGCAGACTGGGATGGTGCAAATAAAAGTCCAGGAAAACCAAGGTTACCAGAAACCAGAAGAGAAGCCTGGAACAGATCATTCCCTGGGCCAGGGATTTAGCTCAGTGGAGCTACTGCCTGCCTCACAAATGCAAGGTCCTGAGTTCAATCCCCAGTAAACAAAACAAAACAAAACAAACAAATGGTTTCCTACACCTTCTATGGGAGCATGCCCCTGTCAACACCTTAATTTCAGACGTCTAGCCTAAGGTTAATAAATTTATGTTGTTCTAAAGCAAACACCCAGTTCGTGGTACTTTGTTATGGCACCCCTAAGGAGAAAATAGACTATAGTAATACATCAGCATTCCTGTGCTGGGTGTTGCTGCAAAGAGAAAAATCATAAATATATGCTATACATGTGGGGGAAAAATAAAATCAAACCCTGCTATTGTGGAACTGGTAAAAATTCAGAGGAAGATAAGACAATTTGAAATAAGGTTCAACTTGACCATGATAATGTGACAAAATAGACAATTAAATTTATGCATGGTGAAAAAAAAATCCAAATAAGAAACACATGAAGCATTCGGTTTCTGAAGACATATTAGATTGTTAGACTTAAAATGACTTTTTGCTATACCTCTGCATTTCTGTTTGTAGGGTAGATCTGGCTTTCAGATATGAGAAAGGAGATCATAGCTGTCCCTGTCAAAACTCGCTGATACGTGATGCAGTTTGTGGAAACGGGGAGCTCTTCCTGCTTCTGTAGGGTTTTAGGGCAGAAGCAGGATGTGGGTTGGGTTTCCACACCTACTTTGTTTTCGAGTTCACATACCCTCTGGTCAGCACCAAAATAGCTCTGCTGAAGTTCAAGCTCCTTTCACACCTCCCACAGCCAGAGAAGGTGTTGGGATGCTGGGATGTGTGTGGTACACAGCAGGGAATGGGAAAGGGTGAGGAGTGTTTTTGGAAGAGGAAGAGAGAATCATCTTTCTCCCCTCCTCTCAGCCAATCCCAAGGCTTATTTTTCCACACGCAATTATAATTCTTGAATTTGAGGGTTGAAAAATGCCTGGGCCATTTTGCAAAGCCACAGCTGAGAACAATTAGAAGTGAAGACGGGGTTTCCCTGGCATTGGGGAAAGATATTAAAAAATAAGCACATTGTTCCACTCATCTTTCCCTCTGATAGAGTATGGGGAAAGAAACACACAAGGAATTGTAGCCATATAAAACACAAAGTCGCATAAGATGGTTAGACTCAGTGTTTCCAGACCAATGTTACAGTTCTTTCTTGAAGATTTGAGCTGCAGAATTTTTTTTTTGCCTTAAATGACCCTTGAATATTTTCATAAATTATGAATCCAAAATTTATTCTTACCCTCTGGTCAAATCTTGAAAGAAAGAGATGACCAAGAGAGGAGGGGGAGAGGAGGGAAAGGGAATGGAATAAAAAAGATGTGTTATGTACACGTACCAACTCCCCATGATGCATGTGAAACTTATATATCATAAACATGTACAAATAAAAATAATAAAAAGGGCTGAGGATTTAGGTCAGTGATAGAGTGCCAGGTGTTCGATCCTTACTACTGCAAAAATTAAATAAATAGATAAATAAACAAATAAATGAGGAATCTCGAAGGAGAGGGAGGGAGGGAAAATGCAATTTATCACTCCTTGTGCATAAAAGAGAGGTAAGCAAAAGAGAAGGGGGGCATAGGGGCAAGGAGTTTGCCTTTAAATATGCAGTGACCCTTTTGTGTATAAATGTGCTTCGCTCAGTGCCAATCACCATAACTATCACTGTTTATTGTTGTTATTGTTGTTGCTGTTGATTTTGGTACCAGGATTGAACTCAGGACCTTGCACTTGTGAGGCAAGCAAGGCTCCACTGAGCTGCATCCCCAGCCCACTATCACTGTTTTTGGAGAGAGGTGAAGTGTTTAGGTAAGCAGAGAAAAAGGCAAAGAGCTAGGTATGGGGAGAGGGAGTCAAAATTCTTCTCTTTACCATGAGGACAAAAGAAGGAAAATAAGTTTCTTATGTCTGTCTTGTTGATTTGCTGCATATCTGGGATCAATGCCTAAATGTTTTTATTCCAGTAGTGATCAATTCAACCCAGTATAATTCAGTCCAACACTCATTAAGAAGCTATTGTGGGTAACATACATTTCTAGAATTAGAATATATATATATATATATATATATATACATGGCCTCTGTAATAGAGGAGTTTATGATTTTATGTCAGACACTATAGGATAAATGAAGCTATAATAGAGTAATAAGGACGGCACATTAGAATCATTTGTGAAGCTTCAGTAATATGCTAACCCCACTACCAAGGGTGAAAATTTAATTAGTCTGGGATGAAGTCCAGGAACTGGTGTTTTATAATCTCCTCACATAATTCTAATGGTCCATCAGGGTTGAGAATGACTGCATTAGGGCAGCAGAGTGTTGAGGTCTGTCAGGGGGGAGGGTTAAAAACTTCAGGACTTTATTTAATGAGCTTTGAAGAATGATTTGGATTCCCACGTGTGGAGCTGGGGATGGGGGAACCTCTCCGGAGAGGGAGGAGACACACGGGCAGGACAGAGAGGTGAGAAAGCATAGGACATGAACTAAGAAGAGCCGGCTTGGTTTGTGTTGTTCCCAGAGCAGCAAACAAGTGAGGGGATACAGGCGGGAAAAATCGAAAGAAGACTGCATTGTCCAGGAGCACAGGAAGCACCAGCAGAGCCAGAAACATAATGGAGGTCTCTTGGTTCCTAGCTCATATCAGGAAGCAAGGGGGAAGGATCAGAAGTTCTGGGGGCAGAATAAGGCAGCCAAACCAGGAGCTCTTTTACCACTGGTAAATCTCAGTAGCCAGGGTAAGAGTACATCAAAAGCCAAAGACAATTTGCCAGTTGTATTGATTTAAGGGAAGGGAAACACAGTGAATAGACAAAGATTTGTCCTCTGTGCGCCACCATCTTAAATATAATGAAGACCAGAGATTAATTAACTTTTTCCAGGTGCAGGAATAGGAATTTTGCCTGATTTAAGTGTCAGTAATTTCTCCATTTATTTGAATCCCCCCTTGCCTTGTACTCCATTTTGGGGACCACTGCCTCTTGCATACTTCATAGTTCTATATTTTCCAGCTATCCAGCTTTTGACTTGCATACTTACGGCTCTGTTTCATTTATTAGACTTTGAGTTTCTTAAAGGCAGCACCAGATTGTGTTCAAATAAAATAAAAATTTAATGGGTCTCTGAGATACATATTATAATTATTAATTTATTTTCCAGGCACTTCAAAGGTGATTACTATGGGCCAGGTACTTGATACAAAGTAGTGAAAAGATTTAGTCCCTGTCCTCATAGAGCTCACAGTCTACTGTAAAACCCGTCATGGAAGTGTGCTTGCTGAACCTATGTTCCCTCTCTTCTTACTTTGTTGACCTGATTATTCCTTACCTAATCAGTTCTGCAGAAGTCATAATCCAGGTATCTAATTTTTCTCCTGGATGAATTGAGTTCTGCAGTTTCAATTGGATTCATCTGCATTAGCCCTTGGAAATGTGATTTGTACGAAGAACAGAAAATAATAAACCATGGCAGTGAACGGACAATTTTTGATGCAGGCAGATGGGTTTTAAACTGTTGGCATATGTCCAGGCAGTTGGGCTGTCCATGAATGAGGATAACAGTCCTAATATTGGCAATAGCCACTGAGCATATAGTTCCTGTATCTTAGGGTCCTGAGCAGAAACATCACAACATCAAAGTGAGACACGCTGCTGCTTCAGGTATGTGACCATTCAGCTTTGTGAGGCACAGTCATCTGCAAAATAAACTTAAGATTAAAAGCTGGTGCCGCCTTTAATTCAGCTTCAAACCATAATAAACTAAAGCTGGAGAACTATTGTCACTGTCTTTGTCCTTGGAGCTGCAACAAAGCCCCTGGTGTTAGGGTCCTCCCCACCCTGAAAAATGTCTGTTGTTCCTGTGATGTTGCAGGGCATTGTGGGGGTGAGGGTGGGGGTGGGTGAGTGGGTAGGGAAGGGAATAGTGGTGATCAATACTAAAGTTCCCCAAATACGTCAATGTGCCAGGTTGAGATAGATATCTGAGAGCAGCTTGGAAAGTCAGCCTCAGCGATTCCAAACTGCTTTGTGCCCTGAGGTAGCAAATACATATTTCAAGAATGATTCTTATTACATGGTATTAAAACTGTAAGTATCAGGCCCGACTTCAAAGATATGCTGTATTCTCTCTTACTTGTACCTTGCAGATGCTGTGCTGTTTTGACAGATTTACATTTAAAGGAATTAGGTTGACATGTGTATGGATCTTTACTACCGTATAATTCATCCTATTAAAGTTTGTCCATGTTATTTCAATATGTAGTAAAACTTTGGCATGCGGTAGATATTAAAATAAATTCCTTTAAAATAAAAATAAATAGCTAACATTTGATTATATGTGGATAAGATCTAGAGAAAAGACCATTACTGGGAAGGATTTCAATTTTCTCTACATTGTTTGCTCTCAGTTAGAAATGGTTCTATGATGGTACATAGCATCAAAGATTTAACAAATGTTCAACTCAACACTGCCATATCTCCAGATTAAGGGTGGCAGGTGGGGTGAGAATCCAAAGCCCAAGAAAGCTAGCTACTGGGTCGGAGATAATGATGTTAATATTCCACATTTGCATTCTTCTTTAAACTCTTCCGAAGAGTAATTGTATCTTTCTAATCACTATAACATGGATATGAAGTAGATAAACCAAACAATAGAATATATATGTTAAAACTGAGGCCCAGAGACAGTAAGTGTCTTCACTAACAAAATAATATAAGTTATAGCTGGTCTTGAAAAGCTAATCTAAGTCTCTTGACTGCTAGTCTAGAATTCCTTCCATTGACCAGTAGAGTTCAAAGCAAAAATTGAGGCACAGGCCTCAGAATCTTAGCTGCTATAGTAGCATCTATGAAGACTTGATGAGCTTTTGAGGGAGGTTTCTTAATGCGAATCGTGCTCTTCTAGCTATAGACAACTTCTTTTCTGAGTGTAACAGAAACAGTAGAATTATTAGTGTGTACCTTTATTCTATCTAGCAGGCTTAAGATAAACCATGCCTCTTGACTTAATGCCTAGTGATTTTATAATTTAAAAAACATTTTTAGTTATTTGTTTTGGTCATTCTTGAATTCAGGCCAGTTGCTATGGACCTCTTTCACACCTTCCTGAAAAAAACAGGTATCATTTGTGTTAGATACCTAGTGTTCATTCATTCATTCATTAATGACATTTTTCCTTATTAGCTGTGCTTGATTTCTTGTGGGGAAGATATGAGGGACCCCCAAAATTATTAAGTCCTAAGGGACTTACAGTATTGTTAGTGGACACATTATAAAGCTATGTAATGTTGAGTCATAATGAGAATAGTTTAAGACAGGAGCAAGAAAAAATATCTATTGTAAGGCAGAACGTGACCAATTGCAAAACAAGTGTTTCAGAAAAGAATTCCATGCGATATTTCAGATTTCAGGAGATTGAAATGGACTGAGTATAGCTTCAGGGGTATGATAGTATGGGGCAGGCACTAATGAAAATTTTCACCAAAAGCAATGAAGGCGACCCCTTGACAGGCAGCCTCTGAGAAAAAAGAAGGGAGAAGGAAAATTACTAATCAATCTTTGAATCCCATGAACTGAAAGAAATGATTTTCTGATGTTGAGACAAAAGTAAACTGAAGTTGTAGTCTCTTAAGCATTAAGTAGAATAAAAATCGGAGACACAGACATTTATGTATTTTTAAAAAAATCCTACTTAGCCAGGCACAGAAAGACAAATATCGCAGTTGTCACTCATCTATATGTGGAAGCTAAAAATGTCCATGTCATGGAAGTTGAGGGTAGAATAGTGGTGACCAAAGGCTGAAAAATGTAGCAGGGTAGATAGAGAAAGGCCAGTTAATAAGTACTAAAATACACTTAGGAGGATTTAGTTCTGGTATTGTACAGCACACCATGGCAACTATAGTTAATGATAATCTACTGTATACTTCAAAATAGCTAGAAGAGAGGATTTTGAATATTTCAACTCAAAGAAAAGATAAATATTTGAAGTTATAGATATGCTAATTTACCCTGATTTGATCACTGCACACTGCAACACATGTTGAAGTATCACGCAGAACCCTATAAATGTGTCAGTCAACATTCTTTAAAAACAAGAAGAAATGTGGAAGCACAAAGACATCAAATGTGTATGAGAAATACTGAGAAGGCAGCTTTCTACAAGCGAAAAAAAAAGAAGCTTCGGAAAAGACTTAATCTGCTGATAACTTGGTCTTGGTCTTCTAGCTTCCAGAGATGAGAAAATCAGTGTTGTTTAAACAAAAAACAAAATAGCAAAACTTATGGAGCCCATTTTGTTCTCTTATCCGGGGTTAGGGTTACATGATAATCCCATTGATAGCCATGGCTTCTGCTCTCTTAGATCTCACAGACCAGAAGTAGGGATGCATGTGTTGCTATGGGAGCACAGAGGACCATGCTGGCTGAACTGCTTTGAGGGTTAGTAAAGGTTGCCTAGAGGAAGTGATATTTTAGTTCAGACCAAAAGTTTAGGCCAGAAATAGCTAAGAGGGGAGAGAAGGGCTAGAAGTATTGGAAGGTTGTTCCAAGTAGAGAGAACAGCATACACAGTGGCCTGTAAATGATACAGCACTTGGCTTCTGTTGCAAAAGAGAAGTTTAGCTCATTAAAGCCTAGTGTTTGAGGCAAATAACCATGGGTTGAGGCTGGAGAAATAAGCAGAGGCCAGATTACACAGGATCTCTGACAGCAAAAGGGTACAAAATTTGCACACATCTCTGGGAGCTTTGTGGGGATCTGGTTGGGGTAGGAGTTGAATACGGAGGCTTTTGCAGTTGTCTAGGCAAGAGATGATGATACTGAACGGGAGCAATACCCATGGGGAACAGCAGGTGGACTTGACAGATACAGAGGAGTCAGACTGATGATTGGTATGAGGTGAGGATGCTCCCAAATTTCTGGCTCTTAACTGCATTACAACTGTATTCTTCTGAGGAGTCTGTTGTCACTGGCTCATCAAAAAAAAAAAAAAAAAAAAAAAAAAA
>NW_022900945.1:41948806-41965364 GCF_012274545.1 Fukomys damarensis
AAAAAAAAAAAAGAATGAATCTGGGCATGAACTATAAGTGGTTTTTTTGGTTGAGTGATCTACAGATAGAGGCCCACCTTTCCACACCTAGTCTCCATTGTTGCTCTCCTCTGGATGCCGTATCTCATCTCTCATGAGACTTTATCTAAAATCTCAGGGAGACTCAGACTGGGAGCAAAAGGTGGTAATGCGTTTGGGGTAGGGAGGAATGACTAGAAAGTGAAACACGACCTTACGATTCAACATTTTCCCACCAAAGGACAATTTTTTTTCTCCCACCTTTGCTCTGATTTACAGATAAATTCTCTTGTTTAATTTTGTCTGCTGCACATGGTGTCAAATCAATGCCTCTTGGAGAAATAAACAAACAATTCTCTGCATTGTGGCTTGCAAGGAGAACCTGACCTTCACTACTCCACAGGTACAAAAACATTTTCTCCTCCCTTTCTGAATGCCTACAGGTTTCCAGCAGATGGGAAGGGGAAACCAAAGAATGCCAGAGCTGGATTGGGAGTACAGCAAACCATGCCCTCCTCCAGTTATTTAGCTGAAAAGCTGTCAGAGGTAAAACAAACATCGTAGCAGAACTGTAGTCTGCTAATCGAGATGTATAGGTGAGAGAGAGCCTGGGGTCTAGGCAGAGGGAGGTGTCTGGCAGATGGCTCCGTTTCCAGCAGATAGAGGGGGCACCTGGACCAAGGCATAGGAGCCAGGAAAATAATGCTGGTAGTTAAGCAATGCCAAGCTCAAGTATGTGGTAGGGAAGGATGAGGGGAAACTTGGGAAGCAGCTTTTCCAGGCAGAGCCTTCAGACTGCTCCAGTTATTTTAGAGAACCTGGAAGGATTCTCTAACCTTTCCATTTTTGCCTTAGAAACCAAAGAATGCAGCTTTCAGTCTGCAGTGGAACTGGCAATGCTGCTGGATGTGTGAGTTTGTGTGCCTGAGACTAACTAGCTTCCCTTCCAGGAGCCGGTTCCCACACGCCGGCTTGGGGTGTGACAGAAGTGCGACAGGGGCCCTTGTTTCCATCAGCTTTTCAAAACATTCCCAAGAAGTTTGATCTTGCTTGGCAGGCGCTTCTTGCTGGCTGTGCTGGGAAAATAAAGAGGACTCCCCATTTGTGAGCTGTTTTTCATCTTGGTGACATTTTTCGAAGCACTGCATCATTAGCCAGGCTGGAAATGGTTTGCAAAAGATTTCTTTGCTCAAGCAGGCAATGCGGGGTGAGAGAGGCTGCTGTCTACATCCAAAGGACAGTGCTTGGGCTTTGTGTCCTTGGAAAGGCTCAGGATAAGCCTCCCAGGGATTTCACTGTTCCTAGAATCAGCAAGGCATGGGGAAGTGGTTCTCAATGTCTTCCAGGAGTGATGAGGCCTGAAGGGCATGTCATAGCCGATGGAACTGGAGATCATTCTGTCATCTGCTTTTGAGGCATGATGTGGGGTGGGGAATGTATAAATTTAATCTGTGACCCCAATTTCATCTTTTTCTCACATCAGAAACTATTAGGCTCTAAGCCCAAGTCTGTTTGAATTGAAACCTATAGAATGACAGGGTAAGTCAGGAGGCTCTGATCAGAGACTTCTAAACCCAAATTCTGGCCTTTTCAAAATTTGGTTTAGATCCCAATCCTATGGAAGATTGTTTTGGTGTTGTTGTTGTTTTTTTTAAAGTAGATATTCAGAATCCCTGGAATCTGATCCTCTCCCTTGGAAACAGATAACTTGCATTTTAAACAAGCCTCTGGAGAGCACCAAGTACACAGAAAGTTAGTTTGTGAGCCATTGTGTTTTGAACAGCTGGTCCTGAGCCTTCTGTATTCGCTTGCTGTAAGACAGACCCAGGGGCCTCACAGCCTGCGTGGGCGTGTGCTGCAAGAAGTGCTGAGAGCTCCTGCAGAGAAATGCAGGAGACTCAAGTCCAAAACAAAAGCCACCACCAGGCACAGCAGCCAGATCACTGCTGGAGACGCAAAGGAAGCTGTCAGGTCAGCTCTGGAAGCCAGGAGTGCAGGCTCTGATTTTGAAATGTCAGGGCTGCTCAGGAAGACTCTCTGGAGAGCTGCGTGCTCCCAGAGAATGAGATAATAATTGCATTGAAAATTCTAGAGGAGCAGAAGGCTTGGAAATTTTAATCACTGTCTCAGAATGGCTTTGATTAAAATTCCCTCTAGCCCTTCCTTAGGTATGTCCTAAGCCTCTGTCATTCTAGCTGACAGGTAATTAGTGCTCTCCTTGGGGAGGGAGGTGCGGGCTGCTTGGATCAAGAAAGGTAATGCTTGTGCAGACGCTGCACAGACTGTCCACAGATGGAAGGAAATGCTCCTGAGCCCACCATGGTTCATGCTTGTCACCCAGGACCTCACAGAGGGCTGAGCACACCGTACCATCTCACACCTTTGCTCAGGCTGCCTTCTCACTGTCCAGATAGCCCTCTTGTGTTTCCTCTGCCCCTACCACTCCTTCTCAAGGCTGAACGCAAATGAAACTAACTCCCTGCACTCATTTCCTTCTCTGTGGCAGAATTAGGCACTCTGTCCTCTTCAACAAAGGCCGCTTGAAAAAGGCAGCACAGTCCACGGCATGTAGTAGTTGCTTGATAAATATTACTCTCTTCCTTTAGTTCTCCATTTCTTTGTTCGCATGTCTGTGTCCTCCAGCACAAGAAATGAAATTATTAGCTGGCGTTGTAGATTGCCTAGCGTATGCGAGGCTCACGCGAGGCTCTTGGTTCAGTCCTGGGCAGTGACAAAAAATGTAAATAAATAAAATGAGCTTATCTTTCTTGCTATTCACAACAAGCACGTAAAGCCTAACCAGTAGATGTTCGATGAACGTTGTTGAATGCAAAAAATAAGTACCATTTAGCGAAAAAACGTGAAGTAGAAAGTAATGACCTGCAATCCTCTCCAGAGCTGTTGCTGCTGATTGTTCTAAGTGTTAATCTAAGAACCATATGGAAAGAGTTCTTCTAATTTCAATCCATAAGCCACTAAGAAAACTCTGCCGACATACCTCAGTTTTAGAATCAAAGAATCCTGGATGTCAGTAGTCGTGCTTTATGTTGTATTTACTTATACTCCAGAACAGTTCACCCAGGGTTTTCTCCATGCCTCAGTTTTCCCATCTGCAGTGTGGATCAGAACAAATCATGACCATAAGGAGTAATCCTGTCTCCCCTCCTCTCTAATACATCTTTAGAAGAAGACAGATGTCACTGGAGGTGGGTGTGTACAGCTTTTAAAAAACAGAGACATTTGTTACATGTAGTGGGAAGCACTAGGGGCAGGGCTTGAGATAGAAAAAGAGCATCAAAATTGCTTTTTTCCTCCCTCATCTTTCTCTAATATTATATTCTTAACCAAATTATCTTAACCTACAAATCAGAGGAGAAAACAGCATCCATTTCTCTGCTAGCAAATTACAGGAGGCTCCTTTTAAAGTCAGATCCTTGGGCCAAGAACACTGGCATCTCTTGGAAACTTCCTAAAAATGCAGAGTCTCAGAACCCATCCCCGGCTAATAATGAATCAGAGTATAATTTTTAATAAGATCCACAAGCAATTCCTACACATATTTAAATTTGAGAAGTCCAGGCATGGATAGTCTTGAAAACATTTGGGAAAGTGAAAAGAAAAGCAGGGAAGAATAGGTGTAGGAGATGTTGAAAAGGTTTTCTGCTTGGTGAGCTACAGTGAAATGGAATATAATTTTCTCATGAGGATAACTAGAAAACTGTTGTTGGGAGGTGGTTGGAGAAAGGGAGGAAAGGCTTTCATGTAGCTGCAGATTCATTCGGGGAGTTGACAGAGACCAAAACATCAATGTGTGACTCAGATCAGAGAGGTGCACCTGCCTCAGCACAAGGCAGAGAGGTCTAAATAGAATTTGTAGGAGAGTTTGCAGCTCTTCTGACCCTACCCTGTCAGATACTTACTCAATCTGTCCAATCATTCATCCATCTTAGCAGGACATCCATGACCTTGGTCATAGTGTGGTGCCATTTTAGTGCATTCTGCTTCTGTTTTATAATAAGTTCTCTTGTTTTTCTTTAAAATTTTAGATTGAATGCCCCCCAACCCCAGTCAAGAGTAGAGACTGAGTTTGCCAGTCTTTGTGGGATATGCTGCACACTCATTTGTATGTGTGCATGTGCCTATGTCTTTATAAATGAGATTTACTTTACATACAATATGTATTAGCTTTGCATTACTGCAATAAAATACTCAAAGCGGTTAACTTTATAAAGAGAAAAGGTTTATTAACTCACAGTTTTGGAGATTTAAAGGCATATTATCTGCATGAACTTTGTTCTGGTAAGGACTAAACGGTGAATGGGGAATGACAGGAACACATGTCAAAAAAGCCATTGCATCTCAAGACAGAAAGCAGAGAAAGCTGTGTGGGGCAACCCTCTAGAGAAGTATGAAGGGATCCTATGGGAACTACCTTCTGAGGCCTTGACCACAATGGCCTAAGGGCCTGCCACAGGCCTCACCTCCTAAAGGTTCCACCTCCTCCCAGTAACACCTTCCTGCTGAACAAGTCTTCAGTTATCATAGACTCCTTGGGAACACTCAGCATAATAAAGTGCATAGATCTTAACCACTCAGTTTGTTAAGTTTTATTTATTTATTTATTTTTTGTGGTACTGGGAATTGAACTTAGGGCCTTGAACATTCCGGGTAAGTAAGTGCTCTACTTCTGGACTATATCCCCAGCATGACCAGTTTTGAAAATTGTATACATAAAGCTATGTATAGGCAAACAAAATGTTTTCTCATTATTCTAGAGTTTGCGTGTGTCCCTTTCCATTCAGCCTCCCTGTCTTCCCTCCAACCAAGAGGCTGTTCCTTTTTTTTTAAAAAAATTAGCTATTGCTTTTTGTGTCCACAGAAATGTTTCGTCCTCAAGGGCAGAAATGTATTATTCTATATTTTTGTCTTGAAATTTTATGGTTGCACCTTTTACATTTAGGCCTATAATCCATCTCAAATTAATATTTTGGTATAAGATGTGAAATATAGGTTGACATTTGTCTTTTTCCACATAGATATCATTTTCCCTAAATGTTTAAAAAAATTTTCTTCCCCACACACTTAACTGAGCTTTGGTCAAAAACCAGTTGACTTTGTATGTGGTGACAGTTTGGGACTCTGTTCTGTTTTACTGGATTGACTCACCTCTCCTTACTCCCAGCTATAGAATTCCATTACAGTATCTCTTGAAATCAAATAGTTATCTCTCTAGTAGTTTAAATCCCTCAACTTTTCTCAGCTTTAAAGATTATTTTAACTCTTTAAAACCATTCATATTTCCAT
Organism: Fukomys damarensis; assembly: GCF_012274545.1. NCBI lineage: Eukaryota > Metazoa > Chordata > Mammalia > Rodentia > Bathyergidae > Fukomys > Fukomys damarensis. The sequence continues at coordinate 41,954,129 of NW_022900945.1, forward strand.
AAAAGTCTTAGAAGCAGTGTGCCATATTTTTTAAAATCCTTGGCCTTTTAATTGGTTTTTCACTGATTTTATAGGTTAATTTGGGAGAATGACTATCTTAATAATATTAAGTCTTATAATTTGTAGATATAGCATGTATCATCAATTATTTAAATGTCCTTTAGTTTCTCTCAGCAGGCAACATCTTGTAGTTTTCAGCATAGGCATCTTTCACATCCCCATTAGACTTCTAGATACTTACTGTTGTTTATACTATCATAAACATAATTTTAAATTTTATTTTTTGCTTGTGACTGCTACATATTACTTTAATTTATTTGTGTCTATTGAACTTCATTTATATTTGAATGTTGGACCAATATTGCATTCTTGGGACGAACTCACTTAAGCATTATTATCTTTTTGTAGATATCTGGAGAATATTTTCCAAAGCTTTGTTAAAAGTATTTGTACCTATGTTTACAAAAAACTAGTGGTCTGAAATTTTATTTTCTTGTAATGTCTTTGTTAGGTTTTGATAGTAAGATTGTTCTAGCCACCTAAACTGAGTTTGGAAGTTTTTACCTAATACCTTTTTTTCTGAGTTTATGAAATATTAGTTTTATTTCATCCCAAAATATTTGATTTGATTTACTATTTAACTATCTGAGACTTAAATTTCCTTTGTGGGAGGTTTTTCAAGTTTGAATTTAATTTCTGTTCTTTATAGTATAGATTTATATGGCTACTTAGACTTTTTCTCAGTTGTTTTTAACTTTGGTGATTTGTGTCTTTAAAGGAATTTGTCCATTTAATCCAGTTTGAATAAAATTATTCATAATATTGCTTTATTTTCCTTCTTGTTTGTGTAATTTCTATGGTAGCATCCCTTCCTTCATTTCCAATGTCAGAAATTTATATTTTCTCTTTCTAGTCTTTAACATTAGTTCCCAAAAGTCACCAATTTAATTTACTTGTGATTTTGTGTTTTAGAAGTTTTAGAAAAGCTCAGCTGAACAGTTCTTTCTTGGGATGGTTAATGAAGTTGTATTGAGCTGTCGGTGGAGGCTTTGGTCATGTGAGACTCCTCTAGGCTGGATGTCAAAGTGCTCCTCACATGGCTGTCTATTGGTGCTGGCTGTGGGCTGGGAGTCCAGAGGGGTCTGTTGATGGTGTGACCTGAGGCCTGTCCCACAGAGGAGCTGTCTTCCTCCAGGGCAAGAATTCCAAGAGAACCACGTGGAAGTTGTGTGGCCTTCCGTGACATATTTTGGAAGTAAAGAAGTGCTATATCCACTGGATTTTTTTGTTTTTTTTGGTCCCAAACAAGTCACCAGGTCAGCCTAGATAAGGGGGAAGGAACTTAGGGTTCATTTCACGATGAGAAAAGTCTCAAAAACTTTCAGTCACATTTTATAACCTTTACAATTAGTCTAGATGAGGTTTAACAATTTTATTAATTTTTTCAAATATTTACATTGATTTTATGTTATTTGTTCATTTAAAGAATTGTTTTTCTATTCCTACTTTCATTATTTATTGTCTTTTACTTACTTGGAATTTGATTTTCTCTTCTATCTCAGCTTATTAAAGTGGAAATAAGTTTAGATGACTGATTTTATGCCTTTCTTTCTAATAAAGATATTTTAAAACTATGAATTTCCAAAGTATTACACATTTTTACTTTTTTGTCTGTTTATTCCAGTTTTATCCCAGGGACATACAGAAAGCCAATTCTAGGTTTCCAGAAGATGCAGGACTTCGGCCCACATGGCTCCTTCTTCTAGATTGTACTGTTTAAGAGCAAATATCTGGAGCCAGATTGTCTGGGATTAATTCTACCTCTGCACTTACCAGTTATGCTGGCAAATTACTTAGCCCCTCTGTGCCTCCATTTCCTCTTAAATCATAGATTAACAGATAGATTATTGACAGTCTGAAATCAAACTAAGTGAAAAAGAATGTATAAAGTGGGGATGTAATAATGATATCTATCTCAAAGACTGTTATGAGGGCTAAATGAGTTAGGATTTGAAAAGTGCTCAGAATTGAATTTTAAAATATATTACTCAGTATATTTGCTATATTAAATTATGTAGAAAAAGGAGGCTCATGCAGTCATTCAAATGATTATTACTGTATGAGTTAAGAATAACAGTGTTGAAGAGTTATCTGCCAGAATAGCACTGATTTGTAGAATATCTGGTCTGAGTGTTGCTGTTCCTAGGTCTCTTTTCCTAGGATAGATGCCTGACTAAAAGATGAAAACACAGCCAACATCATTAATCATAGCAATTTAAAGTATTTCTGTTAGTTTCTAAAATAAATTTGAGAGGAAATTCCATTTGTATCTTAACCAAAGAGCTAGCATCATTGGCCATTTAATGGTCCACTCTTCTGGTTTTTTGTTTTTTTGTTTTTTTTTTTGGTACCCGGGGATTGAACTTGGGTCCTTGCTCTTGCAAGGCAGGCCACCAAACCGCTGAGCTAAATCCCTGGCTACTCTTCATTTTTAAAATCTCAGTCCTTCAGACAGACATGCTATACAAGACTGAGGGTCAACATTTCCTTTCTAAGATTATTTTAAACCTAAATATTGCCCTAAATCTGACCATACACATAACAGTAATAGAGAGATTAAATGGATACAAAAGATTAAAATGGAATGAATCTTGCCTAAATTCTGAAAGAAGCTGTATTATATGTAAATTCACACTCATTCTTCACTCCTGTTAGTACACAGATACTACCTTCATGCTACAAAAGATTGCCTAATCTGATTCCCTATCCTCCCTTTGAAGTATAGGCATTCCTTTAGCTGTCTGTTTCTCCCTGCTAGACTATAAGATTCTTGGGTAAGGACTAGATTTTACATCTTTTGTTTATGTCATGATCCGTGAAAGTAATTATTCAATTGGGTTGAAATGCCATCGACTTCCTCTAAAATCTAGATGAATACATTACAGTCAGGGTGAAGTCAGATCTATCTAAATCTGAAATCTCTTGGGTTTACAGATTTCTAAAAATATTAAAATAATAATGATAATCTTATTTTAAAATGCTCTGAATTAAGTTCAGCTAAAACCACCAATGAACAATATGTGATCTCAAAACAATAAATTTTTAATCAACTAGAATCCATTCAGATCACCTTAGTTTTTATCTAATGTTCTTTTTCTGTCCAGAATCATGTCTGGAACACACTGCTGCAATCAGCTGATTTGGATCCTGAGGCTCTTCTGGCTGAGAGAGTCAAAACAATAAATTTATCATTGATTCCAATAAATAAATAATATTTCTTAAATCAAAAGTATGACCTGGATAATAATGGACATATTTCCAATAGCAAATGGTTTAAAATAGCCTCTAATTATGCACCACTTCTCTTTAGCTTATTTATTTAAGGAATTTGACATAAATGTTAGATAATTGAGTTTTGCAGTCTTTGATGGTAACAAAACAGGAGGGCACATATTTCTCTTCTATTTGAATACATCACCTTTAGAATTTTCAGTTGGATATAAATACATAGAAAGAGTTTAAAAGCAGCCAAAGCTTCTATGAATTGAGAGCTAATGAGAAAGGAAGACTTAAATTTAACCTTCAAAATTTGGGAGCAGGGGTATGTAGTAAAAATCAAATGACTTTTCAACATAGTGAGAAAATAGACTCTACATGGCAGTACTCCCTGAAACTTAAGGGCAGGGGTACAGAGTGGGTTAAAAATTACTCAGCAGATATTTATTGAACACTTACTATGTGCCACCCACCATCTGGGTCCTGTACACACAGAAGACCCTGCTCTTATGGAGCTGGAAATTTTATTAAAAGGAGATCTAATAATTTTGAACTTCAAAGGAAAAGATTTGGTCTCCATCTCCTACTTTCCTTTTTGGCAGTGTTGGAATGCTAAGTTCCTTTTTACCTATGAGTTATACAGATTGAGAGAAATTAGCGAAAAAGAGGGTTAAGTACAAAACAGAAAACTTCTGGTCAGAGCACCCTCTTGTCTTACATTTGCAAAAACATGAGAAGCTACTTAGATATTTTCCTTGAACACAAAAGTAGGTCCCAAGACAATTCTCTGGGTCCACATGTAGAACTGACTGCCATTATTACTGATAACTAAATAATAATAGTACCATTCAAAAGAAAGAAATACTTTGTTTTACCAGGCATCTCCATAGTAAATCTATCTCAAAATTTAAAGTAAAAATTAAAGCAGATAATAAAGGGTGTCTGTCATAGTTGTCGGCATGAGGTTAGTATTAAACACACACACATACACACACACACACACTCATACACACTTCCTTCCTCAGCCACTGTGACAAATACTCTGGCCCTGCCTCTGAGACAGAATATAAATCAGGCTCCTAATCATTCAGCACAAGCAGTCAGCCCTGCCTCAGGCGCATCTGGTATGGAAAGCATGTGAATCCCTCTTTAATCAACAATTTAGAATAATGGCATTTCCGACCCTCATCAGAGAATTCAACCAGGAATTGATTGCAATGCAGCTCTTGCCAAATGCTTCCTGGGACAGTTGGTGTTTGAGAGAAACTGTCTAATGGCTATGTTAACAACATTCTTTCTTCTTCTAAGCTTCTATTTGAATTAAGCAATTACTAGAAAACTCATCTGGACTATATTATTATAATTCTGTATAAAATCCTTTGTTCAATTAAATGTGCTGCTCCTTTATCCACTTTTGGGAGGATTTATATTAAAATTATATGCCTTGAATGGGACCTAACCTATCAATAATTTCTTTAAAAATATTGAAAGAATAAATGTTTGAATAGATTTATGTTTTTTCTCTTAATAAAGGTATAAGTGAAATATAATCTATTAGAATATTCTTTTTATTCCCCCCCCTCTCTAGAGAATTATTTGTTATCCTTCATATTTTAGCTGGAAATAACCTTTCTGGTCTACTCACACCAGCTTATTTACTTTCCATGTAGGGATCTAATCTCTTCCCATCCTGTTCACTTCTGTTAGTGCTTGTATTTAGATGTCCACTGAAAGCTTCATGCACTCAGGGATTGGGCTTTTCAGAGGTGGCTGGATCTAGGGTATATGATAACTAAATGGGTTTAGCCTAGTGTAGATAATGGAAGCACCACCCTAGTGTGAACGGCACCTATCAATAGGCTTATAGCCTAGATATAATACAAAGAGAAAGAGGGAAGGCGGGCTTGCTGCTGTGACTGGCTACTTGCTTCTTTCTGCCTTCTGCACCATGAACAGTTTTTTCTCTAATGCCCCTCTGCTGTGCTGCCCTGCCTCAGATCCAGCCAACTGTGTACTGAAACCTCTAAAAACTGTGAGCTTACATAAACCTTTTCTCCTTTAACTTGTCAGTATCATGTATTTTTGTCTCAGCAACAGGAAAAATAACTAAGACACCATCTCTGCTGTAGCACCTAACATCTGCTTTTGTAATTGTTTATACTATTGTCTTTTCACCAGATTATGAGCCACTTCATTACTGTGCATTTACATCTTTGCAGCTGCAGTATATGGCACAGGGCCTTGTCAAAAGTAAGTGGATAAATGTTTGAATATCAAGAGAGTGAATAAGTCAATTCAGTGTCCCTTATATAAGTACCAACCGAACATTGTTTCCTTGAATTCAGTAACAGGAAAACATGATATTTTCAATACATATTTATTCAGCTTATGCTTTATGAAAAACACTTCTGATATTATGAGAGATCTTCATGATCCCTACCATTCAGAACTTCTCTATTAGATGAGAGAGATCTATCTGATAACATATTCAAGATAGTCTGGATTCAATATCTTACTAGCAACACAGAGCATGTTCAGGAGAGTGAAACACACAGGAGGTTAATTACAAAATGAAGACAAAAGAGTTTTTTGCTTGAGGTAGAGTTTGACTGAGTAGAATTTTAGCAGGCAGACATGGATATATGAATATTGGTGGAAATAAAATTATGATCTGATTATACAGAGAAGATAAAAGAAAAGAAGTGATGGGGAGGTGTTGAGAAACTTTGACAGCTAAAAGATCATCCAGTGAGAGCTGGGGATGACAGTGCATACCTATAATCCCAGTACTCTAAAAGGCCGAGTCAGGAAGATTGAAAGCTTGAGCCAAACTTGGACAACTTAGTGATTTAGTATGACACTGCTTCAAAATAAAAAACAAAGAAAATTAAAAAGGGTTGAAGTTGGGCCAGGGATTTAGCTCAGTGGCACTGTTCCTGCCTTGCAAGCTCAAGGTTCTGAGTTCAATCTGTGGTACCAAAAAAAGGGGTGGGGAAGGCTGAAGTTGCAGCTCAGTATGAAGGCCCTTGTCTCTTTAGTACCACCAAAAATCATCTAGGAGGAAGTCAACTCATGATTGTCAACTTGACTGGATTAAGAGACCCATAGAGAGGTGATTGTAACAAGGAGCACTACTCTCATCAGTGGATTAATTCACTGATGTTCATAGCTGAAAGTGTTTAGCTGAAAGGAAATGGGGCCCAGTTGAAGGAAGTGGAGGAGTGGCTCTGTAGGATAACTCTTTTACTGACATGTTGTCGCTGTGCTTTACTTTCTGGCTTTCCTGAAGTGAGCATCTTTTTCCTTTTTCCATGTCTTCCTACTATAATGTTTCTATTTTGGAGTCAGGTGACCATGGTCTGAAATTGAAATTATGAGCTAAAATAAATCTCTCCTTTAAATTGCAGGTACCAGGTATTTGCTCCTAGTAACAGAAAAGCTGACCAATACAGAAAGTCCATACCAGGAATGAGGATGTTGTTGTGACTACTCCTGACTATGGGGTTCAGAAGTTTTTGGAACTGATTTGGGGGAGAAATTTAGAAAACTCTGGAAAAGAAGACTAGAGAAGCTGTAGACTTCTGTAAGACAGTTTAATGGACAATTCTGGTAGGAGCTCAGAAAGCCAGAATGCTGATAGGAATGTGGACAATAAAGGCCTGCCTCATGAGGTTTCACACTGAAATCAGGACTCTACTTGGAACTGTATTAGCGACAATGTATGTTAATGTATGTTAATGTATGTTATGTTCTGATTTTAAAAATAGTTACATTTTATCCATGACCTAAGAAGTTGAATTAAAGATGAATTTAACATGACAGACTAATTGATCTGGAAAAGGATATCTCAAGTCAGCCAAATATTCAAGTGATAGCCTGCTTACTGATGACTGCTTGTAGCCATATTTATAGTGAGAATCAGAAGCAAAAAGCAGAGTAGGAAGATTTGAAAAACTTACATTTTTGCCCAAAGACAACTATGTATAAATTTGGGGCCAAAAGGTATGATTGCTGAAAAGATAGTACCATTAAAAATAAGCCAAGCATTTTGCACAGGGACAAAAAGAAAGATGTCTTGAGGGCATCTCAAGAATCAGCAAGAATCCACCAAGTGTAGGCTCAGGGGTGCAAAGGTGTAAACCTTTTAGTTGAGAAGAGAGCCCTTAGGACTTCAGAACAGTCTTTTCAGAAATTGGTTCCCCGGGATTCATTTCACCACATTCAGCCATTCATGCACTTAGAGGCCACGGCAGCCACAATCCAAGGGCCTTGGCCATTGCTCAAGCTAGTGGCAGACCTGGGCTTTGTCCACTTGATGGTGGATTTTCAGGCATGCAGACAGTAAAAATTGCATGATCTTGGAAAGCTTTCACCCAGATTTCAAAGGAAGGACTGGTTAGCTAGCCAATATATCCCTCAGAGGAAGACACATGAATCTGGAGAATGAGGCTGAAGGTACAATGGAGATCCTGGGAATGTGAATATCTGCTGAAGAAAACTGCAGGCAATGAGCAGAATCAGCCCAAGAGAGAATCCATGTGGGCTCCATCCAGCAAGATTATCAGAGTTGGGCTGTCCAAGCCCTTTGGAGCTTACATTTCACTGCTGCACATCCCAAGTGCTGGACATGGAGCTTCAGGGCTTAATGTGTGCTGTGCTGGGTTTTAATCTTGCTTTTGTCTGACTCTATCTCTCTTTTCTTCCCTGTTGAAATGAGAATATTTACTCTGTGCCCCTGTGTTTTGGGATTATGAACTTAAAAATTTTTTTATAGGTGTTTATTGTTGAGTTGTCGTGAGTCTCAGATGAGAATATAAACTTAGACTTTAGGAATGTTGGGCCTGTTGAGTCTTTGAAGAAGGGATTCTGTTTTCAGTTGTCTGTAGGTGTTACGGTTTATACTTAGAATGTCCTACAAAGTTTATATGTGCTCAGAGATGAGGCTTTTGGACTGGGATTTGATTATGGGGGTGATATACTCAAGGGTGAATTATCACAGTTTAGCAGCTGAGTGTTAAGAGGTGGGGCCTCATCAGAGGAAGGTCACTGGAGGTGTGACCTGCAAGGGTATATCTCTTTACCTGGAACCTGCCTGCTCTCTGCTTCCTGGCTGCCATCATGTGAGCAGCTTTCCTTAATAGCAGTCTCTTTTACTATGCTATTTCAGCATTTAAGCCTGCCAACCATGGACTGAAATGTGAGATAAAATAAACCTTTCCTCTTTAAAGTTGCTAGTATTGGATATTTTGTCCCAAAGACAAGAAAAGTGATATAATTATCCTACTGTCTTAGTCACTAGCATTGGAAAAGCTGACCAATACAACACGTAACTGATGCTGGAAAATCTTGAGAAAGCAGTTCAAGTTTATTATTTAGAATCATGAGGATAAATACTAGATAAATTAGTTAAAAATGGTTTCAGGTTGGGTAGACTACCATACATGGTGAATGTTGTGGATGGCACTATTCTAATCCTAGGCCACAGATGGTACCCAACTTATGATGGTTTAGTTTAGGAATTTTTTTTTCACTTTGTGATGCTATGAAATTTATACTTATTCCTTAAAAATTGTAGTGAAATTTGGTCTTTTCTGGGGCTAGGAACATATGCTAAAACTCTTAAGAAAGATTCTCTTAAGATGTTAAGCAGTGGTAGCAAATTGAGATCCCAATCAGACCCAAGATCAAGAAGTTAAAAATTTGATTATAATTTATTGGGTTTCCAACGATTTTGGGATTTTTTGACACCCATCTGTGTACGTGTATAAATAAAATATTTAGTGCTTTATTATAAAATGAATTTGTTAAATGATTTTATCCATCTCTAGGCTAGTGTGCTTTGAACATTTTTAAGGCACACTAAGCTATGATGTTAATTTTTCTAAGTGTATTTAAATGCATTTTCAACTTCAAATATTTTAACCTTCAACGGGTTTATTGGGACATAACAATATCCTACGTTGAGAGACACCTGTATTTGAATGGTGCTCCTTGATGTTTGTACGAACTACACAGCTTTCCACAGTCCCTCTCCCTCAGGAACAGAACCGATGTTGAGAGAAGGTGATGTGAAACTGGAAATGCTCTATGCAGTTGTTAACATTTTGGCACTATTTTGCCTTTTTAAATTATGTTTTTATTTTTAAAAGTTTAAAATTAAAAATAGGAGATAAGTTTTCTGAGACAGAATCATTAGACTTTAGCAACCTCTGAGAAACCGGTAGATTAAAACAACAACAACAACAACAACAGAATTTAAAAAGAACTGAGAATAATCAGTTAAATAGGGCGATGGAAATAATCTCAGCGGAAATTGGTAACAGAAGTCAAGAGAGAGCGTCCAACATGGCCAACAGCGCCACATGCTGGCAAACAGGAAATTACAGAGGCACTGGGCCTCAGCTCCATCTCTCTGAAGGGCTGTTTGCTCATCTAAACATGATGGTAATGATACCAACTGTATAGAGCCCTTTTGCTGCTGATTTTATGAAATAGAGAGTGGTAAAATTAGTAAAGACACACCTTTTTTAGCATCTACTTTTACATGTTGGCACTATTCCTCTGAAATTAATCTATGTATTATCTGGGGAAAGGATTATGCAACTGAAAAGTAATTTTTTTCAATATTATATTAATTAAGGGCAGAGGGAACATTTTTTTTCTTTTAAATTTGAATGACATTAGTCTTAACTTCCTTGAGACAGAGAGCTGAGGCTGGAATTTTGAAGACTCATAGAGAATCCCACAGAAATACTCTTACCCTGAGGAATAGCTGTAGGGAACTGTCAATCTCTTACCAGATTGGTAAAAGAACCTCTTTCCAATGCGAGACCCAAGCTGCAAGACAAGCTTTTCTACCCTCAGAAGCTGACACACACATGGGGACATTACTTTGATGCTGTTTTAACTAAGTTCAGGCTGACTTTGAGAGAAGAAAAATTGGGTCTTGAATCTGAGCCCAAGAAGAAATTGAGGAATCTCTGGGAGGATGAAAGATTTGGGATGGAGTACTGCTCCAGTTTCACCAAAGTCCTTTTTCTCTTCCAGCTCTAGGAAGGAGGTCCTCAAGTTACCAGTCCCTGAAAAGCCGCATGGAACTTTTGAGGAATCCGCTACTTGGCTTTGTTCTGGTATCTATAGCCCCAGGAGAGTATCTTTTTACCTACTGTTTGGTTTCCTGAAATTTAAGAGCCATGGTAACAATGTAACAATGACAACAAATTTCTAGACACACAGTCCTGTATTGTTTAAGGATAGGGCTAGGTCCTGAGAAATGCATTGTTAGGTGATTTTTGTCATAAACATCTGAGTGTGCTTACACAAACCTAGACAGTATATCCTGCTGCATATATAGGCTTTCAGGCAACCATTTCTAGAATAAAGAGATTTCATCTGTATTGCAGATTTTCTCTGTCAAGGAATTTTCCTCCATAATCAGCTTTTCTAGGCTCCACAAAAATTTTCAACTGCCTTCACTTTAGCACTTGCTGGTTTTTTTTTTAATTTTATTGAATTTATTGGTACATTTTCTGGATACAGTACAGTTACATTCATTGTTGGGATCATGTACCTTTACATGGCAAGTCTTGATTCTCATTTTTTCCCCTTACCTCTGCCCTCCCTTCACCCCTTCCTCCCCTCCCCATCTACAAACACTTTATTTTCATCCTTTCATTCTCTCACATTTTTTTCTTTTCCCTTTTTGTTCTTCCCCTACGTATCACACCTTTCCTACACCTTTAGCTCTTTTCTTCAAATTTCTAAATGTCAGTAATCTTATTAGAATCTTATGCATTGTTGCAGAATATTCACACCAGGGAAACTATTCGGTATTTACACATGTGGGACTTATTTATTTCACTTAGGAGTATATCTTCAATATGTATCCATTTTCCTATGAATGAATCTATTCTCTCGCTCTTTATGGCTGAGTAATATTCCATTTTATAGAAAAACCACA
>NW_022900945.1:41966192-41976941 GCF_012274545.1 Fukomys damarensis
TTACTAAAAAGCTTCTGTACTTCAAAAGAAACCATTAGCAGAACTAAGAGACAATCTACAATGTGGGAAAAAATTTTTACCAGCTGTACCTCAGACAAAGGACTATTATCAAGGATATATAAAGAACTCAAAACAATCAGTCCCCCCAAATATAAAGACCCGATTCAAAAATGGGCATCCGAAATGAACAGACATTTCTCATACAAAGAAGTAAAAGCAGCAAGAAAATATATGAAAAAATGTTCCACATCACTGGTCATTCGAGAGATGCAGATGAAAACAACACTGAGATTCCACCTCACTCCACAAAGAATGGCTGCTATCAAGAAAGCACTTGCTGGTTTGTCTCTCACACTTAAGTAACAAATAGTGATTCTTGAACTGTTTAAAACCATCCATAGCTAGCAGTACATTCATCCTAGCTGCGTCCACCCTTTTCTTTTAACATTACAAAGGATTTGCTCTGGAGCAGCCATCACGGTTGCCAGAAGGATGTGCTTCTGCGTTTGGTCTTCCATTCAGCTCAGTGGAAGTTTCTCTAAATCTACTCTCAGCCCTTCTTGTCACCTTTGGTACAGTAGATCTTTTAACAACTTCTGTCACTTTGCTCCTGTTCTTCAAAATCATAGCTGTTTTGTAATGAGACATGCCTTACTGGAGAGCACTGCCCACCACTGATTGTCTACTTTTGTTGTCCTTCATCGCTTTTAATTTCATTTACAGGCCAATGGCTTCGTGTGGATTCTTACTAGCTACATTAAATTCTGCTCAGTTAGGGTTATGATGAACAAGGCAAGCACAAGAGAACATAATGATTAAAAGATGTGGTAAACATGGGTGATGCTGCTGGAAGGGTAACATGGCATAGCTTTACAGTAAACTTTTCTTTTTATAAGTAAAAGAAGTGCTGTGCTTTATATCCCCCAAAGCCTCATGCCATCATAGGCGGGAATTTTGGGAGGTGTTTGGATCATAGAGGTATGATACTCATCAACAGATTAGTCCACTGATGAGCCAAATGTGATACTGGGGGTGAAGCCTGGTCCAAGGAGGTGGGTCACTTGGGGCATGGCCTGGAAGTGTTTATATCATTCCTTCCTCTTTTGATTTCTGTTTCCCATCACCACGCCATAAGCTGTTTCCACTCTGCCATGCCCCACTGCCATGCTGCCTTGCTTTGCAGCCAACTGGCTACAGACTGAAACCTTTACAGACTTTGAGCCATAATAAACCTTTCCTCCTTTAAATTGTGGGTGTTGGATATGGGTCCCAGCAACAAGAAAGTACCTGAAACAAGGAGCATACTCTAAAATAAGGATTAAAAAGTATAGTATAGGAATACATAAACCAGTAGCACATTCCTTTGTTATTATTATTATGTGCTATACATAATTGTATGTGCTATACTTTTATACACCCGACAGCACAGTAGGTTTGTTTACATAACCATCACCATAAACGTGTGGTTAATGTATTATCCTAGTGTGATGTTACTATGGCTATGATGTCACTAGGCAATAAGAACTTTTCTTCTCTAGTATAATCTTATGTGACCATGTCACATATGTAATCTGTCACTGATCAAAACATTGTCCTGCAGCACATGAATCTACCATAAGTCTGGTACTGTTTTCAGCATTTTGCTCATATAAACTTTCACACAAATGAAGCAAAAGAGGTTAAACAACTTTCCTAATATTAGAAACAGGCCAGATATCAGCAGTAGGTCCCCTGAACACTGGACTCTGCCATATCACCAAGATCCTCAGCATCCACTTGAAAAGCAGATGGCCGTTTTCTCCTCAGAAGCCTGAAGTCATTCCCACAGTCTTTGGGACTGAGAGCATCCACACTTCCTGCTTTGTCCTCAGGGTTCTTCCTGTCTTCTCACATCCCCTCCGTGCATAGTTCTCACCGCGTTCCAGGAGAGCCTACCATACTGAACTCTTCACTTCTGGACTTCCCCAAAATCTCCTGCCTTTGGATGTTGGCTAATACTCTTCCTTCATCCTGGAAGAGTGCTAAAGTGATAGAACACAGATGAGGTCTGTGTCTCTCCAGTTAGTTTTCGGCTGTGGCAGAGTTTGCTAGTTGCCTTCTGAATATCCATTCACTTGTGTCTAGAAATAGCAGAACCATTACTTTTAGAGGGACATAAGATTGATTATCAAAAATCACATGGCTAATTTAGTTAATGACACATATAGGTTGAAATGTTGTATGGGGTTTCTGGAACCTTCTTAGATCGGAAACATCTCCTCTTTCTCTCTCTTCTATTCTGCTGTTGGAATGTGGATATGATATCTGAGGCTATATTGTACAGCGGGGATGAGAACCACACATGATTTATGACAGTGCAGGAAGTCTGAGAAATTCTGGGTTTCCAATGACCATCCCATAGCCAAGTCAGCCCTAAATTACCTGCCTGTACTTAGTTGTTAAGCACAGTTATTTCTAGCTTTAACTGATACATTTGTAATATTCTTTTTCTGGGACTAAAGCTCAGTAGAGAATTATACCTTCCCCTCTTAGTGATAGTGAAAAAAATGCGATAACTTCAAAAGACTAGCATATGCTCTGGAAGGTTAGAATGAGAAGGGGCATTTCGGAATTGAGCATGTTATGAAAGTGAGCACCTGCCCACTTTCCTGAAATCAACTGTCTCAGTTATACTTCCCTGGCCTGCGGATGGCTGAATGCTTCAGTAAGAAGATGCTGGACTGGTTGACTACTGGGATCTCATTTCATAGAGAACAGAAGGCTATTCATATTGATTCTTTTTTTTTTTTTTTTTTTTGGTGGTACCGGGGATCAAATTCGGGACCTTGCACTTGTGAGACAGGTGGCAGAACCACTGAGCTAAATCCCCAACCCCTGTCCATAGCAATTCTTGTCCATACCTATGGATAATTCTGGATGGAGTAAGGATCATTATATATATATATATCACCAGAAGATCCTGACATTTCTCTCTAAAGAATTCTAGCACTCAGAAGTCCATGCACAGTCTTTATCTGTTCTCTCCCCTCCCGTAGGACTAAGAGAGGAACCTAGGACATTTAATCCAAACTGATCACACTGACTCTTTTTTTGTTCAATCACAATCTCCCCTCTCTCCAGGTACTGAGATTGAACCCAAGATGTCCACACTGATCTAACTGCCCACCACTCTCTCTTTTTTTTTAAATTTTTTTGGAGACAGGATCTTATTAAATTGCTCTGTTGCCTAGATTGGGTTCAAACTTGAGACTCTTCTGCCTGCAACTCCCAGAGTTCTGGGATCACAGGTGTGTACCAGTGCACCCAGCTCTTACTCTTTTAAAAGTCTCTAAGAACTTCCAATATTTCACGTCTTGTGTAAATTTCCTCTTTTTACTCGAAATGCCCTTTCTCCCTGATTTTCTTAGTAAAGTTTCACCCTTATTTGAAGATTATGTTTAAATACCACCTTCTCTGAGTTTTTCTGGGCCAGTTTTATAGTAAAGTTGGTGTACTGTTATGAAGGTGAGTAGTCCTCCAAGATGTGTGTATGGGAAAAGGAGCTAAGGAAACATCTCTATCAGTAGCCATAACATCTCTCTTAACAATTTGCAACCTGTTGGACCCCCAATTGAATGGTCAAAGACATTAAGCCATTGAGTAAGGCCACAATAGAAATTTACAGACAGAAAGAGGAAAAAAGCAAGTGAAACCTCAGACTCAGCCATGACATTTTTCAGTAGGATGCTGGATTACTTCCACCCTTTGGCTATTGACATTTGGCTATGAGCACCAGGGGCAGTGAATACCTGAGCTGCATCTACCTTCAGGCTACTGTGCATAAAATGCTAGCAACATGTATGTATGAGTTTCTGTCTGAGCCCCTAATTTCAATATTCTGAATATACTCAGAAATAGAATGGATGGATCATATGGTAGTTGTATTTTCACTTTTTTATCTTCAGCATTTTTTAATTTTTTTTTCCTCATTGAGTTTATTGGTACATTTTAGGTATACAGTACAGTTGCATTCATTATTGGGATCTTGTACCTTTACATGATGGTCTTGGTTCTCATTTTTTTCCCTTGTCCTTGCCCTCCTTTCACCCCTCTTTCCCTCCCCCTTTACAAACAACTTATTTCTATTTTTTCATTTTCTCATATTTTTTCTTTTCCCTTATTCCCTTTCCCCTACCCTTCCCACTTTCCCTACACCTTTAGCCCCTTTCTTCCTATTTCACATTGTCCATTGTATCACTAGGATCTTATGTACTATTATAATGTTAATAAACTATTTTCACTTTTTTGAAGAGCTGTCACACTGTTTTCCATAGAATCTACACTATTTTACATTCCTACCAACACAGCTCAAGGAGGCCAATATCTTTACATCCTTAATAACTCTTGTTATTTTTTTGGATATCAACTCTCATTATAGTTTGGATTTGTATTTCTCTAATGATGTTGAGCTTCTTTTTTCTATCTTGCCCAAATAATAGAATGTTATCTTTATGTTTTTTGTTGTATTGGGAGTGTGTAGGTTATCATAATGGTGTTATCAAGTTATTTGTTTTCAATTATTAAAAAGCTCTGAACACATCCTATTTTGTCCCACTGTGCTGTTAGATCCACCAACATCATATTCCAACTCCTCCAACTCTCAGTCAGTGAAAGATGTGCCCCACACAAGCATCAGAAATGAGGGATCAGGGTTAAGATCTTGTAGCTTTCCTCATAACTAGTCCCTTCCTATCCACAGAGGCTATAATGGAAATAGGTTTTCTCCTATGGGTTTTTTTTTTTTTTTTAAGGCAATGAGAAATCTATGATAAATATACATGGAAAAATTCTTGGCTGGCCTTTTCTAATTTCTGTTATACATGTTTCTTCCCTGCCAAGCAAGGCATCAGGAGGGTAAGCCTTATAGATACTAGACTAGAATATGAATCAAATCATTTTAAGGTAATGGAACTCATTCCGAGGATATAAGAGGACAAACTTCTCCTTTGAGACATCCAAGGTTTAGAAGATTTTTTGACAGAACTGCTCAAATCCAGCTAGAAAAATTTTGGTGTATTCGTTGTCAGTCCCCCAGCCTCCCCTGAATAATCATGAATATAGATAGGCTTCACAGAAGCTATGTGAAAATGTGTAAGGGGGAAAACATATATGCTTTGACTGGACCAGAGAGAAAAGGGCTAGCCACAGTACATAATATTACATGTAGACAGAAAATAAGTAATATTTCCCTGAGATTTATTCCATTTTTTACTATTTAATAACACTGTGATCTGAGGAAACTAAGCTTTATATGACAGCTAAGCTTGATTGTGCCAACTCGATTATCTTGGGAGACACTCAGAGGATCGGTGGAGCATACTTCTGGGTATGTCCATGTGGGATATGGAGGTGAGACCTTGGAGTCTATGTCTGGTCCCTTGACCCCTCTTTGGCACAGTACCTTTGTCCTGCTTCTGGTTACTAAAACCCAAGCATCTTTGCTCCACCGGACTCGTCCACCATGGAGTTTCTGGGTTGAAGCCAGTTGTCCATGGACTGAATGCCCCAAAACTATGAACCAAATTAAACTTGTTCTCCTTAAGTTGTGGGGTTTGGATATTGTGTCTCAGCAATGGAAAAGCTGACTACTACATGTGCAAAGACTTTCTTTTTTTCATTCAGGTCAATACATATATCTGTGAAAGATTTGTCTACAGGAATGAACTCATTCTCTAAAAACTGGAAATAAAGGATCAATGGAATAGCTACTAATTCTGGCATTTAAGTTATAGTGAAGCTATTTGAACCTTCAAAAAATTTGAACCTACAGATTCCCATCAGAAAAGGACAGCATGTATAAGAAGACAGGACATTGGGACTCATAATGCAAAGCATCTTCACTGTATCAGATAAATGAATCAAGGCAGAAGAAAGAAATTTCATTCCTCATAAAGCAGAGCAGAAGTTGACTGAGATAAGGGTGATTCATTCACCATGGCTGATTTTAAAATTTCTTTTTAGGGGGCTGGGGATTTAGCTCAGAGGTTCTGGCTCCTGCCTTGCAAGCACAAGGGCCCAAGTTCGATCCCCGGTACCAAAAAAAAAATTCTTTTTTTTGACAGCCACATAAATGTGTTGGTGAAATCCACAGAAAAATGAATTTCTGAAGCAAAAGGTGCCCATGAGCATGTTAGTTTGACAGAAATAAAGAGCTGGCTTTTAAAATCATGCTTTAAGACTCTATTCTAAAAGTATAGCATCTTCCAGAACATATACTAAAAGTACAGCATCTGCTAAGTATCCCTCAAGTTCTTTCAGTGGCTTTACTTGATGCAAGCGAGCATTTAAAATCCTTCAGCAAAAGGATTAAACCACTCAGAAAATTTGACATAGAGGAGCCTTTCTGTAGGACCTCAACTGGCCATGTTTCAACTGAGGACACAAACTACTGCTGGCTTTTTCTTAGGGTACAATAGTGTGGGGGTCAAGGGAAATCATTCTGGGACCTGGCCTGAATTTGCATCTTGGCTTTCCTGCCTGATGGCTGTGAGACTTTTGGCATGTTAATTAAACTCTCTACCTCAATTCTGTCATCTTTAAAATTATAATAAAAATAATTTATTCTGACAAGTGCGCTTATAAAGATTACATGTGGTTATTCATATAAAGTGCTTAGAACAAGAGCTAATACAAGCTAAATATTCAAAACTTGTTACCTATTATTATTATTATTATTACCAATTTTATCATAATATACTTTATCTTTTTCTCCCAGTAAGAAAACATGACCCAAATCTGCCTGGCCCCATTCCTTTAGTCTAAGATAGAATATGTCAGCTAGTTCCTGGAAATGGGGTATCATCAGAATTTCCAGGTGAGCTCACCTGTCTTCAGATGAGATTTGCTGAGGACCTTAGTAACAAAGAATTTCTTAAGATACTCTAAAGGAAGAGAGTAATTGAGCAGCTAGTGAGTGTGGCCTGAAAGTTACAGTCCTCCTAACAGAAAGAACCCCGTCCTGAGTTTGTGAGGGCTCCTACCAAGCCCCCGCATGATGCTTGTCAATTTTATATTCATAATTTTGTATATTTGAAAAAAAACTTTCTCAAGTTGTATAAACACTAGCCCTCGTAAAGCCTGAATCCACTGCTATGGAGGACTGGTTATGATGAAAAGAGGTAGTAGATTTTTTGGTAGGGTCCTATAAATAGACTCAACCATTCTAAAAGCTACTTATAAGAAGTTGGAGTATTATCACATCATCATAGGCCAGTTTTCTATAATCCAAGGTGATGTGGATATATTACAATAATTAGATTTGCTTCCTCAAGCTACACACTTGGTAGGAAGGAAGCTTATCCCATTGTCTTTTCAGGTAATTGAAACACATGCCTCGCAAGTGGGCTGGCCCCACTGGGCTGGATTATGAGAACCGATGTCCCCCAAATACAGGAAGTTTTCTAATGGGAGCACAGAGGGTACTGTGGTGCATCACGTAGGCCCCTTGTCCAACCCAAGGAGCACCACTTGTTAACAGCACACAGGAACACCTCCCCAGTGTGGCTCTACAGGAAAGGGACTTCCTCCCCAAGATCAGGCCTCCTGGTGTGTCTAACCTAGTGAGTGAAGGCCCAGTTTCAGCCTCAGTTTTGGATACTTCTGAAGGCCCACTCTGCATTCAGAACTTCTCGCGGATCTCAGGCCTCCATTGCGCTTGCATCCAGGTCCCTTTCTCCATCTGTCCACCCTGCTCCCCACATTCCTTCCCAGTATTCTTCCTGAGAGACCCTGTCCACCCCGCTGAGTGAAAAATCTCTGTCTGAGTCGTTCCCAGGTGATCTGCCCATGACAGGCTCTGGTTACTCTTGCTTCTCCTTTTCCCACTCCACATAACTTTCCCAACATCCCTTACACGGAATCTCAGAAGGGAAACATTTATTGCTATCAGAAATGTGATATTTTGAGAGAAACAACTTAAAGATTTATGAAATCAATTATGCAAATTTCTAGGGTAAAAACATGAAACTATAGAAATAGAAAGGGTTAGCTGGAGATGGTTTTTAAATAAAACAAAGGCTTATAGATTTGAGAAACACTTAAAATTAGATAGTTTGCATGAGGCTTAAATTAAGAGGTTATATGCTGAAATTGTAAAAAGGCAAAAAGAAATGAACGATTAAGATTGAGACCAGATAAGCTAAGATCTGCGATACGAAAATGCTGAAAACATCTACATACATAGGAGTAGAGAACCAGTAAAGAATGTAAGAATGTAAAGAACTAAAGAATGTAAGAAAAAGAAAAAGCATTTAGGAATGATTTTAAAAATAAAAGCATTTCCTCAAAAGGTTAAGAATTAATTACCACATGATTCAGCAATTTCACTTCTAGATACATATGTTTAGAAACTGAAAGCAAGAGCACGGACATGTGGGGCCGGGGATGTAGCTCAGTGGTTCCACTGCCTGCCTCCAAAGCTCAAGTTCGATCCTCGGTACCCCACCCCCCAAAAAAGAACACAGACATGTGTAAACAGCATTATTGACAACAGCCAACAGTTATAAGCCATTCGATGTGGAAAAAGGAAAGATTATATATAATTCAGTGAAACATATCCAGCCTTTAAAATGAAGGAAATTCTGGTACATGATACAAAATGGGAAGACTTGAAAACATTATGCTAATTGAAATAAATCAGTCACAGGAAGACAAATACTTTGTGGTTCCTCTTATATTAAGCAGATAAAATAGTCTAACTGATAGATTAAAACAAAAAGGATTATGGCTAGCAGGGGCTGAAGTGAAGGAAAATGGAGCCCTGGTATTTTGTGGTAACAACATTTTGGCTTGGGATGATAAAGTGCTGGAGATGGGTAGTAGGGATAGTGGCACCGCACCATGAGTGTTCTTTATAGAATTTATGCTTAAAATGATTAAAATGGTAAATTTTGTTGCATATATTTTACTACAATAGAAATCTCTCTCTAATGTTTAAAAATAAAAGCAAAATAAGTTCATAGGTTAGAGGAACATATAGTTGATTCAGAGAGAGGAGAACCAGGCTAAATCTTTCACGTTCATATTCCTAACAAAGCTCAGTGCTTAATTGGGTTTCTAGCAACAGAGGTACGGGTTGGACCCTGCTCTGAAACTAAGACGCCTGCATAATCCATGCTGAGAAGTGAGCCTGAGAGCAAGCCTCAGCCTAGAAGGGAGACACTCCTTTGAACAGAAACAGAGAATGGAGATTTAAAGCCAAGATGCGCAGCTGTGAGTCACTCACTGATTTCAACCACCAAATTTGAGGGCAGTGACTATTTTGAGCTGTGTCTGAAGGAAATATTTCCTGTGCTCTGGAATGAAGTCTTGGCAGCTGTCCCTGGGACTTCCTGACAATTGTCCCCCCTTTCCTGACATTCTTCCTCACCTGTACTTTCAACACGGACAGCCTTTGTCACCCGGAGACTTGGGTTATGCAAATACTTCCTGAGAGGAAGCTGCTTTTCCAAGTATGGAGGAAGTGGAAAGGCAAGTGTGATCTGGATTGTACTTGGTTCTGTTCCCATGTGAATAGTTGCCAAGAGTTCCCAACCAGCTGCAGCCAATGCAAGTGTTTCTCTTAATTCCTCAAAATACTGAGTTTTCCAGGAAAACATCCTGAATTAATTCCACTTCCAATATTCCCTGCAGATACCTCACTGTATTTGTTAATATCTTTATTCATTTGGCCATTTTTTCATTCTGCAGATGGATACTTAACAAATATTTAATGAGTAGCTAATATGTGGTGCTATGCTAGGAACTGTGACAGAAAGCTTAGCAGTCAGTTCCAGAATTAACAATTCCTTCTACTGGTGAGGACATAGGTATGAGATTTCTCAGTTCAGTTCAATAGCCACCAGCTAATACAGCTATGTAAATGTGAACTAATTAAAACTGAAAAGTTAGGTTCTGAGTAGCATCAGTCATATTTTAGTATTTGATTTTTTTTCCTTTGGAACCAGGAATCAAATTCAGGACCTTGCACTTTGCAGGCAGGTTCTGGAGCCACTGCACGAAACCTCTGGCCCTATACTGGGAATCGAATTTGGGACCTTGTGCTTGCGAGGCAGGCGGCAGAACCACTGAGCTAAATCCCTGGCTACATTAGTCATATTTTAAGTAATCAATAGACTTATGACTATTGGTCACCAGACTGGTCAGTGCAGAAAACATTTCCAGAAGGTTGTGTTGTACCATAGTGACTTAGAGATTAAGATACATAGTTATTCAATAGTTCAAAACAAATCTGTGAAGTTACAATTTTTCTATTTTTTATATTTCTATCAACATACAAATGAAATCTGTAATTGTGGTAGTTGTAACAATAAAATATATTTTTAAATAGAACAAAGATGGAGCGCATATGTAGACATTTAAAATTTATGTAAGTAGTCTACTATAGCTAAAGTAAAACATCCAAATCTCTGACAATGTTTGCATTAACAACAGCAAAAAAAGTCTTTAAAATGCCAAAAGCATGGCTTAAATGATTACCCTGGGCTCCTGAAGGTCATGCCCCAGATTTGCATGATGCAGACCTATAGGTTTCTGGATCATTCAGAGTTTCCCATGGAGAAGAGTGGATGGAAAGGAGGCAGGATTGGAGTCCTGCCTCCAGCTTTTGGATAAGTTTCTTCATTGCTCTGAAGGTCTGAATCCATATATTTGAAAGGAGCATATTACTATTGACCTGGCAAGGCTATTTGGGAGATCAAATGGTATGAATAT